>NC_083732.1:33902781-34589542 GCF_028564815.1 Eubalaena glacialis | reverse complement strand
GTTTTTTCTAAGAGTTTTATGCTTTCAAGTCTTTAATTCATTTTGAGTTTATTTTCAAAAAGTGTGAGAAAATGGTCTAGTTTCATTCTTTTACATGTAGCTGTCCAGTTTTCCCAACACCACTTATTGAAGAGACTTTCTTTTTCCCATTGTATATGCTTGCCTTCTTTGTCACAGATTAATTGATCATATAAGTGTAGGCTTATTTCTGGGCTCTTTATTCTGTTCCATTGATATATGTGTCTATTTTTGTGACAGTACCACCCTGTTTTGATACTGCAGCTTTGTGATATAATCTGAAGTCTGTTAGGGTGATACATCCAACTTTGTTCTTTCTGAAGTTTGCTTTGTCTATTCAGGATCTTTTGTGGATCTATACAAATTTTAGAATTATTTGTTCTAGTTTTGTGAAAAATACCATGAGTATTTTGACAGGGATTACATTGAATCTGTAGATTGTTCTGGGTAGTATGATCATTTTAATATTAATTCTTCTGATCCATGAGTATGGTATATACTTCCATTTGTTCATGTCATCTTCAATCCATGTCTTATAGTTTTCTGATTACAGGTCTTTTACCTTCTTGGTTAGATTTATTCCTAGATATTTTATTCTTCTGATGTAGTTTTAAATGGGATTGTTTTCTTAATTTCTCTTTCTGATAGTTCATTGTTAGTGTATAGAAATGCAACTGCTTTCTGTATGTGAATTTTGTATCCTGAAACTTCATTGTTCTAGCAGTTTTTTGATGGAGTCTTTAGGGTTTTCTGTATAAAGGATCATGTCACCTGCCAATAGTGACAGTTGCTTCTTCCCTTCCAATTTAGATTACTTATTTCTTTTTCTTGTCTGATTTCTATGGCTGGGACTTCTAATACTGTGCTGAATAAAAATGGCAAGAATGGGCCTCCTTGTATTTTTCCTGATCTTAGAGGAAATTCTTCCAGCTTTTCACCATTGAGTATGTCATAAATGGCCTTTCTTATTTTCAGGTATATTCACTCTATATCCACTTTATTGAGATTTTTTATAGTGAATGGATGTTGAATTTTGTCAAATGTTTTTCTGTATCTATTGATATGATCATGTGATTTTTATCCTTTGTTTTGTTAAAGTTGTACATCATGTTGTTTGATTTGCAGATATTGAACCATCCTTGAATCCCTGGAATAAATCCCACTTGATCATGATGCATAATCTTTTTAATGGATTCTTGAATTTGGTTTACCAATATTTTGTTGAGGATTTTAGCATCTATGTTCATCAGGGATATTGGCCTGTAATTTTCTCTTTTTTGTGTGTCTTTGTCTGGTTTTGGTATCAGGGTAAATGCTGTCCTTGTAGAATGAGTTTGGAAGTGTTCCCTCCTCTTCAATATTTCCACTAGTTTGGGAAAAATAGATATTAACTATTCTTTAATTCTTTGGTGGAATTTTCCTGTTTAGCTGTCTGGTCCTTGGACTTCTGTTTTTTGGGAATTTTCATTCATTTTCATTTTCATACATTTCATTTTGATTCAATTTCATTACTAATAATTTGTTCTGATTTCCTATTTCTTCCTGATTCAGTCTTGGAAAATTGAATTTTTCTAGAGATTTATTCATTTTGTCCAATTTGTTGGCATATAGTTGTTCATAGTATCCTCTTATGATTGTATTTCTGTATATTGGTTGTAACTTCTCCTTATTTAATACTAATTTTATTTTTTGGGGCCCTCCCTCTCTTTTCTTGGTGAGCCTGGCTAAAGCTTTATCAACTTTATCTCTTCAAAATAATTATCTCTTGTTTCATTGATCTTTTCTGTTGATTTTTAGTCTCTATTTTATTTATTTCTGCTCTCTTTATTATTGATATTTCCTTCCTTCTTCTAACTAGGGCTTTGTTTATTTTCTAATACATTTACATGTAAAATTAGGTTGTTTATTTGGTATTTTTCTTGTTTCTTGAGGAAGGCCTGTATTGCTATGAACTTCCCTTTTAAAACTGCTTTTTGTGTGTGTCCTATAAATTTTGAAAAGTTGTGTTTCTATTTTCACTATTGAAGTATTTTTTGATTTCCTCCTTGATTTCTCCATTGACCTACTGATGTTTTTAGTAGCATGTTGTTTGGGCTCCACATGTTTGTGATTTTTTCCAGTTTTCTTCCTGTACTTAATTTCTATTTTCATACCACTTTTGTTGAAAAAGATGCTTGATATGATTTCAATCTTCTTAAATTTATTGATAGTTGTTTTGTGGCCTAGCATGTGATCTACACTGGAGAATGTTCCATGTGCACTTGAAGAGAACGTGTATTCTGCAGCCTTTCAGTTGGAATGTTCTATATATAGCTATTAAGTTCATCTGTGCAGTTTAAGGCCAGTGTTTTCTTATTGATTTTCTTTCTATCCATTGATGTAAGTGAGATGTTTAAGTCCTCTACTAGTATTGTGTTACTGTCAATTTTTTTCTTTGTTTGTTAATATTTTCTTTATGTATTTAGCTGCTCTCATATTGGGTGCATATATATTTACAATTGTTATACCTTTTTTGTTGAATGGTCCCTTTTTCATTATGTAATGCCTTTCTTTGTTTCTTGTAATAGTCATTTTGAAGTCTATTTTATCTGAAATTAGTACTGCTACCCAGCTTTCTTTCTTTCTTTTTTTTTCTATTTTTTGGCTGTGCTGTGTGGCACGTGGGATCTTAGTTCTCCAACTAGGGACTGAACCCATGGCCTCTGCAGTGGAAGCTTGGAGTCTTAACCACATGACTGCCAGGAAAGTTCCCCACACCCCGACAGCTTTCTTTTCATGCCTGAATGGAATATCTTTTTCCATACCTTCACTTTCAGTCTTCATCTGTCTTTAGCTCTGAAGTGAGTCTTTTGGTGGCAATAAAAAGATGAGTCTTGTTTATTTTTCTCCATTCAGCCACCCTATGTATTTTGATTTGAGCGTTTGGTCCATTTACATTTAAAGTGATTATTGATAGGTATGTACTTATCCCCATTTTGTTACTTATTTTATGGTTGTTTTTGTAGTTCTTCTTTGTTCCTTTTGTCTTCCTTTGGTCTCTTCCTTTGTGGTTTGATGATCTTCTTTAGTGTTGTGTTTCCATTCCTTTTTTCTCTGCTTTTTGTGTACTTATTATAGGTTTTGGGGTTTTGGTTACTACTATATATATATATACATATACATATATATAAATCTTAGAGTCATTTAACTTTGAATATATTCTAAAATCTCTACATTTTTTACTACAAGGCCCATATTTTATGTTTTCAATGTCATATTTTCCTTCTTTTTGTGTATCCCTTAACTACTTATTGAAGTTATAGCAGCTTTTACAACTTTTGTCTTTGAACCTTGATACTAACTTATTAAGTGTTTTATCCACTGCCTTTACGTTATATTTGCCTTTACCAGTGAGATTTTTTTCCTTCATATATTTTCTTATTTCTTGTTATGGACTTTTCTGTTGTGCTTAAAGATGGCCCTTTAACATTTCTTGTGTGGCTGGTTTAGTAGTGGTGAACTATTCTTAGTTTTTGCTTATTTGGGAAACTCTTGATTTCTCCTTCAATTCTGAATGATAACTTTGCCAGGTAGAGTATCCTTGGTTGTGGATTTTTTCCTTTCAGCACTTTAAATAAATCTGGAACGGTCTTCTGCCTGCAAAGTTTTTGCTGAAAAATCAGCTGATAGCCTTGTGGTGGTTCCTGTGCCTGTGACTAATTGCTTTGTTTTTGCTGCCTTTAAAATTCTCTCTTTAAATTTTTCCATTTTAATTATATCTTGGTGTGGATCTCTTTGAATGCATCTTGTTTGGGACTCTCTGTGATTCTTGGACCTGAGTATCTGCTTCCTTCCCTGAGTTGTGAAACTTTTCACAATAATATCATCAAATGTATTTTTGACTCCTTTCTCTCTCTCGTCTCCTTCTGGAACCCCTATAATGTGAATGTTAGTATGCTTGAAGTTGCCTCAAATGTCGCTTAAACTATTCAGGCTTTTAAAATTCTTTTTCTTTTTGCTGCTCTGATTGGATGATTTCTACTATTCTGACTTCCAGGTCACTTATACATTCTTCTGTATCACCTAATCTGCTGTTGAGTCCTTCCAGTGTATTTTTAATTTCAGTTATTGTATTCTTCAACTCTGATTGGTTCTTTTTTAACATTTTTTAATTCTTTTAATTATTTGTTGAAACTCTCACTGTGTTCCTCTACACTTTTCCTGAGATCAGTGACCATTGTTATGTTCATTATTTTAAACTATTTATCAGGTAAGTTACTTATGTTTGTTTCACTAGGGTTCTTTCCTGAGGTTTTATTTTGCTGTTTCATTTGGAACACATTACTCTATCTTTTCATTTTGTTTGATTTTCTGAGTTTGTCTCTAAGAATTAGGCAGAACATTTACATTTCCTGGCCTTGAAAGTGTGTCCTTGTGTAGGAGCATCCTATCCAGACTGCTTGTGCCCAGTAGCCTTAGCGGGAGGGATGGAGTTAAAGGGGGCATAATCTGGAGATTGAAGCAGGGTGGTGGTGCTGGTGCTGGAGCTGTAGCCCAGCATAGGCTAGGGCTTCTCCCAGGACATGCTGAGTGCATCTGCCTTGGTGGAGTTCTGGAGCCAGAATACTGCACAGGCCAAGGCTTCTCCAGGGTTGTGCTGAGGGCCACTGCCTTGGTGGGTGAGACTATTACTGGAGCCCAGCATGGGGCAGGGCTTCTCTCAGAGCACAGTAATGGCTGACACCTTGGCAGGGGTGGCTAAAACCTGAGCATGGTGTGGGCTGGGAAGCATGCTTGGTAGGCTGGCTATCCACTAGCCAGGGCACTTTTGAATCTGCTGCCTCTGTGCTGAGAGGCAGAGTAAGTTTGTGTGTGTGCCCTTTAACAGTGGAGTCTCAGTTTCCCTCAGCCCTCCAGTTCTCCCAGCTGTAAGCCCCGCTGGATGTTAAAACCCATTAACGGGACTCATTTTGCCAGTGTCAGTCCCTAGGGCTGGTATGCGCAACATGGGTCTCAAATCCCTCACTTCTTAAGGAGAACGTCTGAGTTTGTGATACCTCTTCTGTTTTTTTTTTTTTTTAATTTATTTATTGTATTTATTTTTTATTTTTGGCTGTGTTGGGTCTTTATTGCTTTGCACAGGTTTTCTCTAGTTGAGGCAAGCAGGGGCTACTCTTCATTGCAGTGTGCAGGCTTCTCATTGCAGTGGCTTCTCTTTGTTTTGGAGCATGGGTTCTAGGCGTGCCGGCTTCAGTAGTTGTGCATGGGCTTAGTTGTTCTGCTGCATGTGGGATCTTCCTGGACTAGGGCTCAAACCCATGTCCCCTGCATTGGCAGGTGGATTCTTAACCACTGCTCCATCAGGGAAGCCCCCCCACTTCTGTTTTTGGATTGCCTGCCAGGTGTGTGTCCTGAATACATCACATTTTTGCCTCATCTACCCATCTTAATATGGTTTTTTCCTTCATATCCTTAATCATAGAGCAGCTGTTCTGGTAGTATTTAGGTCATTCTCAGAGAGAGAATTTCTATATGTAGTTGAAGTTTTGGTGTGTCCCTGGAGTAGAGAAGCTCAGGGTCTTCTTAGTCTGCCTTCTTGATCAAGTTTATGTAATATTCTAAATCTTTGTTATTGTTTCAACAATCTTCACAGCATTTTCACCAGGAGTAGATTCCATCTCATTAAACCATTTTCTTTGCACATCCATAAGAAGCAACTCCTCATCTATTCAAGTTTTATGATGAGATTGCAGCAATTCAGTCACATCTTCAGGCTCCACTTCTGATTCTAGTTCTCTTACTATTTCTACCACACCTGTAGTTACTTCCCCTGCTGAAGTCTTGAACCCCTCAAGGTCATCCACAAGGGCTGGAATCAGCTTCTTCAAAACTCCTGTTAATGTTGATATTTTCACCTCATCCCATGAATCACAACTGTTCTTAATGACATCTAGAATGATGAATCATTTCCAGAAGGTTTTCAATTTACTTTGCCCAGCTCCATTAGAGGAATCACTATCTATGGCAGCTATAGCCTTAAAAAATGTATTTCTTAAATAATAAGACATGAAAATTGAAATTGCTTCTAGATCCATGGGCTTCAGAATGGATGTTGTGTTAGCAGGCATGAAAACAACATTAATCTTGTTGTACAGTACATCTGCATCAGAGCTCTTGGGTGATCAGGTACACTGTCAATGAACAGTAGTAATTTGAAAGGAATTGTTTTTTCTGAGCCATAGACCTCAACAGCAGGCTTAAAATAATCAGTAGACCATGTTGTAAAGAGGTGTGCTATTATCCAGGCTTTGTTGTTCCACTTAGAGGGTGTAAGCAGAGTAGATTTAGCATAATTCTTAAGGGCCCTGAGACTTTTGGAATGGTAAATGAGCACTAGCTTCAACTGAAAGTCACCTGCAGCATTAGCTGCTAACAAGAAAGTCAGCTTGTCCTTTGAAGCTTTGAAGCCAGGCATTGACTTCTCTTCTCTAGCTATGAAAGTCTGAGATGGCATCTTCTGCCAATATAAGGCTGTTTTGTCTACAGTGAAAATCTGTTGTTTAGTGTAGCCACATTTTTTAATGATCTTAGATAGATATTCTGGATAACTTGCTGCAGCTTCTACATGAGAACTTGCTGCTTCACCTTGCACTTTTATATTATGAAAACTTTTTCTTCCTTAAACCTCACGAACCAACCTCTGCTAGCTTCAAACTTTTCTTCTATAGCTTCCTCACCTCTCTTAGCCTTCATAGAATTGAAGACAGTTAGGACCTTGCTCTGGATTAGGCTTTGGCTTAAGGGAATGTTGTGACTGGTTTGATCTCTTATCAACAAAGAGATAAAACTTTCTCTCAATAAAACTTTCTCCATATCAGCAATAAGGCTGGTTCCCTTTCTTATCATTTGTGTGTTCACTGGAGTAGCACTTTCAATGTCCTTCAAGAACTTTTCCTTTGCATTCACAACTTGGTTAGCCATTTGGTGCAAGAGGCCTAGCTTTCAGCCTATCACAGCTTTTGACATGCCTTCCTCACTAAGCTTAATCATTTCTAGCTTTTGATTTAATGTGAAAGACATGCAACCCTTCCTTTCATTTGAACATTAAGAGGCCACTGTAGGGTTATTAATTGGCCTAATTTCAATCTTGTTGTGTCTCAGGGAATAGGGATCCCCAAGGAGAGGAATAGAGATGGAGAAAGGCTGGTTTGTACATCAGTCAGAAGTCACACACTTATTGATCAAGTTCACCATCTTATATGGGTGTGGTTCATGGCACCCCAAAACAAGTACAATACTAACATCAAAGTTCATTGATCACAGATCACCGCAACAAATATAATAACAATAAAAATGTTTGGCATATTACAAGAATTGCCAAAATGTGATAGAGTGATACAAAGTGAGCAAATGCTGTTGGAAAAATGGTGCCCATAGACCTGCTCAATGCAGTGTTGCCACAAAGCATCAATTTGCAAAAAATGCAGTATCTGTGAAGCACAATAAAGTGAAAAGAAATTAAATGAGGTATGCCTCTAAATATTTTTAACTTATCACTGTCTACCATTAATTATTATATGACTTCAAGTACAGTAAAAAATCTTAGAACAGCGTGTTTCCAATTTCTCCTGCCCTTTGTGCTATTGTCATACATTTAAATTTTGAATATGTTATAAAATCACATTATATTACTATTTTTTTCTTTAGAAAACCACTCCTCTTTTACAGCAATTAAAAATAAGAAAGAATACTTACCTGGCAGGGGAGACATCATGATCATGAAGGTGGTTTTTCCAGGGTGAGGCTTAACCATTGCACTGCGGGTGTGCTGACCCCTGGAATTTCCCCAAATGCAGGAAACTCAACTGTGTAATTTGTGGTAGTGAGGGACTGCATTAGCACTCTCCCCTGGTTATTAGTGCTTAATGACAGAACTAACAGGGTGACCGGGCTGGTCAGTATGAAGACAGTAAGCAAACAACCATCCCATCCCATCCCATTTCTGCATTGCATCAATGGCATTTGCCTTCCTCTTCTGCACACAACACTCACCAACAAATATCCTCACCTGCCCTATGCCTATCAGGGAGTTTGGTCTTTTTGAACAAGAGTCTCCTCTGCCTTGCTCAGTGCTGCAATAAACCTTTCTCTGCAAAAAAACAAAAAACAAGAACACCAAAAAACAAACAAAAAAAAACTTACCTTAATTTTTTACATCTTCAATTCTTCATTTCTTTTTGAAGATGCATACTTCTGAATGGTATATGCCTGAAGAACGTTCTTTAACAGTTTCTCTAGTACATATCTGATGGCAATAATTTCTCTCAACTTGAAATTATATTAAAAATTCTTCAGTTTACCTTCATATTTGAAAAATATTTTCAAATTGGTTCAAGATGGTGGAGTAGAAAGATGTGCTCTCATTCCCTCTCGTGAGAGCACCAGAATCACAACTAACTGCTGAACAATCATCAACAGGAAGACACTGGAACTCACCAGAAAAGATACCCCACATCCAAAAACAAAGGAGAAGCCACAAAGAGACGGTAGGAGGGGCACAATCACAATAAAATCAAATCCTATAACTCCTGGGTGGGTGACTCACAAACTGGAGAATATTTATACCACAGAAGTCCACCCACTGGGGTGAAGTTTCTGAGCCCCACATCAGGCTTCCCAACCTGGGGGTCCAGCAACAAGAGGAGGAATTCTTAAAGAATCAGACTTTGAAGGTTAGCGGGATTTGATTACAGGACTTTGACAGGACTGGGTGAAACAGGGACTCCACTCTTGGAGGGCACAAACAAAGTAATGTGTGCAGTGGGACCCAGGGGAAGAAGCAGTGACCCCATGGGAGACAGAACCAGACCTACCTGCTAGTGTTCGAGGGTATCCTGCAGAGGCGGAGGTGGCTGTGGCTCACCACAGGGACAAGGACACTAGCAGAAGAAGTTCTGGGAAGTACTCCTTGGCCTGAGCCCTCCTAGAGTCCACCACTAGCCTCACCAAAGAGCCTCTAGGCTCCAGTACTGGATCGTCTCAGGCCAAACAAACAACAAGGAGGGAACCCAGCTCCACCCATTAGCAGACAAGCAGATTAAAGTTTTACTGAGCTCTGCCTACCAGAGTAACACCCAGCTCTACCCACCACCAGTGCCTCCCATCAGGAAATTTGCACAAGCCTCTTAGATAGCCTCATCCAGCAGAGGGCAGACAGCAGAATGAAGAAGAACTACAATCCTGCAGCCTGTGGAATAAAAACACATTCACAGAAAGAGAGACAAGATGAAAAGGCAGAGGTCTATGTACCACATGAAGGAACAAGATAAAACCACAAAAAACAGCTAAATGAAGTGGAGATAGGTAACCTTCCAGAAAAAGAATTCAGAATAATGATAGTGAAGATGATCCATGACCTCGGAACAAAGAATGGAGGCAAAGATCGAGAAGATGCAAGAAATGTTTAACAAAGACCTAGAAGAATTAAAAAAACAAACACCTAGAAGAATTAAAGAAAAAACAAACAGAGATGAACAATACAATAACTGAAATGAAAAATACACTAGACGGAATCAATAGCAGAATAACTGAGGCAGAAGAACGAATCAGTGACCTGGAAGACAGAATGGTGGAATTCAGTGCCATGGAACAGAATAAAGATAAAAGAATGAAAAGAAGTGAAGACAGCCTAAGAGACCTCTGGGACAACATGAAATGTAACAATATTTGCATTATAGGGGTCCCAGAAGGAGAAGACAGAGAGAAACGCTCTGAGAAAATATTTGGAGAGATTATAGTCAAAAACTTCCCTAACATGGGAAAGGAAATAGCCACTCAAGTCCAGGAAGAGCAGAGAGTCATAGGCAGGATAAACCCAAGGAGAAACACACTAAGACATGTAGTAATCAAATTGACCAAAATTAAAGACAAAGAAAATTTATTGAAAGCAACAAGGGAAAAATGACAAATAACATACATGGGAACTCCCATAAGGTTAACAGCTGATTTCTCAGCAGAAACACTAAAAGCCAGAAGGGAGTGTAATGGCATATTTAAAGTGATGAAAAGGAAAGACCTACAACCAAGATTACTCTACCCAGCAAGGATCTCATTCAGATTCCACGGAGAAATCAAATGCTTTACAGACAAGCAAAAGCTAAGAGAATTCAGCATGATCAAACCAGCTCTAAAACAAATGCTAAAGGAACTTCTCTAAGTGTGAAACACAAAAGGAGAAAAGGACCTACAAAAACAAACCCAAAACAATTAAGAAAATGGTCATAGGAACATACATATCGATAATGACCTTAAATGTGAATGGATTAAATGCTCCAACCAAAAGACACAGGCTCGCTGAATGGATACAAAAACAAGACTCACATACATACTGTCTACAAGAGGCCCACTTCAGACATAGGGACACATACAGACTGAAAGTGAGGGGATGGAAAACAATATTCCATGCAAATGGAAATCAAAAGAAAGCTGAGGTAGCAATACTCATATCAGATAAAATAGACTTTAAAATAAAGGATGTTACAAGAGACAAAGAAGGACACTACATAATGATCAAGGATCAATCCAAGAAGATATAACAATTATAAATATATATGCACCCAACTTAGGAACACCCCAATACATAAGACAACTGCTAATAGCTGTAAAAGAGGAAATCAACAGTAGCACAATAATAGTGGGGGACTTTAACACCTCACTTACACCAATGGACAGATCATCCAAAGAGAAAATTAATAAGAAAACACAAGCTTTAAAGGACACAATACACCAGGTAGATTTAATTGATATTTATAGGACATTCCATCCAAAAACAGCAGGTTACACTTTCTTCTCAAATGCACACGGAACATTCTCCAGGATAGATCACATCTTGGGTCACAAATCAAGCCTTGGTAAATTTAAGGAAATTGAAATCACATCAGACATCTTTTCTGACCACAACGCTATGAGATTAGAAAATCAATTGCAGGGGAAAAAACTTAAAAAACACAAACTCATGGAGGCTAAACAATACATTACTAAATAACCAAGAGATCACTGAAGAAATCAAAGACAAAATCAAAAAATACCTAGAGAAAAATAACAATGAAAACATGATGATCAAAAACCTATGGGATGCAGCAAAAGCAGTTCTAAGAAGGAACTTTATAGCAATACAAGCCTACCTCAAGAAACAAGAAAAATCTCAAATAAACAATCTAACTTTACACCTAAAGGTACTAGAGCAAGAAGAAAAAACAAAACCTAAAGTTAGTAGAAGGAAAGAAGTCATAGAGATCAGAGCAGAAATAAATGAAATAGAAACAAGGAAAACAATAGCAAAGATCAATAAAACTAAAAGCTGGTTCTTTGAGAAGACAAACAAAATTGATAAACCATTAGCCAGACTCATCAAGAAAAAGTGGGAGAGGACTCAAGTCAATAAAATTAGAAATGAAAAAGGAGAAGTTACAACAGACACCGCAGAAATACAAAGCATCCTAAGAGACTACTACAAGCAACACTATGCTAATAAAATGGACAACCTGGAAGAAATGGACAAACTCTTATAAAGGTATAACCTTCCAAGACTGAACCAGGAAGAAATAGAAAATATGAACAGACCAATCACAAGTAATGAAATTGAGATTGTGATTAAAAATCTTAAAACAAACAAAAGTCAAGGACCAGATGGATTCACAGGTGAATTCTATCAAACATTTAGAGAAGAGCTAACACCCATCCTTCTCAAACTCTTCCAAAAGATTGCAGAGGAAGGAACACTCCCAAACTCATTCTATGAGGCCACCATCACCCTGATACCAAAACCAGACAAAGATACTACAAAAAAAGAAAATTACAGATCAATATCACTGATGAATATACATGCAGAAATCCTCAACAAAATACTAGCAAACAGAATCCAACAACACCTTAAAATGATCATACACCATGATCAAGTGGGATTTATCCCAGGGATGCAAGGATTCTTTAATATATGCAAATCAATCAATGTGATACACCGTATTAACAAATTGAAGAATAAAAACCATATGATCAACTCAATAGATGCAGAAAAAGCTTTTGACAAAATTCAACACACATTTACCATAAAAACTCTCCAGAAAGTGGGCATAGATGGAACCTACCTAACATAATAAAGGCCATATGTGATAAACCCACAGCAAACATCATTCTAAATGGTGAAAAACTGAAAGTATTTCCTCTAAGATCAGGAACAAGACAAGGATGTCCACTCTCACCACTATTGTTCAACATAGTTTTGGAAGTCCTAACCATGGCAATCAGAGAAAAAAAAAAGAAAGAAAAGGATTACAAATTAGAAAAGAAGAAGTAAAACTGTCACTGTTTACAGATGACATGAAACTATACATGGAGAATCCTAAAGATGCCACCAGAAAACTACTAGAGCTAAGCAATGAATTTGGTAAAGTTGCAGGATACAAAATTAATGCACAGAAATCTCTTGCATTCCTATACACTAATGATGAATAATCTGAAAGAGAAATTAAGGAAATACTCCCATTTACCATTGCAACAAAAAGAATAAAATACCAAGGTATAAACCTACTTAAGGAGACAAAAGACCTGTATGCAGAAAATTATAAGACACTGTTGAAAGAAATCAAAGTTGATACCAACAGATGCAGATATATACAATGTTCTTGGATTGGAAGAATCAATATTGTGAAAATGACTATGCTACCCAAAGCAATCTGCAGATTCAATGCAATCCCTATCAAATTACCAATGGCATTTTTTACAAAACTAGAACAAAAAATCTTAAAATTTGTATAGAGACACAAAAGACCCTGAATAACCAAAGCAGTCTTGAGGGAAAAAGAGCAGAGCTGGTGGAATCAGACTCCCTGTCTTCAGACTATACTACAAAGCTACAGTAATCAAGACACTATGGTACTGGCACAAAAATAGTAATATAGATCAATGGAATAGGATAGAAAGCCCAGAGGTAAACCCACGCACTTATGTCAACTAATCTATGACAAAGGAGGCAAGAATATACATTGGAGAAAGGACAGTCTCTTTCCTCAGTGGTGCTGGGAAAACTGGACAGCTACATGTAAAAGAATGAAATTAGAAGACTCCCTAACACCACACACACAAAAAAACCTCAAAATGGATTAGAGACCTAAATGTAAGACTGGACACTATAAAACTCTGGAGGAAAACATAGGCAGAACACTCTTCGACATAAATCACAGCAAGATCTTTTTTGATCCATCTCCTAGATTAATGGAAATAAAAACAAAAATAAACAAATGGACCTAATGAAACTTCAAACCTTTTGCACAGCAAAGGAAACTACCAACAAGACGAAAAGACAACCCTCAGCATGGGAGAAAATATTTGCAAATTAATCAACAGACAGAGGATTAATCTCCAAAATACATAAACAGCTCATGCAGTTCAATATTAAAAAAACAAACAACCCAATCCAAAAATGGGCAGAAGACGTAAATAGACATTTCTCCAAAGAAGACATACAGATGGCCAAGAAGCACATGAAAAGCTGCTCAATGTCACTAATTATTAGAGAAATGCAAATCAAAACTACAATGAGGTATCACTTCACACCAGTTAGAATGGGCATGATGAGAAAATCTACAAACAACAAATCCTGGAGAGGGTGTGGAGAAAAGGGAACCCTCTTGCACTGTTGCTGGGAATCTAAATTGATACAGCCACTATGGAGAACATTATGGAGGTTCCTTAAAAACTGAAAATAGAATTACCATATGACCCAGCAATCTCACTACTGGGCATATACCCAGAGAAAACCATAGTTCAAAAAGACACATGTACCCCAATGTTCATTGCAGCACTCTTTACAATAGCCAGGTCATGGAAGTAACCAAAATGTCCATCAGCAGATGAATGGATAAAGAAGTTGTGGTACATATATACAATGGAATATTAGCCCTAAAAAGGAATGAAATTGGGTCATTTGTAGAGACGTGGATGTATCTAGAGACTGTCATACAGAGTGAAGTAAGTCAGAAAGAGAAAAACAAATATCGTATATGAATGCATATATGTGGAACCTAGAAATATGGTACAGATGAACCAGTCTGCAGGGCAGAAATTGAGACACAGATGTAGAGAACAAACATATGGACACCAAGGGGGGAAAGTGGTGGTGTGTGGCATGGGGGTGTTGTGATGAATTGTGAGGTTGGGATTGACATATATACACTAATATGTATAAAATGGATAACTTATAAGAACCTGCTGTATAAAAGAAATAAATAAAATAAAATTTAAAGAAGATATTTTCATTGGTGTAGAATTCTGAATTGGCAGGGTTTTCTTTTTTTTTCTTTTGGAACTTTAAGGATTTCACTCAATTATCTTTTAGATTGCATAGTTTCTGAGCTGTTTTTATCTCTGTATCTCTTTGTGTAATGTTTCCCTGTCTTGGCTACCTTTAATATTTTCATTTTAACTTTGATTTCCAGCAGTTTGAATGTGATGTGTCTAGTTTGAATGTGTGTGTGTGTGTGTGTGTGTGTGTGTGATTCATGATATCTCTTGAAACTGTGGTTTAATGTCTTTATTTTGGAAAAATATCTAGACTATTGTTTCTTCAATTATTTCTTCTGTTATGTCCTCTCTCTCCTACTTCTGGGATTATAATTACACATATATTAGACCCGTTAATATTGTCTCACAGCTTTTGGATGATCTCTTCTCTTTTGTGTTGCTTTTGTTTGTTTTTATTTTTTCCTGTGCTTCAAACTAAGTTATTTCTATTCTCAAATTCACTGATTTCTTCTTGTCTGTGTCAAGTCAATTGATGAGCAAGCCAAAGACATTATTTATCTATGACATAGAGTCTTTAAAATAGTGTTTCCTTTTGGCTATTTCTTTTTTTTTTTTTATGAATTTATTTATTTATTTATTTTTGGCTGCATTGGGTCTTTGTTGCTGCGCGCGGGCTTTCTCTAGTTGCGGCAAGCGGGGGCTACTGTTCGTTGCTGTGTGCAGGCGTCTCATTGCGGTGGCTTCTCTCGTTGTGGAGCACGGGCTCTAGGTGCGCGGGCTTCAGTAGTTGTGGCACACGGGCTTAGCTGCTCCGCGGCATGTGGGATCTTCCCGGACCAGGGCTCGAACCCGTGTCCCCTGCATTGGCAGGCAGATTCTTAACCACTGTGCCACCAGGGAAGCCCCCTTTTGGCTATTTCTGATCATTCTATCTCTGCTCAAATTCCCCATCACTTTGACTACATCCTTTAAGATATTAACCATAGTTATTTTAAAGTTTCTGTCTCATAATTTTCATAGCTGGATCTTGTCTAAGACTGATTCTGTTGATTGCATTATCTCTTGACAATGGATTTTTTTTAAACTTGGGTTGTATTTCTTTTTTTAAAGTTTATTTATTTATTTATTTATTTATTTATGGCTGCATTGGGTCTTTGTTGCTTCATGTGGGCTTTCTTTAGTTGCGGTGAGTGGGGTCTGCTTTTTGTTGCAGTGCTCAGGTTTCTCATTGCAGTGGCTTCTCTTGTTGTGGAGCATGGGCTCTAGGCATGTGGGCTTCAGTAGCTGTGGCTCTTGGGCTCTAGAGAACAGGCTCAGTAGTTGTGGTGAATGGGCTTTGTTGCTTCATGGCATGTGGGATCTTTCCAGACCAGGGCTTGAACCCATGTCCCCTGCATTGGCAGGTAGATTCTTAAGCACTGCACCACCAGGGAACCCCCAATGGATTGTTTTTTCTTATGTATCATAATTTTTTATTGAGTGCTATACATCTTGTTTAGAAAAGAGTGTCTGGGGAAAATAGTACATATGCTCACAAATGGACACTGCTATTTTCAAGAAATTACTGAAGGGTTTTTTTTAGCTGAGATGAAATATAGATATATCTGCAGAAAAATGTCTAGCCAATCTACATATGACACCACTTATAATACTTTCAGAGGTGTAGTCCTTGGAAAATTATAATCAAGAGATATAAACTACAACATGCTTTTCCTACTAAGCAGTGTAGAAAACACAGAATAAGACAATGGTATGTTCCTTGACATTCAAGAACTTCTGACCTGAATGAGGCAGAGAAGATCAAAATATAAAACAAAATTTAAAAAAGTAAGTGTATAAATAGTTGAATACTAAATTGTGTAGCAAAATCTATAATTGTTGATGAAAAAGACATCAACAAATGTTGAGAATAATCTATAAAGGCTTCACTAGGGTGGTTGGACTTAACCTGAGTCTTAAAAGGTAAGCATTCATTCATTGGTTCATTTACTCATTCAACATTCATTTACTAAGAACTGACTCTAAGCACTTTGTTATATTATACAAAGTTGATCTTTGCCTAGATTTCATAGCATGAACAGTTATTCTGGGAAAGATAAATACTTGAACATATGATATTAATACAATATCAAGGTAATAATATAAATAGAAAGAGTCATTGAAATACAAGAGTCAGGAAAGGCTCTCTAAATCTGATAATGCATGAGCTAAAGAATTAGTGGGCATTTGCCAGATGTACGTTTGTTGGAGTGTGTAGCTTTATTAAGCCAAAGGTGTAGAAAAAGTAGAGGAGTTAATGGGACAGCATTACAAATGAAGCCAACACTATTAGTTAAGGCATGGAATGAGGAATAAACATGGCAATTCTGAAACACACCAGCTTGACTCAGTGGTGGATTTATATTGGTAAAAGGGAAAAGGTAGATTGGACAAGTAAATCAAAATTTAATGAAAGCCAGGAAGAGGAGCTTTCATTTTTATAAATTTTAGAGGGGTACATCCAGAAGGTTATATTTTTTAACAGAAGTCTGATATATATGATTAGAAATATTAATCTAGCAGGTGTATGCAAGAATGATTTAAATCACTAAATCTTAGCATTAATGAGGTGAATTAAGGAGCTATGGCTAATGTCCACATGTGATTGGAAGGTGGCATCTGGGTAAGGACATGTTTGTTTGCAGGAAAGAAAATCTCAATCCAGTTAATTTAAGTAAAAGGAGACATTGTGAGAATACAAGCTGCAAGTTTACAAAAATCTCAGGACAGTAAATAAAGTAGGTCAAGCCACTTGGAGGCTGAAACAAAAGGTCAACAAGTGAGGATCCTCTCTCAGGAAGTCATGCTAACTTGGCTCATCAGATCTCTCTGCTAGATGGTTTAATATTCCTGCTTCTCTTGGTTTGCTTTAGCCCTGCCTGTCACCTGTATACATATGGACAAAACTCGGTTATCCTACTCCAACATGACCTTTTGTTTATCTATTACTTAAAAAGCCAACTCCAAATTCCTGACTTTAAGTTACCATGAGCCAGTTAATTGTACACAGGATGCTGTTGTGTGTTGCTATAGATTTAGGGGATGAAGTGGTTGCACTGAAAGGGAACAGTGAGGCAAAGATTGAGATATCCAGGAAGGAGAGCATGGACTTGGGCAATGGCCATGGGAATTGAAAGAGGAGACAGAGTCTTTGCAAGAAACACTGATAGGATTTAGAAGAAAGAGAGAAACTATTTCAAAGTTGATGTAAAACTTTAAACTTAAGCGTTTGAGAAAATGATAATACTTTGATATGGTCATTGAATTTAGGAGGGAGATCTGATTGGAACCGAAAGGCAGTATATCCCATTTGAAAAAATAATAAATTTGAGGTAATGACAGGAAATTTATGTGGAATTAAGTAGATAGCTTAAAACAACTGGGATTGAACCAGAAACCATAAATAGAATTGGATATTATGCATTAGAATTAACTATGTATTGGTGAGAGTTAAAGTCATAAAAAGGTACAAATGGAAAAGGAATTATTTCTGAAGGAGACTATAAAAAGGGAAGAAATGAGAGTCAAGAACTGAGACTTTGAGAATAAGTACAAAGAGGGAAGATTTGTGGCCCATAGGGAAATGTCCAGCAAAGAAAATAGAGAATGAATGGACAGATAAATATGAGAAAAATAAGAATAGAATTAGGTCATAAAAGAGAAAAGAGCATCAACTTCTTATTTGTTTTAATCATTCCAATCCATATTCAGAGACAGAGCATTTGATCAGCTAAAATTTTTCCATTAAAAATTTTTTTTCTAAAACTAATTTTTTTTTCAATTTTAAATGTCAATTATTTTAAATAGAATATTTTCTAAAACATTAATCAGGTTTTTTTCTAATAGGAAATTAGCTCTACATAGATAGCTGGAAAAAATAAATGGCCTTAATTTAAATTATTCTTTCCCTCAATTATTCCCTTACCTGAACTAAGACTAGATGCATGAAATTTAAGCTCAAAAGAGGTCTGTTTCAAAATATTAGGCATTGGTAAAAAGAGGCATGAACAATTAAAGCCTATTTTCAATAGTGAATGCTATAATAAGATATTGGCTACAGTTTCCTCCCAGCTAGAAAAAGAAAAGGAAACCTACAGTTAAAAGTTTGCATCTTTACATTTTAAAAAACCAATGAAGTCTTCCTGAAGTAAAATTTAAATAGGACCAGATGAAAGACAACATACTTTACACATAATCTGGCTTCTGGTATAATAAGGAAGTACTGGGAACATGAACCCATCCTCCTACCAGGCTCTTTTCTTTCAAACACTACTATTGCCTTTAAACTAAAAATTAACAAATAGTCTGACCGTATTAAATACATATACTCTCTACATAAGCTTCATGGTTATTAATTGTCCTAGCAGCTACTTCATAGTATTGATTTATACTGAACTGAGATTTAACTAAAACCCCTAAGACTTTTTCACATCAACTTCAACAAAGACTATTCAAAATTCCTTTTGAATCTGAATTTGAACTTTTGCATTTTCTTTATGATGCTTTATCTTCTTCATTTAAGCTCACATCTCTCAAAACTTTAAAAAAATTTTATGTTGTTGTAGACATACGACCTATTTTCATAGTTTTCTGCTACTTACAAATTTAATTACCATGCCATATTTATTCCAGCATTCATTCTAAAATTATTGAGTTTCTTCTGAATGTCAGACACTTCACAAGATGTTCAGGGGTACAGAGAGAAATAAAGTAGCTTCTGCCCTCAATAACTCCCTAGTCTAATAGGAGGAAACAGAGAAAAAATATTTCATAGACATTGTGATAAATGTAGTAACAGAGATATGCACAGTGGATTATGAGATTAGGAGAGTGGTTCCTTGTGGGGGTGGAGAGGAGGGGAAGTTAGAGTGTGGTGTACAGGGTAGAGGCCATTACTACATCTATATACGCTTCTTGGAGAAGGCAATGTTTTCTGTTATTTTCCTGTTAATCACCAAAGTACAGCTCTGACTACAAGAGTCCTCCAGACAAGCACCACAGAATCCTCTAAATCAGTAGTTCTTGAAGTGTGGTCCTCAGACCAGCAGCATCAGCATCACCTGGGGACTTGATAGAAATAAAAATTCTTAGGCCTCACCCCAAACATGCTGTATCTGAAACTCTAAGGTAAGATTAACAAATACATGTTTTTAAAAGCCCTCCAGGTGATTCTGGTACCCACTAATATTTAAGCACTGCTGGTCTAAACAGTACCAGATATTTAATCAGTATTTCATGAATGACAGCTCACTCCAGTTTGTGGTTACCAAAAGGTTTTAATATAGCAGTCTGCATATAAACTAGATTGTTTTAAGTTGCCAGTCTTTTAATTTCAAATGCATTTTCAGTAACTTGCTTTGTACTCTCCTCTTCTCATGATTGGTGGTTTTGATATCATATTTGTGTGTGGATGATTTCCTAACTTTACTGTATGTTTGTCTTTACTGGTGAGTGTTTCCATTTGTAATTTTCTTGTTTCTATAGTTGTGGCCTTCTCTCTTCTGCCTAGAAGTTCCTCTAGCATTTGTTGCAAAGCTGGTCTGGTGGTGCTGAATTCTCTTAGCATTTGCTTGTCTGTAGAGCTTTTGATTTCTCTGTCAAATCTGAATGATAGCCTTGCTGAGTAGAGTATTCTTGGTTGTAGGTTCTTCCCTTTCATCACTTTAAATATACCATGCCACTTCCTTCTGGCCTGTAGATTTTCTGCTGGTAGGTCTGGCCCAGGCCTCTTACACGGTCACCTGGGTCCTGGTGTGCACAAGACCTTGTGTGCACCCTCTAAGGGTGGAGTTTCTGTTTCTCCCAGTCCTGTGCAATTCCTGTGCTCAAACCCAGCTGGCCTTCAAAGCCAGATGCTCTGGGGCTCCTCCTCCTGATGCCAGACCCCCAGTTTGGGAGGCTGACATGGGGCTCAGAACTTTCACTCCTGTGGGAGAACCTCTACAATATAATTATTTTCCAGTTTGTTGTCACTCACCCAGTGGGTATGGGATTTGATTTTACCATGATTGTGTCCTGCCTACTATCTCGTTGTGACTTCTTCTTTGCCTTTGGATGTAGGATATCTTTTTTGGTAGGTTCCAGAGTTTCTAGGTCGATAGTTGTTTGGCGTTTTTGTGAGAGAGGGTGAGCTCACATCCTTCTACTCCATCACCTTGTCTCTGCCTCTGACAGTTCACTCCTATGGTAGTTATGGAGAAGCAGAGATATCTGAAGATGAAGTCAAAGGATCTGCTTGGGAAAACCAGCTTCACCACTCACAACTCTGTGATTTTTGGCAAATTTCTTAACATTGTCATTCAGATTCCTGGTTCACAATATCTACCTCAGGAGATTACTCTGAAATGAAGTGAAAATATGTATGTGTAAGTACCTAATACAATATCTAGAGTAGGCACTTTGTTTTACCACAGATTAATGACTCTATCTATAGTGATGAATCTACTAAGAAAAAGCAGTAGATAGGTCTAAAAAACATTATATGGAGAGTGGCTAAAAAATATAGAAATGTTTTCCTCTGGATAAGTAGACATGTTTGAATTATCTTCAAACATTTGAAAAGAAAATTCCTTAATCCATCTTAAAATTTTTTTTTACTTTTAGATCTAAAAAGAAATAATTTATAAGGAAGATTTGGATTCAGCACAGAGAGGAATGTTTCAGCAATGGAAAGAATGGGGGAGTGGGAAGAGTGCTTTGTGATGCAGTGAAATGTGAAATGCCTCTCATTGCAATTTTCCAAGCAGATTAGAAAACAGTTTTACTTTAGTGGCAGAAACCACCTTATACCTTCCCAAGTAAGCTCCAATATCTCACTCTGTAAGACTATTCCATCTGGCAGATTATTCTCCATGGTTGGTTTCTAAAGATTCTCAAATATGCCAGAGAAATTGCCACACAAGATCTTCAACTGAATATGCTCCTACACTGTGCAAATAGATTTCTTTGAGAGGGTCATCATATTTATATTGTCTATGTCATGAATATAAATACAGAAATATAAATATATTCTGAAAGTCTTCATGACCCACTTTATTTGTGGTACCATAGTAGTTACCACTCCAAGTTTATACAAATTTGCTTTGTGCCCCATCTTCATATGAGTTTATAAAGGAGAAAGTGAGTGTGCAAGAACAGTAACCTTATTAAGGTTTATTCACTCATCTGTTTCACGTCTTAGATGTTGTTGAAACATGTATCATTTCAGACAGGAAATATACTTCCTGTTAATATTCTTTTGCATGATGGAGTATTTGTTCTTTGCTAAAATGAGGTAAATGCATTTTTTAAACCTGAGAAAGGCCAGGGATCTATAAAAAGGGGAATGTTCCTATGAGATTAAATTTCAATGCTCTTAAAACTACATCAAAGCAATTAAAAAAGAGTTAGTTAAATATAGCTTTCCCCTGATGAAGAAGCTGTCCTTAGTAGGACACATTGCTATATTCTGTAACTAAATACACTGCTCCAATTTACTTTAATTCTAGATAAATCTGTATACTCTCCAGAGGGGTATCCTTGAGAAGCCAAGCACCATGGTTATTTAAATCAATGATAATGTGAATAGCAATACCGGGGCTTACCAGAAGCAAGTGATTGGCAGATTCACACACCAGATTCAAAGGGACAATGAATACACATTGACTATATAGGTCACATTAAAAGTAGGCAACACCCACTGGGAAACAATGAGATAGAAAATATCATAAGGTGCCTTGAAGCAGAGACCAACTCTTCTAAGAGTTTACTGTGTCAGCACCCCGTGTGTCCCAAAAGTTAGGCAACAGCATTAAAATTATGGTGAAGTTATTTGTCTTATTAGAGCCAGGACCTTGTCTTACTCATTTGTATAACCCCCGGGACTTGGAAAACATTGAATGCTTAATCAGTTATTAACAAATAAATAAATGAGTTAATTTGTGGGAGTTGATAGCTCCAGATTATTACATTTTACCTTTGATGTGTTGCTTATCATATGGACTCTCTGTACTTAAAAGTAACCACCAGAGGTTGCTATTTTATATTTTTTTAATTCCCCATGTCTGTATTATGATGTTTTTAAAAACCATGGCACACTGCTGCAAATTGTACTTTCCAAAGAGAGCCAGAATAATATATTTTGTCTCACATGTTCTTCTTACAAGTGACATTTACATTCCTCCCATTGAGCAAAGGTGCCTATGCCCCTCCTCTTGGATCAGAATTGACTTCTGTAATTGCCTTGACTATTGAAATATAGTAAAATAACACTATGTCAGCAGGTCAGTAAAATGGCATGCGTATCTGCTCTGTTCAATTAGTATGCTTACTCTTGGAACCCAGTTCCCAACATGTTACAGAGAAATCATTCATGAAAGAAAGAGTCAATCAATGCAGCAACCTTCATTGTTGTTTTATTTTAAGAAATTGCCACAGTCACCCAAAACGTCAGCAACCATCATCCTGATCAGTCACCAGCCATAAACGTCTAGGCAAGACCCTCTAACAGCAAAAACATTTTTTTTAGACATAATGTTATCGAACACTTCATAGACTACAGTATAGTATAAACATAACTTTTATATATACTGGGAAACCAGAAGCTCTGTGTGACTCACTTTACTGCAATATTCACTTTGCCTGGAACCAATCCAAAAATATCTCTGAGGTATGCCTTTATATGTATTTGTTACTCCCCAAAGTAAAGTATCATACCTATATACTAGGTGGAACCTAAATCGTTGTTGATTTAATTACTCAATTAACATTCCACATATAATCGTATAGCTTTTTTTCTAGTCACATATTTCTTATATTCTGCTGGACTTTACTTCTTATACTTAAGGTAAACATCAAAACCTGATTTAGACTTTCATAGTCAGCCTGATACTGTTTATCCCACTGATTATACATATAACTTCTGGTTAAAATACAAATAACAAAATCTGAGAACTCTAAAATGATGAATTGGAGAGGGATACCAAAACTGGAAAAAACAGTAAACAAGCATGATTTTTCTGCTTTTATTTTTCCTCTTTTTTTACCTCCTGGCTTTAGCCCAAGCGTGGTTCAAATGCAGAACTATGCAGCAGGTGTGGGAAGCAAAAATGCAGAGAGAAATCTTGTCTTTCCCAACTTGGAAAACCAACACCTGTGTTCCGGAGAATATGTATGTTTGTTTTTTTCCTTTTTTTTTCTCTCCGAGCCCTGCCTCTAGGGGGAACCTCAGTCACAGAGCTTCACTACAGCAGTGGGAACAATTGTTCAGATACCTAAAACTAGTTTTCTGGCCAAAGGAACTAGGAGGGGTGGGACCTGTGGTCCCATGAGTATGAGGCAATCCCCATTATTTTCTTCTCTCTGTTTTCTCATTACTTTACCCCAAAAGCAGTCTTAATCATGCAGAACTATGTGGCAACACAGGCATATAATCTCTAAGAGAAATTCCCTCTTTCTACCCCGTTGGCTGGAAAAAAGAGTAAATTATATGCCTGTATTTATCTTTTCAATCTGGAAACAAGTATCCTTCATGAAACTTTGGAAAACACTTTGTGTTATTTCTTTCAAAATTTCCTACCTTCTGTCCTCTGTTCTCACTTTCTCAAATTCTTTTTAACTGGATTTTGAGCTTCTTGTCTTGGTCTTCTATACATGTAGTATTTTCTCAAAATTTTTCCATTGATATGCATTTTTTTAACTTTCAAGGGAGATTTTGTTAATTTTCTCCCCAACAGTCCATTGATTTTTTCTTTCAACTATCATATTTTGCTTTCCTAATGATTTTTAATGTTTTTTTAATTTTTTTGTTTTGTATTCATTGTGTTTAGTATCCTATTCTTACATCATCAATGCAATCTTCTAAAATAACTCTAGAACACAAATTAGTATTCTATTACTGGTTATTTTCTTTTAATTTTTTGAAAGTTCTTTTCTGTTTCACCTGTGTTCATTTGTGTTTGCCTATGTGACATAATAAGAAGTATATATAATATTTGGTCTTTGTCCCTGGTCCTGACACAGAGCTTCTAAAATTCTTGGAATTTCCTAAGTGATAGGGGTAATAAGAGCATCTTTTATCCATAGTTAACCCCTTTCAACCATACTTGAATTTATGCTAGTTAGCTTCAAGATAGGACTGGTTGCCAGAGGAACCAACCATGTGACTACTCACATGGAACTTTCAGCCAACTGATGGAGAGGAGAGAGGAGCTGGAGATTGAGTTCAGTTACCAACAATTTAATCAATTATTATGCCTATGTAATGCAACCTTTATAAAAACATCTAAACCACAGGATTTAGAGAGCTTTCAAGTTGGCCAATACATCCGTGTGTCAGGAGAGTGGCGTACCCTAACTCCACAGGGACAGAAGCTCCTGCACTAAGTACCCTTCCAGACCTTGCCCTATGTACATTTCCAACTGGTTGCTCATTTGTATTCTTTATAATAAACCAATAATAATAAAGTGTTTTCTGGAGGTTATGAGTTGTCCTAGCAAATTATCAAACATTAAGGGGAGGTTGGTGGGAGCCCCTCAATTTTGTAACCAAGTCATACATAAATGTGGGTAACTGCCCTACCTCTTAGCAGTGCAGATGGTTATATTTTTTCAGAGAAATTCTTGTGTTGTTTTTTTTTTTTTTGTCTTGACCTGGGGAGTAATCCTGCTGACAGATATTCTACATGTAGAGAGTTGGAAAAAAGGATAGAACCATTATTTTTTTTATATACTGATTTCAATTAATGACTTTCCATATTAGCTACCTATTGTTGCTGTAAAAAATCACCAAAAACTAGTGACTTAAAATAACACAAATTTATGATCTCACAGTTTCTGTAGATCAGAAGTCCAGGTGGGCTCAGCTGAGTCCTCTGCTTAGGAACTCACAAGGTTGAAATCAGCCTTGAGTGCTGCATTCTTTACCGGATGCTTTGGGGGAAATATGCTTTCAGTCTATTTGAGCTTGTCAGCTAAATTCAGTTCCATGTGATTATAGAATGAAGGTTCATTTTCCTTGCTGTCTATCAGTCCTAGAAGCTACCCACATTCCTTTTCATTCTTTCCATATGGACCTCAACAGATTCTCTTCCCTGTTTTGCATCTCTCTTTCTTTTCCTTGTGCTGCATCTAACTCTCATCAGAGAAAGTTCTTTGCTTATAAAGGACTTCTGTGATTATATTGGGTCCAGATAATCTATGATAGTTTTCCTATTTTAAGGTCTACAAATTTAATTACATCTGCAAACTTCCTTTTGCCACATAATGTAACATATTCACAGATTCCTGGGATTCCAGTATGGACATTTTTACAGGAGCCATTTTTCTTACCATAACTTCTTTTTAGCTCCATCCCTTGTTCCCACATTCTATTATAATAAAAATGTGATAGTCCCAGACATCTACAGGATTTTGCAAGGCAAATCATTTGGCCTCAAGTTCAACCCACTCCATATATATTCTAGGTAATAGTTACAAAAGAACAAGAATAATACTGGAATTAGACTACTTATCAGTAATACTTGGTGTTAAAAATTATAGAAAAAATGCATTTGGAATTCTGGAGGAAAGTTTTTTTTCAATCTAGAATTCTATATCACACACAAAAAAATCAACCAAGTGTGGTTACAGAATAAAATATTTTTAAATAATCAAGGAGTGAAAAATTATGTCTCATGTATCCTCTTTTTGGACAATACTTGAAAATGTGCCCCAGAAAAATAAACAAATAAATGAAAAAAGAATAAGATGAGATTCAGGAAACAGTTCAATCAATGCCGTATATTAATAAAAAGAATTCCAGAAAATTGGCTGTGCAAAATCCCTAGAGAGCAGGGAGTTGAGGGCACATAGAGAATCATTACTTTTCATACAATATCTTCTCAGTATTTGATTTTTTAAAAACTGTATGTATATATTACTTTGACTTAAAAAAAAGACACTTCCACATATCTCCACTCTAAGTTGAACCTGGCCAGATTCAAGATGGTTTTGACAAACAAAATGCAGCAGAAGAGACATTACATAACTTTCAAAGCAGGGCTTTGAGAAATCTTCAGCTTCTACTTAGAACTTTAAATATTCAAGCCCAGCCACAGTATTTTGAGAAGGTCAAAATATATGGAAAATCTACATGGAGGAAAAGAGAGGCATCTTGGTCAACAGCCCCAACCAAATCCCAGCCAACAAACATCTCCAATTGCCAGCCAAGTAAGTGAGTTGATCTAGACATTCCAGCCCAGTTGAGAGTTCAGTTGACTTCAGCCCTTACCAACTATTCATGGCGCAAAAGAACTGCACAGTGGAGCCCAGTCAATCCACAGAATCATGAGAGATAATAAATAATTGTTGTAGTTGTAAGCTACTACGTTTTGGAGTGATTTATTATGCAATGAGATAACCAAAACAATATTCATTTAATATACTTAATCCATTTAATGGATTATAGGTAGCTGGATTAATATGTTAGCCCTTGGATTGTCCATTATTCAAATATCTTATTTCTAACCTTTTGTGTCTTTTGACTATTTATTGGTCATGCAGAAATGATTGTCCCTTACTAGTAATCATTAGCCAGGCATATGTCTTGTCTCTTTTTAAAACAATTTATTGCTGCTCTGGAAATAAGTCTACCACATGTGTAACACTATTGAAAAATTTGTTTTTGAGAGATAAAAATAACTACTTACAGTTTATTCTGATATGCCTTATTAGAAATGTTTTTTTCACTATCATCTTTTGGAGAACCTTCACACAAGCTATTTCATCCTAATTATATTGATTCATTTTTGGAAACATACACATAAACAAATACACACACACAATTTTTTTAAACTTCTTTTCAAAGAATATGTATTTAATTATACAACAAATGCTTAAGATGATCTCTGATATACTACATGTATCTCAGTGATCTTTAAAGTTATACTTTGGATCTTCTCATTCATATGAAATACACTAACTTTGTAAGCTAAGACCTTGTGCTTTCTTTGAAATCATTGTTCCAAGTCTTTCACCTCTGAATAGCCTTACTTCCACTAAGCCTGCTCTTTACTCTCATTCTTTTTGCATCTTCATTTCTCTGCATGTTCTCCCAGTCCATGAACCCCTTCTGATTTCATTTACATTACTTTGACTCTGCCTATCTTCCATGATCAAACATTTCAGTGGATCTACACAAGCATTCTGGGTCTTCTGGCCCTTTAGGCCTTTTGGCCCTGCACTGTGTTAAAACCCATGGCATCTGAGCATGATTGAGGAAAATCACTGTGTAATCAATTGCATTATGATCCATTCTGGCTTTACCTGAGATAGCACTGTGATCGAGGAACAATTTCTCATCTTGTCTCAGTTCATTTTTATATATATTCCTCAATAGCTGTTTTTAAGCTTTTACCACTCCTGTAAAGTCCCTAGATTATCTGTAGCCCACCTGATTCTCAGCCTATGTTCTCATCTCATGTTATCCACTCTCTATACATTTCTTTCACTAACATTTGGAAGAAGTGTCTCCTCTCCTTCCCAAGGATAAATTCTCAAAGTTTAACCCCTATTTATTAACTCTTTTGTAAGAACTTCTCCATTAACTCCTAATATGTTTACCAACAAATTAAATGGCTTTTCATAAATTATTTTGCCGTGGCTCTCATGACCTTCCTCCTAGACTCTTGCAATAATCTATTAAAACTCACATTCTCTAGGCCTCACTAGGTGCATACTAATAATAAGGACCCATTTCTCCAGCTTGTAATCCCACAACTCTGTTTCATTACTCACCAGTGATCTTTGTGTTTCTACCTAGAGTCCAGAAACCTATGCTAATCTCATATTTTCTAGTGGACACCTCTCACTATCTTTATGTAGGTTTATGCTTTTTTTTTTCCTATTATTTTGCTATTGTTTTGATGGAGCCAGAAGGAAGAAGAGATAAATGCATGTGATAAGACTGCCATTTTGAATTGGAATTTATTGTTCATTCTTCACAATATGCTGAACTTATTTTACACATGCAATATCTTCATAGATATCTCTGAGGTTACTAATTTAGTTTTAATTCTTTTTTAATTCCTGGAAATTTCCCTGTTTCCTCAGATGAAATTTTTTTTCATCTGTCTTTCTTGTTTTGTTTTCCTCAAATTTCTGTGATTCTTTGTTACTTGTTCATATATGAGAACATGGACATAGAAAGGCTTACTTGTTGCTCTATGTGAATTGCTGAGCTGGTTGATAGACATATGCTTTTTTTTTTAACATCTTTATTGGAATGTAATTGCTTTACAATGTTGTGTTAATTTCCGCTATATAACAAAGTGAATCAGCTATACTTATACATATATCCCCATATCTCCTCCCTCTTGCATCTCCTTCTCACCGTCCCTATCCCACCTTTCTAGTTGGTCACAAAGCACCGAGCTGATCTCCCTGTGTGATGCTACTGCTTCTCACTAGCTATCTATTTAACATTTGGTAGTGTATATATGTCCATGCGACTCTCACTTTGTCCCAGGTAACCCTTCCCCTTCCCCGTGTCCTCAAGTCCATTCTCTACATCTACATCTTTATTCCTGTCCTGCCCATAGGTTCTTCAGAACCTTTTTTTTTTTTTAGAGTCCATATATATGTGTTAGCATATGGTATTTATTTTTCTCTTTCTGACTTACTTCATTCTGTATGACAGACTCTAAGTCCACCCACCTCACTACAAATAACTCAATTTCGTTTCTTTTTATGGAATAATATTCCATTGTATATATGTGCCACATCTTCTTTATCCATTCATCTGTCGATGGACACTTAGGTTGCTTCCATGTCCTGGCTATTGTAAAGAGTGCTGCAATGAACATTGAGGTACGTGTCTATTTTTGAATTATGGTTTTCTCAGGGTATATGCCCAGTAGTGGGATTGCTGGGTTGTATGGTAGTTCTATTTTTAGTTTTTTAAGGAAACTCCATACTGTTCTCCATAGTGGCTGTATCAATTTACGTTCCCACCAACAGTGCAAGAGGGTTCCCTTTTCTCCACACCCTCTCCAGCATTTATTGTTTCTAGATTTTTTGATGATGGCCATTCTGACCAGTGTATGGTGATACCTCATTGTAGTTTTGATTTGCATTCTCTAATGATTAGTGATGTTGAGCATCTTTTCATGTGTTTGTTGGCAATCTGTATATCTTCTTTGGAGAAATGTCTATTTAGGTCTTCTGCCCATTTTTGGATTGGGTTGTTTGTTTTTTGGATATTGAGATGCATGAGCTGCTTGTATATTTTGGAGATTAATCCTTTGTCAGTTGCTTAATTTGCAAATATTTTCTCCCATTCTGAAGGTTGTCTTTTCATCTTGTTTATGGTTTTCTTTGCCGTGCAACATCTTTTAAGTTTCATTAGGCCCCATTTGTTTATTTTTGTTTTTATTTCCATTTCTTTAGGATGTGGGTCAAAAAGGATCTTGCTGTGATTTATGTCATGGAGTGTTCTTCCTATGTTTTCCTCTAAGAGTTTGATAGTGTCTGGCCTTACATTTAGGTCTTTAATCCATTTTGAGTTTATTTTTGTGTATGGTGTTAGGGAATGTTCTAATTTCATTCTTTTACATGTAGCTGTCCAGTTTTCCCAGCACCACTTATTGAAGAGGCTGTCTTTTCTCCATTGTATATTCTTGCCTCCTTTATCAAAGATAAGGTGACCATATGTGTGTGGGTTTATCTCTGGGCTTTCTATCCTGTTCCATTGATCTATATTTCTGTCTTTGTGGCAGTACCATACTGTCTTGATTACTGTAGCTTTGTAGTATAATCTGAAGTCCAGGAGCCTGATTCCTCCAGCTCAGTTTTTCTTTTTCAAGATTGCTTTAGCTATTTGAGGTATTTTGTGTTTCCATTCAAATTGTGAAATTTTTTGTTCTAGTTCTGTGAAAAATGCCCTTGGTAGTTTGATAGAGATTGCATTGAATCTGTAGATTGCTTTGAGTAGTATAATCATTTTCACAATGTTGATTCTTCCAATCCAAGAACATGGTATATCTCTCCTTCTGTCTGTAGACATACACTTTTAAATTGAATGAGAAGAAAGCTGGTCATTATGCTGGGGGACCCTTTTCTAAATCTGCAGTGTCTCTGGCACCCTACCAATTAGAACACATGCCTCTTTGACTGAAGCTGCCTTCGATAATATTCTAGATCATGGTTTCTTTCACTCAAATCATTCCCATTGGAATATTCCAGGTGAAAGAAAGCCCAACTGAGAGATGAGAGTTTTGTCATTAAATAACATTTGAAAATTTGATTACTCTTTTCTGTTGATGAGCCTAATTCCTGCATTGAAAATGCTGGCAATGTAAAGTGACCACAGGGCTGTCTGTTACCTAAATGTGGGCAGAAAAATTATAAGACTAATTTATTCTTAAACAAGTAGAAAAATAAATAAATGTTGGAAAAAATAAATAGATGTTGTGCTCTGATTGTCTTATATCCAAGACTGGTCCAACATAATGGTGACAGGTGGCAGGTCCATGAGGCATGTTGTCTGATTTGTTCATATTTATTGTTCAACACTTAGCACAGTGGCTGGCTCATAGTAAGTACTCAAGCAATATCTATTAAATTTGGACAAGTGAAAGAAAGAATAAATTGCTAGAAGACCTTGAGACTCTGCTTAATTGCCACATGCCAATCTTTGCTAGGCTGTGTATCCTCCTCTCTTGTTTAGTGCTCACTAACAAAAGTAAGATTTATTGAAATAAATCCTCCCAAGAAATCTTACATCTTCAGAAATATCCTAATTTCTTTTGTATAGTAAATATGACATGGCTTAGTTTTTCTCTTTGTAACACTGTCAAACAATAATAGTCTAAACTCTTCAACCAAGACCTTTTTCAATATTGAATTTAAAATTATGGTTTAGACAATCCAAGAGATGTAAAGGACTTTCAAGTTTAGCCGTCATCCCTCTTCATTTATGGATATGGCATTATTTTAATCAGCTCAGACTACTATAACAAATTACCATAGTCTGAGCGGCTTAAAAAACAAACATTTATTACTCACAGTTCTTGAGACTGCAAAGTCCATGATCAAGGTGCCAGCTGATTGGGTTCCTGGTGAGAACTCTCTTCCTGGTTGCAGATGGAAGCCACCATCCTCATATGGTGAAGAGAGAGATCAGCTCTCTCCTGTCTCTTCTTATAAGGGCACTAATCACATTCATGAAGGCTCCTAATTATCTCCCAAAGTCCCCACCACCAAATACCATTATATTGGGGATTTTGGCTTTAAGATATGAGTGTTGGGAAGACACAAACATTCAGCCCATAGCTGTATTTAAGGCCTCAAAGAAAGGAAAAATAAAAGAATAGTTATCACTTACTGTGTGACATAAGAATGTTGGAGAACTAGGGTGATTTGTCACTGGGGCTGGTTTGTGAGGCTTTTTGGTGAAACCCAGCTATATAGCTTATTTTATAATTAATAAATTAAAATAATAAAACCTACATTTATTGAGGACTATAACTGAAAAGCTCATTAAATTAAAGTGGACTGATCTATGTATGATCAAGATCTTCAGGTTCGTAGAGTTGACTGCCATGATCTGCTCTGACTGAAGGCCAAACAAGTTTCCATTGCCCAGGCTGAACTTTAGGCACAAAAGTAGTTAACTTGTATGTAAAATTATGATCCTATTTTAAATACATCTTTATTGAAATATAATTCACATACTACCATAATATTCACCCCTTTAAAGTATACAATTCAGGTATTTTTCAATATTTACAAAGTTGTATAATCAATTATCTAATTTGAGTACTTTCATCACCCAATAAGAAACTCCATATCCATTAGCAGACATTCCCTATTCCCTTCTCTTCACAGCTCCTGGAAACTACTAATCCATTTTCTGTCTCTATAGATTTGCCTATTATGGACAATTTGTACAAGTCATATAAAAAGTATATGGCCTTTTTTATATGACTTTTTTCACTTAGCATAATGTTTTCAAGGTTCATCCATATGGTAACATGTTTCAGTATGTCATTACATCCTGTGGACAAAAATATTTCATTATATGTTTATACCACAATTTGTTATACATTCTTCAGCAATGGGTATTTTGATTGTTTCCACTTTTGAACTATCATGAATAACATGGCTATCAACATTTGTGTGCAAATTTTAGTGTGGACATATGCTTTCATTTCTTTTGGATTTATACCTAAGAGTAGAATTGCTGAGTGTGGTTCCTTGAATAATGCTCCCAATTATATCCCTTCATTTCCATATGAATTTTAGGATCAGCTTGTCTATTTCTTCCAAAAGCCAGTTGGCATTTTGATAGAGATTGCATTGCATCAGTAGAACAATTTGGGAAATATTGCCACTTTAATCTTTAAGTTTTCCAATCCATTAACACAGAATATCTTTCCATTTTTTGTCTTTTTCATTTATTTCAATGACAGTTCATTGTTTTCAGTATTAAAGTTTTGTATTTCGTTTGTTAAATATGTTTCTAAGCATTTTGTTCTTATTGATGCTATGGTAAATTGAAATTTCTTAATTAAAAAAAATTTTTCCACTAACAAATTTTAATTAACTTTATCTTTAAAAAAACATTGCTTATATTCATCAGTGATATTGGCCTGTAATTTTCTTTTTTTGTGATACCTTTGTCTGGCTTTGGTATCAGGGTGATGGTACCCTCATAGACTGAGCTTGGGAGTTTTCTTTCCTCTGCAATTTTTTGGAAGAGTTTCAGAAGAGTACGTGTCAACTCTTCTCTAAATGTTTGATAGAATTCCCCTGTGAAACCATCTGGTCCTGGACTTTTGTTTGTTGGAAGTTTTTTAACCACAGTTTCAATTTCAGTACTTATGATTGGTCTGTTCATATTTTCTATGTCTTCCTGGTTCAATCTTGGAAGGTTGTACCTTTCTAAGAATGTGTCCATTTCTTCTAGGTTGTCCATTTTATTGGTGTATAGTTTCTTACAGTAGTCTCTTATGATCCTTTGTATTTCTGCAGTGTCAGTTGTTACTTCTCCTTTTTTATTTCTAATTTTATTGATTTCAGACCTCTCCCTTGTTTTCTTGATGAGTCTGTCTAAAGGTTTATCAATTTTGTTTATCTTCTCAAAGAACCAGTTTTAGTTTCATTGATCTTCATTTCATTGTTTCTTCATCTCTATTTCATAATTTTTGCTTTGATCTTTATGATTTCTTTCCCTTTACTAACTGGGTTTTGTTTTTTCTTCTTTCTCTAGTTGCTTTAGGTGTAAGGTTAGGTTGTTTATTTGAGATTTTTCTTGTTTCTTGAGGTAAGACTGTATTGCTATAAACTTCCCTCTTAGAACTGCTTTTGCTGCATCCCATAGGTTTTGGATCATTGTGTTTTCAATGTCATTTGCCTGTAGGTATTTTTTGATTTCCTCTTTGATTTCTTCAGTGATCCATTGGTTACCCCCATTAATAAACTGAAGAATAAAAACCATATGATCATCTCAGTAGATGCAGAAAAAGCTTTTGACAAAATTCAACACCCATTTATGATAAAACTCTCCAGAAATTGGGCATAGAGGGAACATACATAAATGTAATAAAGGCCATATATGACAAAACCACAGCAAACATATTCTTAATGGTAAAAAACTGAAAGCATTTCCTCTAAGATCAGGAAGAAGAGAAAGATGTCCACTTTTGCCACTGTTATTCAACATAGTTTTGGAAGTCCTAGCCACAATAATCAGAGAAGAAAAAGAAATAAAAGGACTCCAAATTGGAAAAGAAGAAGTAAAACTATCACTGTTTTCAGATGACATGATACTAAACATAGAAAATCCTAAAGATGCTACCAGAAAACTAGAGCTCATCAGTGAATTTGGTAAAGCTGCAAGATACAAAATTAATACACAGAAATCTCTTGCATTCCTATACACTAACAATGAAAGATGAGAAAGAGAAATTAAGGAAACAATCTCATTTACCATTGCATCAAAAAGAATAAAATACCTAGGAATAAACCTACCTAAGGAGGCAAAAGACCTGTATGCAGAAAACTATAAAATACTGACGAAAGAAATCAAAGATGACACAAACAGATGGAGAGACATACCATGTTCTCAGATTGGAAGAACCAATATTGTGAAAAGGACTATGCTACCCAAAGTAATCTACAGATTCAATGCAATCCCTAGCAAATTCCCAAAGACATTTTTTAAAGAATTAGAACCAAAAATTTTACAATTTGTATGGAAACACAAAAGACCCCAAATAACCAAAGCAATACTGACAAAGAAAAATGGAGCTGGAGGAATCAGGCTCCCTGACTTCAGACTATACTACAAAGCTACAGTAATCAAAACAGTATGGTACTGGCACAAAAACAGAAATGCAGATCAAGGGAAAAGGATAGAAAGTCCAGAGATAAACCAACATACCCACTGTCATTTAATCTCTGATAAGAAGACAAGAATATACAATGGAGAAAAGACAGTCTCTTCAATAAATTTTGCTGGGAAAACAAGACAGCTACATGTAAAAGAATGAAATTAGAACACTCCCTAGCACCATACATGAAAATAAACTCAAAATGGATTAAAGACCTAAATGTAAGGCCAAATATTATAAAACTCTAATAGGAAAACATAGGCAGAACAATCTTTGATATAAATCACAGCATGATCTTATTCAATCCACCCCTAGAGTAATGACAATAAAAACAAACATAAAGTAATGGGACCTAATTAAATTTAAAAGCTTTTGCACAACAAAGGAAACCATAAACAAAATGAAAAGACAACCTACAGAATGGGAGAAAATATTTGCAAGTGAAGCAATAAGCAAGGGATTAATTTCCAAAATATACAAACAGCTCATGCAGCTGAATATCGAAAAAATGAACAACCCTATCAAAAAATGGACAGAAGATCTAAATAGACATTTAGAAGATACACATGGCTAAAAAGCACATGAAAAGATGTTCAACATTACTAATTATTTGAGAAATGCAAATCAAAACTATAATGAGGTATCACTTCACACCAGTCAGAATGGTCATCATGAAAAAAATTCACAAACAATAAGTGCTGGAGAGGGTGTGGAGAAAAGGGAACCATCCTACACTGTTGGTGGGAATGTAAATTGGTACAGCCACTACAGTATGGAGGTTCCTTTAAAAATTAAAAATAGTGCTACCATATGATCCAGCAATTCCACTCCTGGGCATATATCTGGAAAAACAACATAATTTGAAAAAATACATGCACCCCAATGTTCATTGCAGCACTATTTACATTAGCCAGTACATGGCAGCAACCTAAATGTACATGAACAGGGGAATGGATAAAGAAGGTGTGGTATGTATATACAATGGAATACTACTCGGCCATAAAAAAGAATGAAATAATGCCATTTGCAGCAACTTGGATGCACCTAGAGATTGTCATACTGAGTGAAGTAAGTCAGACAAAGACAAATATATATTATCGCTTACATGTGGAATCTAAAAATAGGGTACAAATGAACTTATCTACAAAACAGAAATAGAGCTACAGACTCAGAGAACAAACTTATGGTTACCAAGGGGTGGAGTGGGGATAAATTGGGAGATTGGGATTGACATACACACCAATATATATAGAATAGGTGACCAATAAGAACCTACTGGATAGCACAGGGAACACTACTCAATACTCTGTAACGTTCTATGTGGGAGAAGAATCTAAAAAAGTGTGGATATGTGTATACATACAACTGATTCACTTTGCTGTACACCTGAAACTAACACAACATTGTAAATCAACTATACTCCAATAAATTTTTTTAATGAAATAAAAATAAAATAAAATAAAAACCATTGTTGAGGATTTTTCCCTTTTTCCATTTCTTTATCCCTCCTTTCATTATACAATTCTTACTATTTTTATATGTCTTGCTCTACACCTGAAACTACTTTTGTGTTTCAATGTAAAAATGCTCTCTTGTATCTTTAAGACTCTTAGAACTGAAAGGCACATGGGTGATAACATAGTCCAGTCTATTGACAACACAGCTGAGACATTGTCTGAGAGGTAGAATAATTGTTTGGCATATTTATGGAATGAATGTTTGGAAGAGATGATTCTTCTGACTCCCAATTTAAGATTCTAAATCCTTATAGAATGAGAAATATGCCAAATTATCAATATTTTGCTATGTGGGGCACGTAACACAACACATTGATGCTTTAAATTTGTTTATTTTTTTATGACAATTATATCTGTAGCACCCATGGTCCTGTGGGTGGATGCACTCCGTTTTCTGACACTTGTGTATTTTAAGACTTTCTCTCATTAATTTCTGCTTACAAGGCTTATGAAATATTTTCTTTTTATACATAATAATTATGTGGTGTGGTATGACTGGGAATGGAAAAAACACCAGCTTGATCCTCAAAGTTTTAGAATGATAACTTTCAGAATTATGGATGGGTTTAATTCCTTTTGATTGTAGAGTTCAAAAAGTTTCATACACCTAATTTTGATGATAAGAACCATAAATTATCTTTATTTAATGACTGCCTACAGTTGCAATGACAGTACTTTCTGCTAGCAACTGCCTGAGTTTGCATCAGTTATTCAAATTCAGGTTTATATCTATGGATTAAATTGAATAAGATATCCTGTCACCTGAACTAATTAGTACTAAATGTAGTTTTACCATGGGGAGGGGCTTGATTCAGACATCTGGAGAAAAGTGGAAAGGGGACAGTAATTGTTTTTTTAATATACAGTTAAATCTTAACTTATGTGAAGGCCAGCCCTCAAAACAGCCTTTTAGTGCATTAAGTATGAAGATTTTCCCTAATTTGGTGTGTAAACTGCAAAAGTATAAAAATAGTAACATGCAATATTGGTTCAGGGTTTATGTAACATGGCAGTGTGTTCCACCTATAGACAGAGAAGCATAAATTAATGGACTCTATAAACCTAAATATATTATTAAATAACCCAGACAAATACATAAAAGCTCTTTGTCTATAGAAAAAATCCTTCTAGCACAGCAATAACCTTTTCCAACCACTGCTGAATCACCAGAAGTTTTAACATCTATTTTCTGCTTTTACTTAAAAAGCCAAGCAGGTGTCAACAATTCTGCCATTGGGAGCACATTCGTACCAAACTGAGCCATCAGTTAACAGTTCTTAAGTGTTACTTGTAAGCATTGACAGTTTTCTAAACCAGTGAGTGACTGCAACACACAGACATACACACAGATAGATTTGAGGGTACACAGACTCCCAATCCTGTGTCTCCCAGGTCTCCCCAGACAGCTGAGCAATTTCAGAGCCTTCTGTCCTTCCACTGTTTCTACCAGAGAGCATATGTGCTAAGTGATTGAAGAGCTAATAATGGCCTGAGTTGCTCATTTAGGGAATTGAGTAGAAAATGTGCATATTTTTCTAATTTTATTGACTCACATTATATACTAAAGGAAGAGAGAAAAGAGAAAAAAATGTTGTCTCGGGCAACTTGGTCTACATTCAAACCTAAACCTGACCCAGTAGACTCTCTTTAAGCCCCTCAAATGTTAAGAATTGCTCTTTAACTGCTCTGACAAAGAATATACATCAAACCAAGTACAACAATAAATTAACGCATACCATTTACTGAGAATCCATAAATAGGCAAATGATTATATGATTAGGTATCACTGTCTTTGAGACTTGACAATAATAGAACTAAGGTTATTACTCTATTTAAAACTGTCATAGACAGATGTCTCTATCCTTTCTTTTTACAAGTTTAACATGCCTGAATTATGGACAATTAATGGCATTCAAAGCTGAAAGTGCACTTGTTAATGACACATGTGGATTGGATTTTGTGACTATCAATGATGATTTCTTGTCATCTAAGTGCACTTTAAAGTATGTTGGCCTATTATTTCTGTTTAGTACGCATTTTTTGAAAGAAAAATTTTATTTCTATAAGCAGAAATTTTGTGAAAGGTTCTTAGACCATGGGATTCTAAGAAAATTAGTATTTTCATTGCTGCAGAATTTCAGGCAGATTGGCCACAGAATTGAAACATGACATTTCCATGCCGCAATGCCTACTGTAAGGTAATACTTAGCACATCAGCATCTTGGAGAGAAACTAAACCTTAAATAAAAGTTATTTATAGCCATGTTCTCCTATTTCTCATTCAAACTGCAAGCCTATTGATTTTGATTATGATGTCTAATGAAAACTCTTGAGTATCTGGTGACCATGAGTGTGAGTTGGCTATAAGCAGACTATATGAAAATAACCTAGGCACTCTTCTAGGGTATTGATTACAACATATTGAGGGTTAGTGTGGATAATCATTCCCCTCAACAGATATGCATATTTTCTCTTTTCTGGACAAATTTTCAAAATTTTTTGTTTGGGTATGATGAGGATATAACTTAGTTTTATTTATTTTTATTTGTGGGTGTCTATTGCCAGATGCAAGGTAGTATTTCTCCACCTACAAATCAGTGCATTACCTTGTCATGGTTTAAATAAACTTTAAATCTTAGAGGAACTTGAGCACTCCTCTAAGATTCCACATTCTTCTCCTTTCCAAGTTTCAAGGACATGTTGTACAGTACCATAGCTCCTGACTATGAGGAGACTTCTATGCCCTGAAGAGATGGCAATAGTGTATTTTTAATAGCACATTCCTTCAAAATGCTAACCACCTACGATTTCAGTAATATTGTAGAATATTAGCAAGGTAGATAGTATCACCATCACCACTTTATAGATGAGGAAACCAACAAAGCATGACTAGATGACTCACCCAAGGTCAGGCATGCTGTTGGATCTGAATACTGTGCATCCTGGGATTATTAACACACATAGAATTGCATTCTATTACTGGCTCACAGGATTTTCCATAACCCATGCTAATGCCAAGCTAATATTTTAAGGAGTATTTTCTTGTTTACAGGTGAGAAACTTATGGGGGTAGAGAATATGGAAGCATAAAGAAAAAAGTTGAGATAAGATTTGTCTCTGAAATCTGAGCTTATGTTCTCCACATAAAGTAGCATTTCCAAAGCAACTTGTTTTGCTAAGATATTTAATTGCTTTATGGAATGTGCCAAAGTGCCATACTCCCTTTTCCTCAAGAGAATTACCTTTGAGTTCTCTTTCTCAAAACATAATGTTTCTTCCATAATCACACAAGCAAGCAAGTGTCTCATTTTACTCCTTCTACCTTGGAGTAATTAATATCCCCAAAAGAAATGACATAGTTCAAAATAGCCAAAACAAGTCCTCCTAATATTTTTTCATTAAAATTAATTTTAAACAAAAAATTTATAAAGCTTCTAGGAGTCTGGATTAGCTTTCAACAAGATTACTCAGCTTTCACATAGTATGTCTAATTATTTAGGAATTCAGTTCTACTTTATGCTGCTTCACAAAAACAAGAACTTTGTGTAATGCTCGGATGACAATGGCAAGCTTTCACAATGGGTCTCAGACAAGGAACTAGGGTGCCTTGTGAGTGTGACATCTAACAATATCTACACTAATGGGCAATCTTAAAACAAGGAGACTAAAAATTCTATCACAGACATGAATCATACATCATATTTCTAAGATGTATATATGACAATGGAATAACTACCATTTTGTAAAGAGATAATTGGCTAGTGGTAATTTAAGTGAAGGGAAGAATGAGTCTTTAGATAACTGTGTCTAGGTTACATCATCCCACACCTTACCAATTGTGTGCCAACCCTATGAAAAACAAGAGAAAACCTGAAGCTGATTGAAGAGTTTTTCATGCATCCTTCTTTAGTTCCACATTATCAAAGGTGTTCTATTTTTATTTCTGAGCACATTCCCTATTATGTCTTCTTTAATCACCTATCACTCTACAGCTATCATTCTAAACAGTTTTAATTTACCAAGAAAAAATGATGACTCCAAAAGTGAGATTTAAAATCAATTGCCTCAGTGAGGATTCTATTTAGGTAGAGGTTATTCAACTGTAAAAGCAGCAAACACAAATAAATTCATTTTATATCCAACTTAAATGGCCATCTTCAGCTTATAATTGTTAACATTTAAAAATCACTCCATTTTCACAATTATTCTCATTCATCATTTTTCTTATTTTCACCTGAAAGTATTTTACTTATCATCTCCTTTCACTTGAGCAAAAGCTGACTTTCACTAGAGTATGTTTGTGTTGTCCTGAGCAGCAGTAGAGGATGATTGGGTGAGAACACAATGCTCTCTCTCTCCCAAGAGACCAGCTTCTCAGATTCTATGCCTGGGGCTTTTATGAGCATCAGGATTCATGTTCCTGACAGACCTTTGCTGCTTGACTTCTTTTGATATAGAGTTGAGTTATTTTCAAAGTTCAGGTGGTTCCACTGTTAACAGTTCACCGATAAGAGCTGACCTACAGCTGTCTGGAAGAGCTCACTCCAGCAAAAGTAAAAAAAAAAAAAAAAAAAAAAGCAGGGGGAAATTTTTTGCGAAGTTTAAGGCTAGCCACCAATGTTACAAATTGTACTGCAAAAAGTGAAAACTTCAAAGCTCAAACAGCATTGAGAGGAGAGTGAAAGAAAGTCTTCACTGGTCTTCAAAATAAATACAAGGTTCTAAAATTGTGAAAGAAAATATGTAGTGCTCCAGTTTCCTTGGTTCTTTCGCCTTTGAATTCTGATAACAATCAATGTCACAAAACAATGGAACTTTAAAATTAAATGGAAAATTGTGCACAGCAGTAATGCCCGTAATGCCCGCAGCACCACAGTATAACTGGAATAAAGGAGAGTCTGAGTGAAAGAGAGTGGCAAGTTACAGGAAATTTAGAAATTATGGAAGAAAGGACATTTATTCTGGGTCGTTTCATCAATCTCCAAACCATGTTTCTTCTCTTTATGAGAGGTAAAGCTATCCACAGATATTTTTATTTTTCCCCCAATTATGAAGCTTTAAAAATATGATTTATGACAATAACTTTACACTATTTCATCCTCACAGTATGAGCATTACTATCCACTGTCTCACATTAAAAAAATGTAGACTCTTGAGAGGGTAAGAACCTACTCAAAGTTATCCAACAAATCTGTACTTCCCTAACAGATATGAACAGAGATTCCAAAACCCACTCTCTTTATCAGGTCACTTTACTGTCTCATTAGATGAATATACACAAAAGACCACTCAGAGAAATTGTTGAGCATTTTAAGATCATGTAATTATTTTAAGAATTGATTTAAAACTTGATCTATTGTTTAAGTTCCCCAGCGGACTTCCCCATTGCATTAGATAAATTTACACAATCTTTGGGTAGGTTCACTTTTCAGATGAATGAATGGGCTAAAATATTCTAAGATAAGCTAACAGATTCCTCCAACTCGTCCTCTATGATACTCATCATAGAAAAAGTTGCTATAAATGAGTGTAAAACAAAAATAACATGTGTTACTTTTTTAACATGTGCAAGCTTTCTAACAGAGAGTGAAACTTATTTGACAATCAGAATTTGTTTTATCCTTGTCACAGCAAGTAAGATATGAGGACAAATGAACACAGACTGGGTCATGATACATTCATATTTAACTTATTTTAAGCTGAAGCAGCTTAGAGGAGATAAATTTCTTATCAAATAGCTGTGGCGATTATGGAAGATTTAGACTCTATTTCAGCATCTTGTTTATTGTCTTCCATATAGATAGCTTTAACATTTTTAATCTCTCCAGTAATTTTCTCTGTGTTAAAATAAAGAATAAGCTAGAGGCTAAGAAATTCTTACTTTAATACCGAATACAAATCTAGTCATCACATTACTCAAATCTTAGAACTTCCTTTTGTGAATTGAAGGCATAGTTCTGAGACGACCAAGATATCAATAGTAAAATGCAAATTAAGGATGCAAAATAAAAATTAAGAGGAGAGAGGAGCTTCAAGATGGCAGAAGAATAAGACGTGGAGATCACCTTCCTCCCAAAAAATACATCAGAAAGACATCAACATGTAGAACAACTCCTACAGAACATCTACTGAATGCTGGCAGAAGACCTCAGACTTCCCAAAAGGCAAGAAACTCCCCACGTACCTGGATAGGGCAAAAGAAAAAATAGTGACAAAAGAATAGGGATGGGACCTGTACCTAGGGGAGGGAGCTGTGAAGGAGGAAAGGTTTCCACACACTAGGAAGCCCCTTCGTGGGCAGAGACTGTGGGTAGTGGAGGATGGAAGCTTCAGAGCCATGGAGGGGAGCACAGCAACAGGAGTGCAGAGAGCAAAGCAGAGAGATTCCCACACAGGGGATCAGTGCCGACCAGCACTCACCAGCCCGAGAGGCTTGTCTGCTCTCCTACCGGGATGGGTGGGGGCTGGGAGCTGAGGCTCGGACTTCGGAGGTCAGATCACAGGGAGAGGACTGGTGTTGGCTGCGTGAACACAGCCTGAAAAGGGCTAGTGCGCCACAGCTAGCCGGGAGGGAGTCCAGGAAAAAGTCTGGAGCTGCCCAAGAGGCAAGAGACATTTTCTTGCCTCTCTGTTTCCTGGTGCGTGAGAAGAGGGGATTAAGAGTGCTGCTTAAAAGAGCTCCAGAGACAGGTGCGAGCCTTGGATATCAGCACAGACCCCAGAGATGGGCCTGAGATGCTAGTGCTGCTGCTGCAGCCACCAAGAAGCCTGTGTGCAAGCACACGTCACCATCCAAACCTCCCCTCCTGGTAGCCTGTGCAGCCCGCCACTGCCAGGGTCCTGTGATCCAGGGACAACTTACGTGGGAGAACACACAGCATGCCTCAGGCTGGTGCAACATCACGCCGGCCTCTGCTGCAGCAGGCTCACCCCACATTCCGTACCCCTCCTGCCCCCCAGCCTGAGTGAGCCAGACCCACCTAATCAGCTGCTCCCTTAACCTCGTCCTGTCTGGGAAGGGAACAGACACCCTCAGGAGACCTACACATAGAGGCAGGACCAAATCCAAAGCTGAACCCCAGGAGCAGTGCAAACAAAGAAGAGAAAGGGAAAACTCTTCCAGCAGCCTCAGGAGCAGTGGATTATATCTCCACAATCAGCTTGATGTGCCCTGCATCTGTGGAATACCTGAATACACAACGAAACTTCCTAAATTGAGGAGGTGGACTTTAGGAGCAACAATATATTTTTTCCCCTTTTTATCTTTTTGTGAATGCGTATGTGTATGCTTCTCTGTGTGATTTTGTCTGTATAGCTTTGCTTTACCATTTGTCCTAGGGTTCTGTCTGTGTTTGTTGTTGTTGTTTTTTAGTAGTTTTTAGTGCTTGTTATCATTGGTGGATTTGTTTTTTGGTTTGGTAGCTCTCTTCTTTCTTTCTTTCTTTAGTTTTATTACTTAAAATTTTTTAATAATTATTTTTTATTTTAATAACTTTATTTTATTTTATCTTCTTTTTTTTTCCTTCTTTCTTTTCTCCCTTTATTCTGAGTTGTGTGGATGACAGGCTCTTGGTGTTGCAGCCAGGCATCAGGGCTGTGCCTCTGAAGTGGGAGAGCCAAGTTCAGGACATTGGTCCACCAGAGACCTCCCACCTCCACATAATATCAAATGGCGAAAATCTCCCAGAGATCTCCATCTCAACACCAAGACCCAGCTCCACTCAACGACCAGCAAGCTACTGTGCTGGACACCCTATATCAAACAACTAGCAACACAGGAACACAACAACACAGATTAGCAGAGAGGCTGCCTAAAATCATAACAAGGCAACAAACACCCCAAAACACACCATTGGACGTGGAACTACCCACCAGAAAGACAAGATCCAGCCTCATCCACCAGAACACAGGCACTAGTCCCCTCCACCAGGAAGCCTACACAACCCACTGAACCAAACTTAGCCATGGGGGGCAGACACCAAAAACTTTGGGAACTACGAACCTGCAGCCTGCAAAAAGGAGACCCCAAACAGAGTAGTTAAACAAAATGAGAAGACATAGAAACAGACAGAAGATGAAGGAGCAAGGTAAAAACCCACCAGACCTAACGAATGAAGAGGAAATAGGCAGTCTACCTGAAAAAGAATTCAGAATAATGATAGTAAAGATGATCCAAAAGCTTGGAAATAGAATGGAGAGAATACAAGAAATGTTTAACAAGGACCTAGAAGAAATAAAATGCAAAACAACAGTGATGAACAACACAATAAATGAAAATAAAAATTCTCTAGAAGGGATCAATAGCAGAATAACTGAGGCAGAAGAACGGATAAGTGACCTGGAAGATAAAATTCTGGAAATAACTACTGCAGAACAGATAAAAGAAAAAGGAATGAAAAGAATTGAGGACAATCTCAGGGACAACTGGGACAACATTAAACACACCAACATTCGAATTATAGGGGTCCCAGAAGGAGAAGAGAAAAAGAAAGGGACTGAGAAAATATTTGAAGAGATTATAGTTGAAAACTTCCCTAATATGGGTAAGGAAATAGTTAATCAAGTCCAGGAAGCACAGCGAGTCCCATACAGGAAAAATCCAAGGAGAAACACTCCAAGACACATATTAATCAAACTATCAAAAATTAAATAGAAAGAAAAAAATATTAAAAGCAGCGAGGGAAAAACAACAAATAACACACAAGGGAATCCCCATAAGGTTAACAGCTGATCTTTCAACAGAAACTATGCAAGCCGGAAGAGAGTGGCAGGACATATTTAAAGTGATGAAGGAGAAAAAACTACAAACAAGATTACTCTACTGAGCAAGGATCTCAGTCAGATTTGAAGAGAATTCAGCACAACCAAACCAGCTTTACCACAAACGCTAAAGGGACTTCTCTAGGCAGGAAACAAGAGAGAAGGAAAACACCTACAATAACAAATACAAAACATTTAAGAAAATGGTAATAGGAACATACATATCGATAATTACCTTAAATGTAAATGGATTAAAGGCTCCAAACAAAAGACACAGACTGGCTGAATGGATATAAAAACCAGACCATATATATGCTGTCTACAAGAGACCCACTTCAGACCTAGGGACACATACAGACTGAAAGTGAGGGGATGGAAAAAGAAATTCCATGCAAATGGAAATCAAAAGAAAGCTGGAGTAGCAATTCTCATATCAGACAAAATAGACTTTAATACAAAGACAATTACAAGAGACAAAGAAGGTCACTACATGATGATCAAGGGATCAAACCAAGAAGAAGATAAAACAATTGTAAATATTTGTGCACCCAATATATGAGCACCTCAATACATAAGGCAAATAATAACAGCCATAAAAGGGGAAATCAACAGTAACACAAACACATTAGGGTAATTTAACACCTCACTTTCACCAATGGACAGACCATCCAAAATGAAAATAAATAAGGAAACACAAGGTTTAAAAGATACATTAAACAAGATGGACTTAATTGATATTTATAGGACATTGAAACCAAAAAGAACAGAATACACTTTCTTCTCAAGTTCGCGTGGAACACTCTCCAGGATAGATCATATCTTAGGTCCCATGTCAAACCTCGGTAAATTTAAGAAAATTGAAATCCTATCAAGTATCTTTTCCAACCACAATGCTATGAGACTAGATATCAATTACAGGAAAAAATCTGTAAAAAATACAAACACATGGAGGCTAAACAATACACTACTTAATAACCAAGAGACAACTGAAAAAATCAAAGAGGAAATCAAAAAATACCTAGAAACAAATGACAATGCAAACATGACCCAAAACCTATGGGATGCATAGGTTTTGAACTGCAAAAGCAGTTCTAAGAGGGAAGTTTATAGCAATACAATCCTACCTCAAGAAACAAGAAAAAATGTAAATAAACAACTTAATCTTACACCTAAAGCAATAAGAGAAAAAGAACAAAAAAAAACCCCAAAGTTAGCAGAAGGAAAAAAAACACAAAGATCACATCAGAAGTAAAAGAAAAAAAAATGAAGGAAACGAGAGCAAAGATCAATAAAACTAAAAGCTGGTTCTTTGAGAAGATAAACAAAATTGATAAACCATTAGCCAGACTCATCAAGAAAAAAAGGGAATCAATAGAATTAGGAATGAAAAAGGAGAAGTAACAACTGACACTGCAGAAATACAAAGGGTCATGAGAGATTACTACAAGCAACTCTATGCCAATAAAATGGACAACCTGGATGAAATGGACAAATTCTCAGAAATGAACAACATTCCGAGACTGATTCAGGAAGAAATAGAAAATAAGAACAGACCAACCACAAGCACTGAAACTGACTAAAAATCTTCCAACAAACAAAAGACAAGGACCAGAAGGCTTCACAGGCGAATTCTATCAAACATTTAGAGAAGAGCTAACACCTATCCTTCTCAAACTCTTCCAAAATATAACAGAGGGAGGAACACTCCCAAGCTCATTCTACAAAGCCACCATCACCCTGATACCAAAACCAGACAAAGATGTCACAAAGAAAGAAAACTACAGGCCAGTATCACTGACGAACATAGACGCAAAAATCCTCAACAAAATACTAGCAAACAAACTCCAACAGCACATTAAAAGGATCATACACCATGATCAAGTGGGGTTTATCCCAGGAATGCAAGGATTCTTCAATATACACAAATCAAACAATGTGATACACCATATTAACAAATTGAAGGAGAAAAACCATATGATCATCTCAATAGGTGCAGAGAAAGCTTTTGACAAAATTCAACACCAATTTATGATAAAAACCCTGCAGAAAGTAGGCATAGAGGGAACTTACCTCAACATAATAAAGGCCATATATGACAAACCCACAGCCAACATCATCCTCAATGGTGAAAAACTAGAACCATTTCCACTAAGATCAGGAACAAGACAAGGCTGCCCACTTTCACCACTATTGTTCAACATAGTTTTGGAAGTTTTAGCCACAGCAATCAGAGAAGAAAAAGAAATAAAAGGAATCCAAAATGGAAAAGAAGAAGTAAAGTTGTCACTGTTTGCAGATGACATGACACTATACGCAGAGAATCCTAAAGATGCTACCAGAAAACTACTAGAGCTAATCAATGAATTTGGTAAAGTTGCAGGATACAACATTAATGCACAGAAATCTCTTGCATTCCTATACACTAATGATGAAAAATCTGAAAGTGAATTAAGAAAACACTCCAATTTACCATTGCAACAAAAGAAATAAAATATCTAGGAATAAACCTACCTAAGGAGACAAAAGACCTGTATGCAGAAAATTATGAGACACTGATGAAAGAAATTAAAGATGATACAAATAGATGGAGAGATGTACCATGTTCTTGGATGGGAAGAATCAACATTGTGAAAATGACTATACTACCCAAAGCAATGTACAGATTCAATGCAATCCCTATCAAACTACCACTGACATTTTTCACAGAACTAGAAGAAAAAATTTCACACTTTGTATGGAAACACAAAAGACCTCAAATAGCCAAAGCACTCTTGAGAAAGAAAAATGGAGCTGGAGGAATCAGGCTCCCTGACTTCAGACTATACTACAAAGCTACAGTAATCAAGAGAGTATGATACTGCCACAAAGACAGAAATATAGATCAATGGAACAGGATAGAAAGCCTAGAGATAAACCCACACACATATGGTCACCTTATCTTCGATTAAGGAGGCAAGAATATACAGTGGAGAAAAGACAGCCTCTTCAATAAGTGATGCTGGGAATAGAACACTCCCTAACACCATACACAAAAATTAACTAAAAATGGATTAAAGACCTAAATGTAAGGCCAGACACTATCAAACTCTTAGAGGAATACATAGGCAGAACACTCTATGACATAAATCACAGCAAGATCCTTTTTGACCCACCTCCTAAAGAAATGGAAATAAAAACAAAAATAAACAAATGGGACCTAATGTAACTTAAAAGCTTTTGCTCAGCAAAAGAAACCATAAGACACAAAGACAACCCTCAGAATGGGAGAAAATATTTGCAAATCAAGCAAGTGACAAAGGTTTAATCTCCAAAATTTACAAGCAGCTCATGCAGCTCAATATCAAAAAACCAAACAACCCAATCCAAAAATGGGCAGAAGACCTAAATAGACATTTCTCCCAAGACGATATACAGATTGCCACCAAACATATGAAATTATGCTCAACATCATTAATCATTAGAGAAATGCAAATCAAAACTACAATGAGATATCATCTCACACCAGTCAGAATGGCCATCATCAAAAAATCTACAAACAATAAATGCTGGAGAGGGTGTGGAGAAAAGGGAACCTTCTTGCACTGTTGGTGGGAATGTAAATTGATACAGCCACTATGGAGAACAGTATGGAGGTTCCTTAAAAAAACTAAAAATAGAAGTACCATACAACCCAGCAATCCCACTACTGGACATATATACCCTGAGAAAACCATAATTCAAAAAGAGTCATGTATCACAATGTTCATTGCAGCTCTATTTACAATAGCCAGGACATAGAAGCAACCTAAGTGTCCATCAACAGATGAATGGATAAAGAAGATGTGGCACATATATACAATAGGACATTACTCAGCCATAAAAAGAAACAAAATTGAGTTATTTGTAGTGAGATGGATGGACCTAGAGTCTGTCATATAGAGTGAAGTATGTCAGAAAGAGAAAAACAAATCCTGTATGCTAACACATGTATATGGAATCTAAAAAAGAAAAAAAATGGTCATGAAGAACCTAGGGGCAAGATGGGAATAAAGACGCAGACGTTCTAGAGAATGGACTTGAGTATACAGGGAAGGGTAAGGGTAAGCTGGGACAAAGTGAGAGAGTGGCATGGACATACATACACTACGAAATGTAAAATAGAATGCTAGTTGGAAGCAGCCGCATAGCACAGGGAGATCAGCTCAGTGCTTTGTGACCACCTACAGGGGTGGGATATGGAGGGTGGGAGGGAGGGGCATGCAAGAGTTAAGAGATATGGGGATATATGTATATGTATAACTCATTCACTTTGTTATAAAGCAGAAATTTACACACCATTGTAAAGCAATTTTACTCCAATAAAGATGTTAAAAAAAGAAAAGAAAATATGCAGATGGAAAATAAGCATATGAAAAAAATAATAATAATAATAAAAATTTAAAAATTAAGGGGAAAAGTTTCATGTCAACTGATATAAATGTGAACAAAGAAGTTTGGCTTAATAAAGTCAATTACTTTAATCAACATCAAATCTTTATAATGATGTCCATAATGGAGAATACAGAATGAGGCTTTTCAATTACACTTCAGAGACTGAAACAAAGTCTGAAAAACATGATATCTTACACACATACATACACATGCAACAGCAAAATTAAAATTAAGATTTTGAAGTGACACAGCAGGTATCTCTTTCATGTTTAACACCACAGATTTTTAATCTCAGAAGGATTAGGAAACAAACCATTATTCCTCTGGCTTAAGAAACAGTATTCTACATAACTTGCTAAAGAGAAATGGTATGCAACACTTTGATATGAGTGAGTATAGCAATAACCAAGAAATTCCTATTATATGAGATGTGGCAATGATCAAAAATAAAATATGACTAATGCCTATGCACAGGGTAGAATATTAATTTATTAACTGGGGAATGACTTAAAGTTCTATTTGATAAAAATAAAATTATTAGTATAAATAATGTCCTGTGTTCTCAGAAGAACTATAGTTTTGTTAAAAAATAAAAATGAATGACAGTAGGCATCAGGTAGGGCATTCAAGACCTATGCAATATACAAATTCATGTTGAATTTGAACACACCAACACTTATTAACGGCAACAATGGCACAAATATGTTGACTGGACTTCAGTTTGAATAGATTATCTTAATAAACTAAAGACAAAGAAAGGTAGAGACGTGATACTTTGTAGTTTGCTTCTTGCAGAAATGCTATGAACATAGTAGAAGTCTGATAGAGATATTGATTAATCCAGCATGTTAATAGTGATATCCTAACTACAGAAGCTGTAATTAAGATTATATAATTCTTATTGGCCCTCTGCCTTCAGCCTCACTGACTCCCATTCATCTTCTCAGCTGTCTTCAAAACAATCTTTCTAAAAATAAAATTTCTATTACAGCACTCCATTTTTAAAATACATAATGGCCCACAAAATGAACCTCAGCTTCCATAGTGTATCTTCCTCACAAGACTCTTTATGATTGGACTCCTATATATCTAGGTAGCCTTGGATTCTGAAACTTATACACTCACTTCCTGTCCTTCCAGAATGCTGAGTAACCATAAATTCCTTGATAAAACCCTGTAGTGCTGTTTCATGCCTTGATCCCTATAGCAACCACCATTGTTACCCACATATATCCCCTCAGCCTTCACCATTTCTGTGAACATCAAACTGCCTGTTTGTACCTACAACTCTTTGCCTGAAGGCTCTCTTTGGTGACCAGAGCCCATAGAGCCCAAACCTGTGGAAAGTCTAAAATTCTGGAGAATTAACATTGTCTGGGAGCAGCTCTCAACTACAAAATTACTGGAATTGGTGAATAACACCAAGTCATATTCTGTACTGTTTCCCAAGGTTATCCCAAAGGATTGAGTCTTAGCTACTCACAGAGGAAACCTGTTAGAAAAATATTCTTTTTTGGGGGGGCGGGGCTTATAAACAGCAGACATTTATTTCTCACAGTTCTGGAGGCTGGGAGTCCAAAATCAAGGTTCCTGGCCGCTTCCAAGTTCACAGATGGCCGTCTTTTCCTTGTGTCTTCACATGGTGGGAGGTTTGAAGAAGATCCCTGGGACCTCTTTTTTTTTTCTTTTAACATCTTTATTGGAGTATAATTGCTTTACAATGGTGTGTTAGTTTCTGCTTTATAACAAAGTGAATCAGTTATACATATACATATGTCCCCATATCTCTTCCCTCTTGCATCTCCCTCCCTTCCACCCTCCCTATCCCACCCCTCTAGGTGGTGGGATCTCTTTTATAAGGTTCCACTCATGAGGGCTCCAACCTAATGACCTAATCACCTCCCAGAGGCCTCACCTCTAAATACCATCACACTGGGGACTATGAATCTGGGGAGGGACACAAACATTCAGTCTCTAGGAATTGGGTTTAGAGTGCCCTTTACTTAGGGCTAGAAGTTCCTGAGGCTGTCCTTCTAAGCCATCAACTGAACGCTTGGGCTTTCATCAAGGTCTCTTATCTCCAGCTGTCTGAAACTTCAGTGTCCCCCAGCCTTGTGTCAACTCCAGAATCTTCATTTATTTCACAGTTCCCAGCTACTTGATTTGTTTTTTTGCCCTTCTTCAGGCACTTTTTCACCACATATCTGCAGCATATCAGCCCAAAACTCGAGAACCCTGCAGATTTCTGGAGCTACGTCTCTGTGCAGCTACCTTCTATTCTTGTAGTTACGCCACAAATTCCTGACACCTCAGCAGCTAGCTCTGATCTTTGATTTATGTCTTTTCAGCTCGGTAACACTGTTGTTTTCTGATTGGGCTCTTTTTCTCTTAACCATGGTCTGGAAAGTGCCTCCAGGTAAAAAGCTGGGCTATTAAGGGCTTACTTCTGTTTCCTTTCACTTAGGAATTAGAGTTCTGTGTCACCTGTTGTCCAAAATCTGAAAAAAAAATTTTTTCTATAGATATAGTTTCTTTTTCTTGGAAAGCCTAGTGTAGTAATACATTGGTAATTGTGGATGGTAGTGTACATGTACAGAAGTAATTCTTAAATTACAATTTTGATAAATGCTATTAAAGAAAACCACCGACTATCACAAAAGCATTGATTAGAAAATTGTAAGTACTACAGAGCATGGTATGAGGTCAGAGTGGGCTTCCTTGAGTAAATACTCTTAGGCAGAGATCTTGAGGCAATTGAGAAGCAGGACATGTTCTATGCAGAAGGAAGACTGTATAAGAAGGTCCTATTCCATTTTGTTCATTCTTTTTCCTCTTTGCATTTCAGTTTGGGAAGTTTCTATTCACTTATCTTCAAACTCATTTATCTTTTCCTTGGCTCTGTCCAGTCTACTGTTGAACCCATCAAAGGCATTCTTCACTTCTGCTTCAGTGTTTTTGATTTTGGCTTTTCTTTTGAATGTTTTTTAGAGTTTCAATCTCTCTGCTTATATCACCCAACAGTTTTTTATTTATTTTTATTTATTTTATTTTATTTTATTTTTTTAAACATCTTTATTGGAGTATAATTGCTTTACAATGGTGTGTTAGCTTCTGCTTTATAACAAAGTGAATCAGTTATACATATACATATGTTCCCATATCTCTTCCCCCTTGCACCTCCCTCCCTCCCACCCTCTCTATCCCACCCCTCTAGGGGGTCACAAAGCACCGAGCTGATCTCCCTGTGCTATGCGGCTGCTTCCCACTAGCTATCTATTTTACATTTGGTAGTGTATATATGTCCATGACACTCTCTCACCCTGTCACATCTCACCCCTCACCCTCCCCATATCCTCAAGTCCATTCTCTAGTAGATCTGTGTCTTTATTCCCCTCTGGCCACCAGGTTCTTCATGACCTTTTTTTTTTTCCTTAGATTCCATATATATGTGTTAGCATACTGTATTTGTTTTTCTCTTTCTGACTTACTTCACTCTGTATGACAGACTCTAACTCCATCCACCTCACTACAAATACCTCCATTTCATTTCTTTTTATGGCTGAGTAATATTCCATTTTATATATGTGCCACATCTTCTTTATCCATTCATCCAATGATGGACACTTAAGCGGCTTCCATGTCCTGGCTATTGTAAATAGAGCTGTAATGAACATTTTGGTACATGACTCTTTTTGAATTATGGTTTTCTCAGGGTATATGCCCAGTAGTGGGATTGCTGGGTTGTATGGTAGTTCTATTTTTAGTTTTTTAAGGAACCTCCATACTGTTCTCCATAGTGGCTGTATCAATTTACATTCCCACCAACAGTGCAAGAGTGTTCCCTTTTCTCCACACCCTCTGCAACATTTATTGTTTCTAGATTTTTGATGATGGCCATTCTGACCGGTGTGAGATGATATCTCATTGTAGTCTTGATTTGCATTTCTCTAATGACTAATGATGTTCAGCATTCTTTCATGTGTCTGTTGGCAATCTGTATATCTTCTTTGGAGAAATGTCTATTTAGGTCTTCTGCCCATTTTGGATTGGGTTGTTTGTTTTTTTGTTATTGAGCTGCATGAGCTGTTTGTAAATCTTGGAGATTAATCTTTCGTCAGTTGCTTCATTTGCAAATATTTTCTCCCATTCTGCTGTGCAAAAGCTTTTAAGTTTCATTAGGTCCCATTTGTTTATTTTTGTTTTTATTTCCATTTCTCTAGGAGCTGGGTCAAAAAGGATCTTGCTGTGATTTATGTCATAGAGTGTTCTACCTATGTTTTCCTCTAAGAGTTTGATAGTGTCTGGCCTTACACTTAAGTCTTTAATCCATTTTGAGTTTATTTTTGTGTATGATGTCAGGGAGTGTTCTAATTTCATACTTTTACATGTACCTGTCCAATTTTCCCAACACCACTTATTGAAGAGGCTGTCTTTTCTCCACAGTATATGCTTGCCTCCTTCATCAAAGATAAGGTGACCATATGTGCGTGGGTTTATCTCTGGGCTTTCTATCCTGTTCCATTGATCTATATTTCTGTTTTTGTGCCAGTACCAAACTGTCTTGATTACTGTAGCTTTGTAATATAGTCTGAAGTCAGGGAGCCTGATTCCTCCAGCTGCCTTTTTCATTCTCAAGATTGCTTTGGCTATTCCGGGTCTTTTGTGTTTCCATACAAATTGTGAAATTTTTTGTTCTAGTTCTGTGAAAAATGCCATTGGTAGTTTGATAGAGATTGCATTGAATCTGTAGATTGCTTTGGGTAGTAGAGTCATTTTCACAATGTTGATTCTTCCAATCCAAGAACATGGTATATCTCTCCATCTATTTGTATCATCTTTAATTTCTTTCATCAGTGTCCTATAATTTTCTGCATACAGGTCTTTGGTCTTCTTAGGTAGGTTTATTCCTAGATATTTTATTCTTTTTGTTGCAATGGTAAACGGGAGTGTTTTCTTAATTTCACTTTCAGATTTTTCATCATTAGTATATAGGAATGCAAGAGATTTCTGTGCATTAATTTTGTATCCTGCTACTTTACCAAATTCATTGATTAGCTCTAGTAGTTTTCTGGTAGCATCTTTAGGATTCTCTATGTATAGTATCATGTCATCTGCAAACAGTGAGAGCTTTACTTCTTCTTTTCCGATTTGGATTCCTTTTATTTCTTTTTCTTCTCTGATTGCTGTGGCTAAAACTTCCAAAACTATGTTGAACAATAGTGGTGAGAGTGGACAGCCTTGTCTTGTTCCTGATCTTAGTGGAAATGGTTTCAGTTTTTCACCATTGAGGACAATGTTGGCTGTGGGTTTGTCATATATAGCCTTTATTATGTTGAGGAAAGTTCCGTCTATGCCTACTTTCTGCAGGGCTTTTATCATAAATGGGTGTTGAATTTTGTCGAGAGCTTTGTCTGCATCTATTGAGATGATCATATGGTTTTTCTCCTTCAATTTGTTAATATGATGTATCACGTTGATTGATTTGTGTATATTGAAGAATCCTTGCATTCCTGGAATAAACCCCACTTGATCATGATGTATGATCCTTTTAATGTGCTGTTGGATTCTGTTTGCTAGTATTTTGTTGAGGATTTTTGCATCTATGTTCATCAGTGATATTGGCCTGTAGTTTTCTTTCTTTGTGACATCTTTGTCTGGTTTTGGTATCAGGGTGATGGTGGCCTCGTAGAATGAGTTGGGGAGTGTTCCTCCCTCTGCAATATTTTGGAAGAGTTTGAGAAGGATAGGTGTTAGCTCTTCTCTAAATGTTTGATAGAATTCGTCTGTGAAGCCATCTGGCCCTGGGCTTTTGTTTGTTGGAAGATTTTTAATCACAGTTTCAATTTCAGTGCTTGTGATTGGTCTGTTTATATTTTCTATTTCTTCTTGGTTCAGTCTCGGCAGGTTGTGCATTTCTAAGAATCTGTCCATTTCTTCCAGGTTGTCCATTTTATTGGCATAGAGTTGCTTGTAGTAATCTCTCATGATCGTTTGTATTTCTGCAGTGTCAGTGGTTACTTCTCCTTTTTCATTTCTAATTCTATTGATTTGAGTCTTCTCCCTTTTTCTCTTGATGAGTCTGGTTAATGGTTTATCAATATTGTTTATCTTCTCAAAGAACCAGCTTTTAGTTTTATTGATCCTTGCTATTTTCTCCTCATTTCTTTTTCATTAATTCTGATCTGATCTTTATGATTTCCTTCCTTCTGCTAACTTGGGGTTTTGTTGTTCTTCTTTCTCGAATTGCTTTAGGTGCAAGGTTAGGTTGTTTATTCGAGATGTTTCCTGTTTCTTGATGTAGGCTTGTATTGCTATAAACTTCCCTCTTAGAACTGCTTTTGTTGCATCCCATAGGTTTTGGGTCGTTGTGTCTCCATTGTCATTTGTTTCTAGGTATTTTTTGATTTCCCCTTTGATTTCTTCAGTGATCACTTCGTTATTAAGTAGTGTATTGTGTAGCCTCCATGTGTTTGTATTTTTTACAGATCTTTTCCTGTAATTGATATCTAGTCTCATAGCATTGGGGTCAGAAAAGGTACTTGATACGATTTCAATTTTCTTAAATTTACCAAGGCTTAATTTGTGACCCAAGATATGATCTATCCTGGAGAATGTTCCATGAGCACTTGAGAAAAATGTGTATTCTGTTGTTTTTGGGTGAAATGTCCTATAAATATCAATTAAGTCCATCTTGTATAATGTATCATTTAAAGCTTGTGTTTCCTTATTTATTTTCATTTTGGATGATCTGTCCATTGGTGAAAGTGGGGTGTCAAAGTCCCCAGTATGATTGTGTTACTGTCGATTTCCCCTTTTATGGCTGTTAGTATTTGTCTTATGTATTGAGGTGCTCCTATGTTGGGTGCATAAATGTTTACAATTGTTATACCTTCCTCTTGGATCGATCCCTTGATCATTATATAGTGTCCTTTTTTTGTCTCTTGTAATAGTCTTTATTTTAAAGTCTATTTTGTCTGATATGAGAATTGCTACTCCAGCTTTCTTTTGATTTCCATTTGCATGGAATATTTTTTCCATCCCCTCACTTTCAGTCTGTATGGGTCCTTATGTCTGAAGTGGGTCTCTTGTAGACAGCATATATATGGGTTTTGTTTTTGTATCCATTCAGCCAGTCTATGTGTTTTGTTTGGAGCATTTAATCCATTTACATTTAAGGTAATTATCAATATGTATGTTCCTTTTCCCATTTTCTTAATTGTTTTGGGTTTGTTATTGTAGGTCTTTTCCTTCTCTTGTGTTTCTTGCTTAGAGAAGTTCCTTTAGCATTTGTTGTAAAGCTGGTTTGGTGGTGCTGAACTCTCTCAGCTTTTGCTTGTCTGTAAAGGTTTTAATTTCTCCATCAAATCTGAATGAGATCCTTGCTGGGTAGAGTAATCTTGGTTGTAGGTTTTTCTCCTTCATCACTTTAAGTATATCCTGCCACTCCCTTCTGGCTTGCAGAGTTTCTGCTGAAAGATCAGCTGTTAACTTTATGGGGATGCCCTTGTGTGTTATTTGTTGTTTTTCCCTTGCTGCTTTTAATATGTTTTCTTTATATTTAATTTTTGATAGTTTGATTAATATGTGTCTTGGCGTGTTTCTCCTTGGATTTATCCTGTATGGGACTCTCTGTGCTTCCAGGACTTGATTAACTATTTCCTTTCCCATATTAGGGAAGTTTTCAACTATAATCTCTTCAAAAATTTTCTCAGTCCCTTTCTTTTTCTCTTCTTCTTCTGGGACCCCTATAATTCGAATGTTGGTGCGTTTAATGTTGTCCCAGAGGTCTCTGAGACTGTCCTCAGTTCTTTTCATTCTTTTTTCTTTCTTCTGGTCTGCAGTAGTTATTTCCACCATTTTATCTTCCAGGTCACTTATCCGTTCTTCTGCCTCAGTTATTCTGCTATTGATCCCATCTAGAGTATTTTTAATTTCATTTATTGTGCTTTTCATCGTTGCTTGGTTCCTCTTTAGTTCTTCTACGTCCTTGTTCAATGTTTCTTGCATTTTTTCTATTCTATTTCCAAGATTTTGGATCATCCTTACTATCATTATTCTGAATTCTTTTTCAGGTAGACTACCTATTTCCTCTTCATTTGTTAGGTCTGGTGTGTTTTGACCCTGCTCCTTCATCTGCTGTGTGTTTTTCTGTCTTCTCATTTTGCTTATCTTACTGTGTTTGGGGTCTCCTTTTCACAGGCTGCAGGTTCGTGGTTCCCGTTGTTTTTGGTATCTGTCCCCAGTGGCTAAGGTTGGTTCAGTGGGTTGTGTAGGTTTCCTGGTGGAGGGAACTAGTGCCTGTGTTCTGGTGGATGAGGCTAGATGTTGTCTATCTGGTGGGCTCGTCCACGTCTGGTGGTGTGTTTTGGGGTGTCTGTGGCCTTATTATGATTTTAGGCAGTCTCTCTGTTAATGGATGGGGCTGTGTTCCTGTCTTGCTAGTTGTTTGGCATAGGGTGTCCCGCACTGTAGCTTGCTGGTCGTTGAGTGAAGCTGGGTCTTGATGTTGAGATGGAGATCTCTGAGAGATTTTTGCCGTTTGGTATTACGTGGAGCTGGGAGGTCTCTTGTGGACCAGTGTCCTGAAGTTGGCTCTCCCACCTCAGAGGCACAGCCCTGATGCCTGGCTGGAGCACCAAGAGCCTTTCATCCACACGGCTCAGACCAAGTATGTGGGGATTTTCTTGCCTTTTGGGAGGTCTGACGTCTTCTGCCAGCGTTCAGTGGGTGTTCTGTAGGAGCAGTTCCACGTGTAGATGTATTTCTAATGTATCTGTGGGAAGGAAGGTGATCTCCGCGTCTTACTCTTCCGCCATCTTGCCCCTCCTCCCCGTCCCTATTCTTTTGTCTCTGTTATTTCTTTTTTCTTTTGCCCTACCCAAGTACTTGGGGAGTTTCTTGCCTTTTGGGAGGTCTGACGTCTTCTGCCAGCGTTCAGTGGGTGTTCTGTAGGAGCAGTTCCACGTGTAGATGTATTTCTAATGTATCTGTGGGAAGGAAGGTGATCTCCACGTCTTACTCTTCCGCCATTTTGCCCCAACCCGAAAAATATTCTTTATGTCATTGTTACCTTCCTTGCCTCATTCCCACTTCCCTACCAGTGCTTCGTCCCAAATAAACTGCTTGTACACAAATCTTTGTCTCAGCATCCACTATTATATGGATTCCCTGCCCAATATAGTCTCTTTACACATATTGTTCCTACTTCCATAGAATATTCTTTCCTTCCTCCAATCCACCTGAGAATTCCTAAGAATACTTTAAGGCAAAACTTCTCAAAGTTTAATGAACAGGAGATCTTATTAAAATGCAGGTTCTTATTTTATATGTATAGAGAACGACCTGAAATTCTACACTTCTACCAGCCTTCCAGTGGTTGCAAATACCACTGGTCTGTAAACCACACTTTGAGCAGCAAATATTTAAGACACAACTCAAGAATCTTCTCCTTTAGACATGTTCCCTAAAACTGCCTCATTCCTGTCCTGATGATTTTTTCTATGCTTATTGTATTGTGTGGTAATTGTTTGTTTACAGATCTGTCTCTCCAATGAGTCTGTTCCTTTAAATTGAGGATCATCTTTCTCTTATCTGTGTACCTACAGTAATTAACATATTGCCTGATATATTACCCATACCTAATAATTGCTTGTGAGCTGACAGAGTTAATGAACAAAATATAATTTTATGGCATGCTTCACCAAAATTTTAAATGTATATCTGTTATACTCTGGAAAATTCAGCTAATTTAGTTATGTGTGTTTTAGATATGAGTTATATAAATTCTTCAACTTCCTAGTTTATTTTCCATGTTAAATCATAGACTTTAGGACTTCTGAACAATGTGGAATAGGTTGTAGAATTTCTTCCCTATTTAATAAGATATGAAAATGTCTACCTGAAATAATTTAGTTAAGTCTTATCTAAAGGTCAGGGGAAGTACCAAAAAATCACAGGAATCCCTTCTTTTTATTAAGGTTTAAAATCTATAGATGAATTTTGTGCAAGTTAGTCACTCACTGGATGTGGGAAGTGGTGGTCGTTGTGTGTGGGCATACAATAAGGCAAAAATCACAAGAACATCAGAGGAAGATCTACTTTAGGGATTGCCCTCTTTACCTGATACAAATGGCTTTCAAATGCCATTGTTCTCAGAATCTCAGAATTTATCTCTATTCATTCCAGCTGCTTCCTCAAGAAAAAATTAGTGTGTGGAGGTGAAACTAAATCTATCAAGGGAATGGCCTATCCTTAGATGGACAACAAATATCCTTAGATAGACAACTAATGGAAATAGTATCTGATCTTTCTACTTTAAGATGTAAGAACAGAAACTGGGGTGTTTTCATCATATCGAGTTCTGAACTACTATCTATAGTAGCCTTGATAACGGATTAAAGTAAAGTGAAATATGGAGCCCACAGTAGTGTTGTTGGAAGTAAGCTCCTCATTCCAACCTAATTCCCTCACCACTAGAAATCAACCTTGAGCATGTGAGAAAGATGTTCTCATGACGAGGAAAATGGCAACTGAAAGGCCTTGACATATTAAGATTAACTAGACCAGAAAATTAGTACGTTTTGTACTTTATTTGCATCTATTACATTGTATTGTAACTCTTACTATCTAGGTCCATGGTTCCAATTAGATTAGTAAGTCTTTGAGGGCAGGAATCATGTTAACTCATCTTTTCATCCCAGAACTTTGCCTGGCCTATTGTAGGTATTTGATTAATCATTGTTGAATGGAAGAATCAATTAATGAATGAATCAATGAATGAATTATGGCTATACCATAATTTTTAAAGCAACACTACATAGTAGATTAAAGATTTAGGAGTCCAGAGACCTAGGGAGGGGTCACGGTCAGTTTCTCAAAGATTTTACTAATTCAAAAGGGCAAATTTAAAATTAAATAATTAAATAAATGATTAATAAATTAATGCTATATAACTTCAAACCCACTCAGATGGTCCTAAACAAAAAACAGACAATAACAAGGGTTGGTGAGAATGTGAAGAACTAGAACTCTCATGCGTGACTTGAGGGAATATAAAAGTGTACATCCATTAGGAAAACAGTTAAGAAGCATCTTGAAAAGTTAAACATAAATTTGCCATAACCCAGAAATTCACACAAAGACTTGTACATAAATGTTCATTGCAGCATTATTCATAATAGCAAAAATTGAAAACAACTCAAATATCTATCAACTGGTGACTGAAGCAGCAAAGCATAGTATATGCACACAATGAGATAACTACTCAGCAATAAAAAGAACACCCTGTTGATACTCAGTACAATATTTACAAAATTTACACACCATACATTTTTCTAACAGAACTACTGTTATTCAGTGTTTCTTTTCTCATCCTGAGAATTTCCTTAGGATGCTTTAACTACCCACTGAATACTTTCCCTCACACAATCTTGTCGTTTTTACTTACCTTTTAAAAATACTTACGTTTTTATGATAATTATTCAAGCATATTTAATATTACAGGTTATCAAATGGTTTTTTCTTTGTTTTTTATTGAGGTATAGTTGATTTAAATATTATATTAGTTTCAGGTGTAGAGCATAGTGATTCAGTGTTCCTACAGATTATACCCTATTAAAAGTTATTATAAAATAATGGCCATAATTTCTTGTGCTATAAAAGGTATCCTTGGAGACGGTCGCACGTCGAGGCCCGAGCGGCCCGGCCCAGCCCGCGGAGGCTCCGTGTCAATCAGTCATGGGGCTGCAGCCCAGAGCCGCCACGGGGGTGGCGGGGCGCGGGGCGCGGGGGCCCGGCTGAGCCGGCCGCGGAGCGCGAGCCTGCCGCGGAGACGACGGAGGCGGACGCGGGGCGACCCCGGCGGCGGCGGCGGTGGGAGCAGGAGCCGCCTTGGATGTTCAGTCATGAAACGGGTACGCACCGAGCAGATCCAGATGGCCGTGTCCTGCTACCTCAAACGCCGGCAGTACGGGGACGCGGACGGCCCGCTGAAGCAAGGCCTGCGGCTGTCGCAGAGCACCGAGGAGATGGCCACCAGCCTCACAGTCCAATCAGAATCTGGTTGTGCCAAATAGTGTCTGCGGCCTCTTGCCAGGCAGAGCCCCAGCAATATGAAGTGCAGTTCTGACGGCTGTGGAATTTCCTCACCGATTCTGAATCCCAGCACAGCCACGAAGTGATGCCTCTCCTCTACCCTCTCTTTGTCTACCTCCACCTCAACCTGGTCCAGAACAGTCCCAAGAGCACAGTGGAAAGCATTTACAGCCGCTTCCATGGAATGTTTCTGCAGAATGCCAACCAGAAGGACGTCATCGAGCAGCTGCAGACCACCCAGACCATCCAGGACATCCTGTCTAACTTCCGGCTGTGGGCCTTCCTGGACAACAAGTACGTGGTCCACCTGCAGGAAGACAGCTACAACTACTTCTCCGTTACCTCCAGAGTGACAATAACACCGCGCTGTGCAGAGTCCTCACCTGGCACATCCACCTGGACGTGCAGCCCGCCAAGAGGACGGACTACCAACTCTACGCCAGCGGCGGCCCCTCCCGGGGCAAGGGCGGCGGCCTGGAGCCTGCCGACGTGCCCGCGCCCATCCTGCAGAACGAGGCCGCGCTGGAGGTCCTGCAGGAGAGCATTAAACGTGTCAAGGACGGCCCCCCCTCTCTCAGCACCATCTGCTTCTACGCCTTCTACAACACGGAGCAGCTGCTGAACACGGCGGAGGTCTCCCCGGACAGCAAGCTGCTCGCCGCTGGCTTTGACAACTCCTGTATAAAACTGTGGAGTCTGCGTTCCAAGAAGTTAAAATCCGAACCCCATCAAGTAGACATGTCCCGCATCCACTTGGCTTGTGATATCCTGGAGAAGGAAGCTTACGAGGCAAGCTGGTCCAAGAAGCTTCATCCTACCCCCTGCTCTTCCAGTGAGGTCACTTGACTTTATGAATTCCAGGGTGAGGATGGCTGCAGTTATAAGGAGCTTGTCCGCGAGAGAATGAACGGAGAGTGGCTTTGAACACAGTGTGCTTGTGGGGAAGAGGATGAGGAGAGGGGCTCTCCCCCCACACCACGAGTCGTCTTTCTGCCACACGTAAGAATTCATTTCCAAGACTCACATGAGTCACTTGGCTTTATTTAGAGCAATTCTGAATCCACGTCTCGTTTGTTACCTTGGGAAAATATTTGAGACCCTCCAGAAAGTCACGGTTTCAAAACTGTTCTTTCCTTTTGGACACCAGCCATTCATGCCTGGTCACAGGACGTGAGCATAATTTACTGATGGCTGCACCTTCCTGGCCTACTGTTATTTCTGTGGTATGTCCAGGTTTTATTTTTGGTTGAACTCCCACAGCGGTTCTGTAGAAAAATCTCGAAGTGAAACCACGCCTGCCTCCATCACTGGCCCCAGGCATGGTAGTAACAGGCACGTGGGGATTTTTCTAAATGGACTAGAGACAGGGAGCAGCGTGGCCTACAAAGCAGCTGAGACTGATGGGCGAAGATATGCCAGTAGAATAAAAGCATCTAAGAACATAAGTTCAAAAGTACATCTTTCGAGTGATCGGCTCTGGAAATCGGTTCTCCTCAACCTAAGAGTAAGGTCCACAGTCATCGCTCTGCACTAACAGCCTTGCTGTAGTCTTAGCTGCGAGGTGAATTTAAGGAAGGCAGTTTGTAAGTTGTAGGAGACATTTTATTCGGATATGCAATTAAGAGTTCTTCTCCTGGAGTCACCCTAAAGAACAGGGTCATTTACTGAGTAGGTGCTGTTTCCCAAGCAGGTCTGTTTGTTTCTAGACGTTTGTTTTCCATGACGGACCACTAAACACTCTTTTCTTGTGTGTGTGTGTGCGCATGCATGTGTCCCCGCAGGACGATGAGGACGATAACGCAGGCACAGAGATGAGGGTCCTGCGGGGACACTGCGGGCCAGCGTACAGCACCAGGTTCCTTGCAGACAGCTCAGGGCTGCTCTCCTGCTCTGAGGACATGTCCATCAGGTACTGGGACCTCGGCAGCTTCACCAACACCGTGCTGTACCGGGGCCACGCCTACCCCGTGTGGGACCTGGACATCAGCCCGCACAGCCTGTACTTCGCCAGCGGGTCCCACAACCGCACGGCCAGGCTGTGGTCGTTTGATCAGACTCACCCGCTGCGCATCTACACCGGGCACCTGGCGGACGTGGACTGCATCAAGTTCCACCCCAATTCCAACTACTTAGCCACGGGCTCGACCGACAAGACGGTCCAGCTGTGGAGCACCCAGCAGGGGAACTTGGTGAGGCTCTTCACGGGCCACCGCGGCCCTGTGCTCTCTCTGGCCTTTTCCCCCAATGGTAAGTACTTGGCGTCGGCGGGCGAGGACCAGCGGCTGAAGCTGTGGGACTTGGCGTCCGGGACGCTCTACAAAGAGCTTCGGGGCCATACGGACAGCATCACAAGCCTCACCTTCAGCCCGGACAGCAGCCTGATCGCGTCGGCCTCCATGGACAACTCGGTGCGCGTCTGGGACATCAGGAGCATGCACTGCAGCGCACCCGCCGACGGCTCGTCCAGCGAGCTGGTGGGCGTCTACACCGGCCAGATGAGTGTGTAGCGTGCAGTTCATGGCCTGCAACCTCCTGCTGGTGACCAGAATCACACAAGAAAATCAGGAACATTGATTTTTATCTCTGATGTAACGGACTGGGGCGTGCGAAGGGCTCCAGACGGCAGGTCTTAGGACAGACGGATGGAATCACTGACTGACTGTGAAGGACTCCCCGTGTCCCCCCGCATACCCCCTTGTGCCCCCTCGTCCCGTGGACATCCCGAGCCCGCCACCCTTCGCTCAGCCCCCAAGTGTGGAAGGACGGGGAAGGAAGGGCAGTGACGGGGAACGAACGTGAGATCAAGAATTACTGAGATCCCGCTGTGTCCTCGTGCCGGCCCCTTCCTGTCTCTGGAGCCATGGTGCCCTCACCTTGCCGGGGCTGCACTTGGCCAGAGGAGGTTTGCTGGGCGCCCTCCCCAGGAGCAGTGCTCTAGGGTCACTGGGTGGAAGGGACTCTATCTGGGTAGAATTCGGGGGCAGGAACTAGGAAAGGGGGCGGGGTCATCCTGGCAAATGTCTTTCCTTTTTCGTGATTACAGAGAACCAGGATTTTTTATTATTGTTATTATAATTATAATTATTATTATTAATGAGAAGAGGAAACCTAGCACTGGCAGAGGGGGCCTTCTCTGCTCTCATCTTTCAGGTTTTACTCCTGGCACTGGCTGTGATACTTGGAATTTTGAGGTTCAGGGAATTCAGAGAATCTGGTCGTACAGTGTATTGGGAGAAAGGGAAAATTTCTGGGTGACAGATTGATCACTCCGGCTGACATGTTTCTAGAAGTGGGTGGGTGGCTTTGATTGAGAAAGTCTTGGGCTCTTGCAGTGATGGTGGGATAGATTCTTTTCGTGGCTGCACTTCTTTACAATTCTCTCCACTGAAAGGACAGATTGTGGTAAAGAAATGAAAATAATTGGAAGTGAGAAGTCAAAAGATAGAATTAGAAAATGTTGAATTTCCAAATGATTCTGAGGTGTGGCTTTTCCAGCGTCTTTTCCCCCTGAGATTGTCCCTCCCACCTCCTGCTTTGCAATAGCACTTTAATGAACAGTCTGTGAAACAAATCTTAAGCACGAACACACACGTCGAAAACTATGCTCTGAGGATAAAGCAACTTCTAATTTGTGGAAAAAGGATTAAATATTTCTGTTTTCTGAAAAGAGTTATTTTGTATTTTGTTTTCTATTAAAATGTATTTAGTTTCAAGAAAAAGAAAGGTATCCTTGTTGCTTATATATTTTATACATAGTGGTTTGTGTCTTTTAATTCTACACCCCTAATTTTCCCATCTTCTCTTCACTCATCCCTTTGGTAACCACTAATTTGTTGTCTATACTTGTGAGTTTCTCTGTTTTGCATATACATTCACTTGAATTATATTTTAGATTCCACATATAAGTGATATCATTCAGTATTTGTCTTTCTCTGACTGACTTACTTCACTAAGCATAATAATCTCTAGGTACATTCACCTTGCTGTAAATGGCAGAATTTCATTCTTTTTATGGATGAGTAATATTCCATGTACACATTCTCCTACATCTTCCTTACCTATTCATATGTGGATGGGCATTTGGGTTGCTTCCACATCTTGGCTATTGTAAACAGTGCTGCTATAAACGTTGGGTTGCATGTACTTTTTTGAATTAGTGGGGTTTTTTTCTCAATATATAACCAGGAGTCAAATTGCTGGATCATATAGTAGTATTATTTCTAGTTTTTTGAGGAATCTCTACACTATTTTCCATAGTGGATGCACCAATTTACAGTCCCACCAACAACATACAAGGGATCCCTTTTCTCCACATCCTCTCCAACATTTGTCATTTGTAGACATTTTGATGATAGCCATTCTGACAGGTGTGAGGTGATATCTCATTGTTGTTTTGATTTGCATTTCTCTAATAATTAGCGATGTTCAGCATCTTTTCATGTGTCTGTTAGCCATCTTTATGTTTTCTTCAGAAAAATGTCTATTCAGGTCTTCTGCCCATTTTTTCATTGGTTTGTTTGGTTTTTTTGATACTGAGTTGTATGTGCTGTTTCCATATTTTGTATATTTACCTCCTGTTGGTCATATTATTTCCAAATATTTTCTCCCTTTCAGTAGGTGGTCTTTTCAATGTGTTGATGGTTCCCTTTGTTGTGTAAAAGCTTTTAAGTTTAATTAGGTCCCATTTGTTTACTTTTACTTATTTTTCCTTTGCCCAAGGAGACAGATCCAAAAAATATTGCTACAAGTTACATGAAAGATTTTTCTGCCTACGTTTTCTTCTAGGATTTTTATGGTTTTAGATTTTACATTTAGGTCTTTAATCTATTTTGAGATTATTTTTGAATATGGTGTGAGGTAAAGTTCTAATCTCATTGTTTTACATGTAGCTGTCTAGTTTTTCCAGTACTTCTTGTTGAAGATACTGTCTTTTCTCCATTGTATATTCTTACCTCGTCTGTCGTATTTTCATTGACCATAGATATATGGGCTTATTTCTGGACCATCTATTTTGTTCCACTGATCTATGTATCTGTTTTGTGCCAATACCATGCTGTTTTGATTACTTTAGTTTTCTAGTATTCTGAAGTCTGTGAGGGTGATGCTTTCAACTTTGTTCTTTTTTCTCAAGATTGCTTATGCAATTTAGGGTCTTTTGTGGTTCCATGTGAATTTTAGAATAATTTGTTCTAGTTCTGTGGGAAATATCATGGTTATTTTGATAGGGGTTGCATTAAGTCTGTAGGTTGTTTTGGGTGGTATGGCCATTGTAACAATATTAATTCTTTAAATCCAACAGCACAAGATATCTTTCCATTTCTTTCTATGATCTTTAATTTCCTTCATCAATGTTTTATATTTTTCAGAATTCACATCTTTCACTTCCTTGTTTAATTTTATTCCTAAGTATTTTATTCTTTTTGATGCAATTTTAAGTGGGATTTCTTTTTTACTTTCTCTTTCTGACTGTATATTGAAAAGCAACAGATTTTTGTACATTCAGCTTCTATCCTGGAACTTTGCTGAACTCACTTATTAGTTCTAATAGTCTTTGGGTGGAGACTTTGGGTCTTCTATATAAAGTATCATGTCATCTGCAAATAGTGACAGTTTAACTTTTCCCATTTCAACTTGGATGCCTGTTATCTCTTTTTCTTGTCTGATTACTGTGTCTAGGACTTCCATTACTTATGATAAATAGAAGTGGTGAGAGTGGGCATCTTTGTCTTGTTCCTGAATTCAGTGAGAAGGTTTTCAGCTTTTCACCTTTGAGTGTCATGTTGGCTGTGGGTTTGTCTTAACTGGCCTTTATTATGTTGAGATGTGTTCCCTTTATAACCACTTTGATGAGAGTGTTTATCATGAATGAATGTTGAATTTTTGTCAACTGCTTTTCCTGTGTCTATTGAGATGATAGTGAGATTTTCTTCCTTTGTTTTAATGTGGTGTATCACATTGATTGATTTGAGAATGTTGAAGCATTCTTGTGCCCCAACTTGATCATGATGAATGATCCTTTTTATATATTGTTGAATTTGGTTTGCTAACATTTTGTTGAAGAGTTTTGTATCTATATTCATCAAAGGTATTGACCTGTAATTTTCTTTTTTTGTCTAGTTTTGATATCAAGGTAATGGTGACCTTACAAAATGAATTTGGGAATGTTTTGTCCTCTTCATTTTTTGGAATAGTCTAAGAAGAATAGGTATTAATTCTTCTTCATATGTTCAGTAGAATTACCCTGTGAAGCCATCCAGTCCTGAAATTTATTTGCTTGAATTTTTTTTTTTAATACAAATTCAATGTCACTGCTAGTGATAGATCTGTTCAATTATCTGTTTCTTCTCCATTCAATCTTGGCAGGTTTTATGTTTCTGGAAATTTGTCCATTTCTGCTTTGTTGTCCAATTTGTTGGCATGTGACTGTTCATAGTATTCTCTTATTATTATTGTTCTCTGTGGTATCAATTGTTATTTCTCCTCTTGCATTTATTTTGTTTATTTGGGTCCTCTTTCTTTTCTTCTTTCTTTTCTTCTTTACTTCTTCCTGGCTTAAAGTTTATCAGTTTTGTTTATCTTTTATAAAACAAGCTCTTGGTTTTGTTGATCATTTCTATTGTTTTTTATTTTTTTAATCTCTATTCTGTTGTTTCTTCTCTGATCTTTATTATTTCCTTCCTTCCACTGAATTTGGGCTTTGTTTATTCTTCTTTTTCTAATTCTTGTAGGTGATAGATTAGGATTTTGCTTGTTTCTTAAGGAAGGCCTGTAATGCTATGAACTTCCCTCTTAGAACTACTTTTGCTCCATCCCATTGATTTTGGAGTATTGTATTTTCATTTTCCTTTGTCTCAAGGTATTTTCTGGTTTCCTTTTTGATTTCTTCATTGACCCAGTGATTTTTTTTAGTAGCATGTTGTTTACTCTCCACATGTTTGTTCTTTTACCGTATTTCTTTCTGTATTTGATTTCTAGTTTCATACTGTTCTGATTAGAAAAAAATACTTGATATATCTTCTATCCTCTTAAATTTGTTGAGACTTGTTTTGTGGCCTAGCATGTGGTTTATCCCAGCAAACATTCTGGGTACATTTGAAAAGAATTTTAATTCTAAGTTTTGGAGGTAATGTCCTGTAGATATCTATTAAGTTCAACTGGTCTACTATGTCACTTAAGACCACTGGTTCCTTATTGATATTCTGTCTGGATAATCTGTCCATTGATAGATGTATGGTGTTAAAGTCCCCCTACTATTATGGTATTATTGTCAATTTCTCCCCTTATGTCTGTTACTATTTGCTTTATATCAATATATTTAGGTGCTCCTGTATTGAGTGCAAATATGTTAACAAGTGTAATACTCTCTTCTTCTACTGATCCCTTTATCATAATGTAATGCCCTTCTTTGTCTCTTTTATAGCCTTTGTTTTAAAGTCTATTTTGTCTGATATGAGTATTGCTACCCCTGTTTTCTTGTTGTTCCCATTTGCATGGAATATCTTTTACAACCTCTCACTTTCAGTCTGTGTGTGTCTTTAGCCCTGAAGTGAGTCTATTTTAGGCAGCATATTGAAGGGTCTTGGTTTTTTAATCTGGTTAGCTACCTTGTCTTTTGATCACAGCACTTAGTCCATTGACTTTTAAAGTAATTATTGATAGATATGTAGTTATTGTCATTTTATTACTTGTTTTATGGTTGTTTCTGTACTTCTTCTCTGTTCATTACTTCTTTTAGTTTCTTCCCTTGTGGCTTGATGATTTTCTTTAGTAGTATTCTCGTATTCCTTTCTTTTTGGTTCTTGTGTATCTATTGTAGGTTTTTGATTTGTGGTTACCATGGGATTTCTATATGTTGACCCATAATTATAACTACTGTTTTAAACTGGTAGTCATTTAAGTTCAAATACAGTCTAAAGATCTACATTTTTTATTCCCCTCCCCCACATTTTGTTTCTGATTTCCTATTTCACATCTTCATGCTTATCCCTTAACTGTTTATTGCAGTTAAAATTGATTTTACATTTTTTTGTCTTTTTAATCTACATACTGGATTAGTTAAGTAGTCTTCAATCCTTACTATATATTTTCCTTTCCAATTGGGATTTTCCCTTTCCTATAGATTTTTACTTCTTTTCCATATGGAAAAGACCCTACAACACTTCTTTTAAGGTAGATTTAGTATTGCTGAATTCTTTTAGTTTTTGTTTGTCTGAGATGTTATCTTTCCTTCTATTCTAAATGATAATCTTACTGGACAGAGTATCCTATGCTGCAGGCTTTTCTCTTTCAGTACTTTGAGTATATCATGACACTCCATTCTGGCCTGCAAATTTCTGCAAAGAAATTAGCTGATAGTTTTATGGGTATTTCCTTGTAAATGACTCTTTTTCTCTAGCTACCTTTAGAATTCTTTCTTTATCTTTAACTTTTGCCATTTTAATTATGATATGTGTTGGTGTGGGTCTGTTTGGGTTCATCTTTTTGGGGACCTTCTGTGCTTCCTGTGCCTGGATATCTGCTTCCTTCTTCAGGTTTGGGCAGTTTTCAGCCATAAAATGAGAGATAAAACATAATGAGAATGTTTGGACAAATTATTTCAGAGATCTCTTAAATTGCTTTCATTTTTTAAAATTTGTTTTTCTTTCTGCTGTTCTGATAGGGTGATTTCCATTATTCTATTTTCCAGATCACTTATGCATTCTTCCATATCACTTAGTCTGCTGTTCATTCCTTCTAGTGTGTTTTTTATTTCAGTTACTGAATTACTCATTTTTCATTGGTTCATTTTTATATTTTCTAGTTTCTTGTTAAAATTCTCAGTGTTTAGGTCAATTCTTTTTCTTAATTCAGTTAACATTTTTATTATCAATATTTTGAATTCTTTATCTGGTAATTTTTAAATTTCTGTTTCATTATTTATGTTTTCAGGGTTTTTCTCTTGCTCTTTCAATCGAGAGTAGTTCCTCTGCCTTTTCATTTTTACTTAACTTTCTCTGCCTCTATGAATTTAGGTGAAACAGTTACCTTTTGCAGGTCTAGAAGAGTTGTTCTTATGTGGGAGTATCCCTATGCGATTGCATGTGCCAAATGCCTTTGGTGGGAGGGCTGGTTTCATGTGGATGCTGTCACACTTTTCCTCATTTTTGCCAGCAGCTATCACCTTGGTAAGAGGTGGAGCTGGATATGGAGGGGCTAAAGCCAGACTGGGTATGAGGCAAGACTGGGTATGAGGCAAGTGTCTGATCCCAAGATACTGGAGAAGAAACTTTGAGGGTTGAGCTTGATCTGGCTCTGTTCCCTATGGGTTTTTCCCTCTCCTTGCACTGGGATCTATGCCCCACAGGAGGGGAGTGTTGAAGCAAGTGAAGCCCATTCACATACAGAGGTCAGATGGGCTGCCTGTGTATGCATCTGCAGCTCTGCTCAGACACTGTCCACAGTTACTCTGCTCATGGCTGCTCCAGATCCAGTGCCACACTGTGGTAGGGAGTGAGGGGTGCCAGCGCCTTTGCTAGGCTAGGGCTGCAGTACATGACAAGGCAGTCATGAGAAACTTGGCAGCCTCTAGAGCAGACCTCTCTCCATCCTGCCTCAAGGACAAGACCCCTTTCCTTTTCATAGATATCACTCTCCCCAGCCTCTGCCATCCTACCCTGTTGTGGAACGGCTCTACAGGGAAGGCAGGGCCCATGTGGTTTCTCTGCCTGTATGGGGGTGTGGCGGTGGGCTGTGGTAGAGTAGCTGTTGTCTGGAAATGGGCTGCTTCTGGACCACTGCTTGAGTAAGCACCAACAATGGCTGCTGCAGTCCCACCCAGGCTCTGATCCAGGGTATGGTGGCCTCTGCATCCCAAGGTTGAGTGTTTTCCCTGGCCTTTGCCACCCCAGATCTAGTGCCATTCCATGGCCTGGAGTGAGCAGGGCCAGAGCATTTGCTCAGCTTGGGCCGGGGCATGCAGCAAGGCAGTTGCCAGATTTATGGCATCTGCTAGAGCAGACCTCTCTCTGCCCTACCTCTGGGGCTAGCGAGTACACACATGTTTCTCATGAGTGGAGTTCAGTCTTCTCCAGCTTTTCTCTGTCCCAGCAGTTCTCCAACAAGACAAGAGGACTTGTATCCTCTCTGTAGAATCCCAGGACTGAGATTCCCAGTCTGTGGCTTGACGTGTTCACTCCCCTAGGCAAGTGTCAACCATGCAATCTCCCTTTTCCTCTGAGTCCCCTCCCAGGGACACAGGTCCTAATCCAATTGCTTTTCTTCTCTTCCTACTTGATTACATGTGTATTTTTCTTACAGCCTTGGTTGTGCAGTAGTCCTTCTGCCAGTTTCCAGTTAGTTTTCAGTGAGAATTGTTCCACATGTAGATGTATTTTTGATGTGTTTGTGGGGAATGTGAGCTCCATGTCCTCTTACTCTGCTATCTTGATCTCTCCAGCTACATGTTATCAAATTAGAGTTTAACTCAGAAGTTTTTGTGCCTCACCTTTATTCTGAGTTCACCATCTATGATGGTTAACCTAATGTGTCAACTTGATTGGGTAAAGGATGCCCAGATAGCTGGTTAAACATTATTTCTGGGTGTGACTTTGAGAGTGTTTCTAGAAGAAATTAGCATTTGAATCTGTAGACTGAATAAATAATATTGCCCTCACTAATGTGAGTGGGCATCATGCAATATGCTGAGATCTTGAATAGAACAAAAAGATCGAGGAAAGGCAAATTTGTTCTCTGCTTAAACTGGGAAATCCATTTTCTCCTACCATCAAATATTAGTGCTCTTTGTTCTTAGGCATTTGGACTTGGACTGAGACTTATATCATTGACTCCTCTGATTATTAGGCCTTCAACTTTTGACTGGAACCACACCACCAGCTTTCCTGACCTTTTAACCTGCAGACCACAGTTCATGGGACTTCTCAGCCTCCATGATCATGTAAGCCAACCCCTCATAATAGACATCTATCTATATATCATCTATCTATCTATTTATCTATCTATCTATCTATCATCTATCTATTATCTCCTGTTGATTCTGTCTCTCTGGAGAACTCTAGCTAACATACCATCTTATTGTTAAAGCACAAACTTTAATAGTTTTTTTATTGTAGCTCTGAGAACAAGAAATTCTATTAATCTTTTTATGCGTGAGCAAGTCTGTATTTTGCCATCACACTTGAATAATAGCGTGATAGTTTAGCTGGGTACTACATTTTAGATTGGAAGTTATTTTTCCTCAGCACTTTGAATATATTCCATTATTATCTGGGACGTATTAGTGCCAGTGAAAACTCTGCTGTCAATATAACAGTAATATTTTGGCAAGTAATGTCTTTTTTTTTTAATGCCTTTAATGGAGTATAATTGCTTTACAATGTTGTCTTAATTTCTGCTGTATAACAAAGTGAAGCAGCTATAGGTATACATGTACCCCCATATCTCCTCCCTCTTATGTCTCCCTCCCACCCTCCCTATCCCACCCCTCTAGGTGGTCACAAAGCACCAAGCTGATCTCCCTGTGCTATGCAGTTGCTTCCTATGAGCTATTTTACATTTGGTAGTGTATATATGTCAATGCTACTCTCTCACTTCGTCCCAGCTTACCCTTCCCCCTCCCTGTGTCAAGTCTATTCTCTACGTCTGCACTTCTATTCCTGTCCTGCCACTGGGTTCATCAGAAACTTTGTTTTTTTTTTTAGATTCCATATATATGTGTTAGCATATGGTATTTGTTTTTCTCTTTCTGACTTACCTCACTCTGTATGACAGACTCTAGGTTCATCCACCTCACTACAAATAATTAAATATCGTTTCTTTTTATGGCTGAGTAATATTCCATTGTATATATGTGCCACATCTTCTTTATCTATTCATCTGTCGATGGACATTTAGGTTGCTTCTGTGTCCTGGCTATTGTAAATAGTGCTGCAATGAACATTGTGGTATATGTCTATTTTTGAATTATGGTTTTCTCAGGGTATATACCCAGCAGTGGGATTGATGGGTCATATGGTAGTTCTATATATACTTTTTTAAGGAGCCTCCAGACTGTTCTCCATAGTAGCTGTATTCATTTACATTCCCACCAACAGTACAAAAGGGTTCCCTTTTCTCCACACCCTTTCCAGCATTTATTGTTTGTAGATATTTTAATGATGGCCATTCTGACTGGTGTGAGGTGATACCTTACTGTAGTTTTGATTTGCATTTCTCTAATGATTAGTGATGTTGAGCATCCTTTAATGTGTTTGTTTGCAATCTGTATATCTTCTTTGGAGAAATGTCTATTTAGTTCTTTGGCCCATTTTTGGATTGGGTTGTTTGTTTTTTAATATTGAGCTGCATGAGCTGCTTGTATATTTTGGAGATTAACCGTTTGCCAGTTGCTTCATTTGCAAATATTTTCTCCCATTCTGAGGGTTGTTTTTTCATCTTGTTTATGGTTTCCTTTGCTGTGCCAAAGCTTTTAAGTTTCATTAGGTCCCATTTGTTTATTTTTGTTTTCATTTCCATTTTTCTAGGAGCTGGGTCAAAAAGGATCTTGCTGTGATTTATGACATAGAGTGTTCTGCCTATGTTTTCCTCTAGGAGTTTTATAGTGTCTGACCTTACATTTAGGCTTTTAATCCATTTTGAGTTTATTTTTGTGTATAGTGTTAGGAAGTGTTCTAATTTCATTCTTTTACATATAGCTGTCCAATTTTGCCAGCGCAACTTATTAAAGAAGCTGTCTTTTCTCCATTGTATATTCTTGCCTCCTTTATCAAAGATAAGGTGACCATATGTGTGTGGGTTTATCTCTGGGCTTTCTATCCTGTTCCATTGACCTATATTTCTGTTTTTGTGCCAGTACCACACTGTCTTGATTATTGTAGCTTTGTAGTGTAGTCTGAAGTCAGGGAGCCTCATTCTTCCAGCTCCATTTTTCTTTCTCAAGATTGCTTTTTTTATTCGGGGTCTTTTGTGTTTCCATACAAATTGTGAAATTTTTTGTTCTAGTTCTGTGAAAAATGCCATTGGTAGTTTGATAGGGATTGCATTGAATCTGTAGATTGCTTTGGGTAGTATATTCATTTTCACAATGTTGATTCTTCCAATCCAAGAACACGGTATATCTCTCCATTTGTTTGTATCATCTTTAATTTCTTTCATCAGTTTCTTATAGTTTTGTGCATACAGGTCTTTTGTCTCCTTATGTAGGTTTATTCCTAGGCATTTTATTCTTTTTGTTGCGATGGTAAATGGGAGTGTTTCCTTAATTTCTCTTTCAGATTTTTCACCGTTAGTGTATAAGAATGCAAGAGATTTCTGTGCATTAATTTTGTATCCTGCTACTTTACCAAATTGATTGATTAGATCTAGTAGTTTTCTGTTAGCATCTTTAGGACTCTCTGTGTATAGTATCATGTCATCTGCAGACAGTGAAAGTTTTACTTCTTTTCCTATTTGTATTCCTTTAATTTCTTTCTCTTCTCTGATTTCTGTGGCTAAAACTTCCAAAACTATGTTGAATAATAGTGGTGAGAGTGGGCAACCTTGTCTTGTTCCTGATCTTAGAGGAAACGGTTTCAGTTTTTCACCATTAGGAATGATGTTGGCTGTGGGTGTGTCATATATGGTCTTTATTATGTTGAGATAAGTTCCCTCTATGCCTACTTTCTGGAGAGTTTTTATCATAAATAGGTGTTGAATTTTGTCAAAAGCTTTTTCTGCATCTATTGAGATGATCATATGGTTTTTCTCCTTCAATTTTTTAATGTGGTGTATCACATTGATTGGTTTACGTATATTGAGGAATCCTTGCATTCCTGGGATAAACCCCACTTGATCATGGTGTATGATGCTTTTAATATGCTGTTGGATTCTGTTTGCTAGTATTTTGTAATGTCTTTTCAAATAGCTTTTAGCATTACTTATTTGTCTCTGAAGCTGTTAAAGCATGATGTGTCTAGATGTGGATGTATTGTTTATTTTTATTTATACTCCTGGGTACACAGGTTTTTCTACTCAGTTACAAACTCATGGCTTTTTTTCTTAGCTATTCTTTTCAATCCCTTCTTTTGTTACTTAAAAATTTTGGAACCATTTCAGCTATTCTCCTCTTCTCTCTTAATTTCTCTTTTGCACTTTTTAACTTTTTGTTTCTCTTTACAGGATTCTGGAAAAGTCCTCTATAGTAGTCCATTAGTGCTTCTGAATTCATTAATCCATTCTTTGATAACTATAGTATACTGTTTATCTTTTCAATTGCATTTTTAATTTTAATGACCAAATACTTTTTCCATTTTTAATTTTTCTAAGTGGGTCATTTTTGTTGCATTCTTGTTGCAAACTTTTGTTTCCTAGTATCTTCCTCTTATTTAAATGGACATTATGTCTTCAGTCTATTTTTTAAACACCCTAAATACATATATGTTGTTCTATAACTTTATTTGAGAACAAATAAAATTTTATTTTATTATAAAATTTATAATTTTATTTTTATTATAACCATACATTTTTATTAGCTTCTTTCCATAATATTAGATTTCCTTTAAAAAAAACTTAGGAATTTAGTTTTTAGACTCAGTATGAATGGGAATTTATTGTTTTTATTTTTCTTTGTCTCCTACTCTGTGCACCCCTACTTGTCTAGCAGTTTTGCATTTGCCACCACCACTCCTTGCCTTAATACAGAACCAGGTCGTTTATTGGCAGCTTGGAGTTACTGCCTTGAGTGAATTGTAGATTCTGTAAATATGGTTACACAGCCAGTGGGTGGCTAGCTCAGTTCCTGTTCTTAATGTTATATTTATTCCCTAGATCTGCAGCTTTTCATATTTCTTAGCTCTGGGTATCCTTTCACTCTAGAGGGGAAACCCCTTATCCAGTACAAATCTGAATTAATGAGACAAGCTTCCATTTCCTGCCTTGCAAGGAGCATTTTTAGTTTCCTCTCCCCCTTAGAAACTTAATCCCCAGTCACCACTGTTTGATTTAGACTCAGATCCCAACAAGCCAGAGTCATCAACTGCTGTCTCCATTTTTTATTTCTATTTCATTTCTGGTCCAGAGTGGCCTTTTTCCTGTTTTTGAGTTCACTTCTAAGCATGAGGCTTCAGTAAGATCAGAGTTGTAAAAATATATTTGGGAATTATCACTACATGGGTTGTCTTTATAAGATAACTTAGAGATAGTATCTAAAATAAGGAGGTCAAACAAGAACAGAACCCTTGGGAACACCAGCGCTTTAGAACTTATTAGAAGAGTTGTCCATGAAGGAAATCTAGAGAAAACAGTCAGCATCACAAGGTAAAAAACCAGGAGAGTAACATCAAGGAAGTTAAACTAAGGGAGTAGAGACTTTCAAGAGTGAGCATGTATTTAACAGTGTCATATTTCAAAGTCCAATAAGATAAAACTGAAAAGTTTCCAGTGGACATATTCACAAAGAAATCATTGTTGACTTTTATTAGAGCAGTTTCAAAAGAATGGAGAGAAAAGTGTTGGCAAGGATATGGAGAAATTGGAAAACTTACATACTGTTGGAAATGTAAAATGGTACAGTGGCTATGAAAAACAGTATGTCAATTCCTCAAAAAAATTCAAATTACAATATAGTCCAGCATTTTGACTTCTGGGTATATAAGCAAAATAATTGAAAGTAGGGTCTCAAGGAGGTGTTTGTATATCCATGCTCATAGCAGCATTATTCACAATGGCCAAAACGTGGAAGCAACACAAATGTCCATCCATAGATGAATGGATAAAATGTGGTATACATATACAAAGGACTATCATTCAGCCTTAAAAAGAAAGGAAATTCTGACACATGTTATATTATGGATGTGTCTTGAGGATATTATGCTACAAGAAATATGCCAGACATAAAAAGACAAACTGCTGTGTGATTCCACTTACAGGAGGTAGAACAGTCAAATTTATAGAGTCAAAATGTATAATGGTGGTTGCCTAGGGGCTAGAAGTAGGGAATTAAAAGTTGTTGTTTAATGGGTTTTAATTTAAGTTTTGCATGATGAACAGAGTTCTGGAGATTGCACAATGATGTGAATGTACTTAACACTACTGAATTGTACACTTAAAAATGATTAAGATGGTAAAGTACATGTTATGTATACTTTACCACAATTAAAAACAAAAATAAATGAGAAAAACAATGGAGAAGACTGAAGCCAGATAGCAGGAGATTGAGGAGTAGTAAAGGGAAGATGAAAACTATAAAATGTTTATGAAAATCTATTCTTTCAAATATTGTGGTTGAGGGAAACTTTCTGAGCATGAAAGTATTGGAGGAAAACATAAAGATCAACAAATCTAACCACCTAAAATTGAATACATTTGAAAGTCAAAACTTCAGATGAAATAAAGAGGCAAAAACCAAATGAAGGAAAATATTTGTTAGAAAAAAAGAACTACAAACTTAATATTTAAATAGCTAATAATAATAAATAACATGTGCCAGGCAGTGCTGTAAGCTCTTAACATATTTTATCTAATTATTCCTCACAACTATTCTGAGACATAGCAATGATTATTTTCACCCATTTTAAAGATGAGAACTCACGCATACAGTCACTCTGTAACTTAGGTGTTGATGTCTCATAACAAGTGGCAGAGCCAGAGTGAGGCTCAGGAAATCAATTCTAGAGAGTCTATGATCTTAACTACTGGGCTTTAAGAAGAACAGGAACACTCTAATGGGAAAAAAAAAAAGACAAATGACATGAATGGGTTATACTCTAGGGAAGAAAGAAATTGTCAAAACATGTATGTGTTCAGCTCAAAAGTCATCAAAGAAATACAAATGAATGTGTTACCATTGTTTACCTTTCAAGTTGATAGAGATTTCTTCCAGTTATGATACTCAGTGAGCACAGAGTTACAATGAGACAGATTACTGAAGAAATTCAGAAAGGTTGGAAAATCGGTGAAGCAAATAAAACCCACAAAAAAGAAACAAAATAAAGAGCAAATAAGAGTTCAAATGAAGGAGAAAAGTCCTACCATTTTTCTTCTTTTCCTGTTTTCATCTCCATAAGATCTCATATACCTTCAAAATAACCAGTGTAATTGCAGGGGAAACCTTCTTATTGAGGAGCTGACAAAAAGTAAGGACCCTCTCTAAGATGCTTGGGGTCTGTGCAGGTAGGTCACTTGTCATCATCATGGCAAATATAAACAATTGTTCTTCATTGTGACTCTGCCTTAATCAACTACCAGCCAACATGGAGTCAGAGCTTGCTGCCATGGCCTCTCTGCTATGTCTGTCACCAGTTTTTGTTTCTGTTCACACTTTTGTGTTTAACATAATCAAGCCTCTACTCCATACTCTGCTGTTTCCAGGAAAGATCAAGAAGGAAATATTGCATGGATTCACTACAACAGGCTTCTAGGAAGTGACTCATTTCCCTGCAGTTTCATTTCTGTAGTAATCATTTATCAATAATTTCCTAGTTGCACTATGATCCATTGCACACTTTCCCTCCCAACAGATGCAATTAGCTCTTCCTAACTTGTAGTCAGTCTTTCTTTGTTTCCTCTCTTAAGAAATGAAGATATTCAAAGAACAGAAATGTTCACATTCCACTCTTTTGTGAAGAGGTTTAGAGTGTAACAAAGTAATCATTTCTTCTATAATATAGGGTCAGGTTGTCTGCAGGGAAGCAATAATTTTGGGTGTTTTCTTTTTTCTTAACCAGAATTTTAAGTCAGCATATAGCACACTATACACTATATACACTATATTCAACTAACATTTTTTTACCAAAGATTCATTGAGCATCAACAATTTGTCTAGCATAGTTCTGGACCCTCAAGCTATTACAGTCATGAGATAAAGTCTCAGACCTCAAGAGCTTCCAATGGTAGTGTCAAATAAAAAACTGGTACTTGCCATCAGCACTTGCCATGTACCTCTACAAGGATTAAATCATGAGCTGCTGCAGCTGCTGACTTTCAACACCCTCTGAAAGGAGTTCAGGGTGGAGAGCAAAAATGAGGCACTCTGTGCTCTGGGAAAAACTGGCAGAACCAATCTTCAGATAGTTAGATATTTTCAGGAGACGATTTTATGAGCCCAATTCTTGTATCTCCTCATATCTAGAAAAGCACTAAAATCCTTCACAGTGACATCTGCTCTTTGTGACTAGCAGTAACCTTCATGAGACAAGCAGAAACCTTCCACAAAAAAATATGTGCTTGATTGCATGTACACTTCCTTCACCAAAATCACATTTATACTGACCTTCCTCCCTACCTCTTTGGAGCAGTTTCTCAGAGCTATCTGAAATGTTGTCTCCTGGGCTATAGTCCTCATTTTGCCCCAAATAAAACTTAACTCACAACTCTCATGTTGTGCTTTTTTTTTTTCAGTCAGCAGTAGAAAACATACAATAAATTTAAAAAAAAAAAAAAAAAGCTTGAGTACTCCAGAAAATAGAACTGCTATAAAGAAAATATAACAGATGAGAGAAAGAAGTTTAGAAGTTCTTGTTTAGAAGGCTTCTCTGAGGAACTGGCATCTAATAGGAGACTTGAATACTGGGAAGGTGCCAGCCTTAATAATTCCTGGGCTGTCTAGGCCAGGAATAGGTAAGGGGAGAGTAGAGAAGATGAAATCAGAAAGTGAGCAGAAGTAAAGTTTAAAGACAGAGTGAAGAGTTTAAACTTTACTCTGACTGTAATAAACTATTGGGGATTGAGAAGGATGTGATACAATGACCAACCTGGAAAAGTGAGGACAGATTAAATGTTTAATTAAATGTTTCCCCAAATCATCTCCCACTCCAATCCTCGACATGGCTATCCCATCAGGGCGAGAATAAAACTCATCTGAGGGCAATAATTCAGGGCCCTAGAAAAGCCATCCTACCCTGAAAGATCTCTCCCAGGCATCCACATAATGTTTTTCAATAAAAGAAACAGATTCATGTCACTTTCAGAAGTCCCTACTAGGATGCAAATACTAAAAGATCATAATGAACTATTAAAGTCATTAACACATTAGTGTGGATTAACTTGTCGGTTTGCCTCACCTGAAAGACTAGGTGAGTTCGGGAGAGAGGGAGAAGATTTGGAAGACAAAACTCCTTCACAATGGTAACCCATTACCAAAATATCCAGTCGGGGACTCGGGCAATAGAAGTATTGCCACTAGGGCAAGGAAACGTCTGGTGCAGAAGATGGGCCAGATAGCAAACAGAAAGACACTGAGAACAAACCTGAAATGAATGAAAAAACTGGTCTTCCTTAAAGTCAGTACCATGCCTTCCATAGGAACAGCTCATATAGTGAACAGTCATATAGCTTATATTGGTAGCCCTTATTGGCAATAGCTCAGAAATCAGACTTTGAGGAAACCATGTACTTTTATCTTACCTATCTGATAGAAGCAAGAAAAATAAATCAGGAAAGCATCACTCTCCTACAACTTGTAACTTCTAATGTGCTATTTAGTCAACAGGTAACTGCTAACATCAAAACTGTAAAAACAGAATTATCAACATGTTTAGAGATATTGTATCCTATATCTTAGGTTCCAACCTCAGGAACCTAAGCCAAGATTTCCTGTTTATATGTGGGTATTTAAATATACCCTGCTGAAGAATTCAATAGTACTAAACTCATACTGACTTTAAAAATCTAAGGAATGTTCCTAGAATGCCTAAAATAAATCCTCATATTTACTCAGGTAGTCCTCTAGATGCACCTGAAAATAAGTGACATTTTCCTCTGAACTTTCAAACAAAAGGAATTGGAAAACCTAAACCTCTTTTGTCTTAGTTGTTTGTTTTAACTGGAAAACTAGACCGATACTCTATGACAAACATTATATATTTGTTCATGTGTTTGCTTTATCTCTCCCATTTCATTGTAATTTCCTCAAGAAGAGCAGCTGTCTTCTCTTATGCCTCCCTAGAGAACATAGCAGATCCTCATTAAATGCCGTTGACTGACTGACTATCTGACACCACGTAAATGGCAGAACAAAAATAATTGACACCATCCCTACGGAAAAGAATTAAGGACACATAAAATTGACATTTCACATTGCTGATACTCACCTTGTATTTTTCATAGATGAAGTAGAATTCCTAACTTTAGGGTGGCTCCACAAATCCCAAATAACATTCAGACTTTGTTATAGAATTTTTAATTATGTCTTAAAAATTGGCTTATCATGACCAGTAAGTATTGTATTGACCTTAATAAGAGGTTGCCAAATTTAGACCTGTTAGATGAATCTGAATGTTGTTAAATATTTGATGTTTTATTTCCAAATTTCACAGGCAGAAACTGCATACAGGGTCCTTTGCAGATGCCTTCTTCTGCCTTTCTATGTTAATTAACAGAAATCTTTCTGCGGGTTTATCTTCTCTTGGGCATTTTAGCATTGTTGAAGAGGAATATGCTTGTGTGGCTATGGTCAAGTATAATTCTCTTTTGTATATTTAATGATCAAGACAATCAAGGACTTTTTTCTATTTCTGTTATCTTTTACTCTCTGGATGCTTCATGATTATGATGAAGTCTTACTTGATCATATTTACATGAAGTCTTATTTGATGCTGACTTATTCAGTGATGACAAATAATTGAAAGCAAGTATGTAAGAATGCTTAATTTGCATATTATCTGAATGCCATCAGTGTTATTTCACTTCCCTTGCTAAGGATCCTCCCTCACTGACAGGAAAGAATTTGAGAAAAGTTCCTGCTGAGCAGCATTGCTGAATGAGAAGCCAATAATATCTACAAATAATCAGGTCATTTGAATTCTGTGGGGAAAACACTGTGTATCTAACAAGCATCTGAAATTCTGATTTAATATCCTTCTGAAGGAATTCCAATTCTTCAGAAAGACACTCTATCAGAAAGCAGAAGTCTGATTCAGCTGTGGGAGCTCGTTGTCAGGGGTAACCTCAATTGAAAAGAGATTGTATTTAAACTATCTTCAAATCTCAAGGAAGGTGCAGCAAACTTTAATTTTCCTTGTCAGAAAAAGATTCCTTTCTCCTTCGAAAGTGGAAAAAATTACTTCTTTTGCTGGTAAGAAACCCCTGTGGGAATTCATTCATCTGTTGGGACTGTAATTTCTTTACCTGTCTGTGGCAAGGAGAAATCTTCAGGGTTTCAGAAGGAATTTCAGGTCTTCCGGGAAAATGAGAAGGCCAGAAAAGAAACCCAAAACTCTCTTTTATTTGCATCTATTAGCCTCCCAATGAATAGTCCATGTGCTACTGAGTAAGAGTAGTGTAAGGAATTAGACAAGGAATACCTTCTCCAACAGACATTGCCAGGCACACTGCTAGGAGCTGTTTCATTGGTGAATAAGACAGTCTAACCCTTGTCTTCATGGGCCTTATGAATTTGAGGAGAAGAGAGTCCACAAAGATGCTGTTATCACCTAACTTCCTCTGTGAGATCCAAGCAGTTTGTGGAAGAAAATTATGTTTAAGCTCAGACCTAAATGGAGAAAAGCAAAAGGAGAAGACAGGACAGAATCACGAAGTTGAAAAAATTTTTTAAAGGTACTTTTGACATCAAATCAACCTAACATTGGCTCTTCCTTGGATATATCTTTCCCCCCCAACACAACCTCCTCAAGGATTAAAAGCCCTTTAGAAAAATTAATACACTTAACCTTCAAAGCATATCTATTAAGTAAGAACTATCTATCATCATTTTTCAGATGAGGAAACCCAGTCATACAGAGCTTAAGCAACTTTCTCAAGGTCACAAATCTGCAAATGCAGAAATAGGCATTGAAACCTATGCAGTTTGCTCCAAATTTTATGTTCATAACCACTATGGTAAACAACCTCTCCATCTACTGCCAAGCTCAGAAAATATAGTAAATTTTAGCCTGAACTTAAAAATCAGGATTTGACTGAGTAGTTACTGAAAATGGTTAAGAATTATGATAGAAAGCCCAGAGATAAGCCCACGCACATATGGTCACCTTATCTTTGATAAAGGAGGCAAGCATATACAGTGGAGAAAAGACAGCCTCTTCAATAAGTGGTGCTGGGAAAATTGGACAGGTACATGTAAAAGTATGAAATTAGAACACTCCCTAACACCATACACAAAAATAAACTCAAAATGGATTAAAGACCTAAGTGTAAGGCCAGACACTATCAAACTCTTAGAGGAAAACATAGGCAGAACACTGTATGACATAAGTCACAGCAAGATCCTTTTTGACCCAGGTCCTAGAGAAATGGAAATAAAAACACAAATAAACAAATGGGACCTAATGAAACTTAAAAGTTTTTGCACAGCAAAGGAAACCATAAACAAGACCAAAAGACAACCCTCAGAATGGGAGAAAATATTTGCAAATGAAGCAACGGACAAAGGATTAATCTCCAAGATTTACAAGCAGCTCATGCAGCTCAATAACAAAAAAACAAACAACCCAATCCAAAAATGGGCAGAAGACCTAAATAGACATTTCTCCAAAGAAGAGATACAGATTGCCAACAGACACATGAAAGAATGCTCAACATCATTAATCATTAGAGAAATGCAAATCAAAACTACAATGAGGTATCATCTCACACCGGTCAGAATGGCCATCATCAAAAAATCTAGAAACAATAAATGCTGGAGAGGGTGTGGAGAAAAGGGAACCCTCTTGCACTGTTGGTGGGAATGTAAATTGATACAGCCACTATGGAGAACAGTATGGAGGTTCCTTAAAAAACTAAAAATAGAACTACCATATGACCCAGCAATCCCACTACTGGGCATATACCCTGAGAAAACCATAATTCAGAAAGAGTCATGTACCAAAATATTCATTGCAGCTCTGTTTACAATAGCCAGGACATGGAAGCAACCTAGGTGTCCATCATCGGATGAATGGATAAAGAAGATGTGGCACATATATACAATGGAATATTACTCAGCCATAAAAAGAAATGAAATGGAGGTGTTTGTAATGAGGTGGATGGAGTTAGAGTCTGTCATACAGAGTGAAGTAAGTCAGAAAGAGAAAAACAAATACAGTATGCTAACACATATATATGGAATCTAAGGGAAAAAAAAAAAAAAAAAAAAAAAAGAGGTCATGAAGAACCTAGTGGCAAGATGGGAATAAAGACACAGACCTACTAGAGAATGGACTTGAGGATATGGGGAGGGGGAGGGGTGAGATGTGACAGGGTGAGAGAGTGTCATGGACATATATACACTACCAAATGTAAAATAGATAACTTGTGGGAAGCAGCCGCATAGCACAGGGAGATCAGCTCGGTGCTTTGTGACCACCTAGAGGGGTGGGATAGGGAGGGTGGGAGGGAGGGAGATGCAAGAGGGAAGAGATATGGCAACATATGTATATGTGTAACTGATTCACTTTGTTGTAAAGCAGAAGCTAGCACACCATTGTAAAGCAATTATACTTCAATAAAGATGTTTAAAAAAAAAAGAATTATGAATAAATTATCTAATTACACTTATTTTTTAAGTTCTACAAATAAATTCATTTTAGATGTTCCAGGTCCAAAACCCTAATAATATGTGCATTCCACAAATTATCTTATTGAATTCTCAAGAAAACAACACTATGAGATAGGCATTATTAACTTTGCTTTACAGATTTAAAAAATTGAGGTTCAAAGAAATTAAGAAATCTACCAATACACCTTTGTAAGTAGTAGAACTGAGAATCAAACTAGATTGGCTTTGAGATCAAAATCTTGATTTCTTTTTCTGCTACTGTCAGTTATAAACTAACCAAAAAAGTTTGTACAATATTTAGACCTCTAACAGTGACCATTATATTTTATAGGTTCTGAATAACAGACATCTTTTAAAATTATCTATTAACTACCCAAACTTGCTCCTCTTTTGAAGTTGTAGGGATGATGTAAGTATGAGGAAACAGCAGCAGGATAAATTTCTTAAGTCTCTGACTTCAATTCATGTAAAGGTTCAGGCTTTTGAAATTTGGACTGTAAAGTTACCAAGAAAAAGGGAACCTGAATGAGTAAGTGTGAAAGAACTACCTAAGGAATTAAGAAAAATAGAAGGGCTTAAAGGATAAGAAACTGCAAGTGGATATAAGAACCGTAGACAGTGATATGAGCTTATGGGAAGAACGAGGAAGAGGAACTCTGAAGGATGAATCCATATCCCTATATCAGAAAAGTATGTTTAAAACCCTTAGAAATGAGAAAAGGTATTGTCTGGCTAATGCTTCTATAAAATTTCCAGGATATTTATTTTACTACTATTCTTTTTATCTTGCTTAAATACTATTAATACTCCTTTTATCTGATACTTAAGAAATCAATTAAAAATATATCAAATGAAAAAAGGTAAGGCTATTAATTTCTTTCCTCTTGCAAGGTGATTTAATTACAAGTCAGTATCACAAAACTGATGCTGAGATTTTCCCCTTTATAACAAGTGATTCCTGAAGGATTCAGTTCTGTACAATACACAATTTGTTGGCATAAAGATAAGATGGCTTCAGAGTATGCACAATTTATTGTCTTTTGAAGATCAATGAGCTACTTAACAACTTTGTTAAGTTACAAAAAGATGGATAAGCAATAGTTTGTAGACTCCTAAATGTTCTGCCTGTCTGGTTCACTTCTGCTAATTTTTCTATTTTATGGAACTCATTCTGTTCAAATGTACAACATTTCTCATCTTTTTTTCTTTACCCTAAAATGTTTAAAGAAGACAATGAATAGAAGAGTGAAGAAGCTGTATTTCTGTCTCTACCTTTACAAGAGTATGGGAAAATGATAGGATTGACCATGTGACTACTTCTGCCCAACACGTTTAATTCTAGTCCAAGATTAACTAGAGCTCCTTTTCCTACAGCCACAATGACTAACAGTGTTTCAGAAAGTGGTTGCTCTATCAGTCTGGGCCTCATAATAAGGACAGTGTGAATCAGAGGACTGGCTGAGCCATAGGGATATGTAGCATGCATTTGTTATTTTAAGTCACTGAGATTTAGAAGCTGCCTATTACCACCACATTACCTATCCCATCCTATCTCAACAAAGAGACATAAATTCAAGTAAAAAATTCTGGAAAAGTTTAAATGCCAGGCTAAACTGTTCCAAGTTTATTAAATAAATAGTCAATAGGAAATCGCTGAAGGTTTGTGAAGAAAAGGGAATTACTCAATGTAGAGTTTTAAGATCAGTGTGGTCACACAAATAGGATGAATTTCGAGGAAAGAATAATCCAGTGAAAATGATAAGTTCCTGAACAGAGAATAATTGAAAATGAGAGAAGAAAGATGAAAAGTGAAAAATGAGTCTAGCATTTCAAGCCCAAGTGCCTTGAAGACATGTAGTACTACAGTTAATATATAGGACAATCCAACTGATAGCATTGTTTAACTCTGTTAATAACAGTATCATTTTCTTAAACTGATTTTTGAAAGAAAGGTTATTTTAGATGTGTCAGTTTTGGGGTGACTCTGGGTCAGATAAGTCAATATGTCCAATGAAGATATGGAAACAGAAAAGTTCAAAGGTAGAAAATTAGATCTGGGACCCATCTGCATACTGACTGGGTTAGGTAGTTGTCCGGATGGTGGTGACATTCTCTAAGACAGAACCTGCACAGTGAGAAGCCATTTCAGGTGTGTGTCAGTCAGCACTTGCTGCAGGAAACAGAATTCAAAGATGAGTAACTGCTGCTTCCACCTCAAGGTAAGGACACTGCTGCCAACATCACATGTGGGATAGTAGACTCCAAGTGCCAGCACTCATCTGATGGAGATGCTTTTCTGTCATTAACACTGTAGAAAAGAATGGCCTCCACCTTCCTAATAGTTCATGAGTGCATTTCATTGGCAGAACCTAAATCACATCCAGGACCCTAGCCACAAAGGAATCTCTAAAATATAGTGTTTAGACTATTAGTCCCTCTAATACCATATGAAGAGGGGAAAGTGTTGGAACGTAGGAAGAGAATAGAAATGGATGCTGATTACAGCTAGTAATATCTCTCAAGGAGTAATGGTAATAAGGTTTGTTTTATTTGTGCTGAATTTGAGGTTCCTCTGAGACAACAAGTGGAGAAATCTTGTATCCCTTAGGCAGTGATAAATAAGACTCAGGGAACTTGAAGAGAGATCTAGACTGGGTATCAACATTAAGATGGTAGTTGAAGGAACTAGCTGGGACTGTTTAAATGGAGTGTTTAGGTGATCTGAAGTGTCAAATACCCTTCCAGATGACCACCAGCATTGAAAAAGAAGTCTATATTTAAAAGGCAGAAAGAGAGAAATCAAGGATAATTTGCTCCATATCAAGCTTTAGTAGCACAAATTCCTGACAAAGAATTTCCAAGTACTGTACTCAAAACACTGTAGATCAATCCTGTATAGCAAATGGATTGAATATCGTGTGATGGTATAAGTGGTTTTAAACAGGAAGAACTGAATGGGACTGATAATCAGTTAAAATATAGTAATGTATAAAATTTCCCACTATGAATGTATGTGTGTCATGCACATATATGTATATATGTGTGTGTGTGTGTGTGTGTGTGTGTATTTTAATGGATTTACCAAAAAATTAATATCAGGCTCTAATAGAATTTTATTTCAAACTTTGACATTGTGCTACCTCCAAACGTGAAGTATAAGCCTTAATATGTTTTTTCATTATACTTTTCTACTTGGATCAATTTCATAACCCAATTATTTTTTGAAAAAGTATTTAACATGAGTATTTATTCTGTTCAAGTAGTATTAGTCATTTTGTGAGGTTCAAAGATAAAAAAGATATTGTCCTTGCCCCAAAATAATTCAAAATTTATTAAATTAAGATGTTAAGCATTCTCACCACCAAAAAAAAGTTAACTATGTGAGATGATGGATGTGTTAATTATCTTGATCTTGGTAGTCATTCAACAATGAAGGACTTCCATACTGTTTTCCACAGTAGCTGAACCAATTTACCTTTCCACCAACATTGCACAAGGCTTCTTTTTCTCCACATTCTCACTAACACTTACCACTTTTCTTTTTTAATAATAGTTAACCTAACAAATATGAAGTGATATCTCATTATGATTTTGATTTGCATTTCCCTGATGATTATTAATGTTGAGTACCTTTTCAGGTACCTGTTGTCCATTTGCACATCTTTTCAGGAAAAAATGTCTATTTGTGCATTGTTTTTGTTTGTTTGCTTTGTTTTGTTTTGCTTTTGAGTTGTATGAGTTCTTTATGTATTTTGGATACTAGCTCCTTATCAGATATATGATTTGCAAATGTCTCCCCCATTCCATAGATTGTCTTTCATTTTATTGATTGTTTCTTTTGCTATGCAGAAGCTTTTTAGTTTCATGCAGTCTCACTTGTTTATTTTTGCTTTTGTTGCTTGTGCTTTTGGTGTCACATCCTGAAAAATCATTGCCAAGATCAATGTCAAGGAGACTTCTCCCTATGTTTTCTTCTGGGAGTTTTATGGGTTCAGGTCTTACATTTAATTACTTAATCCATTTCAAGTTAACTTTTCTGAGTGGTGTAAGGGTACAGTTTCATTCTTTTGTATGCGAATATCCAGTTTTCCAAACACCATTTATTGAAGAGACTAGCCTTTCCCCATTGTGTATATTTAGCTCCCTTGTAAAATATTAGTTGACCATATATGTATGAGTTTATTGTTAGCACCATTTTAGGAAGCCAGTCTGGGACACAGTCATATCAAACCAAACACCATAATAACACAACATATTAAAAAAACTATACATGTGTCATTACCTTAACTTTAAAATATGAGAAATATATGTTTACATAAATTATAGATTATTCTGCACCATTTACTTTTCTGTTATGTAAATGTTAGATTTAAACAAATAACAATAGGGAGGGAGATCAAAATGGCAGAGCAGGAGGACACTGACCTCACCCCCCCAATGAACACATCGAACATACATGTGGAGTAACTCTCACTGAAAACAAATTGGAGACTTGCAGTAAGGCTCTTCTACAACAAGGCTGTAAACAAAGATCCACACAGAATCAGGTGAGAAAGGAGGAGAAATGATTGTGCTGGGGCCTGCGCCCCTAGCAATGGATACAGAAGAAGGAGAGAATATCACAGGCTTGGGGATCCTCCCTAGGGAGTGAGGGTTTGAGCAAATATTGGGCACCCCAACCCTGGGGTCCAACTCTGGGAAGATGAGTCTCCTTAGCTGGTTTGAAAACCAGTGAGACTTACCAGATGGATATAAGAAACCAAGACTCTGCTCATGAAGAGCATGAGTACATGAACAAAGCAAAGGAAGCAGACTGAAAACTCCTCAAGGCTCTAGCCAATTTCCTGTGACCACCCCAGTGGTGTGCATCCCAGCCTGTTCCAGAAGCCTGCTCCAGCCCCTCTTGTTCCAGTACAGTTCTCCATTAGGGAAAAGACTGCTGTTGCAAGAAGAGAGTGCACACATAGAACAGAGCCAACTCTGACCAAACCCTGCCTCAAAACAAGGGGAAGGCAAGCAAAAACTAAAAGAGTTAATCAATACTAAACCAATCTGACAAGAAGTGTAAAGGGACTTCTCTAAATGAAAAAGGAAAAACTACAACAAGAAGTAAGAATTTATAGGAAAGGAAAAATCCCACTAAGTAAAAGCAAACTCATAGCAAAGACTGTAGATCAATAACTTAAATAAGTTAGTTTAAAGATTAGAAGACTTAAGTTGTAAAATTAGCTATAACTACAATAAACAGTTAAGGTATAGACACGAAGATATAAAATATGACATCAAAAACACAAAACGAAGGGAAGGGAGTAAAAATATATATCTTTTAGAAGGTGTCTAAACTTAAACTTCTTTCATTTTAAAACAAATAGATATAGTTATACGTCAACATATATGAACCCCATGGTAACCACAAATCAAAAACTTACAATAGATACACAAAAACTAGATATGAAGCAACACAAGCATACCACCAAAGAAAATCATCGAACCACAGAGGAAGAAACTAAAAGAAGCAGAAAAGAACAGAGAAGGATTACAAAAACAACCAGAAAAACAAGTTTAAAAATGGCAATGATACATACCTACGTACTTATTAAATGTCAATGGACTAAATGCTCAACCAAAAGACATAGGGTGGTGGCTGATTGAATGAAAAAAAAGACCCTTCAATATGATGCTTACCATAGGCTCATTTCAGAGATAAAGATACACAAAGACTGAAAGTGCAAATGGAAACAACAAGAAAGCAGGGTAGCAATACTCATATGAGACAAAATCGATTTTTAAAAAGTCTACAACAAAAGACAAAGAAGGGCATCATATAATGATAAAGATATCAATAAAAGAAGAGTGTATCCTTTTATATTCCTTAACATATATGCACCTAATACAGGAACACCTAAATATATAAAGTAAATACTAACAACCATAAAAGGGGAAACTGACAATAATACAATAGTCGTAGGGGACTTTAACACCCCGTTTACATCAATGGACAGATCATACAGACAGAAAATCAATGAGTAAAGAGTGGTTAAATGACACATTAGATCAGTTGGACTTCCAAGATATCTACAGGACACACCATCCAACAAAGGGAGAATATATATTGTTTTCAAGTGCAGATGAAATGTTCTCCAGGATAGATTACATGCTAGGCCACAAAACAAGTCTCAACAAATTTAAGAGAATTGAAATTATATTTCATACAACAATATTATGAAACTAGAAATCAATCACAGGAAGAAAACTGGGAAAAACACAAACACATGGAGGCTAAGCAATATATTACTAAAAAACAAACAGGTTAGTGAAGAAATGAAAGAGGAAATCAGAAAACACCTTAAGACAATGAAAATAAAAACACAACTTTCCTAAATCTATGAGATGCAGCAAAAGCAGTTCTAAGGCTTCCCTGGTGGCACAGTGGTTAAGAACCCACTTGATAATGCAGGGGACATGGGCTCAAGCCCTGGTCTGGGAAGATCCCACATGCCACGGAGCAACTAAGCCCACAAGCCACAAGTACTGAAGCCCGCACACCTAGAGCCCATGCTCCACAACAAGAGAAGCCACTGCAATGAGAAGCCCATGCACCGCAACAAAGAGTAGCCCTCACTCACCGCAACTAGAGAAAGCCTGCACGCAGCAACAAAGACCCAACTCAGCCATAAATAAATAAATAAATAAAATTTAAAGAGAAGCAGTTCTAAGAGGGAAGTTTATAGTAATACAAGCTTACCTCAAGAAACAAGAAAAATCTCAAATAAACAACATAACATACCATCTAAAAGAATTAGAAAAAATAACAAAGCCCAAAGTCAGCAGAAGGAAGAAAGTAGTAATGATCAGAGATTAAATAAATAAAATAGTAACCAAAAATCAATAGAAAAGATCAATGAAACCAAGAGCTGGTTTTTTGAAAGGATAAGTAAAATTGATAAGCTTTTATGCAGGCTTATTAAGAAAAAAGGAGAGAGGACCCAAATAACAAAATAAGAAATGAAAGAGGAGAAATTACAACTGATATCACAGATACACAAAAAGTCATGAGAATATGTAAACAAATTGGACAACCTAGAAGGAATGGATAAATTCCTAGAAACATATAATCTTGTAAGACTGAATCAGGAAGAAATAGAGAATCTGAACACTGATCACTAGTAGTGAAATTGAATCAGTAAGCATAAAAACTCCCAGAGAACAAAAGTCCAGGACTGAAAGGTTTCACAGGGGAATTCTTCCAAACATATAAAGAAGGGCTAACACCTATCCTTCTCAAACTATTCCAAAAAATTGAAGATGAGGGAATACCCCAAATACCCTGGTAATAAAACCAGAAAAAGGCACTATCAAAATAAAGAAAAATTACAGACCAGTATCTCTTATGAATACAGATGCAAAAATCCCCAACAAAATATTAGCAAACTGAATTCAACAATATATTAAAAGGATAATATACCATTATCAATTATTATTTATTATTAATGCATTATTTCAGTGATGCAAGCAGGAGTCAGTATCCACAAATCAAACAATGGTATACACTAAATTAACAAAACAAAAGATAAAAATCATATGATTAACTCAATAGACACAGAAAAAGCATTTAACAAAATTTAACATTTATTCATGATAAAAACTCTCATCAAAGTTAGTATAGAGGGAACATATCTCAAACCAGGCCATTTGTAACAAACCCACAGCTGAAAGCTTTTCCTCTAAAATATGGAACAAGACAAAGATGACCACTCTCACCACTTCTATTTAATATAGTCCTATCCACAGCAATCAAAAAAGAAAAATAAATAAAAGGCATCCAAATTGAAAGGGAAAGAGTAAAACTGTCACTATTTGCAGATCACATGATAATATATACAAAAAAAATCTAAACTCTCCACCAACACACTATTAGAACTAATAAATAAATTCAGTAAAGCTGAAGGATACAAGATTAATATACAGAAATCTGTTGCTTTTCTATACACTAATAATTAACTCTCAGAAAGAGAAAGCAAGAAAGCAATCTCTTTAAAAATGCATCAAAAAGAATAAAATACCTAGGAATAATCTTAACCAAGGAGGTGAAAGACCCGTACTCTGAAAAATATAAAACATTGATGAAGGAAATTAAAGATGATACAAAAAAGTCAAAAGACATCAGGTGTTCATGGATTGGAAGAATTAATATTGTTACAATGGCCATACTACTCCAAGAAATATATAGATTTAATATAATTCCTATCAAAATTCCCATGACATTTTTCACATAACTAGAAAAAATTATCCTAAAATTCATACGGAATCACAAATTGCCAAAAACCAAATTGCCAAAGCAATCTTGAGAAAAAAGGACAAAGCTGAAAATATCACCTTTCCAGACTTCAGACTATACTACAAACCTAAATTAATCAAAACAGCATGGTATTGGCACAAAAACAGACACATACATCAGTGGAAGATAAAAGAGAGCCCAGAAATAAACCCACGCACCCATAGTCAGTAAATCTTCCATAAAGGAGGAAAGAAAATACAATGAAGAAAAGACAGTCTCTTCAAGAAATATTGCTGGGAAAACTGGATAGCTATATGTAAAACAATGAGATTAGAACATTTCCTTACTCTATATACAAAAACAAACTCAAAATGGATTAAAGACCTAAATGTAAGACCAGAAACCATGAAACTCCTAGAAGAGAACATAGTCAGAACACTCTTTGACATAAGTTGTAGCAATATTAGTTGGATCTGCCTCCTCAGGCAAAAGAAACAAAAGCAAAAATTAATCAAATCAGACCTAATTAAACTTAAAAGCTTTTTCAAAACAAAAGAAACTATGAACAAGAAGGGGAAAACCTACTGAATGGGAGAAAATATTTTAAAATGACATGACCAATAAGAGGTAAATATAAAAAATATACAAAGAACACATACAACTCAATATCAAAAAAACAAACAGCCCAATCAAAACATGGGCAGGAGACCTGAATAAACTTTTTTTCAAAGAAGACATACTGATGGCTAACAGGCACATGAAAAGATGCTGAACATCACTAATTATTAGAAAAACACAAATTAAAACAACAAGGATATAGCACTCATACCTGCCAGAATGGCTATCATCAAAAAGTCTACAAATAACAAATGTTGGCATGTATGTGGATAAAATGGAACCCTTGTATACTTTTGATGGAGATGTACACTGGTGCAGCCACTATGGAAAACAGTATGGAGATTGCTCAAAAAAGATTAAATAGAACTACCATATGATCCAGCAGTTCCACTCCTGGGTATATATCCAGAAAAAATTAAAACATCAATTCAAAAAGATACTTACACCCTGATGCCAATGTTCATAGTAGCACTGTTTATATTAGCCAAGATATGGAAGCAACCCAAATGTCCATCAACAGATGAATGGATAAAGAATATGTGGTACATATACACAATGGAATATTATATAGCCATAAATAAGAATGAAATTCTGCCATTAGCAACAATGTGGAGGGATCTAAAGGGGCATTATGCTTAGTTTAGTAAGTCAGACAAAGAAAGACAAAAACTCTGTTTTCACTTATATGTGGAATCTAAAATATAAAACAAATGAATGAATATAACAAGACAGAAACAGACTCACAGATATAGAGAAGAAACTCATGCTTACAAGTGGGAGAGGGAAGGGGGAGGTGCAAGATAGGGATAGGGGATTAAAATCAATAAGATACAAGGATATGCTGTGTAGCACAGGGAATGTAGCCAATATATTATATGGAGTATCATATATAAAGGTATTCAATCACTATGCTGCACACCTGAAACTAATATAATGTTATAAATCAACTATAATAAAAAATTTTAAATAAAAATAAAAAGTCCATCTTTCCCTCTTAAAAATTAAATTAAATTAACAAACAACAATAGAAATAATTAATAGGCAATAGACAACTAGTAGTAATTAAAAGTAGGACAAATTAAATAAATATATAGGTGTAAAAATTAATAATATTTTATATTTCTGTCTTCTGAAGAGCAATTTTAACCTTTTTAAACTTTATTAGGTATTTAAATTTTGCAGATTATTTTATTGTGTACCCAGAAGATATATAAATTAAAGACTTTAAAAGGACAGTATAAATAAAATAAAACTAAATATATAAATTGCCTATATTTAATGAAAAAAGGATATTGATTCTTTCTGTCCTAGGATATTTTGCTCTTTCCATTTTCTTTTTCATTAATACTTCTCTGAACTGACTGCAGTCTTTAGAACAGCCTTCATTTTTATGTAGTGGCAAAACTGAATACAACCAAACATAAACATGTTTACTTTGACTTGTAGCTCTACTCTTCAAGTACATATATACTGATTCTTGGTCTCAGTACAATGTGATAGTACCAAGTTAAATATCCTTGTAACACAAGTGTTGGGTCATGGAATACTTAGGATTTTACTTCCTAGCAACAGTGTTTTATTTTTTGTTTGTTTGTTGAAGTATAACTGACTTACAAATTATTTTAATTTCAGGTGCACAACATAGTGATTCAATATCTTTATACTCCATATAAAGTTATTATAAAACATTGGCTATATTCCCTGCACTGTACATTATATCCTTGTATCTTATTTTATACATAGCAGTTTGTACCTCTTAATCACTTTCACCTTTCTTGTCCCACTCCACACTGGTAACCATTAGTTTGTTTTCGGTATCTGTGAGTTTGTTTCTGTTTTGTTATATTCATTCACTTGTTTTACACAGTGAGATTTTAGATTTGTAGGAGTTCAATTCCAACTCTCCAAAAATTCCCATCCACTTTGTATCTGCTGGCTTATCTTGGTAGACCAGTTGTTAGTCAATCAGATCCTTTGCATCTATAAATTCATTATAATGATTAACCATGTCTAAAATGTCCATTATTTTTAAACTCTTCAAAGCACATTAGATGTAATTATACATTATAGTTTTCTTTCTTAGGACAAAAGTTGTATGTACTTGATAAACTGAAGTTGGATTCCAAATAAGTTAGTTTTAAAAAGTAAATTGAGGAAGTCCTTTTCTAGTTGGCTTCCCTGTTCTGGTGACTTTTTTGTTTCGAAGGCTTTTTTTTTTTTTCTCAAAAATTTGTCTTTTTTTTTTTTTTTTTGCTGTATGAGTATTTGTTGCCACCCACACATGACATAAAACAACTGAAGTGTAGTTAGTTCATCCTTTTCTAGGTTCCTTATGGACTCTTTAAAAATTACCAGAGACTTCTGGAAAACTGCATATAAATTTCTCCTTTTCTCCATTTTCATTCTCAACGTATTTCCAAATTATAGAAAGTCCTTCTTCTTGTCTCACACTTTGAAAATATGATTTTACAGCAAGCCAGCATTTTTAAATCTTTTCTATGACCAGCAACAATGCTGTCTACCTTATAGGCACTTGTCTAAGGAAACTATCTCCTTTAATTTCTGTAAAGTTGAATATCTCATTAAAAGCTTCTATACATTTTGAAGAAACTGAAAAGTGACCCCAAATTTTTATCATGAGTTTTTCAATATCATAGGTAAATATAACTTACCCCTTTTTAGCAATGTTGTGTATGAGGTATTCAGGACATTTAGCTGGTAAGGTCTTTTTCATTATCTTTGGGAAGAAATTTATAGACTGAATGGAATTTTCCAAAATTTATATTTTCACTGTCATTGGAATATGAAAATATATGAGCAAAATACATTTTGTATTTGGATAAGATATCAACAATCTTATGTTTTATGCTTTCTGAGACTTTACTAAAATCTTCAGAGAAATCAAGATGTTTGAAAACTCCATTTTTCAAATCAAAATGCCTAAGAGCTAGGAGGTATACTTTTTGTTGCTGTAACTTGAGGCATCACTTGATATACTGTAGAAGGTATAAATGTTGGTAAGATCTCACAGAATCAGCTCCACACACTTGTTATCAAAATTTATCTTTTTTGCTCCACAAAAGGACATTCTGAGGTTAGTCGCAACCTGTTTTGTTTTGGGTATTTGTCTTCCTAACCAGTTGTATGTGTCCTTTCATCTATCATTAAAATAACACATAGTCATTTAGACTTTTTTATGATGTCTTGGTTGTGCTGGAATTGTTGTTATAATCATTCCCATTCTAATTTTCTGAACTCTTAAAAATATGGTCACTCATGTTATTGTGAAAAACAAAAACATTTCCAAAGTTAAAACAGCACTATCTCAATGCAAAGCACAGTAATTAATCCACATACAAAGTCAAAGACTGACTAAAACACTCACAATGACAATGCACTTTAATTACACACTTTAACTGCATCCATTGTTGTGAACCACAGATTGTGGTCACCCACAACAGTGATCAGGGAAGAGAAGGAAAGAAAAAACAGTGATAAAAACCATAAAAGACAGATAATTTATGACACATTCATTTGACACTAAAACAGTGTTGTTTCCAGCCCCTACTGTTTGGGCCACATGTGCATTTTGAACTTTCCCCCATCCTTCTTCATTCATCCCCCAAAACCAGGACTTTTCACATTCTAGGGAGGGGTCTCCCAGGACCTAAGACTAGCACTAAAAGTGCTAAAACCTGGACAGTACTGAGAAGACTAGGATGATTGGTCACTTACTTAAAAAACCAGAGACAGGCACAGCATCTACCAGCCATAGCTAAACAATTTTCTGTGATTTCTGGCATCAGGCTGGAATGCCTAAGTTGTCACTCTTCTTGTTCGACATCTCATCAAAACACTAGCAGTCCATTCATACAGCCACTATGGAGAACAGTATGGAGGTTCCTTAAAAAACTAAAAATAGAACTACCATATGACCCAGCAATCTCACTACTGCACATATACCCTGAGAAAACCATAATTCAAAAAGAGTCATGTACCACAATGTTCATTGCAGCACTATTTACAATAGCCAGGACATGGAAGCAACCTAAGTGTCCATAGACAGATGAATGGATAAAGAAGATGTGGCACATATATACAATGGAATAATACTCAACCATAAAAAGAAACGAAACTGAGTTATTTGTAGTGAGGTGGATAGACCTAGAGTCTGTCATACAGAGTGAAGTAAGTCAGAAAGAGAAAACAAATACCGTATGCTAACACATATATATGGAATCTAAAAAAAAAAAAAAGGTTCTGAAGAACCAAGGGGCAAGACAGGAATAAAGATGCAGATGTAGGGAATGTACTTGAGGACATGGGGAGGGGGAAGGGTAAGCTGGGACGAAGTGAGAGAGTGGCATGGACATATATACACTACCAAATGTAAAATAGATAGCTAGTGGGAAGCAGCCACATAGCACAGGGAGATCAGCTCGGTGCTTTGTGACCACCTAGAGGGGTGAGATAGGGAGGGTGGGAGGGAGACGCAAGAGGGAGGGGATATGGGGATATATGTATACGTATAGCTGATTCACTTTGTTATACAGCAGAAACTAACACAACAATGTAAAGCAATTAAACTCCAATAAAGATGTTAAAAAGATAAAAATACTAGCAGTCCACACCTGAAACAGAATATGCTGCTTGAGCAGGAAAAGGATGGGCAAAAATAAATTCTTGTTAAAGCAAATATTGTTCCTTAATATTTCATCAAACACCATCCCTAACTATCTGATTTCAGTCCTCAAGTTCCACTTTTTGGAAAGCAGGAAATCATTGTCACACCCATACTCCATATGCCCTCCATCAGAAATCAGCCAAAGCTCCACACTAAACAAACACATTTGTAACATGGAGAGGACCATTAGGCCCTTCCTAAATCAGCTTAGCCAAACACATTAAGGTTGACCTGGCTAAAGTTATTTTTTAATTATGTTTTAGCTTGAGACCAATTTGCTTTAATAAGTACGGAGCATCAAGTAAGGCTAAGGACAGGTGAAACTAGCACACTTTCTGCTTAAATTTTCTAACTCCTCTAATGCTACCTAAGGTTCCCCAAGCTGGTGTTTCCAAGCACTCATTGTAATCACGACCTCTTAAAAAAACTGAAAATTTTAACTTTTTCATTGTCAGGATATCTCTGTCAACCAGAAACTAGTTCATGTTTAAACTAGTTCATGTTTAAATGATGTTTTATAAGGCTTTTTAGAGAGGCATTTATAGTATTTCAGTAAAAAAACTTAAACTCAGGAATCAGACTATGTAGTTTCAAGTCCCAGTGGTATTACTTACTAGCTGTGTGACTTTAAAGAGGTTGCTTGATCTCTCTGTACTTCAGTTTTCTCATAGGTAAAATAGACAAAGTGACTATTCTCATTTCAGAGAGTTGTCATAAAGATTAAATGAGATAAAGTTCTCTAAAATCTGCCTGGCACATAGTAAGTGCTCTCTGTAGAGTAACGTTAGCTATCAATATTTTCATAGACATTATCTCATTTGATCCCCATAATGGCACTGGTGGAGAAAGCAGGACAGAGTCAATTTCACACATATTGGAAACAAAGATTCATAGAAGTTAAGTGACTATCCAAGGTCACACAGAGAATAAGTGTTAGAGCTGAGTGGTGCTATTTCCTTTATACCAATTGTTCATAAATTTTGTTGGATCATAGACCCTCTGTGAATTTTATAAAATTCTCTACCCTCCAAAAAACGCATATCTAAAAGTCCTCCAAAATTTTGCCTATAATGTCAAGGGTTCAAGGACAACATGAAGCCCATCTATCAATCCCCTAGGGATCTCGATTTCAGAATTTTCTGTTATTTTCCAAGAAAATCATTCTTTTTATGATGTTCCCTTCAAATTTCAAAATTCCTTTCTGTCAATGATTCTCAGGCAGTATAGCATCTAGAGTACTTGAAATGCAGTTTGAATTATGGCTCCCCTGACTCTCCTGCTTCTACATTTAAGTCAGTAAGTTCATTCCATCTATGTTTTGATCACTAATACCCATTACCTCAGTCTCTGGATCATTCCCTTTTGTTTCCTGGTTGCTTTCTGCTTCTACTAATAAAAGTGAAAGTAATGACCCCCACTTGCAATTCCACTCCAACTCCTCTACAGCAAAATTAGATAAAACTGGTCTGACCAAAATTAGCAGGAATTCAAACAACTGTCAACATTTTTGAGGCTCTATCAGTCCATCTTTATTTTTATTTACTGGAAAATTAGAGGCTATATTACATATGAACTCATTTTACAAAAATCTTTAGGCTTCATTTTGCTTCCTAAAACATCTTTGGGGGAAAATCAGTCAGTATCACCATTAAATTTATTTCTATTTGTTGTTTCTTCAGATGCCTATGGGAGTAGAGGGTGGGGAGAAAGAATGCATTCACCAGGAATTTGATAAGATAATCTTACTTATCTTAGTTACTCATATTAATGAGTCATCTTGGAAGACAGGCAGTTATCTGTTTGTTTGCACAGCTGATGTCAGCTGAATTTTATGCAATCCCAGGGCACAAAAACAGCAAAAGTCAAATTCTGGAGTAATTGACATTTACCCATAGATGACCCATAGTAACAATTCCTTAAAAACAGAAGTACAATTAAACACTGAGCTAGAGCAACATAAGCTTTGTCTAGAAATCCAAACTTCCTAAGAAGAGAAAAGTAGATTGTCAAACTATGGGAGTAAATTTGGTATTAACACAGTCTGTTAACTTTTCAATCTCAATAAGACTATTTTCATTTTGATAACATTACCCAGAAATCCTAAAAACTAGAGTAGACGATTCCTCCTGATTCATCTATTCTTTAAAAAACTGTTATACTTCATAAGCTAAAATAATGCCAACCTTTCTATGAATTTAGGAGCCATGGAGTGATATTCCCATGAAGAATAAAAATAATTTTTCAATCTACTATAAAATAAATATCTATCATTAACTTCATTGTCTCGGAAAAAAGAAAGCATACCTTTTGAATGATGCAAGATGTTCTCAAGAAAAAAATTGAAAAAATTTAAGTGATAGGGAGAACTCAGCTTCCAGGGGTGCCAAACTACTTTTTTGCCTTGTTTCTTTTCTCCATGAATTACCTTGAAAAGGAAAAAGAGGTCTGCACTGAAAGCAGCAGATAGCAGGGAGCTCATCTGGACACATTAACACTTCCCAGTCACTTCCAGTAGTTCTACGGTAAGTGCCAATCCCAACAGTTACCATGTAGTCAAACAATCATTGTTTCAGCACTTACTGAGCACCTACCAGAGGTCAGACATTATTCTAGGCAGAAGGGTCATAAAGATACATCCAACATCTCTCTAGCCCTCAGGGAGACCTAAAATAATTACAGGAAGCATAATGTGCTATAAGAAATATACCAGCTGCTAGGGTAACCACTGTCTAATACCATAAAGCATGTTAAGCCAGTAAAGTTCCCCAAGACCACAGTGTTTATGTCAACCAGAACTGCCAGACTAGGGGCAACACCAGCTTGCATCTCCAAACTCAACTTTATTGGTAGTCTTCAAGGTCTTTTGATGATATGAGTCTAAGCATCAGGGTCTAAAATGTCAGTACCCTTCTAAAGCCAGGACGTGAAATATTAGAGACAGAGAACCTTGAAATTAAATCTAGCACTACCTTTATAACCTTGTGAATGAATAAATGTGGTTTTCATTTACAGAGTATGTTGTATTTTTCAAAAGGACTTTAGAAATTTCAATCCTTATGCCACTTGTGATGTTTAGAAGAAAGACATTATTATTGTCATTTCATTACATATTATTATATGCAATATATAATTTATTATGTAATAGCTTTATACCTCTTGTAATTAATTAGATTATGTATTAATCTATACCAAATATAATACAAACATATAAGCACATATTTACCATATATAAAGAATAATGCAAATGATATGTTTGCATTTTAATTGTTTAATATCTGCTTATCCCATTTGAATTAAACTCCCTGAGGGTTTGTCTGTTTTATACATTTTACATGCCCATGCTTCGTTAGAAAAGAGTGAAGCACACAGTTGGCATTCATTACATATTTGTTGAAAGGATGTTTAATGAATTTTACATTTGAGAAAACAAGAGTTACATGACCTACAAATAGTGAACCAGTTAGCATATGAGAGACAGAAGATGGAATAAAAGTCTTCTGGCTCCTTCAAGCTTCTACCAGATTTCTTCTCCATCACAAGAACTTAATGAGGAAATAGAAAGGAAAATGATTTTTTCTTCCTTCCCACCGTTTGCCCATACTCTCTTCTCTCCATTATACCCACCATCTCACCCCCAGTGAATTCATTAATGACAAAGAGCGTTTGGATACCACTTTGGGAAACAGCACTAATGAAGGGCCTTATTTAGCAATCTTATACTTCCAGGCTGTTACTGGCATGCTGCCTCCATTTCCATTGCTGTCATGAGTTGACAGAATATGCCTTTGGTTAAATCCTATCTTTGTTTTTAAAACAAGAGTTTTTAAAGATTCCTACTTGACTTTGGAGTACTCTGGTAGAAGTAAAGCCTGACAAAAATATCTAATACCCTCTAAGATAACATTGGCATTGTTTTAATAAAAGAACTTCCCTTTATTCTGACAACATAGAATAGTTGGTCACAATGCTTTTTTAAAAATGTGGGCTATGGGATGAAAGCAGGTGTCAATATCAGCTGTGATATCTGTGAACAGAATTATTTAGGGCTTTACTTGAGCCTAAGAAAAATAGGGAAAATTCTCTTTCCCCAAGATATCATCTCCATGGTCCTTGCTATGCTGCTTGAAATCTCATACTTATTAAGCCTTGGATTTAGGCATTGAAGATGTTAGTACACCCATGGTCTTTTGTGGGGACCTCACAATAAGGCATCATAAGCAAAAGAAGCACTGAGTCAAATAAAATATCAGAAATGTTAACAGTCATACATCAGTACTCTCAAAGATGGAATACAAAACAGGGAAGTTTAGAAAGAGTTTCTTTTCCCAGTCACACTGTCCTGGTTTAAGCTCTCATCATCTTTTATCTCAGTTATTAATTGGCTCCCTGGTTCTATTCTCTTCAAATTTCCAAACTGCTAATTCATCACCCGAACCCTACTACAAACAGGGTAATAAATGTAAAACATAAATCTGATCGTGTCATCCTCATACTTAAAATTCATCTATAATTTTCCCCATCCCTAAAGCTCCTTAGGGAGCTTTCAGACTCCTTAGCATGTAATTGAAATGGCCGGTCTTGCCTGCTTTTCACGTCGCATCTCCTTCTACTCTCCCATGAGTACCCAGATATTTTGTTAACCATTTCCAAGTGAAGGAGGGACTGGTCTTACACTAAAGTCCTTGTTAGTTCTTTCAGTTTTTTACAGCTCAGCTGACTATATAAATCATTAATTTCCTATCCCTTACAAAATTGCCGGCTCTGTGCTAAGTGCTTTAAATAGCAACATTATCTTACTTAGCTCTCTCCTAACCCATATGTGCATCCTTGTAACACACCCATATTTTTTAAAAAAATTTTTGCATAAGGAAACTGATGCTTGCAGTAGTTAAGTAACTTGCCCAAGATGGTAGTAAGTGGTAAAGCTAAACCTCAAACTCAAGTCTGCTTGAGTCCAAAGTGCAGGTTGTTAACAATCATGACATAATAATAAAAAAGAAACATATTAAAAATGTAAACTTAATATAGCTGCACTCTAGGTTCTGGAATGGAAATACAATTCAAACTCACCACTGCCCTCATAGTTCTCAGAGTTTGGCTGAAAGAAAGGGTATTTTTGGAAATGTGACATTCCTGATACAAGGGATAATATCTTTTTAATACACTACTGTACCCAAGTGCTCAGCCCAGTTAGGTTCACTGTAGATAATAAATATTTCTGGAGTGAAATATTTTTAGAAGTAGACATAGCATCGAAAATTAATAAAACTTATATTCATTGTACGAGACTCTTATCTCAGGTAGGAGTCCCTCATATGTCCTTTCATCAACCCTTTTACAGTACTTAAATGGAATTTGTCACATTCTATTTGCTGAGATGTCTATTCCATTAGATTTTGAAATGCTTGTGTGCATAAATCATTTTCAGTTTTTCTTCATATCACTAGAACTATTACAATGCAAGAACATGGATTTTTTACTTAATATATATAAATGTATACTTATGGATAGATGAACAAAAAACTATCTTTGCAAACAGCACAGTGGTAACCACGATGGCTCTGCTATGTTCAAAACTGTCTTTACAACTTATTAGTTGTGAGTGTTTGTCAACTTAACCTCACCATACCCAATGGATATGTTAGTAAATTGGCAATAATATTTCCACTAATAATAGGATTGTTGCAAGGATGAAATGAGTTTAAGATATGTAAAATCCTTAGAAAAACAACTAACCCATAATTGCTCAATAAATATTAACTCTTCGTATAACTGGTGTATATTCTTCCCCTTCCTTCCTCCTTTCCAACTTGAGAAAACTTTCTTATTCTCCCCAGTATCCATGTAGAACTTGGCTCATAGCAATCGAATCATATATACCCATTCTGAATGTTTTTATTTTTAGTGTGTGTGCCACACTAAATTGTGGAGACTGTTTTTAAGCATGAATGTGCTTTATTCAATGTTGAATTCCCTGGGTCTAAGACAATTCCTGGCATGCAGAATGTAGTCAATATATGTTTGTTGAATTGAACTGAACTGGACCAGGTAAAGTGGCATATTTGGTGGAGAACCAAATAAGCAGAGGGAGTAATGAAGAAAGGCTCTGAGCGTCTCAAGGTGGGGAAAATAATGGGGAAAAACTACAGAAAGAGAAATAGGCAAGAAATTTAAACTTTTCCTATCCCACAATTTGACTTGTCATGAACTTGGAACTCCTCCTCCCATTCCCTTTGTCACGTCTCTGCTTGTCTAAACCTCGCCATTTATAACAGAACTTTTGCTAGCTGTCAAGTTGAATCAAAATAAATATCCACCTAGACTTCAGGAACAATACTAGAATCATTAGTATTAGTAGTAAAGTATAACTAATAATGACATTTGCAGCAACATGGATAGAACTGGAGATTATAATGCTAAGTGAAGTAAGTCAGACAGAGAAAGACAAATATCATATGATATCACTTATATGTGAAATCTAAAAAAGGTGATACACAATGTTCATTGCAGCACTATTTACAATAGCCAGGACATGGAAGCAACCTAAATGTCCATCGACAGATGAATGGATAAAGAAGATGTACCACATATATACAATGGAATATTACTCAGCCATAAAAAGAAATGAAATTGAGTTATTTGTAGTGAGGTGGATGGATCTAGAGTTCTGTCATACAGAGTGAAATAAGTCAGAAAGAAAAACAAATACCATATGATAACTCATATATACGGAATCTAAAAAAAAGGTGGTACTGATGAACCTAGTTGCAGGGCAGGAATAAAGATGTAGACATAGACAATGGACTTGAGGACACAGAGTGAGAGGTGGAAGCTGGGGTGAAGTGAGAGTAGCATCAACATATAAACACTACCTAACGTAAAATAGTTAGCTAGTGGGAAGCAGCAGCATAGCACAAGGAGATCAGCTTGGTGCTTTGTGATGACCTAGAGGGGTGGGATAGGGAGGATGGGAGAGAGGCTCCAGAGGAAGGAGATATGGGGACATATGTATGCATATAGCTGATTCACTTTGTTGTACAACAGAAATTAACAGTATTGTGAAGCAATTATACTCGAATAAAGATCTATTAAATAAATAAATAAATAAATATTTTAAAAAGGTGATACAAATCAACTTATTTACAAAACAGAAACAGACTCATAGACTTAGAGAATTAACCTATGGTTACCATGGGGGAAGGGTGGCGGGAGGGATAGACTGGGAGTTTGAGATTGACATGTACACACTACTATATTTAAAATTAAAAAAAAATAATAAATATTTTAAAGTGCATAAACAAATGTACTCACTTAATCAATTTAACAAGATTTCTCCCAAATTCACATGGACAAAGTGAGATGAAAGCCAGTCTCTACTGTGAATATTACAAGACATCTGAGATTTATTCAGTTGGGTGCAGGTAAAACTGTTATTTTCAGGGGGGGAGAAGTCCTAATTTATAACATTTGCCAATTTCCTGGGTGTAAGTATTCCCACTATAGCCAAGCTACCAACAAGATGTCTCTAAATGTGAAGTTGCAAGCCAGTATCAGCTGACTCCAGCACACGACTGGTTCTTATCTATAAATTAATTCCCTACCTCTCCAGAGTAGAGCTAAAATGGATAATAGTTGTTATCTATTCTAACCCTACTACCAAAAATTGCAATAGAAGGGATATAAATAACAAAGCACCCAACTTCCTATCACCAGGTTACCTTTGAAACACAACAGGCACTTGAAATAAGGTGATTTGACAAGTATGAGAAAAGACATGGAATGCCAATCAGAGAATAAAACACTTCATGTTGGCTGTTTTCACTTCATTGCATATTCAGCTATACACACTAGCTATAGCAGTGAAACAAGTTGCTGAGAAGTAAGTGCAGATTGTTTCCATTGATCATACTGTCAAATCCAGTGCTGTCACTCCACTGATGTATCACTGGGAGAAAGAAGGGGTGTTTAAAGAGAGGAGTAAAATAAATGCCATTCCATCTTTTCAAAATTCTGCCTAGGTCTGAGATCATATAAAGTTGACAAATAGGGTCAAGGAGAATTTAATTAATGAGATCCTTACTGACATAATTCAAGGAAGTCCATTTTACTTCTTTTTAAAATTTATTTAAAAGTAGAAGACATAAACTTGGTATATAACAATAAATAAGTTTCATGTATATAACATTATATTTCTACTTCTGTATATACTTCAGCATGTTCACTACCAAAAATTTAGTTTCCATCCATCACTATACAGTTGATCCCCTTTACCAATTTTGCCTGCCCTTCCCCTCTGGTAACCACTACTCTGTCCTCTGCATCTACATGTTTGTTTTGGATTGTTTATTTATTTCGGGTTTTTTTAATCTCTTTTTTATATTCCACATATGAATGAAATTATATGGTATTTGCCTTTCTCTGTCTGACTTATTTCATGTAGCATAATAACCTCCAGGTCCATTCATGTTGTTGCAAATGGGCAAGATTTCATCTTTTTTATGGCTGAGTAGTATTTCATTATATATATATATATATATATATATATAATATATATATATATATATTATATATATAACTTATATGTATACATAAAGCATCTTCTTTATCCATCTATCTGTTGATGGTCATTTAGGTTGTTTCCATATCTTGGCTATCATAAATAATGCTGCGATGAACATAGGGCTGCATATATCTTTTTGAATTAGTGTTTCAGTATTCTTTGGATAAATACCCAGGGGTGGGATAGCTGGGTCATATGGTAGTTTTATTCTAAATTTTTTGAGGAACCTCCATACTGTTTTCCATAGTGGCTGCACCAATTTATATCACCATCAACAGTGTATGAGGGTGACTTTTTCTTGTTCTTTCTTGGCTTTTTGAAAGTAGCCATTCTAACAGGTGTGAGGTGATATCTCACCATGGTTTTGATTTGTATTTCCATAATAAATAGTAATGCTGAACATCTTTGCATGTGTCTGTTGACCATCTGTATGTCTTCTTTAGGAAAATGTATATTAAGCTCCTCTACTCATTTTTTAATTAGGTTGTTAGTTTTTATGTTGTTGAGTTGTATGAGTTATTGGGTATTAACCCCTTATCAGATATATCATTTGCAAATGTCTTCTCCCATTGAGTAGGTTGTATTTTCATTTTGTTGATGGTTTCTTTTGCTGTGCAGATGCTTTCAAGTTTGATGTAGTCCCATTTGTTTATTTTTGCTTTTGCTTCTCTTGCCTGAGGAGACATATCTAGAAAGATATTGCTAAGACCAATGTCAAAGAGCTTATTCTCTATGTTTTCTTCTAGGAGTTTTATGGTTTAAGGTCTTACATCCAAATCTACTTTATTTCTTAATGTAATATTCCTGCCACAACCAAGCATCATTCTACTTTTGAAGGCATGCTACCAGTACTTGCCACTTTGTGGTTTCCTGGGCAAAGATTTAACTAATGTTATCTCAATTTTGGCAAGCTTTGTATCTGTGGCTACAAACACATGGACCCAGTTCTGTGTGTGACTCCATTGCAACAATTTTTCTCTGAAATTCTTTTAATTGTGAGAAAACATCCTGAGCAGGGCTTGTCCAAGAATCTATATATCCAACCTGCTTCACTTATACCTTATAAGTAAATTCTATAATGTATTTTCAGGCATGTCACTGGAAATTTAAGAAATCATGTTTCTTTCCATTCTTTTATTTTCCTGAGTCTGGATAAATCTATAAAAATCTCCTTCTATTAACATTCTATGCCTTAATTAAAAGCTGTGGCAAGCAAGCCCAAGGTCATATTTTTAAATTGGTTCAGAAAATTGTTTTCTAGAATTCCAGACCATGAGTGTCAGTACAGTATATCCTGTTTTCATAAGATAAGTTTTAATGTTTATGGTCATCTCTTTGGAAGTGATTCTAGTTCTGGTGAGAAATATTCACAGAGAATAGAGGAAGTGAACATCTTCTCTCAGTTCTTAAGTCAGCTATAGCAGGAGTACAAGAAAATAGTTTTTGCATTTCAATTCTCTCAGCTTCTATTAAAGCCCTTGTAGCTTTCTTCATGGCACTTTATCAAGCTTTATGAATATTTCATTTAGTTGTCAGTTTACATATGTTTTATTTTCCCCTCTCTAAGATGCCTACTCTATGAAGGAACTGACAATATCAGTCTCCAGATTGTCATATTTCTCAGTGTCTAGCACAGGGCCTAGCACATATGTTGGTATTAGTACATCATCTGTGGGGACAGGATATCTACTTAGTTCCTCTATCTCTTCTTTATTACTTTTTCTGCATCAAAATATTGCCTCTCTAAATAACTAACTACAATGTGAGACAGATGGTGAGGAATCTAGACTTAGAACTAGATCTCCTGACACCAAAAAGTATTGAAGGAGAGATAAATAACTTCTCAGAAAAGCAAAAACTAAAATAGTTTATCAATACTAACCCTAACCTAAAAGAATTGTTAAAGAGTCTTCTCTAAGTGGAAATGAAAATGTAACAAGAAGTAAATATCTATAGGAAAGGAAAAAACAAACCAGCAAAGGCAAATATATAGACAATAAGATGATATAATTTAAGCAGTTACAAATTAATCACACTACAAAATATGTATTGATAAAATTGCCTGAAACCTATATGAAAAAAACTAGGCAAAATACCCTAAGGAACCTCTCCATTAATGAGTTCTCAAGTTCTCTCTCTGTTTCTCTCTCTCTCTCTCTCTGTCTCACACACATACACACACTGAGAGTTTAACATTTGTAACCACTTTTACAATATAATGTAAAATAATATGCTCAAAAAGTAAAGCTTCATTAAACTGATACTAAGAGGAACTAGTTTCCTTTGAAAAACTCGAAAATAAATGAATTCCTTGAAGGTGGGAACTTTTGTTTTTAGCAGCACCTAAAAAATTCCTGACACATAGAAGTTACCTGATAAATACTTGTGAAAAAAATTTCAGTAAATAATGAGCAAATATAATATTGAAAACCATCATACAAAGACATATCAAGTTTAAAATTTTAGCCAGCAATATTCACATGTAATATTTTGGGGATACACTTATGAAAGTAAAACATATAAAAGTGGATTTGAATATAAGTACCTAAAATGTATGCAATGTTTTTCAATAACCACTTTGTTGCATTGAAAAGTGCTATGGAGAAACACTTTCCTTCCTTCTAGGACAATTTATTGCATATTTTAAAATTCTTTCATTATTGTTTGTGTCTCTATGGGTTATATTGTTGAGGATAATTTGATTTATTTTGCTATAAAAATAACTTCTTAATTATGTCATCTGCCATTTACTGACTTTGTTATGGTAATCTGTAAATGTGCAGTGCCAAAATGTCTGATTACAATACATGTCCAAAGAAGTGTTTTAAAAAACAATTTGGTAACATGAGTAGTTTCTTCATTAGATAGTGATAAAACTACAAAGAGATTATGAAATGGAATAAATCTACTTATGACAATTTTTATTTATGCTAAAAATTAAAAAGCTTAGTAGACCTTGGGAATAAAAAGAAGCAAATATAGAGTAAAGGCTGAGGATCAACCACTGAAGTAAGCTAGTACAAAGATTAGAAGACAAAAAAGTATAAAATCAAATATAACTACAATAAACAGTGAAGAGATATATATGAAGATGTAAAATATGACTTCAAAAACACAAAATGTGGGAGGTATATCAAGATACAAGAGTAGAAGAAAGTGAAGCTCACCTCCCCCCACAATCACATCAAAAATACACCTACATGTGGAACAATTCTCATAGAAAACCAACTGGAAAGTGACAGAAGATATTTTAAACAACCAAAGCTGCAAGAAAGATCCCCCCATAACTGGGTAGGACAGAAAGAAAAAAGGCTTCAGGATGAGACTGTCTCCCCTGGGGGTAATCTGTGAAAGAGGGAGGGTCCTCACAGGGAGGCCCTCACTCTGTAAATCCCCCCTCCCTGCTGGAAGGTCTGACAGAGGAGCCTGGACTCTGCTTGAGAGAAAGCTGGCTTGCTAGCAACAAAGGCAGAAGACCAGTGTTGACAGCTGCCATCTTGCCACAATTTCCAACCCCAAATGTACAATGGGCATGGCTATTAACATGAGCAGCCATTAGGCGCTGAAACTCCCAGGCCACACAACGCCCTGGGAGAGGACTTGGTCTAGCTGCATGGAGACAACCTAGAGGACCTGGGGTGTGGTCCAGGCTGAACTTCAGAGCCCATTGTCTGCATGCACACTGCAGGGGTGGGTCCAGAGGCAGGTCTGGCAACATCGGACTTTGTCAGCACATACACCAGGTGGCCAGCAGCATCACAGAATTGCACATCTCCAGTGGACAGCCTCTGGGGAGAAGTATGCAGTGATTCCTTTCCCAGCAGGATCACTCCAGTTCTGTCCACTTCACACTTCACCTTGGAGCCATATCTGGATTGGACAGATCCTAGGAGAAACCTATCACAGAGGCAGCCCAGGTCCCAAGCAGCAACACAATCACCTTGATTCCTACACCCACAATGTCCTGGCACCCAGCACCAGCCTAGCACTAAGTCTGGGACAAGCACAATGGAGAAAGGGACACAACCATAAGCTGCTTCTGGGCAGAACCGCTGATGCCTGCATGGGCAGCACATAAGTTCGCTGTGACCTTACAAGTCTCACTTGCTTCAGTGCTCACCTATTTGGAGATAGAGCACACACTTATGGGCAATGGAGCCTTACTAAACCCTACCCTCAGGGCTTCTACTCCAACAACTGAGGGGCATACCCTGCACCCAACAGGGCTGTGATAGCCACAGAGCACAGAGAAAGCCCCACCCAACATCAAGTGCAGGCCTTGGTGACCACAACACCAATCACTATCAAGGGGATAACAGCCAGCACACTCTGAGGAAAGACATGACTAGCTGGCATCCATACCACAAACAGTCCTTACACCAAAAATATTGGACTCACACAGTCTACACACGGAGGTTCCCACATGAAAACAGCACTTCAAGACCACAGTAGATAACTCTTTCTAGTTCCATAAAGTCATGGAAAGTTAAGTAAAATAAAAAAGCAGGGGAACTACACCCAATTAAAAGAACAAGAGAAACCCCCTGAAAGAACAAACAATGAAAGAGATCTCACCAGTCTACCAGACTCCAAGATCAAAAAGGAGGTAATAAAAATGCAACAGGAATTTTAAAAAATTATTGATAAAATCACTATCAGGAACTAGAAAATTTAAAATGAGACAACTATCAAAATGAGACAACACATTTGAAAAGATAAAAGCCAATCTAGAAGCAATGAATAGCAGACTAAATAATGCAGAAAATAGAATGAGGGAAATCACCCAATCAGAACATTAAAAAGCAAGACAAATGAAAAAAAGAAAGCAATATATGAGACCTATGGGATAATATAAAGTGTGCCAACTTACACATCATAAGGGTTCCAGAAGAAGAAAAAGAGAGAGAAATGAATCAAAGAGGTATTTGAAGAAATTATGGCTGAAAACTTCCCAAACCTAAAGAAAGAAATATATATCCAGGTACAGGAAGCACAGTTGGTCCCAAATAGATCCACACCAAGACATATTATAATTAAAATGGCAAAAGTTAAAGATAATGAGAGGATTGTAAAGGCAGCAAGAGAAAAACAAGGAGTCAGTTACAAAGGAACCACCATAAGGCTATCAGCTGATTTCTCTACAGAAACGTTGCAGGCCAGAAGGGAGTGGCATGATATATTCAAAGTTCTAAAAGGGAAAACTCTGCAACCTAGGACACTCTACCCAGCAATATTATTATTTAGAATACAAGGAGAAATAAAGGATTTCTCAGGCAGGCAAAAGCTAAAAGAATACAGCAATACTAAGCCTATCCTAAAAGAAATATTGAAATGTCTTCCATAATAGAAAAGAAGCAAGAATCCTTAGGAAAGGGAAAATCACAATAGGAAAAGGAAGTATATAAAAGGATTGAAGATCACTTAAATAATCCAGTACATAGATTAAAAAACAATCAAAAAATTTTTGTAAAAGCAATTTTAACTACAATTAAGAGGAAAAGGCTAAATATGAAGAATTAAAATGGGACATCAAAATCACAAAATGTGGGAGAAAGGAGTTTAAAAATACAGATCTTTTAGAATGTGTTTTAACTTATAAGACTGTTAGTCTAAAGAAAGTACATGTAGTTAACATACTTGAAAACCAGGGTAACCACAAATCAAAAACATATAATAAATTCACAGAAAACAAAAATAAAGGAACTCAAGCATAATACAAAAGAAAACCATCAAACCACAAAAGGAAAGCCAAAAAGAAGAAGAAATAGACAAAGAATAACTACAAAATCAAATTAAAAACAAGGTTTAAAATGGCAATGCATACATACTTATCAATAAGTACTTTAAATATCAATGGACTAAATGTGCCAATCAAATGACATAGAGTGGCAGATTGGATAATAAAACAAGAGCCTACAATATGCTGCCTACAAGAGGCTCATTTTAGGGTGAAGGACACACATAGATTGAAAGTGAGGGGATGGGAAAAGATATTTCAAGGAAAGAAAACCACAAGAAATCAAGAGTAACAATACTCATATCAGACAAAATAGACTTTAAAACAAAGTCCATAAAGAAAGAGAAAGAAGGACACTATATAATGGTAAAGGAATCAATACAAGAAGAGGATATTACACTAGTTAACATGTATACCCCTGATATAGGAGCACCTAAATATTTAAAACAAATACTAACAGACCTAAAGAATAACAGTAGGAACTCTAACACCCCATTGACATCAATGGACAGATCTTCCAGACAGAAAATGAATAAGGCAACAGAGATCCTAAATGACATAATAGACCAGTTGGACTTAACTGATATCTACAAGACACTAAATCTGAAAAACAACAGAATACACATTCTTTTCAAGCATACATGGAACACTCTCTAGGGTAGACCACATACTAGGACACAAAAGAAGACTCAAGAGATTTAAGAGGAAGAAATTATTTCAAACATCTTTTCTGACCACATTATGAAACTAGAAATCAACCACAGGAAAGAAAACAATCACATGGATACTAAAAAACCTGCTACTAAAAAGCCAATGGGTCAAGAATGAACCAAAATGGAAATCAGAAAATACCTTGAGACAAATGACAATGAAAACACAACTTTACAAAATCTATGGGATGCAGGAAAAGCAGTCCTAAGGAGAAGTTCATAGTGATACAGGCCTCCCTCAAGAAACAAGAAAAATTTCAAACAACCTAAATTCTCACCTAAAATAATTAGGAAAGGAAGAACAAACAAAACTTAGAGTCAGCAGAAGGAGGGAAATAATAAAGATCAGAGAGGAAATAAATAAACTAGAAATAAAAAATTTGCAAAGATCAATAAAAATTAGAGGTGGTTTTTTTGAAAAGATAAACAAAATCAATGAACCTCTAGCTAGGCTCAACAAGAAAAAAAGAGAGAAGACCCAAATAAACAAAATAAGAAATGAAAGAGAAGAAATAGCAACCAATACTACAGAAATACAAAAAATAATGAGAGTACTATGAATAGTTATATGCCAACAAATTGGGCAACCTAGAAGAAATGGACAAGTTTCTAGAAACATACAGCCTGACAAAACTGAATCAAGAAGAAATAGATAATTTGAACAGACACATCACTAGAAGTAAAATAGAATCTTTATTTTTAAAAACTCACTACAAACAAAAGTCCCGGACTGGGTGGCTTCACTGGGGAATTCTACCAAAGATACAAAGAAGAATTTATACCAATCCTTCTCAACTCTTCCAAAAGATTGAAGAATAGGGAACACTCCCAAATTCATTCTATGAAGCCACCATCACCCTGATACCAAAACCAGACAAAGACACTATCAAAAAAGAAAATTACAGGCCAATATTTTTGATGAATAGATGCAAAAATTCTTAAGAAAATATTAGTAAACTGAATCCAAGAACACAAACACCATGATCAAGTTGGATTCATCCCAGGGTCACAAGGATTTTTCAACATATGCAAATCAATCAATGTGATACACCACATAACAAAAGAAAGGACAAAAACCACATGACAATCTCAATAGATGCAGAAAAAGCATTTGATAAAATTCAACATCCATTCATGATAAAAACTATCAACAAAGTGGGTATAGAGGGAATATACCTCAATGTAATAAAAGCTACTTATGACAAACCCACAGCCAACATAATACTCAACAGTGAAAAGCTAAAAGCCTTCATGCTAAAATCTAGAACAAGACGAGGATGTCCACACTCACCACTTCTATTCAACATAGTATTGGAAGTCCTAGCCACAGAAATAAGACAAGAAAAAAAAATAAAAAGTATCCAAATTAGAAGGGAAGAGGTAAAACTGTCACTATATGCAAAAGATATGATAATATATAGAGAACTCCTAAAAACTCCACACAAAAACTACTAGAACTGATAAAAAGAATTCAGCAAGATAGCAGAATACAAGCTTAACAAGCAGACATCCGTTTTAATGTGATCCCTAGCAAATTACCCATGAGATTTTTCACAGAACTAGTATAATATGGAACCACAAAAGATCCAGAATTTCCAAAGCAATTTTGAGGAAAAAGAACATAGCTGGAGGCATAATTTCCAGACTTCAGACAATACTACAAAACTACAGTAATCAAAACAGCATGGTATTGGCACAAAAACAAACATATGGATCAGTGGAACATAATAGAGAGCCCAGACATGAGCCCCCACACCTATGGTCAATTAATCTTTGACAAAGGAGGCAAGAATAAACAATGGGGAAAAGACAGTCTCTGCAGCAAGTGATGTTGGGAAAGCTGGACAGCCACATGTAAATCAATGAAGTAAGAGCACTTCCTCACACCATATACAAAAATAAACTCAAAATGGCTTAAAGACTTAAATATAAGACATGACACTAAAACTCCTAGAAGAGAACATAGGCAAAACATTCTCTGACATAAATTGTAACAATAGTTTCTTAGATCAGTCTCCTAAGGCAATAGAAATAAAAACAAAAATAAACAAATGGGACCTAATCAAACTTATAAGCCTTTGCACAGCAAAGTAAACCATAAAGAAAATGAAAAGACAACCTACGGATTGGGAGAAAATATTTGCAAATGATGTGACCAACAAGGGCTTATCTTCCAAAATATACAAACAGTTCATACAGCTCAATTACAAAAAAACCAAACAATCCAATCAAAAAATGGGCAGAAGACCTAAATAGACATTTCTCCAAAGAAGACATACAGACAGCCAACAGGAACATGAAAAGATGCTCAACATCTCTAATTATTAAAGAAATGCAAATTGAGACTACAAATGAGATGTCACCTCACACCAGTCAGAATGGCCATCATTAAAATGTCTACAAATAATAAATGCTGGAGAGGGTCTGGAGAAAAGGCAACCTTCCTACACTGTTGGTGGGAATGTAAATTGTTGCAGCCACTATGGAAAACAGTATGGAGGTTTCTTTAAAGACTAAAAATAGAGTTACCATATGATCCAGCAATCCCACCCCGGGCATATATCTGGAAAAGACAAAATTTCCAATTCAAAATGATACATGCACCCCAGTGTTCATAGTAGCACTATTTATAATCGCCAAGACGTGGAAGCAACCTAAATGTCCATTGACAGATGAATGGAAAAAGAAGATGTGGTATATATATACAATAGAATATTACTCAGCCATAAAAAATATGAAATAATGCCATTTGCAGCAACATGGATGGACCTAGAGATTATCACACTAAGTGAAGTAAGTCAGATACAGAAAGACAAATATCATATATCACTTATATATGTAATCTAAAAAATGATACAAATGAACTTATTTACAAAATGGAAATAGACTCACAGACGTAAAAAACAAACTTAAGGTTACCAAAGGGAAATTGCGGGGGGTGGGGGGGGAGGTGAGGGAGTTGGAGGAATAAATTAGGAGTTTGGAATTAGCAGATACAGACTGTTATATATAAAATAGATAAATAACAAGTTCCTACTGTATAGCACAAGGAACTATACTCAATATCTTATAATAAACTGTAATGGAAAACGATCAGAAAAGAATATATATATATATATAATATACATATATATGTGTATATATATATATATGTATCTGAATAACTTTGCTGTATACCAGAAATTAGGACAACATTGTAAATCCACTATGTTTTAATAAAAATTGAATAATATTTGAATTTGCTGGACCTGGTAAAATCAATGTCCTCATCAGTGGATAGGCCTATATGTGGATTATACATATAAGTAATTCCTTTAAATCATACTTCAATTACAGCTTAATTAAAAATAGACAAGTTTCAATCTAAGACAGTTGCTTGTTTTACTATTATTGTAAATTTATTACCAGTATTGAAGCACATAAAATAGTTGGCTTTCAAATGACAGTGTGCCCTTGAAGCTCGAATTCTCACATCTGGATTTACATTTGCATGGCTTGAGATTCTGCCTTTGCAGAATCAGTTTTGGCTCAGATGTTCCCATGAATAAGGCCTTTGGTGGAGTCTCCTGCCCACAAAGAAACAGAGCTACATGGCTAATTTTCCGAGGAAGAATTTCTTGGCCAGCCATGCATCATTTCTGTGTGGACACTGTAGAATAGAATATCATCCTGCTACAGCCTTCTTCACATTTTCCTGAATTTTTATGTTTTTTACAGAGTTATATGATTCCTAAACCATGCAGAAATTCAGGCCCCTGAAGAAAAGCAGAGGATTTTACTCTTGTTTCTTGATTCCCCATCTCAGTGCCCTCAACCACAAACTTATCTCTTTCTACTTCGTGTGGAATTGTTCAGAGTTGTTAGAGTCCAGAACATTCATTGGACCACAGTTTTTAATGAGGAGTATTACTATGCCTTAACAGACATGTACAGAACAGAACTTCCTTTCTTATATATCTGATTTTATTTCGATGTGGTAAGTTTATCTAGGTAAGCTCTACCGTCTTGCGCAAACCCCAGTGTGTATTTTTGGTTGGTTTGTCAGTTTGGCACTTAGGGAAGTAGATGCCAAGACAGAATTATAATTGCAGGAGATTTATTGAGGTAACACCTGTGCAAAAAGGGCAACCTGGAGTAGACAAAGAAAAGCTTCAGACAGTAAAAAGATCTGACACCTGTGAAGAGAAAAGGGAAAGGAAGGATATGTGGGTAGGAAAAGCCTCACACTGTGGCTCTAAAGACCTTCAGCACAATGGGATGCCAGTGAAAGGTCACCTGTGGAAGTGTTCTGATCTGGGCAGAAATGGTCAGGCTCGGCTACTCCGCTGAGCCCAGTTGTTGGCCAAGAACTCCCAAGGAGAGCCTGTCCTCAGCTCCAGCGCTGCTAATCTCAAAGGTCTGAGGCTAGAGGCTTGTTGGCTGCCTGACTCCTCATGGAAGATTCTCTATTAAAAGGTGAACTGAGTGGGGTGCCTCCATGACAGCCTCATTGAGGTTCAAATTGGGATTTGAGCACAAATGGTTTGTTTAGGAAGGGATCCCAGGAAACACCAGTAGGGGAGTTGGAAGGTAAAATCAGGGAAGGGAGCAGACCAAGAGAGTATGCCTTATTGTATTTTTTTTCTATTGCTGTCATAACAAATTACCACAAACTTCACATCTTACATCAGCATAAATTTAGTATCTCCCAGTTTTCATAGGTCAGAAGCCCCAGCACAGCAAGGCTGAGCTGGTTCTCTGCTGAGGATCTCCCAGGAACACCACCAAGATATTGGTAGGTCTGGGCTCTTATCTGGTTTCTCTGGGGGAAACTCTCTTTCCAGGCTCATTCAGGTTGCTGGCAGAATCCAGTTCCTTGTGGTTGTAAGTCCTTTTTCCTGGCTGGTTGTCAGTTGGGGGCTACTCTTGGCTCCTGAGACCTCTCTCTGGTCCTTGAACATTGGTCCTTATATCTCAGAACTGGCAACAATGCATAAACTCTTTCTCATGCTAAATCTCTCCAACTTCTTCCCTAGTATGTCTTCTGCCTCCAACTGGAGAGAATTCTCTGCTTTGGGGGGCACATATGACTAGATTGGGCCCACCTGGATAATCTAGAATGATCTCCCTATCTTAAGATCAGTAACCTTGGAGTCTGGGCAAGATGGCGGAAGAGTAAGACGCGGAGATCACCTTCCTTCCCCTAGATACATTAGAAATACATCTACACATGGAACTGCTCCTACAGAACACCCACTGAACGCTGGCAGAAGACATCAGACCTCCCAAAAGGCAAGAAACTCCCCACGTACTTGGGTAGGGCAAAAGAAAAAAGAAATAACAGAGACAAAAGAATAGGGATGGGACCTGCACCAGTGGGAGGGAGCTGTGAAGGAGGAAAGGTTTCCACACACTAGGAAGCCCCTTCGCGGGCGGAGACTGCGGGGGGAAGAGGGGGGAAGCTTTGGAGCCACAGAGGAGAGCGCAGCCACAGTGGTGTGGAGGGCAAAGCGGAGAGATTCCCACATGGAGGATCGGTGCCGAGCAGGACTCATCAGCCCGAGAGGCTTGTCTGCTCACCCGCCTGGGTGGGCAGGGGCTGGGAGCCGAGGCTCGGGCTTCGGTCGGATCCCAGGGAAAGGAATGGGGTTGGCGGCGTGAACACAGCCTGAAGGGGTTAGCGCACCACAGCTAGCTGGGAGGGAGTCCAGGAAAAAGTCTGCAGCTGCCGAAGAGGCAAGAGACTTTTTCTTGCCTCTTTGTTTCGCGGCGTGAAAGGAGAGGGGATTCAGAGCGCCGCCTAAACGAACTCCAGAGACAGGCGCGAGCTGCGGCTATCAGCGCGGACCCCAGAGATGGGCATGAGACGCTAAGGCTGCTGCTGCCGCCACCAAGAAGCCTGCGTGCGAGCACAGGTCACTCTCCACACTGCCCCTCCCGGGAGCCGGTGCAGCCCGCCACGGCCAGGATCCTGTGATCCGGGGACAACTTCCCCGGGAGAACGCACGGCACGCCTCGGGCTGGTGCAACGTCACGCAGGCCTCTGCCGCCACAAGCTCACCCCGCACCCGTACCTTTCCCTCCCCCCCTCCTGAGTGAGCCAGAGCCCCTGAAGCAGCTGCTCCTTTAACCCCGTTCTATCTGGGCGGGGAACAGACGCCCTCAGGCGACCTACATGCAGAGGCGGGTCCAAATCCAAAGCTGAACCCCAGGAGCTGTATGAACAAAGAAGAGAAAGGGAAACCTCTCCCAGCAGCCTCAGAGCAGAGATTAAAGCTACACAAACAACTTGATGTACCTGCATCTGTTGAATACCTGAATAGACAATGAATCATCCCAAATTCAGGAGGTGGACTTTGGGAGCAGGATATATTAATTTTTCCCCTTTTCTTTTTTTTGTGAGTGTATATGTGTATGCTTCTGGGTGAGATTATGTCTGTATAGCTTTGCTTTCACCATTTGTCCTACGGTTTGACTGTCCTTTTTTTTTTTTTTTTTTACATAAAAAATTTTTTTCTTAATAAATGTTTTCTTAATAATTTTTTCCTTATTTTCTATTTTTAAAAATTAAAAAAAATTTTTTCTTAATAAGTTTTTTCATATTTTTATTTTAAAAAATTAAAAAATTTTATTCTTAATAAATTTTTTCTTAATAATTTTTTTATTTTTTATAAAAATTAATAAATTTATTTTTAAAAATTAAAAAAAAATTTTTTGCTTAATAAATTTTTTCTTAATAATTATTTTTATTTTTTATTATAATAGCTTTATTTTATTTTATTTTATCCTCTTTCTTTATTTCTTTGTATTTTTTCTCCCTTTTATTCTGAGCCATGTGGATGAAAGGCTCTTGGTGCTCCAGTCAGGTATCAGAGCTGTGCCTCTGAGGCGGGAGAGCCAACATCAGGACACTGGTCCACAAGAGACCTCCCAGGTCCACGTAATACCAAATGGTGAAAATCTCTCAGAGATCTCCATCTCAACATCAAGACCCAGCTTCACGCAATGACCAGCAAGCTACAGTGCTGGACACCCTATGCCAAACAAATAGCAAGACAGGAACACAGCCCCATCCATTAGCAGAGGGGCTGCCTAAAATCATAATAAGGCCACAGACACCCCAAAACACACCACCAGACGTGGACGTGCCCACCAGAAAGACAAGATCCAGCCTCATCCACCAGAACACAGGCACTAGTCCCCCTCACCAGGAAGCCTACACAACACACTGAACCAACCTTAGCCACTGGGGACAATTACCAAAAACAACGGGAACTACGAACCTGGAGCCTGTGAAAAGGAGACCCCAAACACAGTAAGATAAGCAAAATGAGAAGACAGAAAAACACACAGCAGATGAAGGAGCAGGGTCAAAACACACCAGACCTAACAAATGAAGAGGAAATAGGCAGTCTACCTGAAAAAGAATTCAGAATAATGATAGTAAAGATGATCCAAAATCTTGGAAATAGAAAAGACAACATGCAAGAAACATTTAACAAGGACATAGAAGAACTAAAGAGGAACAAAACAACGATGAAAAACAAAATAAATGAAATTAAAAATACTCTAGACTGGATCAATAGCAGAATAACTGAGGCAGAAGAACGGATAAGTGACCTGGAAGATAAAATAGTGGAAATAACTACCGCAGAGCAGAATAAAGAAAAAAGAATGAAAAGAACTGAGGACAGTCTCAGAGACCTCTGGGACAACATTAAATGCAACAACATTTGAATTATAGGGGTACCAGAAGAAGAAGAGAAAAAGAAAGGGACTGAGAAAATATTTGAAGAGATTATAGTTGAAAACTTCCCTAATATGGGAAAGGAAATAGTTAATCAAGTCCTGGAAGCACAGAGAGCCCCATACAGGATAAATCCAAGGAGAAACACGCCAAGACACATATTAATCAAACTATCAAAAATTAAATATAAAGAAAACATATTAAAAGCAGCAAGGGAAAAACAACAAATAACACACAAGGGAATCCCCATAAGGTTAACAGCCGATCTTTCAGCAGAAACTCTGCAAGCCAGAAGGGAGTGGCAGGATATACTTAAAGTGATGAAGGAGAAAAACCTACAACCAAGATTACTCTACCCAGCAAGGATTTCATTCAGATTTGATGGAGAAATTAAAACCTTTACAGACAAGCAAAAGCTGAGAGAGTTCAGCACCACCAAACCAGCTTTACAACAAATGTTAAAGGAACTTCTCTAGGCAGGAAACACAAGAGAAGGAAAAGACCTACAATAACAAACCCAAAACAATTAAGAAAATGGTAATAGCAACATACATATTGATAATTACCTTAAATGTAAATGGATTAAATGCTCCCACCAAAAGACACAGACTGGCTGAATGGATACAAAAACAAGACCCATATATATGCTGTCTACAAGAGACCCACTTCAGATCTAGAGACACATACAGACTGAAAGTGAGGGGATGGAAAAAGATATTCCATGCAAATGGGAATCAAAAGAAAGCTGGAGTAGCAATTCTCATATCAGACAAAATAGATTTTAAAATAAAGACTATTACAAGAGACAAAGAAGGACACTATATAATGATCAAGGGATTGATCCAAGAGGAAGGTATAACAATTGTAAATATTTATGCACCCAACATAGGAGCACCTCAATACATAAGGCAAATACTAACAGCCATAAAAGGGGAAATTGACAGTAACACAATCATAGTAGGGGACTTTAACACCCCACTTTCACCAATGGACAGATCATCCAAAATGAAAATAAATAAGGAAACACAAGCTTTAAATGATGCATTAAACAAGATGGACTTAATTGATATTTATAGGACATTCCACCCAAAAACAACGGAATACACATTTTTCTCAAGTGCTCATGGAACATTCTCCAGGATAGATCATATCTTGGGTCACAAATCAATTCTTGGTAAATTTAAGAAAATTGAAATTGTATCAAGTATCTTTTCTGACCACAACGCTATGAGACTAGATATCAATTACAGTAAAAAGATCTGTAAAAAATACAAACACATATGTACAATACACTACTTAATAACGAAGTGATCACTGAAGAAATCAAAGGGGAAATCAAAAAATACCTAGAAATAAATGACAATGGAGACACGACGACCCAAAACCTATGGGATGCAGCAAAAGCAATTCTAAGAGGGAAGTTTATAGCAATACAAGCCTACATCAAGAAACAGGAAACATCTCGAATAAAAAACCTAACCTTGCACCTAAAACAATTAGAGAAAGAAGAACAAAAAAACCCCAAAGCTAGAAGAAGGAAAGAATTCATAAAGACCAGATCAGAAATAAATGAAAAAGAAATGAAGGAGACAATAGCAAAGATCAATAAAACTAAAAGCTGGTTCTTTTAGAAGATAAACAAAATTGATAAACCATTAGCCACACTCATCAAGAGAAAAAGGGAGAAGACTCAAATCAATAGAATTAGAAATGAAAAAGGAGAAGTAACCACTGACACTGCAGAAATACAAACGATCATGAGAGATTACTACAAGCAACTCTATGCCAATAAAATGGACAACCTGGAAGAAATGGACAGATTCTTAGAAATGCACAACCTGCTGAGACTGAACCAGGAAGAAATAGAAAATATAAACAGACCAATCACAAGCACTGAAATTGAAACTGTGATTAAAAATCTTCCAACAAACAAAAGCTCAGGACCAGATGGCTTCACAGGTGAATTCTATCAAACATTTAGAGAAGAGCTAACACCTATCCTTCTCAAACTCTTCCAAAATATTGCAGAGGGAGGAATACTCTCCCAACTCATTCTATGAGGCCACCATCACCCTGATACCAAAACCAGACAAAGATGTCACAAAGAAAGAAAACTACAGGCCAATATCACTGATGAACATAGATGCAAAAATCCTCAACAAAATACTAGCAAACAGAATCCAACAGCACATTAAAAGGATCATACACCATGATCAAGTGGGGTTTATTCCAGGAATGCAAGGATTCTTCAATATACGCAAATCAATCAACGTGATACATCATATTAACAAACTGAAGGAGAAAAACCATATGATCATCTCAATGGATGCAGAGAAAGCTTTTGACAAAATTCAACACCCATTTATGATAAAAGCCCTGCAGAAAGTAGGCATAGAGGGAACTTTCCTCAACATAATAAAGGCCATATATGACAAACCCACAGCCAACATTGTTCTCAATGGTGAAAAACTGAAACCATTTCCACTAAGATCAGGAACAAAGCAAGGTTGCCCACTCTCACCACTATTATTCAACATAGTTTTGGAAGTGTTAGCCACAGCAATCAGAGAAGAAAAAGAAACAAAAAGAATCCAAATCGGAAAAGAAGAAGTAAAGCTGTCACTGTTTGCAGATGACGTGATACTATACATAGAGAATCCTAAAGATGCTACCAGAAAACTACTAGAGCTAATCAATGAATTTGGTAAAGTAGCAGGATACAAAATTAATGCACCGAAATCTCTTGCATTCCTATACACTAATGATGAAAAATCTGAAAGTGAAATTAAGAAAACACTCCCGTTTACCATTGCAACAAAAAGAATAAAATATCTAGGAATAAACCTACCTAAGGAGACAAAAGACCTGTATGCAGAAAATTATAAGACACTGATGAAAGAAATTAAAGATGATACAATAGATGGAGAGATATACCATGTTCTTGGATTGGAAGAATCAACATTGTGAAAATGACTCTACTACCCAAAGCAATCTACAGATTCAATGCAATCCCTATCAAACTACCACTGGCATTTTTCACAGAACTAGAACAAAAAATTTCACAATTTGTATGGAAACACAAAAGACCCCGAATAGCCAAAGCAATCTTGAGAACGAAAAAGGGAGCTGGAGAAATCAGGCTCCCTGACTTCAGACTATATTACAAAGCTACAGTAATCAAGACAGTTTGGTACTGGAACAAAAACAGAAATATAGATCAATGGAACAGGATAGAAAGCCCAGAGATAAACCCACAGAAATATGGTCACCTTATTTTTGATAAAGGAGGCAAGAATATACAATAGAAAAAAGAGAGCCTCTTCAATAAATGATGCTGGGAAAACTGGACAGCTACATGTAAAAGAATGAAATTAGAACACTGCCTAACACCATACACAAAAATAAACTCAAAATAGATTAAAGACCTAAGTGTAAGGCCAGACACTTTAAAACTCTTAGAGGAAAACATAGGCAGAACACTCTATGACATAAATCACAGCAAGATCCTTTTTGACCCAGCTCCTAGAGAAATGGAAATAAAAACAAAAATAAACAAATGGGACCTAATGAAACTTAAAAGCTTTTGCACAGCAAAGGAAAGCATAAACAAGGCAATAAGACAACCCTCAGAATGGGAGAAAATATTTGCAAATGAAGCAACTGACAAAGGATTAATCTCCAAGATTTACAAGCAGCTCATGCAGCTCAATAACAAAAAAACGAACAACCCAATCCAAAAATGGGCAGAAGACCTAAATAGACATTTCTCCAAAGAAGATATACAGATTGCCAACAGACACATGAAAGAATGCTCAACATCATTAATCATATAGAGAAATGCAAATCAAAACTACAATGAGATATCATCTCACACCAGTCAGAATGGCCATCATCAAAAAATCTAGAAACAATAAATGCTGGAGAGGGTGTGGAGGAAAGGGAACACTCTTGCACTGTTGGTGGGAATGTAAATTGATACAGCCACTATGGAGAACAGTATGGAGGTTCCTTTAAAAACTAAAAATAGAACTACCATACAACCCAGCAATCCCACTACTGGGCATATACTCTGAGATAACCATAATTCAAAAAGAGTCATGTACCAAAATGTTCATTGCAGCTCTATTTACAATAACCAGGACATGGAAGCAACCTAAGTGTCCATCATCGGATGAATGGATAAAGAAGATGTGGCACATATATAAAATGGAATATTACTCAGCCATAAAAAGAAATGAAATGGAGGTATTTGTAGTGAGGTGGATGGAGTTAGAGTCTGTCATACAGAGTGAAGTAAGTCAGAAAGAGAAAAACGAATACAGTATGCTAACAAAGATATATGGAATCTAAGGGGGAAAAAAAAGGTCATGAAGAACCTAGTGGCCAGACGGGAATAAAGACACAGACCTACTAGAGAATGGACTTGAGGATATGGGGAGGGGGAGGGGTAAGATGTGACAGGGTGAGAGAGTGGCATGGACATATATATACACTACCAAATGTAAAATAGATAGCTAGTGGGAAGCAGCCGCATAGCACAGGGAGATCAGCTCGGTGCCTTGTGACCACCTAGAGTGGTGGGATAGGGAGGGTGGGAGGGAGGGAGATGCAAGAGGGAAGAGATATGGGAACATATGTATATGTATAACTGATTCACTTTGTTATAAAGCAGAAACTAACACACCATTGTAAAGCAATTATACTCCAATAAAGATGTTTAAAAAAAAAATCAGTAACCTTATTACATCTCCAAAATTTCTCTTCCTATATAACATAATTTCATACGTACCAGAGGTTAAAGGCATGAACATCTTGGAGACCATCATTTTACCTACTACAATTATTAAGCAGGTTACCACTAGATGCCACTGAGTCTCAACTCTGCTGGAGAACTCTAAGAGAAAGTGTAGAATATGCTCCAGATTTGTTCCACCCAAACAGTGAAGAAGCTGGGGTATTTATCCTTCAACTCTCATCACCTGAGGGCTGTTCCAGGGCCATTAACTTCCAGCCTGCCCAGGCGAGAATACAACCTAAGATGATGAGTCCTATGTACATTCTGTAGGATGCTTTCAGCAGAGGCTGAGACTGTGAGTGCTGAGAAGGTATGGGTGGGATAATGATGGCTCCTGTAAAAATGTTTTTGTGTAAATGGACTTAAAGAGAACTCCAGCCATCTCTATATTTTTGCAAGTATACTTTGGCGTATTGGTCTCAAACTTTCCATTTGGAGATGAGGGAAATAAATGATAAAGCCTTGCTTAAGCCTCAGTCCTAAGCCTCAGGCTCCAAATCAGTCCCTTGGCAGAGATCCAGCATAGATTACAAAGTTCATGTCCAACTGTTAGTAAAGTGGAACTTTGCTTCATTTATTATTTGATTCCTTATTCGTAGGATTTCCACTGAAACCCCACAAAGAGGAAGTGTGATTAACAAACAGGATCCAAGTATCATAATGTCATGAACACTCCACCTCTATTCCTTATAACCATGTGACAACTAAAAAGGGGGACATAACTTTGTGAAGAATAGAAAGAGCTGCCTCTGAAAGGCAGAAGTGCAAAGCAGTAGTGTTGAGGCAGAGGTTAAGTGGTGCCCACCCCCTCATCTACAAACACTAGATCAATAAAGAGTCATGGGTACTCACATGTAGACTCACTACTTAATACATTTTGGAATAGTTTGGTGAGTGAATTTCCCTACTTGTGACAAATTCACCACCATATTCTTCTGGCTGAACTTTCAGCTTGTACAATATTACAATGTCATTCTCAACAGATAGCCTAAGGCTGATTGTGGAGCTAAGATTACCCCTGCTTTTGAGTACATTCCAAAAATACCAGGCAAAATAGCATAAGACTGAAGAGGATAGGCTTGAAATCAGACAAACCTGGATTTCCCTGAGATACCCTACCACTTAATGTAGGACCTTGCTCACCTCATCTTACTAAATAAAAGAGGGTTGAAGGGACTAAATGAAATAATGCCTGTAAAGCTAATAGCCACAATACCTGACATGTAGTTAGAATTCAGTTAATGAGTCACATTTTTTTTCAAGTAATATTAGAGCAGGCACACCCTAACAACTAAAGAGTGCCTTTGTTTTGTTTATAATGTTCCCTGGAGTTGGAACCAATTCAAATGAGTGTTTGAATTGGCTGACAGTTGGCCCTCATCTCTCATCACCCTAACTCTGTACCCTGCACCAGCTTGGGTGCTGGAAGCTACTCAGAGTCTGCACCCCCTGGTTTCATACTGAGTCAGAATGGTTGTTCCCCATCTTACAGGGAAAGAAATGTGCTCTGAGCCCTGTAGACAGAAGATTGTTTACATACATAGTGGAGGTACTTATTTATCCAACAGAAATATTTTACTCTCAATTGTTAATACGGACCAATATCTCATCATCAAATTTAGGGAATGAATGCACAATTTAATACTAATTTACAACCTAATGGAGAAGGAAATGCTACTACAGTGCCAATATATTCATCAGGAAATAAGTTTGGGATCACATTTTGGATTTTCTGTGTCCCTCTAATTGCTTCATCTCATCTATAGGCTCTTCTAATTTCTCACATCCAGCTTCTGTAACAAATTTCTAATAACTTAGGTTCTCAAAATGTGAATTAAAAAGCAATTTCCTGTGTAGCAAGATACCTTAGCTAAGTTTTGTGTCAGCTATTTTTGAGTGGTAAGTATTGGAGATAGCCCACTGCTGTACATTTTTGGAGAATTGAGAACTTTGGAAATTAATTATCCTCCAAGACATGCTCTAATTTTGTTAAAAAACAAATTTAGTGACAATCTTGATAGCATACAGAAATACCTGAAACTCCAAAAGATCTGGTAGAGTAAGGAAGTACAATGTTGATGCCTAAATTAATATAACATTTAGTTAAAGAGTAAAGATATTTACTGAATATTCACTTACAGGTTATTGTGTAAAATACTACAGATGATTTTTTATAATGTACAATAATAGAAATATAATCTAATAGAAAAAAATAAGATTATATTAAACATACTGAACTTGGAAGAGTACATCATAGTATACAATTTAGTGCAGGTGGAACACCTGAAAGTATTCTTGATAAAATTAAAAGCAAGAACTTCAAAATTGCAAATGAAAGGGACTATCCTTATGGCGACCTTATGTCCCCAACTTTACCTTCTCTTTGGGACTTATTGGAAAGGAGAGCAAGGGTCCAAGTAGGAGGCTTAAGTGATGTGTAACCCCAATAAAGATGAAGTTTAAATCAGGAAAATCCCAGCTTCCTTCGTGACTCATGACAAATCTGACATGAGGTAAAAAATTACCATAGGCTGAAAAAAGACTGGAGGAACAAAAAGAAAATGACCTGTAATTTAATAATCTGATATACCAGCCAAGCTTCATATATATCTTTAGATAGAGTCTCTACAGGGCAACCTCTCAGTGTAGATCCCTGTAGGGCTGACCAACCAACTTTCCCTTCCCACCTGAAAGCTCATGCAGAAACTTGTAAGTCCAGATCCCCAAGAGAGGCAGGAGAGACTTTTCATGCCTATAGCTACCATCATTTATAAAGCACTGATATTAGGCACTGTGGTAAGCCCTTTTTTATAAATTATTTTATTTTATTCTCACTAATAACTAACTCTTACTCGATCCCTAACTCTATAGGGATACTTTTGTTTAAAGAGGTTAGGTAACTAGCTTAAGGCCAGAAGTATGAGAGATGGAATTTTCACCTAGTTCTGTCTGATTCCTTATCTAATGCTCCTGTTACTATACACAATGCTATCCCCTTAAGGCCCATTCTATAACTTGAAGACAATTATTTCAAATGCTTTTCATTCACAGGACATAGACATACATAAGTTGGCTTGGGTTGGGATCTGACTTATTATAGAGAAAAATAAGGTGATAATTATGCTGTGTAGATAGTAATTGCTACCTAAATAACATGTTTTACTTTATCCCAATGATAGGATGATGGAGTGTCACCACTGATTAAGGTAACTAATGGTCTGTTAAGGGACCCAGACATTTTCAAATAAATATACCTGAGCCAGGTGGGATTCAGATATTGGGAAATACAAGTCCTTGTCAACCCCTTACTGTTCTTGATTTTCTTGTAAGGAGGTACAATTATTCTGAAGCTGAGCTTCTGACACCAAACTGGTTTTCAACGACTCTCATCACATTCCTCTGATTACAGGTTTGTTACCCTGTCTCAGTCCTCTCAACTGTGCTTGGCTTGCTGCCACATAATCTGCCATTATCACCACCAGGATTTAAACAGTACCTCTTTAGACACACAGAACAATGAGAAACTTTATTTGTAAACAAAAGAAGTAATTGGTTTTCACAATGACAGCCAGGTTTGTATTCTTTTCACAATACAGAGATTGACCCACCAAACTATCCAAATAATGTGTTGAATATTTTGACCCAGTTCAACAAGTATTGACAACTATGGGGATACTATCCTAGGTGCTGGAGATAGAAAAATAAGTAACCTTTATGCCTAGGAGTTTTCTGACTAGTGATAGAGATCATTACACATCACTTAGTGTCAACTGAACAGCCTCCATGATAATATAGAGGGTCAGGGGTTCTCTGCCAGCACAAAGAAGTTACATTTACAGCAACTTGTGGGTTCAGGGACTCTTGCTTCATACAATAGTGGAGATCTGCAGCACACAGTTAAAATAGCAACCACACTTTGGCCCAGAACACCGTATTCACCAACAGCTGGAAAGATGACACCTATAATTGTAAATAGCCTTGAAATGAAGTCTTCACATATGTTATAATTTTGTGTTCCACACATAGACAGTTACAGGATTATCATTCTCTCTATCAATTTCATGGTTGTCCCTATACAGGCTAAGAGTATATTTTAGCAGAATGGAAGACTCTCCAAGAATAAATTCAGAAGTCCCTTATTTCCACCAACCCTCTCCAGTCTGCTTTCACAACATGAAACTTGTTTACAATGTCTTACAGTACACAATTAGACAAAAGTTAAATGTAACCCTCCTGGGAATACAAATTTAAAAATGTATAAAACAAGAGCCTAATCCATGGCAGGCACTACGCTAAACATTTTTGTGTAATCATTCACTTAATCCCCACAGTAGTATGAGATAGACCCTAGCATTCTTTCCCTTGACAACTGAGGAAACAAAGCAGAGGCTCAGAGAAGTGTAGGAACTTCATCAAGTCTCATGGCCTGAGTCAGGATGCACATCTAAGACTATACAACTTCACAGTAACCAGGTCCAGCTGACATGAGTAAAGATTAGGTGTAAATGACTGATATCAGAAAATTTCCTAAGGGAAAAGGAAGAAGTAAATCAAAAAGGGAACACTGAAGAAAAAAGTGCAGGAAAATAAGAGGAAGAGAAGCTTAATAATATTATATGTTGGGGGGGTCTTTTGGTGAGACAATCTTACCCACATCCTATTATAGCCTTCCTGATACTTCCCTCAACCCCAACACACACACACACACACACACACCCTTGCACAAACCTTGAAGAAGTTTGAACTTCAACTTAATTTTCTACCTGAGAAATTCCATGACTTGTGCACATTAGACTTACTTATACTAGGCAAAGACCCAATTCTCCTTCCTCATAGCAAGTACCTTTGGGGCACTAAATTGCAGGAAGTGATTATCTTTATCATTTCCATCAAAAGAATTATTTTTAAAAGCTAGTTCTTATTGGGAACAATTACTGAAGTAGCTGCCAAGCATGGACTTTCTGCCAAGTACTTGCCCACATAGCAGGTTTCTATGATGTGAGACAATGGTCCCGGAACCTATGGTAGTCACTCTATAGCCATATTTCTATAACCAAACCCCCATCACCCTGTCCAGGAATTAACAGGCTTTTCATGGAAAGCAAAAGCTTGCATATACTCTAGAAACTGAATCAGACAACCTACATTCTAGTCTGTACTCTTCAAAACTAATTAGCATGTGACCTTTAGAAATTCATTCTTTCGAAAATTCCATTGTCTATGTGAGGGGAGCAGAATTACGTGATCACCCAGGTTTTTCCTTATGATTCTCATAAGATGTCACTTTAAATAACACATAGGGATAAATTCACACAGAGTACAAGGAACTCTGTGAGATGAGGGATACAAAAACAGATAAATTATGCCCCATGTCCCCCCAAAAGTTACTTTATCTTAAGAACTGTTAGGAATACTAAAGTTAAAAATTATTAGTGATTTTAACATTTCAACCATTATTCTTTATATCATCATAATCTTAATAAACATAATCTTAAGCAACATTATGGCTGTCAGGATTAAACCAATAAATATATGAAAAGTGCCTAGAATATAGTAAACAATAACCACCACATATTAAGGATTTCCTATGTGCCAGGTATTTTCAGTACATATCTTTTGTAAGTTACCTATGTTCATGACAGTCCTTAGATATATCTATTCTTCTACCCATTTTATGAATGAGAAACATAAGGCTTAGAAAATTAAGTACCTTCCAAAAGTCACACCAAACAATAATTTGAATTAATTTCTGTCTAATTCCAAACTCATATATTTAACCAGCTTATTATTTTTCCTCTTTGATCACACTTTCTCCATTTAGCTGGCTATGTTCTGCACATCTAATACCACGGTATTGGCTTTTATTTTATGCCACACCCTTCAGCTTGAAGGATTTTAGTTCCCCGACCAGGGATTGAACCTGGGCCAACGCAGTGAAAGCGCCAAGTCATAACCATTAGACTTCCAGAGAACTCCCCTGCTTTTAAGTTCAGTTTTATATCAGAATTTCTATCTATACATATCTAGTAACCAGTTTTTGTAATGATAGAATCTCTAAACTTTACATCTTTCTTATTTCCTTTTTAAAATACACTTAACATCGCTTGATCCATTCTGTGTACCATCTCACTTTTTCTTACCTTATTAGGGAAAATAATAGTTAAAGTTTGCTTAGGATGCTCAAAAGTCATAAGAGAGGTCAGCAAAGGTGTTCATGACCATGGACAAGTCTCCATCTTTACAATCACTTTAATACTGCTCACTTACTGGGTTGTGATACCTGTTAGGAAGCCCTCCCTTTTTGGACTGTAACTCTAGCACCAATTCATATACTTTTCCCTCATTTCTGAATCTGTTATTACTTTTGAAAGAGTTCTTTAAACACTTCCACTCATCATCATTAACAACTGGTTAAAGAGCGGTTGTCTCTCTATGGCAAGTAGTACATATTGCTTATATGTTCATACAATATTTTGCAAAATACCTCTCCTACAGTAGTATATTATCAGTGCTAATCACCTCCCCACATGCATTTAAAATATATTTTCATGTCCCATGTCCACTACCACCCACTTTTATCTTTGCTTGTCCTTGGCTAAGCAAGGCTTTCCTCCTCCTGGTTGTCCCTCTTGTTTTTTATTTCTTGCTGTTCTATTAGGATTCTGTCACAGTCACTCTCCTTTATTGCCACACCAAACTAGTGCTAAAAGGTTCATTCCAGGCTTTACTACTTCAGAGTTAGAAGAGTGACATCTTTTACTTTCCCTGTGTCAACTTCAATTCTGTCTTTCACATAGATTGTCAACTCTACCTGCCCATGCCCATGGCTGTAAATAAATTCTAGCCTGTTGACATGCTTATCAGGGAGTTTTAAACTAAGACTTATGAGTTTCAAGGTCTCTAGAAACACCTTGAGCCTGGAAAATGATATGTATATGTAGATATTTTCACTTTTTTAATGAGAGCATTTATGGTTTTCATGAGAGCACAGAGGAATTTTTAAACAAAAAAATCTCAGATCTTAGATATAGATGAACCAGATGTATATAGAACCAGAGAATGTTGAACCTGAGAGAGGTTTTAAAGAGTATCTATTTTGGTGCTCCATTAATGAGTCCACAGACACTTGGAACTTTGTGGTGATAGCAATGTGAGTACTTAAATATTTCTAGTATTTCAAGTATAATGGGAATTATATCTTTACAATAAAGCTGTATAATATAATGAACATTTCTAGTTGTTTTGTGCTGAGCACTTTCCACCTTTATTACATTTAATCTTTGAATAATACACATATTACACTTGTTTTGTGGATGATAAAACTGTGGCTTTAAAGAATCACTATCTTTACCCATGGTCAAATATTTAGAGAGCCAGGATTTGAACCCAGATGTTCTGACTCTAAAGTGTGTGTAAATAATGGCTGTGGAGTGAGGGAGGCCTTGTTGTTTCATGCTCTGGTTATCAGTTACATATATCTGTATTAATAAAAATAGGAAATATGTTATTACTTAATAGATGTTCCTTGATTGGATTTTGTTTTCCCTTGAACCAGTGATTCTCAACCAGGGATGATTTTGCCTCCTAGGAGACTTTTGACAGTATCTGGAGACATTTTTTTGTTGTTACAACTAGGGATGCTATTAACCTCAAGCAGGTAGAGGTCAACCATGCTACCAAACATCCTACAATGGATAGGAAGGCCTCCCACAACAAAGAATTATCGGGGCCAAAACATCAGTAGTGCCACTGTTGAGAAATTCTACTCTGACATGGTTTATAGGTTAATAAGAATACCAAAATAGATTCTTTGTGATGAAAATATTTAGAGCCATCAATCTAATTCAACCATTAGCACTCTAATTTTTTGTTGAATATGTGAACACCTATATTTAAGGAAGAAAACTATTTTCTTACCTCTTGGCTTTATTTTATCTATTCTGATATTATCCCATGTGTTCTCTAACCTAGTGCTTCTCAAACTTCAATGTGCAATAGAATCACCTAGAGGGCTTTAAAAAAACATTCCTAGACACCAATCCCAGAATTTCTGTGTGTGTGTGTGTGTGTGTGCATGTGTGTGTGTGTGTGTGTGTATGTGTGAGTTAACTTGCTTTATTGACAGTGATGAATTTGGTATGATATTCCTTACATATGGAATCTAAGAAATAAAACAAATGTGTATAGCAAAACAGAAACAGAGTCACAGACATAGAGAACAGAGTTTCTGATTCTTTAGCCCTAAGGTGGGCACTGAGAGTCCACTATTCTAACAAACTCCCAGGGGATGCTGGTGATGCTGGTCCATGGACTACACATGAGTAACAAGGCTGTTCAACCTGCCATTCTGGAAGCTTCCCCCATCTCCTTCAAGAGAATACTCTATTTCTGTAGCAGGCCACACCACATTGACCCTGCTGCTTCTCATAACCTGGTTTACACTCTGCTTGTTTGAAAGAGGAAGTGGTCATAGATTCTTTCTTTATCCATCCAGCACATTCACAAGACTGGCAACCACTTTTTGATAACTGTTAATACATTGTGGGGAAAGTTGAAATCTAAAATCACACTTCTTGGAGGAGTCAAGATGACAGAGGAGTAAGAGGACATGGAGTTCATCTCTCCCCACAAACTCATCAAGAATACATCTACAAATGGAACAGTTCTCACAGAGCACCAGATGAACACTAGCAGAGGACGTCAGACACCTAAAAGGACAAGAAAGATCCCCATGTAACTGGGTAGGATAAAAGAAAGAAGAAGGGAAAAGGAAGAGGAAAGGAAGTGGGAGGGGACATGTGCCCCAGGGGGTGGGGAGAACTGGAGGAGAGGAGAGGTTCCTGCATCTGGGGAAGCCCCCTCACTGGCAGGGAGATCAGTCGGGACAGAAGGGGAGCTTTGGGGGCTATCAGAGGAGAGTGCAGCAACTGGTCTGTGGCAAACAGGACAGAGTGAGACCTACACAGATGGTTTGTTACACACTCTTGCCTGCCCCAGCCTGAGACATGTGTCTGCTGGTGCAGATAGGAGCTGGGGGCTGGAACTTGGGGTCTGGAGAACAAACCCAGGGAGAAGACAACTGTTGGCTGTGAGGAGACAGCCTGAGGGGATGGAGTGAGGAAATCTGCAACTGGGAATGCTTGTGGAGGAAGTCAAGACAGCCATAGAAATGAAGGGCCATTTTTGAGTGATGTGCAAGTGTCGAGTGGCCACTGCAGCCTCTCTCCATACTCACTGGCCCCTGCCTCCCTGGGCACTAGTAAAGACTCCTATCAGGGCTGGCCCTCTCATGCCCATGGCCACCGGCTCTTCTGCATGACCTGTCCCCACTGTGGTAGGTGCTATCTTGACCCCAGCCGTCACCACCTCCGCACCCCCTCCTCACTGGGCAGACTTGTGTGCTACAGGGTAACCTAGGGAGCAGACCCCTGTGGGTGACCCACACACAGAGGTGGGGCTGAAACCACAGCTGAGCCCCAGGGGCTGTGCAACTAAGGAAGAAAAGCTGAAATCTCTCCTCGCAGCTGTGCAAACCACTAATTGACACTCCTGATGACCAGCTTGGTAAACTCAGCACCTACAGAACATCTGAACACAAAACGAGTGCTCCTGCAGCCAAGACAGGTCTAGCTTTAGCAGCTGTAAACTTTGTGGGCACACACACATGGGGTTTGGGCCAGGCCAGAGTCTGAGCTGCCCCCATAGCACACACAGCAGGTCCAGATCTATGATTACTGCAATCCTGGGACCTGACTTCAGTGGATCTACATTTGTGGCCTGGTGAAACATCTGAGAGACACCAGGGCCAATTGCCCGCATACCTAGTTAAGGTGAAGCCAAGAGCAGTGCCAACAACAGTGTAATCTGAGAGCTCTCACAACAGGTGAAAGGTGACACAACAGAGCACACCAAAAGGTGAACAGCTCCAGAGAAGGAATACTCAATGGCTTCCCTTTTAGTGGGAGTGCACAAATCCTGCTACTTCGCACTGCAAATCAGAAACTTAGCTAAGAAACAGACCTGGGGGACTTCTACTCCAACAACTAGGGAGCAGATTCCCACTCTGACAGAGCAGTGACAATCACAGAGCAAAGGGAAGACTCTGTTCAATATCCATTGCAGGCTCTGGTCACCACAACATCAGTCACACCTCCTATCAAGGGGATAATGACCAGCATACAGTGAGGAAAGAGGTGGCAGACATCTGTACTAAAAACATCCCTCACACCAAAACATATTAAACCCATGCAGGCTACACAAGGACGTTCCCACATAAAAAATAGCCCCTCAAGGCAGTCTGAGGGTCTGGCATCAGAAGGAAGAACCGCCAGAGCATTTAGTCTTGGAAACCAATGGAGCTTGAGAGCAGGAGCTCCACAGGGTTGGGGGAAACAGAGACTCCCCTCTTGGAGGGTACACACAAGGTCTCATATGTACTGGGACCCAGCACAAAGCAGTACCTCTGTAAGAATCTGGGCTAAACCTACCAAAGTGTTGTGGAGGGGCACATGGGGAGGCTAAGGTTGACTATAGCTCACCGTGGGGGCAAGGACACTGGTAGCAGAAACCCCAGGGAGTGTTGATTGGAGTGAGCTCTAATGGAGGTCTATATTTTGGCACCAAGATGAAGCCCCACCCAACAACCTGCAGGCTCCAGTGTTAGAAAGCCTCAGGCCAAACAACCACCAAGATAGGAACACAGCCCTGCCCATCAGAAACAGACTGTCTAAAGTCATACTGAGCTCACAACCACCTCAAAACACACCGCTTGAAATGGCCCTGCCCATCAGAAGGACAAGACCCAGCTTCACCCATGAGAACACAGGCACCAGTCCCTCCCATCAGGAAACCTGCACAAGCCCCTGGATCAACCTCATCCATGAGGGGGAGACACCAAAAGCAAGAGGAACTATAATCCTGCAGCTTCTGGAAAGGAGACCACAAGCACAAAAAGTTAGACAAAATGAAATGACAGAGAATATGTTGCAAACAAAAGAACAAGATAAAAACCCACAAGGACAACTAAAAGAAGAGGAGATAGGCAATCTACCTGAAAAAGAATTCAGAGTAATGATAGTAAAGATGATCCAAAATCTCAGAAAAAGAATGGAGGCACAGATCGAGAAGATACAAGAAATATTCAACAAGAAGATAGAAGATTTAAAGAACAAACAGAGACGAACAACACAATAACTGAAATGAAAAATATACTAGAAGGAATAAATACCAGAAAAATGAGGCAGAAGAACAAATAAGTAAGCTGGAAGACAGAGTGGTAGAAATCACTGCCACAGAACAGAATAAAGAAAAAAGAATGAAGAGAAATGAGGATGCTATCAGAGACATCTGGGACAACATTAAATGCACCAACATTTGCATTATAGGGGTCCCAGAAGGAAAAGAGAAAGAGAAAGGCCTGAGAAAATATTTGAAGATATTATAGCCAAAAACTTTCCTAACATAAGAAAGGAAACACTCACTCAAGTCCAGGAAGCTCAGAGAGTCCCATACAGGATGAACCCAAGGAAGAACACACTAAGACAGATGTTAATTAAACTGACAAAAATTAAAGACAAAGAAAAAATATTAAAAGCAACAAGGGAAAAGCAACAAATACCATACAATGGAATCCCCATGAGGTTATCAGCTGATTTTTAGCAGAAACTCTCAAGCCAGAAGGGAGTGGCATGACATATTTCAGGTGATAAAAGGGAAAAAACTACAACCAAGAATACTCTACCCAGCAAGGGTCTCATTCAGATTTGATAGAGAAATCAAAAACTTACAGATAAGCAAAAGCTAAGAGAGTTCAGTACTACCAAATCAGCTTTACAACAAATGCTAAAGGAACTTCTCTGGGTGTGAAAGAGACCAGCAAATTAAAACAATCTTGTACATATATAGACTGCTATGTCAAAACTTCATGGGAACAGCAAACCCAAAAACTACAATAGGTACACACACAAAAGAAAAAGCAATCCAAACAAAACACGAAAACCACAAGAAAAGAGAACAAAAGAGGAAGGAAAGAAAAAAGACCTACAACAAACCCAAAACAATTAAGAAAATTGCAATGGGAACATACATATCAATAATTAGCTTAAAATTAAATGCTCCAACCAAAAGACATAGACTGACTGAATGGATACAAAAACAAGACCCATGTATATATATGCTGTCTACAAGAGACCCACTTCAGACCTGGGGAGACATACAGACTGAAAGTGAGGGGATGGAAAAAGTTATTCCATGCAAATGGAAATCAAAAACAACTGGAGTAGCAATACACATATCAGACAAAATAGACTTTAAAATAAAGACTGTTACAAGAGACAAGGACACTACAAAATGGTTAAGGGATCAATCCAAGAAGAAGATACAACAATTGTAAATATATGTGCACCAAACATAGGAACACCTCAATATATAATGCAAATGCTAACAGCCATAAAAGGGGAAATCGACAGTAACACAATAATAGTGGGGGACTTTAACACACTACTTACACCAATGGACACATCATCCAGACAGAAAATTAATAAGAAAACAAGCCTTAAAATACACATTAGACCAGATAAATGTAATTGATATCTATAGAGCATTCTAACTGAAAGCAGCAGAAGATACTTTCTTCTCAAGTGCACATGGAACATTCTCTAGGGTAGATCACATCTTGGGCCAAAAATCAAGCCTCTGTAAATTTAAGAAAATTAAAATCATGTCAAGCATCTTTTCCAACCACAATGTTATGAGATTAGAAATCCAATACAGGAAAAAATTGTAAACAACACAAACACATGGAGGCTAAACCATATGCTACTAAGCAGCCAATGGATCACTGAAGAAATCGAAGAGGAAATCAAAAAATACCTAGAGGCAAATGACAATGAAATTTGATGATACAAAACCTATGAGACACAACAAAAGCTGTTCTAAGAGGGAAGTTTATAGCAATATAATCTTACCTCAGGAAACAAGAAAAATCTCAAATAAACAACATAACCTTACACCTAAAGCAACTAAGAAAAATTCTGCAGTGTATTCATACAACAGACTACCACACAGCGATGAAAACAATGAACTATTGTTAAAAAAACATGGAATAATCATATATGTAATGTGAAATAAAAGGGGTCAGACACAAAAAAATACATGACTCACTCTATATAAAGACAAAACTTTGTAGTATAGTTTGAAGTTGGGGAGACTGATTCCTCCAGCTCCGTTTTTCTTTCTCAAGATTGCTTTGGCTATTTGGGGTCTTTTGTGTTTCCATACAAACTGTAAAATTTTTTGTTCTAATTCTGTGAAGAATGCCATTGGTAATATGATAGGGATTGCATTGAATCTGTAGATTGCTTTGGGTAGTATAGTCATTTTCACAATATTGATTCTTCCAATCCAAGAACATGGTATATTTCTCTATCTGTTTATGTCATCTTTGATTTTTTCATCAGTGTTTTATAGTTTTCTGAGTACAAGTCTTTGGCCTCCTTAGGTAGGTTTATTCCTAGGTATTTTATTCTTTTTTGTTGCAATGGTAAATGGGATTGTTTCCTTAATTTCTCTTTCTGATTTTTCATTGTTAGTATATAGGAATGCCAGAGATTTCTGCGCATTAATTTTGTATCCTGCAACCTTACCGAATTCATTGATTAGTTCTAGTAGTTTTCTGGTGACATCTTTAGGATTTTCTATGTATGGTACAATAATCAAGACAGTATGGTACTGGCGCAAAAACAGAAATATAGATCAATCATACAGGATAGAAATCCCAGAGATAAACGCAGGCACATATGGTCACCTAATTTATGACAAAGGAGGCAAGAACATACAATGGAGAAAAGATAGCCTCTTCAATAAGCGGTGCTGGGAAAACTGGACAGCTACATGTAAAACAATGAAATTAGAACACTACCTAACACCATACACAAAAATAAAATCCAAATGGATTAAAGACCTAAATGTAAGACCAGACACTATAAAACACTTAGAGGAAAATGTAGGAAAAACATTCTTTGACATAAACCACAGCAAGGTCTTTTTTGACCCACCTCCTAGAATAATGAAAATAAAAACAAAAATAAACAAATGGGACCTAATTAAACTTAAAAGCTTTTGCACAGCAAAGGAAACCATAAACAAGATGAAAAGACAACCCTCTGAATGGGAGAAAATATTTTCAAATGAAGCAATGGACAAAGGATTAATCTCCAAAATATACAAACAGCTCATGGAGCTCAGTATCAGAAAAACAAACAACCCAATTAAAAAATAGGTGGAAGACCTAAATAGACATTTCACTAAAGAAGGCATACACATGGCCATGAGGCACATGAAAAGATGCTCAACATCACTAATTATTAGAGAAATGCAAATCAAAACTACAATGAGGTATCACCTCACACCGGTCAGAATGGCCATCATCAAAAAATCTACAAACAATAAATGTTGGAGAGGGGGTGGAGAAAAGGGGACCCTCTTGCACTGTTGGTGGGAAAGTAAATTGATACAGCCACTATGGAGAACAGTATGGAGGTTCCTTGAAAAACTAAAAATAGAGCTACCATATGACCCAGCAATCCCACTACTGGGCATATACACTGAAAAAACCATAATTCAAAAGGACACAAGTACACCAGTGTTCATTGCAACACTATTTACAATAGCCAGGACATGGAAACAACATAAATGTCCAATGACAGATGAATGGATAAAGAATATGTGGTACATATATACAACGGAATATTACTGGGCTGTAAAAGGAGTGAAAATGGGTCATTTGTAGAGATGTGGATGGACCTAGAGTCTGTCATACAGTGTGAAGTAAGCCAGAAAGAGAAAAACAAATATTGTATATTAACACATATATGTGGAATCTAGAAAAATGGTATAGGTGAACCTATTTGTAGGGCAAGAACAGAGACGTTGATGTAGAGAACAGACGTGGACCCGGGGGGGACGGAGATGGTGGGGCGAATTGAGAGATTAGATTTGACATAAATACACTACCATGTGTAAAATAGATAGCTAGTGGGAACTTGCTATATAGCACAGGGAGCTCAGCTTGGTGCTCTGTGACGACCTAGATGGGTGGAATGTGGGGGGGTGGAAAGGAAACCCAAGAGGGAGGAGACGTAGGTATACATATAGCTGATTCACTTCATTGTACAACAGAAACTAACACAACATTGTAAAGCAATTTTACTCCAATTAAAAAAAAAGACAAAACTTATCTTTGGAGATAGAAGTCAAATACTGGTTACATTTGAGGGTGCCTAATAACTAGAAGGAAGAACAAAGAAAGCTTCTAAAGTGCTGGGAATGTTCTGTTTCATGTTCCAGGTGGTTGTTACAAGAGTGTGTTTACTTTGTAAAAGTTCATAGATCTGATTTGGGCACTTTTCTGTATTTGTGTTGTGCTTTAATAAAGAAATACAAAAAAGAAACAGAAAACAAAAAACAAGAAGATCTTTCTTTTTCTGGTCAGCTATTCTCTTTCTCACCTACTTACCTTTGTTTTTTATCATCCTTCTTCCTTTAGGTCTATTTTTCTTTTTTTCCTAGAAGTCTTTTAAATACCCAAATAGACATTTAGGGGCATAACAGACACACCTATATTCTCTCCCTTCTTGCCATTGACAAAATTTTTTCACATTTTTTATGTAGAACCCAGAATAAGAAGTAACAGGCTTAAATGACACTGAAAGAAATCACTTTTTTTTTTTACCCCAGAACTTTTTGCATACTTGACCAAGATATTAACATTATAGGACTTGTAACTATACATCTATGTGTTTGTCTTCTCACTTGATTATAAAATTTTTCAGGTAAGGGGACAGATCTAAGACATCCTGCTTATGTCTTAGTCTTTGCCACATAGTAGGAACTCAATAAATTATTATTGACCTGAAAAACTGAGTAATCCATTTTGAGGTATTTAAGAGTAGCCAAAGGGCCAGAATTGAAAGAGGCTGAGATATCCTATTTCTCTAAGGCAAAGAACTAGATTAAATGACCTCTTGAAGGCTGTTCTGTCTCCCAGAGTCTGTGATTGAATGACTTACTGTTAATTTTTACAGCCTTCCTTAGTTACTCATTATACCCATTGATATACCACTTAGATTTGCTTTGTTCTTGTTCTTTTTATTTTCCTTGTCCTAAAAAAAAATCATAGTTTGATTTATATTTTTTGGTTATTTCTAAATTATTGCTATCTGAGCTAAATAGATTTAAATGGGCAATTTTTCATTTCACACCTATGTTTGAAATTGATAGTTCTGAATTTTATATCAGTGATCAGATTCATTTCCAAATATAAAATTAATATCCTAAACAATACATTTGCTAACATAACAGGAATTCATTTATTTTATACCTGATTTTTTTCTTGCTCCAAACAATAGCTAGCACTTATAGTATTACATGTTGGAATAACAGAAATTATTAATTATGAAACAGAGTAAACTGATCCACTAGGATTAAAACAAGAAGACTTGAGTGGGAAGCCTCATGTCACAAGAAAAAAAGTTGAAGTGAAAGCAAAAGAAGAAATTGGAAAGTAGCTCTCTCTCTCTAGGCATTTGATAAATATTAATTGCTTTTCCTTCCTTTTTATATCCCAAGCAACACTAATGACCTTCTAAAAATAGTTGTTTGTTATTAAGTAGACAGAATTTGAATGCAAGTAAACTCTTGCTAGCTTTTAATGCTTCAACCTTACTGAAATTCAGGATATACACAAATGTTGACTTTCCTAAAATGTATTAAAGTCACTATAAAATTTGATTCCCCAGTGATTTTGCTTCTATACATTAAAAAATAAATGCAATCTATATACTTATAGAACAATTATAATTATGTTCAGAAGCCTAATTGTATTTTATTGAAATAAGTACTAAAATTTATTATGCACCACCTCTGTACTTTGATTTCCTTTGTTTACAACATATTGACAAAAATAAATTTAAATGAAATCTTATTTGAACGATTTCAAAGTTAAAGAAATACCTTTGACTGAAAGTTTATTGCAGACTTCATTTCTCATTACAACACAGATATGTAGCTTCCTTTCACTTACTTTCTTGTTCAAAATTATAAAATGCTAACTCTCTCTCTTCCTTTCTCATTTCTAGCAAAAAGAGGCATATTTCCATCTTCTTCTACTGATTAAGGACAACTAATTCAACAAGTTTCCTTTCTCAGACCCCAAGCAAGAGTAATTGTAAGATCATATTCTATTCAACCTTAAACCCAATTCTAACTCTGTAAGATTGTGACATGCAAATAGATGGTGATTATTTCAACAAATGTAACAATGGCTCATAGAGGACCAACTAGCATTTCTCTTAATAGTGGTTCCTCTTGGTGTATTACAGCTAGCATTACAGGGAAAGAATAGTTATTCTTGATGTAGCCCCATGTAGGTGGGGAATGGGCCAAGCCGGCCTTGGATATAAACGGAGGAGGCAGCTGACTATTGTGGTTTAAAGAGTTTGAAGTGTCTCCTACTGTTTCTTCCAAGGCACTTCTCATATTATTCACTCTTTTGGGTTAAAATGCAAATGTTATGTAGGACTTATAACACTCCCTCATAAACTAGTTTTCTGAACTAAATTATCCAAGAAGAAGTGGGTTGGAGAAAGAAAGGTAATAATTTGGGAACATGGAACAGAGCAAAAATAAGGAAATGTTCAGAAAATCAGGACAGAATGATCAACCTAAGCAAAGACAGAGAGAAGGAAATCACAAAATACAGTTAAGAGAAAGACAGCAAACTGACTAAAGCAGATTTTAAAAGAATAGTAAATGAAAGGTCTGAAAATGACATAATATTGGGTGTTTTCACTGAGGCAGCAAAATACTGTAGAAAAGAAATCTGAAACAAGGTGTCCCACCAAAATGCAAATTTTCAAAGAAATCACCAAAAATTGTTTTGTGATTCTAAACATTCCTCAGCCACACAGAGGACATAGCAGGGTCCAGAGGGTGGATGTGTGAAGAGGATTTATGACATGTTATTTTTGGAAAGAGCTGGTGGTTTTCTGGGAGAAGTGGGGTGCTGGCCCCTCACTATAGCCCTAGTGAGAAGAGCTTCAACAGGAGCCGACAGGGTCTTATGTGTCTCCAGAGGAGGGGTGATTTTGTCACTTGTTCTTGCCTGGAAATTCTTAGAGATAGCCCTGTTGGCTGCTTGGGTAGCAGAGAAAGAGAAAAGTAACATCTCTGCTTGCGTAGCAGAGAAAGAGAAAAGTAACATCTTCATTGAGATCAGCCTATAGTCCCAAACTTTTCAGGGCAAAAGCTATGTTAATACTTCACACAAGAGAAATAGCCTGAAGCCATATAAAACTCTTCCCTAGAAGACCTCCTGGAAAAAATGGAAAAAATAAAAATAGTATGGGGAGAAGCAACTGGAGAAGAACATATTGCCCTCATCACTGGACATTAACTCAAATGTTCTCCGTGAGAGCCTTTGAAAAAGCACACAAGAATAAATGAATTGGGTGGGATGTGGAAAGTTGTCTTCTGGTAATACCAACATATAAGGCCTTTCCTGGTCTTTTCCCACCTTCAACCTGAGGAATAAACAACCTTGACTGCAAAGATATGGGAGGAGAGGGAGAAGAATGGACTATTGTTTTCTGTAATAGCTTCTTTCTTAACTTAGATTCTGAAAGTGGATTGATTAGTAGTAGAAGGATGTTTTTCATATGCCTATATTTGACGTAAAATTTCTAAGTAAAGTTTACTTCCTTCAAGCTCCCTTCTCAAACAAAAGACTTCTCTCCTACAGCACATCCTGGCTGAGAGAAAGAGAAAATATTTAAGTTCAGAACTTTATTACTTAGTGAACTTAAACATTTTAAACGATTAAACTGTTGTATTTTATGACTTAAAGTGAACATAATACTTTGTATTTATTAAAAGTGACCTGAAAATTCATGGTTCAGTCTAAGTTTTCAAAAAGGGGATGGAGGAGGTCCACCACTAAATAAATGTTAAAGAGAAGCAAGAATAAAGATATTTTCTGATTAAATTCCATGAGTTTTGCTTGTTTAACATCCCTGTTGCAACACTAATAGTAATAGTAATAACACCAAATAAAATAGCTACAATTTATTACAGACCTACTATATACCAGACAGTATATGTACTTAGCACATATTATCTCATTTAATCTTCATGACAATACTATTAGTTTGATATTATAATTTCCACTTTAATCATAAGCAAAATGAGATGAGGAGGTTAAGCAATTATCTGAGGTCACTCAGATATATGATCAAACCACTTATATGAATGACCATGATGAGATTTTTAAAGTTATATACTCTCATTTAATTATAACACAGTGTCTCAATGCTAGGTTATAGAATTTTCATTTCATCTAGCCGGCACTGAATGGCCATTATAGTGTAAAAGATAGAGAATGAGAGAACAAAAGTGCTGTTTTAAGAAGGATAACTTGGCAGCCCTTTACACTGTGGCTCTACAGCATACACTGGCCACTGTGACAACAATAGTTAGAGGAATTGGTTACTACTCAAGTCCCTTGCCAATCCCCAAAGCCATCTAAATGAGTCATCAGACACACTGTAGTAGGAGGGGGTGGCAGTAGAAGCCATTCCTGCGTCTTATTCTTCCTGCAACACATTTAGGACACTCCATTTAGAAAATTCATGTCATAAATAGGCACATGAATAATAATACCCTTCTATTGCTAACCAATCCACATTTAGAAACTAAGCCAAGAGTCTATTACAAAAATCCAACAGCCCATTTCAAGAAAGTTGCCCTTCTTTTTTTGTTCTCCTCATTCTTATTATTCTTTTCAAGGACACTAGAACCACATGCTAATGAAAGAAAAATATGTGAGCAACACTAGCCAGTCATTTAGAGTAAATAATTCAGGTGTTAGAAGTCTGACCTGTGGGCTATTCAGAGTCAGATAACTGGGAAAAGTTTAGAAACCAGAGCACAAACACTAAAGAAGCCATTTAATGTTTTTCTCTTACACTAAGAAGTCAGCACCAAATATGTAAAAACTACAAATTCTATTCTAAGATATTTTAAATATCACAGTGAATATAAATACTTCATAAAATTCTTTAAATAAATCTTAACTCTTTTGTATTGGATGAAGGAATTTTAAGTCACTAAAATATTTCAATCAAGAATTTTATTTTCTATTTCATATTTTTCATATTGTTTACTCACAATGACCCATGCAAAGATCAAAATGCAACTTCTACATCAGGTAGAGTTTCCCTTGACCAGAAACACCACTGTCTATATTAAGATTATTGTAGTTCATTAAATACCTTAAGGTTTCTTTTACCTTTTTTTTTAACCCAAAAGATATATCTCTTAAAACTTGCAACCTCTGTAGGCAAATATGTAGAAGTAGAACTAGACATGTTTCCCATTCAATTTTCTAAAACAGTCTAGTATCCCCCACACCCCTTTTTAAAATATGCCTATCTATATAAGTAGACATTTCAGATACTTGAATTCATTACATAGGCAATTTGCTCTTCTGGATAAAGCTCCAGGAACGCTAAACTGGAGGCGAATTCCAAAACAGCTGTGGCACATTGAAATTAAACCTTCACTGATTGGTATCAGCCAACTACAGGACATGCATTCCACTGAGTGCCTCCAGGATGGAATCTGCTTTCTGGTTCATATTACCTATTGGCAGCAGCATAAAAGCATTACACCTGGAATGTTTTACTTTACTGGATATCCGAGTAAACACAAAAATATAAAACCACTGAAAAATCTTATTGTTTACCACAAAAGAAACATAATAATTTTTGACAACGGCCTCAGAAACTCTGAGGGTAAGGAGTTAAAAGGGTCCTTCCCTGTGCCTTCTGAATCCCAGAAGTGGTAGGTATAACTTCCATGGTGTGTTATAGGAAAGAGGAAGGCATAGAAAGATCTTATGTATACAAGGGTACAAGGAGATGTACATAAGCATGCACTGAACATGGAAATGCTGGGCAAACTCTAAGAATCTTCTTTATTCCTGGAAGCACTCAGCAAAAAACAAAAGACACTTTTGGGGATTTCTAGTTAGCAAACAAAAATGGAGAAATAAAAATAGAGAGCAAATGGATTGCTGTGTTCACTGTAGATGTTAACTGATTATGACTTCCAAGTATTTATTAAATATTGCCTAAACATTAAGTCTGAATTTGTCGATGCTCAGGGTTTGAATCAAGAGAGTTAGTGAAATTTTCTGGCTATGTTACTGTTGTGGTGTTATGAATAGTGACCCTTCCCACTTGCTTCAACTTTCTGCAGCAATACAATAAAGTGAATAATAAATCCTATCTCAGATGGATGTAATGAAGGGAATTCTAAGTTAATAATTTATAAGCCTTTCTGGGTGACAGAGTCTATATAAATGCAAACACGAGCAGAGAAGCCAGTAATAAACCACAGGTTATTTGACACCAACTTTAGTGTTTGACCCACAACAATACTATTGTTTTAAAAACATATTTGAAAATAGTGTGTCAGAGTTTTCTTTCTTGTCTCATCTCACCCACATTCTGCATGGTTTTCTGATCATTTTCCGTATTAAATGAAGGAGAGAGTTTCCCACCACAATACAAATAGATGAGTGTTGCCAACTGCCTCCTCTTCTCTCTTTATAATTTGTTTTCATATCTAAAACATTTGTTTTTATGGAAAAAAGTATACTATGAATATAATATGTTATATTCATATTATATGAATATAATAATATAATAATATTCTTTTTTTCAAAAGGATGTGGTAAATTAGTTTTAATTGAATAATTTTTCCCAGCTTTATTTTTTCTTCCAGTTTTGAGATGTAATTAACATACAGCTCTGTATAAGTTTAAGGTGTACAGCATAATGATTTGACTTACATACATCATGAAATGATTATCACAATAAGTTAGTGAACATTCATCATCTCATATAGATACAAAATTAAAGAAATAGAAAAATATGTATTTTTCCTTGTGATAAACATTCTTAGGATTTACTCTCTTAACACTTTCATATATAATATACAGCAGTGTTAATTATATTTATCATGTTGTACATTACATCCCTAGTACTTACTTACCTTATAACTGGGAGATTGTATTTTTTGACTGCCTTCATTCAATTTCCTCTCCCCACACCTCTGGTAACCGCAAATCTGATCTCTTTTTCTGTAAGATGGTTTGTTTGTTTGTTTTAGAAGTAAAAATGACCTACAAAATGATGTTAATTCCTATTACATAGCATAGTTATTCATTGTTACTGTACATTTCAAAATGATTACCACAATAAGTCTAGACACCATACAAAGACATTACCTCGTTATTGACCACACTTGCCACATTGTTCATTTCATACCCATGACTCATTTGTTTGGCAACTGGAGGTTAATCTCCCTCACCTATTTCTTTCCTTCCCACACCAAACACCCCTCTGGCAACCACCTATTTGTTCTCTGTAACTACAACCCTGTTTCTGTTTTGTTATGTTTGTTCATTTGTTTTGTTTTTTAGATTCTGCACCTAAGTGAAATCATACAGTATTTGTCTTTCTCTGTCTGACTTATTTCACTCAGCATAATACCCCCTAGCTACAACCATGTTGTTGCAAATGACAAGATTTCATTCCTTCTTATGGCTGAGTAATATTTCATTGTGTATGGATAGATAGATAGATAGATAGATAGATAGATAGATAGATAGATAGATAGATACCACATCTTTATCCATTCACTTATTGATGAGCACTTAGATTGCTTCCATATCTTGGTTATTGTAAATAATACTGCAGTGAATATAGGGGTGCATATACCTTTTCAAATTAGTGCTTTCATTTCTTTAGATAAATACACCTGAGTGTAATGGCTGGATCATTGTAGTTCTATTTTAAATTTTTTGAGGAATCTACATACTATCTTCCATAGAGGTTGCATCAATTTACAGCAGTACACAAGGTTTCCCTTTTCTCTGCATTCTTGTTAAAACTTATTTGCTGTCTTTTTGATAATAGCCATTCTGACATATGTGAGGTGATACCTCACTGTGCTTCTGATTTGCATTTCCCTGATGACTAGTGATGTTGAACAATTTTTCATGTGCCTGTTGGTCATCTGTAGGTTTTCTCTGGAAAAAATGTCTATTCAGGTCTTCTGCCCATTTTATGACTGGGTTGTTTGTTTCTCTGCGGTTGAGTTGAACAAGTTCTTTGTATATTTTGGATATTAACCCCTTATCAGATATATTGTTTGCAAATGTTTTCTCCCATTCAGTAGGTGGCCTTTTTGTTTTGTTGATAGTTTCCCTCACTATGTCAAAGCTTTTTAGTTTGAGTCTCATTTGGTTATTTTGCTTTTGCTTACCTTGTCTGAAGAGACCTATCCAAAAAATTATTGCTAAGAACAATGTCAAAGTTCTTACTGCCTGTGTTTTCTTCTAGCAGTTTCATGGTTTCAGGCCTTACATTTAAGTCTTTAATCCATTTTGAATTTATTTGTTTACATGGTGTGAGAGAGTAGTCCAGTTTGATTCTTATGTATGTGGCTGTCCCAATTTCCAAACACCATTTATTAAAGAGGTTATCTTTTCCCCATTGTATTTTCTTGCCTCCTTTGTCATAGATTAATTGCTGATATAAGTATGGGATCATTTCTGGGCTCTCTATTCTGTTCCATTGATCTATGTACCTGTTTGTGTCAGTATCATACTGTTTTGATTACTGTAGCTTTCTAGTATAGTTTGCAATCAGAGAATGTGATAGCTCCAGCTTTGTTCTTCTTTCCCAAGATTGCTTTGTCTGTTGGGAGTCTTTTGTGTTTCCATACAAATTTTAGAATTATTTGTTCTAGTTCTGTAAAAAATGCCATTGGTAATTTGATAGGGATTGCAGATAATCTTTAGATTGACTTGGATAGTATGGTCATTTTAACAATATTGATTCTTTCAATCGATGAACACAGTATATCTTTCTATCTGTTTGTGTTGTCTTCAATTTCTTTCATCAGTATCTTATAGTTTTCCAAATACAGGTTTTTTACCTCCTTAGTTAGATTTATTCCTCGGTTTATTCTTTCTGATGAGATTGTAAGTGGGATTATTTTTCTTAAGTTCTCTTTATGATAGTTCATGGTTAGTGTATAGAAATGCAACATATTTCTATATATTAATTTTGTATCCTGTAAATCATTAATGAGTTCTCATAGTTTTTTCTTGGTGTCTTTAGGATCTACGTATAGTATCATGTCATATGCAAACAGTAAGTTTTACTTCTCCCTTTCCAATTTGGATTCCTTTTATTTCTTTTTCTTGACTCATTGTGACTAAGACTTCCAACACTATGTGGAATAAAAGTGGAAAGAGTGAGCATTCTTGTCTTGTTCCTGATCTTAGAGGAAATGTTTTCAACTTTTCATTATTGAATATAGTGTTAGCTGTGGGCTTGTCATATATGGTCTTTATTATGCTGTTGTATGTTCCCTCTATACCCACTGAGATTTTCTTTCATAAATGGATGTTGGATTGTGTCAAGAGCTTTTCTGCATCTATTGAGATGACAGTATGATTTTTATTCTTCAATTTGTTAATGTAGTGTATCACACTGATTGATTTGCAGATATTGAACCATCCTTGCATCTCTGGATAAATCCCACTTGCTCATGATGTATGGTACTTTTAATGTATTGTTAAATTCACTTTGCTAATATTTTGTTGAGAATTTTTACATTTATGCTCATCAGTGTACTTTACATTTTTTGTGATATCTTTGTCTGGTTTTGGTATCAAGGTGATACTGGCCTCATAGAATGAGTTCAGGGGCTTCCCTGGTGGCCCAGTGGTTAAGAATCTGCCTGCCAGTGCAGGGGACAGAGTCTTGAGCCCTGGTCTGGGAAGATCCCACATGTCATGGAGCAACTAAGCCCATGCACCACAACTACTGAGCCTGCGTGCCACAACTACTGAAGCCCACGAGCCTAGAGCTCATGCTCCACAACAAAAGAAGCCACCACAATAAGAACCCCGCACACAGCAACAAAGAGTAGCCCTGGCTCGCTGCAACTAGAGAAAGCCTGTGCAGCAACAAAGACCCAACACAGCCAAAAATAAAAATAAATAAATTTATATAAAAAAAAAAAAGAATGAGTTCAGAAGCATTCCTTCCTCTGCAATTTTTTGGAATAGTTGAGAAGGACAGGCATTAGCTCTTCTCTAAATGTTTAGTAGAATTGACCTGAGAAGCCATCTGGTCTTGGACTTTTATTTGTTGGGAGTTTTTTTTATTACTATTCAATTTTATTACTGGTAACTTGTCTGCTTATATTTTCTATTTCTTCCTGGTTAAGTCTTGGGAGATTACACATTTCTAGCAATTTGTCCATTTATTCTAGGTTGTCCATTTTATTGGCATATAGTTGTTCATAGTAGTCTCTTATGATCATTTTATTTCTGTACTGTCAGTTATAATTTCTCCTTCTTCATTTCTGATTTTATTGATTTGGGCCCTCTCTTTTCTTGATGAATATGGATAAAGGTTTCTCTTATCTTTTCCAAGAATCAGCTTTTAGTTTTATTGATATTTTCTGTTGTTTGTTTGATTTTTTGTCTCTATTTTATTTATTTCTGCTCTGATGTTTATGATTTCTTTCCTTCTACTAACTTTGGGTGTTTGTTCTTTTTATCTTACTTCCTTTAGGTGTAAGGTTAGTCTGTTTAAGATTTTTCTTGTTCCCTGAGGTAGGCTTGTATCACTATAAACTTCCCTCTTAGAACTGCTTTTGCAGCACCCCATAGATTTTATTGTATTTATTGTGGATATAGATGATTTTACAAATTTTTTCTTTTAACCTTCCTACTAGCTTTTTACATGGTGGACTTACAACTTTTACTGCATATTTTCCTTTACAAATTAGACTTGTCCTTTAGTGTTTTTTGTATTTCTAATGTGACCTTTTCTTTTTCACTTAGAGAAGTCCCTTTAACGTTTCTCATAAAGCTGGTTTGGTTGTGATAAACTCTTTTAGCTTTGCTTGTCTTTAAAATTTTGATCTCACTATCAAATCTGAATGAAAACTTTGCTGGGTATTCTTGGTTGTAGGTTTTTCCCCTTCATGACTTTAAATTTATCATGCCATTCCCTTCTGGCCTGCAGAGTTTCTACTGAAAAGTCAGCTGATATCCTTATAGGAGTTCTCTTATATGTTACTTGTTGCTTTCCTTTCTTGCTTTTAATATTCTCTCTTTATCTTTAATTTTTGCCATTTTAACTACAATGTGTCTTGGTGAGGTCTTCTTTGGTTTATCCTGTTTGGGACTCTCTGTGCTTCCTGAACCTGGATGTTTGATTTTTTTCCCAGGTTAGGGAGGTTTACAGCTATTACGCCTTCAGATATGTTCTCTGCCCCCCCCCACCCCCTTCTCCTTCTGAGACCCCTATAATGCAAATGTTAAGAAGCTTGATATTTACACAAAGGTTTCTTAAACTGTCCTTATTTCTTTTTGTTCATTTTTTTGTTTGGCCTGAGTGATTTCCACAACTCTGTTTTCCAGCTCACTGATCCATTCCTCTGTATCATCTTATCTATTGTTGCTTCCTTCTGGTGTATTTTTTATTTCAGTTATTGTATTGTTATCTCTTTTTGGTTTGTCTTTATATTTTCTAACTCTTTGTTAAATCTTCTAACTTCTTACTCTGTTCATCTAATATTCTCCCAAGTTCTTTGAACATCTTTGTAAACATTACCTTGAACTATTTATTGGGTAAATTGTTTATCTTTATTTCACTTAGTTCTTCTTCTGAGGTTTTATCATGTTCCTTTATTTTGAACATATTCCTCTGTTGCCTCATTTTGCCTAATTTGCTGTGTTTATGTCTATGTATCTGGTAGGTTGGTTACATTTCCAAACCTTGGAGAGTTGGCCATTTGCAGGAGACATCCTATGCATCTCCCTTCTGGTCATCAGAACTATATGCTCTAGGGGTCCCCCCTTTGTGGACTGCATGGGTCCCACCATTGTGGCAGGCTGACTACACTGGGTGGTCTGGTGGATGTGGCTGGCCCCCACTCCAGTTGGTTCTCAAGCCCTGCCTTGTGTGAAGGTTGCCAGCTGCTGGTGTGTAGGGCTATGTTCTGGGGTAAGTGGTTGAGGTGTTGGGGATACTGTATCTAGTGTCACCCTGCTAGTGTGCAGGGCTGGTTCCTGACATGGCTGGCTGTGTGGTCTGGATTGTCCCAAAGTGTGTGTCAGCCTGCTGATGAGTGGAAATGAACCCTAGGTTGGCTGACTAAGAGGTCCAAGGTGTTGCAAAACTTGTATCAGCCAGCTGGTGAGTGAGGCTGGGACCCAGGAGTTCCTGGGGCTAGTGCCAGCATGCTGGTAGGCACAGCCAGGTCCCAGGGTCCCTGCCTGAGTGCCCTAGGTGTTCCAGAGCTCATGTTGGCACAATGGTGTTTGAGGCCAGATCCCAAGGTGGCTGACTGAGGGGGTCCAAGGTTTCCCAGAGTTGGTGTTAGCCTACTGGTGGACAGGTCCAGGGCCCAAGGCCTCAGGGCTGATCCCAGCTTGCTGGTGGGTGGGTTCGGTACTGACATGGCAGACTGTGGTACTGTGGTGGTTCTGGTGCTGGTTCCCAACCACTGGTGGTTGAGGCCAGGTCCCAGACCTAGTGTCAGCCCACTGATGGGCATAGGTGGTTCCAGGCATCCCTGGTTGCAAGGCCCTGTGGATCCCGATGTTGGTGTGTAGGCTGGTGGGCAGGGCCCAGTCTGGGGGATCCTGGCGCTGGTGCCTGCCCACTGGTGGATGAGGCTGATCCAAGGACTAGTATTGGCCATCTGGTGTGTGAGCCCAGGTTCTGGGCCCTCTGGTGGACAGGGTTGTGTCTCAGGGTGGCTCTGGGCTCAAGGGGTCTTAAGGAAGCTGGCTTGCTGGTGGATGTGTCTGTGTCCCTGCCTGGCTAGTTGCTTGTCCTGAAGCATCCCAGTATTGGTGCTAACAGGCTGGGAGGTAGAGCTGGGTCCTTGTGCTTATAAGCCATAGGAAAGATTCCAAATTGACACTTGCAAGCACCAGTGTCCTCATGGTGGAAAGGGTTCTCCAAAATGGCTGTCACCATTGTCTATGTCCCTATGGTGACCTCTAGCTGCCTCCTTCCTCTCTGCGAGTCTCTCTAAGATCAACAGGTGGGGCTGACCCAGCCTCCTTTCAAATTACTGCTTCTTCCCTGGGTCCCAGAGGGTGTGCAGCCATCAAGAGTGGTGTCTCTATTTCCCACCACACTCTATCTCCCCTGAAAGTAAGCCCTGCTGACCTTCAAAGGCAAATGTTCTGGAGGCTTGTTTTCCTCAGGCAGGACCCACAGGCTGGGTAGCCTGAAATGGAGCTCAGACCCCCTCATTCCTTGGGGAGAACCTCTGCAATTGTAACTATCCTCTTGTTTGTGGGTTTCTCACTAGGTGTATGTCTTGACTATATTGAGTCTCCACCCCTCTTATGCTTCTCATTGTGGTTCCTCCTTTATATCTTTAGTTGCAGAAAGTCTTTTCCACTAGTCTTCCAGTCTTTTTCATCAATAGTTTCTCTGTAAGTAGTTATAATTTTGGTGTGCCCATGAGAGGAGGTGAGCTCAGTATCTTCCTACTCTGCCATCTTGTCCACTACTCTCTCTTTATAATTTTTAAGAAACTTGTTTATTGTATGATTGATCACTTGCTCAGCTACAGATGAGACTTATAGGCTTCTAAGTTAATGTAGTGTCATCAGGTTTCTGATTCTATATGACCACAAATAAAATCCAGCCTAGATGTTCATACTATGTAAATGGCAACCTACTCAATTGACAGTAATAGTGTGCATCCATTATCTGGACTATAATCTCTACTTACTAAACTAGTGTCTGCCATAAATAAAAGTAGATGGTGGAAATTACGAATCACATAACTATTTTGTTTCACATGTTGTTATATACTACTTTTATACTTACATGTAAATATTTATTATTTAAAGGAAACATTTATATTTAAAGGAAAATTTGTATGTATCACATTTTCAATTTTTTTTAGAGTTGAGTTGATAACTGATGAAAACATTTTTTTAACACCATAATCACCAGCAACAATATTATACAACAAAGCCAATTTATCAGCATAAAAAATAATTCTTCTCAGTTGTTCAGAACATATCTGGCACACAAGTAACCAAAGAATACCTAAGCAGCACTTATCAGATGACAACATGAAAGAGTAAGGCAGAAAGAATAGGAAACACTGGTAAGAACACACTAAATCAAAACTTCAAAATAGCAGATACAACCATTGAGAGTTTCTTACAAACACCCTCAGCAGGCAGACAAACTTTCCACACAATAATCAATAGAATAGGGTTCCATTTGAACAGAGAAATAGTTCTATCAGTGAGGCTTGGGATAAACAAGTTGAAACAGATTTCTAAAATAGTAGCCATATTCACAACTCAACAGTATTCATGGGTATAATTTTTAAAACATCAACACTTTTATTGGGTTTTTTTCCTGAACAATCAATCATAGTTCATAACATATTGATTAAAATAATATGAATAGAAATAGAAATAAATTTATCAGAAATAAAAGTACAATCATCTGGTTCTTCAAGTCAACCCATAGAATTTGGTTTACAAATTGATCAGTGAAGCAAGTCTCTAAGTTCTACAGTAAAATCATGTAAATTATTCAATCATTTCAACAGAAACATCAGGTCATTTCAACCCCTAAATTGAGTGCTTCCTGATAAGTGTCAAGTACAATTAAATGTTATTTCAAACTTTTAATATAATCACAACTCTTTAATAGTAAAATAATTAATAGAGTCTGTCATTTTGGAGATTTAAAAGCTCACCACAAGCAACAGTCATTTAGACATAAACAGCTTATTTTAATTACAGCAATCATTATTATAATTGTCTGATTATCCATGGCTGCTCAACAAATTACCCATAAACTTCATTGCTTAAAAATAATAATTATTTTTTTTTATATCTCGTGGTTCCATGATTTGAATGGATTTATAAGTCATTCTGAGTTTCTCATGCACTTGCAATCAGATGGTGGCTGTGGCTGATGGCTCAGCTATGCCAGATGTTCAGTACACCTCCTTCACTCACACCAGTATCTAGCACCCTAGTTGATATGCCTGAAACATTTAGGCACTGGCCAGGCCACACATATGTTCTCTCTTCCCCTCCCCTCCCCTTTCTCTCTCTCTCTCCCTCTGTTTTCTTCCCTTCCTCCCTTGTTTTCTCCCTCCCTCCCTCCAGGCAACATCTCTATATGGCATCTTAAGAATTCTCACAATATGGCTACTCTATTACTAGTGTAGAGAATGCTTTTAGCTGCCTGGACTGGGCTTTAAAACAACATTCAAAAAGAGCAGACTGATCCAGCAGACTGAACCAGTATACTTACTGCATGCCACAGCAAAAAGAAACACCTGTTAAAGAAAGACAAAACAATGAAAAACCCAAACTCTAAACAATATAGTAATCACTATACCCTTTAGTCAATTACTACCCATGTGTGAAGAGACCAGAAAATATGACACTTGATTTGGAAAAAAAAAAAAGGATATAAATCAAAGTTACAATGACCCAGATGTTGAAATTCCAGATAAAGACTTTAAATCATCTAGAATAAATATGGTCAAGGATTTAAATGAAAAGATGGTCATAATGAATAAACACATGGAGAATCTTAACAAAGAAAGAAAAACTAAGAAGAACCAAATGTAAAGCAACTATACACCAATACAAATTAATTATAAAAAATAAATAGAGACTCTGGGAGGGCTCACGCCAATGAGTACTTCCCAGAACTTCTGCTGCCAGTGTCTTGTCCTCACGGTGACACACAGCCACCCCCCACCTCTTCAGGAGACCCTTCAACACTAGCAGATGAATTAAGATACCTCACAGAAACACGTAAAAAGAAAACATTAAAAAATAAAGAATATGGACTGAGCTCTGACCACCACAGAAACAGTCAGCTCTACCCACCACCAGAGCCTCCCATCAAGCCTCTTAGATAGCCTCAACCACCAGAGGGCAGATAGCAGAAACAAGAAAAACTACAATCCTGCAACCTGTGGAACAAAAACCACATTCACAGAAAGATAGACAAGATGAAAAGGCAAAGGGCTATATACCAGATGAAGGAACAAGATAAAACCCCAGAAAAACAACTAAATGAAGTGGAGATAGGCAATCTTCCAAAAAAAGAATTCAGAATAATGATAGTGAAGATGATCCAGGACCTCGGAATAAGAATGGAGGCAAAGATCGAGAAGATGCAAGAAATGTTTAACAAAGACCTAGAAGAATTAAAGAACAAATGAACAGAGATGAACAATACAATAACTGAAATGAAAACTACACTAGAAGGAATCAATAGCAGAATAACTGAGGGAGAAGAATGGATAAGTGACCTGGAAGACAGAATGGTGGAATTCACTTCTGCGGAACAGACTAAAGAAAAAAGAATGAAAAGAAATGAAGACAGCCTAAGAGACCTCTGGGACAACATTAAATGCAACAACATTCACATTATAGATGTCCCAGAAGGAGAAGAGAGAGAGAAAGGACCAGAGAAATTATTTGAAGAGATTATAGTCAAAAACTTCCCTAACATGGGAAAGGAAATAGCCACCCAAGTCCAGGAAGGGCAGAGAATCTCATACAGGATAAACCCAAGGAGAAACACATCGAGACACATAGTGATCAAATTGGCAAAAATTAAAGACAAAGAAAAATTATTGAAAGCAGCAAGGGAAAAATGACAAATAACATACAAGGGAACTCCCATAAGGTTAACAGCTGATTTCTCAGCAGAAACTCTACAAGCCAGAAGGGAGTGGCATGATATACTTAAAGTGATAAAAGGGAAGAACCTACAACCAAGATTACTCTACCCGGCAAGGATCCCATTTAGATTTGATGGAGAAATCAAAAGCTTTACAGACAAGCAAAAGCTAAGAGAATTCAGCACCACCAAACCAGCTCTACAATAAATACTAAAGGAACTTCTCTAAGTGGGAAACACAAGAGAAGAAAAGGACCTACAAAAACAAACCCAAAACAATTAAGAAAATGGTCATAGGAACATACATATCGATAATTACCTTAAACGTGAATGGATTAAATGCTCCAAACAAAAGACACAGGCTTGCTGAATGGATACAAAAACAAGACCCATCTATATGCTGTCTACAAGAGACCCACTTCAGACCTAGGGACACATACAGACTGAAAGTGAGGGGATGGAAAAAGATATTCCATGCAAATGGAAATCAAAAGAAAGCTGGAGTAGCTATACTCATATCAGATAAAATAGACTTTAAAATAAAGAATGTTACAAGAGACAAGGAAGGACACTACATAATGCTCAAGAGATCAATCCAAGAAGAAGATATAACAATTATAAATATATATGCAACCAACATAGGAGCACCTCAGTACATAAGGCAACTGCTAACAGGTATAAAAGAGGAAATCGACAGTAACACAATAATAGTAGGGGACTTTAACACCTCACTTACACGAATGGAGAGATCATCCAAAATGAAAATAAATAAGGAAACAGAAGCTTTAAATGACACAATAGACCAGATAGATTTAATTGATATTTATAGGACATTCCATCCAAAAACAGCAGATTACACTTTCTTCTCAAGTGTGCATGGAACATTCTCCAGGATAGATCATATGTTGGGTCACAAATCAAGCCTCAGTAAATTTAAGAAAATTGAAATCATATCAAGCATCTTTTCTGACCACAATGCTATGAGATTAGAAATGAATTACAGGGAAAGAAACATAAAAAAACACAAACACATGGAGGCTAATCAATACGTTACTAAATAACCAAGAGATCACTGAAGAAATCAAAGAGGAAATCAAAAAATACCTAGAGACAAATGGCAATGAAAACATGATGATCCAAAACCTATGGGATGCAGCAAAAGCAGTTCTAAGAGGGAAGTTTATAGCTGTACAAGCCTACCTCAAGAAACAAGAAAAATCTCAAGTAAACAATCTAACCTTACACCGAAAGGAACTAAAGAAAGAAGAACAAACAAAACCCAAAGTTAGCAGGAGGAAAGAAATCATAAAGATCAGAGCGGAAATAAATGAAATAGAAACAAAGAAAACAATAGCAAAGATCAATAAAACTAAAAGCTGGTTCTTTGAGAAGATAAACAAAATTGATAAGCCATTATCCAGACTCATCAAGAAAAAGAGGGAGAGGACTCAAATCAATAAAATTAGAAATGAAATAGGAGAAGCTACAACAGACACTGCAGAAATACAAAGCATCCTAAGAGACTACTACAAGCAACTCTATGCCAATAAAATGGACAACCTGGAAGAAATGGACAGATTCTTAGAAAGGTATAACCTTCCAAGACTGAACCAGGAAGAAACAGAAAATATGAACAGACCAATCACAAGTAATGAAATTGAAACTGTGATTAAAAATCTTCCAACAAACAAAAGTCCAGGACCAGATGGCTTCACAGGTGAATTTTATCAAACATTTAGAGAAGAGCTAACACCCATCCTTCTCAAACTCTTCCAAAATATTGCAGAGGAAGGAAAACTCCCAAACCCATTCTATGAGTCCACCATCACCCTGATACCAAAACCAGACAAAGATACTACAAAAAAAGACAATTACAGACCAATATCACTGATGAATATAGATGCAAAAATCCTCAACAAAATACTAGCAAACAGAATCCAACAACACATTAAAAGGATCATACACCCTGATCAAGTGGGATTTATACCAGGGATGCAAGGATTCTTCAATATATGCAAATCAATCAATGTGACACACCATATTAACAAATTGAAGAATAAAATCCATATGATCATCTCAATAGATGCAGAAAAAGCTTTTGACAAAATTCAACACCCATTTATGATAAAAACTCTCCAGAAAGTGGGCCTAGAGGGAACCTAACTCAACATAATAAAGGCCATATACGACAAACCCACAGCAAACATCATTCTCAATGGTGAAAAACTGAAAGCATTTCCTCTAAGATCAGGAATGAGACAAGGATGTCCACTCTCACCACTAGTATTTAACATAGTTTTGGAAGTCCTAGCCATGGCAATCAGAGAAGAAAAAGAAATAAAAGGAATCCGAATTGGAAAAGAAGAAGTAAAGCTGTCACTGTTTGCAGATGACATGATACTATACATAGAGAAACCTAAAAATGCCACCAGAAAACTACTAGAGCTAATCAATGAATTTGGTAAAGTTGCAGGATACAAAATTAATGCACAGAAATCTTTTGCGTTCTTATACACTAATGATGAAAAATCTGAAAGAAAAATTATGGAAACACTCCCATTTACCATTGCAACAAAAAGAATAAAATACCTAGGAATAAACCTACCTAGGGAGACAAGAGACCTGTATGCAGAAAACTATAAGACACTGATGAAAGAAATTAAAGATGATACCAACAGATGGAGAGATATACCATGTTCTTGGATTGGAAGAATCAATATTGTGAAAATGACTATACTATCCAAAGCAATCTTCAGATTCAACGCAATCCCTATCAAATTACCAATGGCATTTTTTACGGAACTAGAACAAATCATCTTAAAATTTGTATGGAGACACAAAAGACTCCAAATAGCCAAAGCGGCCTTGAGGGAAAAAAACGGAGCTGGAGGAAGCAGACTCCCTGACTTCAGACTATACTACAAAGCTACAGTAATCAAGACAATATGGTACTGGCACAAAAACAGAAACATAGATCAATGGACAAGATAGAAAGCCCAGAGATAAACCCACGCACCTATGGTCAACTAATCTATGACAAAGGAGGCAAAGATATACAATGGAGAAAAGACAGTCTCTTCAGTAAGTGGTGCTGGGAAAACTGGACAGCTACATGTGAAAGAATGAAATTAGAATACTCCTTAACACCATACACATAAATAATCTCAAAATGGATTAGAGACCTAAATGTAAGACCAGACACTATAAAACTCTTAGAGGAAAACATAGGAAGAACACTCTTTGACATAAATCACAGCAAGATCTTTTTTGATCCACCTCCTAGAGTAATGGAAATAAAAACAAAAATAAGCAAATGGGACCTAATGAAACTTCAATGCTTTTGCACAGCAAAAGAAACCATAAACAAGATGAAAAGACAACCCTCAGAATGAGAGAAAATATTTGCAAATGAATCAACGGACAAAGGATTAATCTCCAAAATATATAAACAGCTCATTCAGCTCAATATTAAAGAAACAAACAACCCAATCCAAAAATGGACAGAAGACCTAAATAGACATTTCTCCAAAGAAGACATACAGATGGCCAAGAAGCATGTGAAAAGATGCTCAAGATCACTAATTATTAGAGAAATGCAAATCAAAACTACAATGAGGTATCACCTCACACCAGTTAGAATGGGCATCATCAGAAAATCTACAAACAACAAATGCTGGAGAGGGTGTGGAGAAAAGGGAACCCTCTTGCACTGTTGGTGGGAATGTAAATTGATACAGCCACTATGGAGAACAATATGGATGTTCATTAAAAAACTAAAAATAGAATTACCATATGATCCAGCAATCCCACTACTGGGCAGATACCCAGAGAAAACCGTAATTCAAAAAGACACACGCACCCGAATGTTCATTGCAGCACTATTTACAATAGCCAGGTCATGGAAGCAACCTAAATGCCCGTCAACAGATGAATGGAAAAAGAAGATGTGGTACATATATACAATGGATTATTACTCAGCCATAAAAAGGAACGAAATTGAGTCATTTGTTGAGACATGGATGGATCTAGAGACTGTCATACAGAGTGAAGTAAGTCAGAAAGAGAAAAACAAATATCGTCTATTAACGCATGTATGTGGAACCTAGAAAAATGGTACAGATGAACCGGTTTGCCAGGCAGAAGTTGAGACACAGATGTAGAGAACAAACGTATGGATACCAAGGGGGGAAAACTGCGGTGGGGTGGGGATGGTGGTGTGCTGAATTGGGCGATTGGGATTGACATGTATACACTGATGTGTATAAAATTGATGACTGATTAAAAAAAAAAAAAAAAGAATATGAAGTTGAAGAAAAATGAAAAGAAGCCGTAAGTGAAGCTTAAGCCCTCAAGTCCTGTATGTTTCCTATCTACGGACACAGATTTGAGTTTTAGACTAGGCAGAGCAAAAAGGCCATGTGACATCCAATAACTGTTTCACCATATGTTTGCTTCTTCTGATGGATTGTAATTTCCTTGAGGAAAGATATGTATGCTTTTGTTTGCTTAATTTTTGTATTCACCAGAAATTAGAATTAGTGCTTTGTTGACAGAAACACTGCCTCTCATTGAAGTAAATAGTACTGCCTTTTTAATATCTTGAAAAAACAAAAATGAAAAATAAAGAAAGAAAGAAAGAAGAATTAAATGAAAATGATAAAATTTAAAAGTACCATTCTTGGGAATTCCCTGGTGGTCCAGTCATTAGGACTTCATGCTTCCACTGCAGGGGGCATGGGTTCAATCCCTGGTTGGGGAACTAAGATCCTGCAAGCTGCACAGTGCAGCCAAAAAGAAAAAAGAAAAAAGAAAAGTACAATTCTTGAAATAAAATATATACTAGATGGGCACGACATTAGATAGGAAATAAATAGAAGACAAAATCACTAAACTTTAATATAGATCAATGCAATTATCCAAACTGAAAAAGAGAGAGAGAGAGAGAGATACTGAAAAGAAAAATACACAGAGCCTCAGAGATCTGTGGGACAATAGAAAATGGTCTAACATAGTGTAATTGAATTTTCAGAAGGAGAGAAGAGAGAAAATGGGCCAAAAAATATTTGAAGGAATAATGGCCACATATTCCCCAAGTTTGAAGAAAAACATAAATTCATGTATACCAGAGGTTCAGTGAACCCCTATGGGACAAATACAAAGAAAACAATGTCCAGGTCAAACTGCTGAGAACCAAAGATATTTTCATGGATTATAGTACTCTAGTTTGATCTTTTATCTTTTCAGTACTTTAAAGATACTTCTCCATTGACTTATCACTTATATTGTTTCTGATAAGAAATATGCTGCCATCTTTATCTTTGTTACACTGTACATAACATTTTTTCTCTGGATCCTATTAAGATTTTCTCTTTATCACTGACTTTGAGAAATTTGATTATCATACACCTTGGTACAGATTTTTCATGCTTTGAACTTGGGGTTTTTCAAGCTTCTTGAATCTGTGGATTTATACTTTTCATTAAATTTGGAAAACTTTTTGGCCATTAATTTTTCAAAATTTTTTCTGTCCCCACTTCTGGCCTCTCCTTCAGGAACTCCAGCTACACATATTATAGGGCACTTGAAGTTATCTCATAGCTCACTGATGCTCTCTTAATATTTACTTAATTCTCTTTCCTCTGTGTTCTTTATTTTTGTTTCTATTGTTCTGCATTCAAGTTTATTACTCTTTTCTTATGCAATGTCTAATTTGCTATTAATTCTACCCAGTTTATTTTTTACTTCATACATTGTAGTTTTGATCTCTAGAAATTCAATTTGGGTTTTTTTATAGCTTTCATGTCTCAACTTAACTTTTTGAACAAATGGAATATTGTTATAATAAATGCTTTAATGTCGTTGTTTGCTAATCCTAATATCTATGCCAATTCCAGGTTGGTTTTGATTGATTGAGTTATCTACTCATTATGGCTGATACAACTGACCCTTGAACAACATGGGTTTGAATGCACAGGTTCAGATTTCTTTCACTAAATACATACTATAATGCTACATGATCCAAGTTTGGTTGAGTTCATGGATACAAAACCCCAGATACTGAGGGCTGACTATAAAGTTATACATGACTTAATGGAGGTTTGGCTTCCCTAACCCCCACATTGCTCAAGGATCAACTGTATTTTCCTGCTTCCTTATTTGACTGGTAACTTTTAATTAGATGCCTGACATCGTAAAATTTACCTTGTTAGATCCCAGGTATTTTTGTACACCTGTATATATTGAGCCCTTTTCTGGGACACAAGCTGTAAACTGTTGGAAACAATTTGATCCTTTCACATCTTGCTTTTAAGATTTGTTAGGCAAGACTGAAGCTCAAACTGGGGCTAAGTATTCCTCATTACAAAGGCCCCTCTGTATAGTCTACACAATGTCCCATGAATCATGAGCCTTTTCATTCTGGCTTGTGTGAGCACGGAGCACTGAACTCTAATACTTTCAGGCAGTTCTTTCCCCAGACTCAAGTAGCTTCCTAAGACATATGTACAGATTAGTACTCATTTGACTACTCAATAAAGAGCATCTGAAGATCTTTAGAGTTCTCTTTTTTGCACATCTCTCCTTTATAGCACTCTGTCTTGTGAATTCTAGCCTCTCTGATATCCCTGAACTCAGTTTTGGATCTTTAACCCAGGGATTCTGTCATGCTTCTGCCTGGGTTCCTCCTTCCTGTACCATGCCTTAAACACTCTCTCAAAGCAAAAAATAAAAACTTGGGTAATCATAGGAAACATCTCATTTTTTTCCATCTCTCATAGATCACTGTCTTTCATTTCCTTTTGTCCAAAGCTTTAAAATTTATTGTTCCTTATAATTTGCCTGTTTTTGGTTTCTTTAGATAAGATGGTAAATCTAGTCCTTATTATTCCATTTGGCTGAAAGCATAAGTGCTCTGTTATATGTAAAGAAAATTAAAATTTTATATGCAAAATAATAGGGTACAAGTTAAAAATGGAAAATTACCAAATATAATTTATTAAGATTAATTTTAGAAGAACCAGTGAATTAATTTGAGAAGCAAGCTAAAGAAAATATTGTAATACAGACAGTCAGTTTGGAGACCTACCAACTTTGATAGAAACATTTGTTAAAAACCTGCCTCTCTCCACCCTAGTATTGTATCTCAGTATATTTATATATGCACACAGAAGGTATCAAAAGCCTGAAAAGCCACTGCTAGAAAACACTTAAAAGAGCAAAGTAAGATGGCCTAAATAAAGTCTGGGCCCAGGAGAAAACGCTTGTTATTCATGAAAATGCAAATATAGATTGGTACGGATTGGTAAGAGTTTTAAACTCCAGGATAACCTATAGCTCCTCTCACATATCATGCAGTACACCTACATGCTATCTGATATTTAAAATGGCAAAATACTTATCCTAAGGTTCCAAACAGTTTGGCCCATAAAATCCATGTTCCATTTTACTTTTTATACAACTAATATCTTCTCCTTTTCTTCTTTCACAAAAGAAGCAACATCCTCTTGATTTTATCTTCATCCTCCAGTTCAAGACATTGTCCATCAATTCTTCCCATCTCTTACACTTCAACTTGTCCCTTCTTCTAGATCTTTCCTCTTAGTTGCCAGGCATTTCAGTTCTTCACCAACTGTAAACAAATTTTCCACCAACCCTCTTCCTTTTCAAGCTCTAACCTCATCTCTCTCATTTCCTTTCACCACCAAATTTCTCTTCCATTTCCTTCTGAATTGAAACCTTTCTTCAACCTTCTTGTTTAAAAAATTCAAAGATCTCTTCACCATACCCATTCTTCTTGAAATCGCTACTAGATTCAACATTTTGATGACCTAGCTCTTCCTTCGTTTCTGAAACTTTATTTTCTTTGGAATTTCTCTACCAATACAGATCATCAGTGAGACTTAGTTTTCAGCTGTTATCTCATACCACAGTCTCCCTTTGGACAATATTAATCACTCCCAGCTAGTGATTCCCAGCACTGTATCTCTAGGATTGAGCTCAGATTTGAGTTCCAGATTTTATCCTACTCACATTGAATATTTCCTGGAATGTGTCATGCCTTTGTCCAAGCTATTTCTGACCTATTGCACCCTTCTATCTCCTCTATCTTCCTTTAAAAATAAGTATTAATTTCTCCAGACCCTACCTTCCATGTGAAGCACTTATGGGTCTATGCACACAGCATGTAAACACAAAATCAGTTTCTTTTCCATTAGCCCCACCCACATTGGGCCGTCTCACTAATGGTATAAGTCATACAAGTTTTAATTGCTCAATCAAGAAGACTTACAGGACCCAAAATAACAATGCTTACAAGTCTACAGTTTATTGCAGAAAATGGATACAATACAGCTATAGCATTCAAGTAAGAATATGCATCATAATCAAAGGCTATCTCATAGCAGGGGTTCTGAAGAAGCCAAGTGCAAAATCCTATTGTCCTCCCTTTGTGAGGGCCATGGCAGAATGTACCTTCTCTCTTGAATCAGGAACCATCATTATGACACTGAACACTCTGGAACCAGAGATGCTAAAATGAAGTCATCACTAGGGTTTTGGGTTTTTGATTTTTTGGTTTTTTGCTGGTCGCATAGGCATATTCTTTTTGTTTAATCTGCTCAAACAGCAGATTCTTCCAGGGGTCTCACCAAGTCCAGGCACAACTTATCAATCTTACCATTACCAATAAACAATGACACAAACCACCTGAAACTCTTCAGACTAATCATTACAGAACAATACTCTTACTGACTTGGGGTCAGTGCCATACACAGACAAGGAGAACAGCTCAGGCTAATTCTAAGCCTATTGGAATTAACCCTCACAGAACAACCTTTACTAAAATACTTATCAAAGTCTGATTTTTGGCATTTATCTGTCTTCAAAAATAGACTATAAGCTCCATGAAAGTAAGAACTACATTTTGCTTGTCTTGAATTTAAATATCTAAATTAGTATCATGCATTAATTAAATGTATTCTCCTATCTTCCTTAAATATATCAAAGACCAAATTAACCAAAGGACCAAATCACTGACAGATAGGCAAGTAGCAATACAATGAAAAAATTTGTACCCACGCAGAGATTTCATTATACATAAAAGTTATAGTTTCAAATTTGCAAATTTGAATTTGCAGCAGCATTAAGTTCATCGGCTATTTGAAAAATCTAGCTAGAGGGCATATTTTATTTTCAATAATAAAATAAACCCACAAAAATAAAAATAGAATAGAATAATAAAATAAAATAATAAAAGCAGAATAGAAAAATAAACCCATCATCAAACTATTATAATGATCAACTCATGGCTACTCTTGGAAAATACATTTTTTAACTTGATCAACTAAGTTTTAAAAACAAAATTAAAACAACAAAAACATGAATTTATGTTAGTAGCTAAAATCAAATTTAAAATGTTTCACAACCATTGACTATGTTAAGGGCTTTGTGCTCTTTGCCATTCTCTGGAAATATATTGTCTGTATTCGTCACAGCCAGTGGCATGCTTCTCTTAATAAAAACAACTCTTTCAAGGAATATTTCTGACTTGATTTAACTTACAGGCAATTGAAAAGCCAGTCCTACTCACCTTGAAACTAAACACAGCTTCAGAACAAACTGACATAAGATATGCACTGCCTAAAGGACTTAATTTCACTATATCACCTAACTTATCACTAGCCTCCAACATAGTGCTACCCAAATTACAAAGAGAGTGGATGTTATATGTTCCTGAGTTATCACAAGCATCAGCTGAGGCTCCAGTTACAGGATATGCTGCATCTCGTTGATACAGTACAAGGAGACTGGTGTACAATATCCCAAGTGCAGTCTCTGCGATAAGGATGGAGGTAGATGCATTCTCCTAGCTAATGCACAGGCTTCCAGCTATGTCAGGATTATATGTTGGTGCTGTGTAAGTGTTTTTTTGGGTGATGACTCTTGTATCCCCTGAGAGCTAACTCAGTTGACCCCCAGAGTTCACTGTAGCATTAACCTATTATAGGAATCAGAAGAATGTCATGAGCTGTCTCTCTGGAATAGTGACTAGCAGAGGGAGAATAAATCTATTGTGAGCCTATACTGTCACTTTAAGCAAAACAATGTGAGAGAGAGAAACCACAAAGAGCAGTTACCAACATATTACTGCTTCTTGATATATTTTATCATAAGGGTCTATCTCTGATCTCTTTTTCATTCATACAGCAATACAATTGGGAGCCTTATTAAAATCCAGACTCTAAGTTTGGTATTCAGCCTTCTTAATTTTTGTTTTGATCCCGTCTATTTTATCTGTTTAACTTTGCTTTGCAGATACATCAAGTGTTTCTTTGCTACACTATTGCAAAATTCAAGTCTTTGAAGTGTTGGCTTCATGTTATTTTTTGATATCCCACAAACTTGGATTTGGTTAGATTTTGCCTCTTTTTTATAGTAAGAAATACTCTAAAGAAATAATACTTGGTTTCAATTCTCAACTCCCTTCTCTAGTAAGCAGATTTCTCATGAATTCATTATTATCTAAATTATCTCTGAGAAAAATTGTAAAAGGAAGGCCAACTTGCCCAGAGCAATTAGCATGAGAGGAGGGTGCTATCACAGGCAATGTATTACTTGAAGCTCTTTATCTATGACCCTGGTGATGTAAGAAACACAGAACTGAAGTCTTGTCAGGAAGGGTGACTTCCAGTCAGAGGAAAAGTATACTAGTTTGGTATTCTAGCTGTTGGATTATTGTTATTAAACAATAAGTGACTGAAGAAGAATCAAAGAGACAATGTTGCAGTCCTGTCACACATGGATAAAATCTCTGGAGAATCATTTCTAACTTGCCATTGCTGTGGTAGGAGCTACCAACTGCATGCCCAATTAAGTCAGTGACCACTGTTATTCTGTGTAATAAGAATTACCTCAGTCTTAGCATCCCTAAAATGGGACTATTACTATCTATTTAGGTATAAATAGACAATAAATTTTCTTAAAGAAATTGCAATTGTAGGTTGTGGCATAAAACCCAACTGCTTGTATATCAAATTCAGCCTGGGAGAAATTTACTGATCTAGGTCATTTCCCTTTAGTCAGAGTTCCTGAGGACTAGTCCAACCAGATCATCTTTCACAAGGATTTTCTAGTGCCACAGTGATTTCCAGCTTTCTGCCAATAGAGTCACCCTCATTGTAACTAACAGTTTCCTTACCAGAGAGAGTTGCCAAAACCTTGAAATTCACTTTCAACAGGCAGTATACTGATAATTATCTCCTTCTTCCTCTCTAAGCCTGCTCCTCTTCTGCTATTTTCTATCTTAGTTAATGGCATCATTATCTACCTATTTGTCCAAGCTAGAAATGTCAAAATATTTTCAATTATTCACTTTTCCTCTTTCTCCACGTTTAGGAGGTTTCCACCATGTCATGGCCACTCTACCTCTGATAGGTCTTTTATGTAGATTCCCTCCTCAATGCTCCTACTGCCTTAGTTTTGGCAATCCTCATGTCTCACCTTGACCATGGAAGTAAAATGGTTAAATGGTTTAAGAAATGGGTAAATTTGCCTTTGTTTTTTCCTCTTTCACACTGATGCATGGATTAATTTTCTAAAATTCCTTCCTATAAAATAGTCATTGATTTCCTACAGCCTATAAAATAAAGGCATTACTCAAGTAATATTTGTAGAGTATCTACTATATACTAGAATTAAGAGCTCACTGTAAAAAGGTAAGAAATATGGAAGAAAGATAAAATCCCTTGCCTTCGAGGAGCTCAAAATCTAGAAGGGAAAATAGCATATCAACATAATGTGGCAAGTGCTATGTTATTAGAGTAATATGCAATCGTCAGTGGTAGCATAAAATGCAAAAGAGTGAGCAATTCCACATGGAGGTATTGAAGAGGAGTGTATAGATTTGACTGTGTCTGGAAGTATATATAAGCTTTCTCCATGCAAACAAATGAGAGAAGGCCTTCTAGGCCAAGACAACAACATGTGCAAAGGTTCTAATACCTAGGCAAGCATTGCTTATTTAGAGAACTACAAGTATTTGGACATTGGAGAAGAGGGTATAACTTGTATTAGGTGATATACACAAAGGAGTCTAAACTTTGACCTGAAGGTTATGATAGGCCATTAAAGAGATTTAAACAGGATAATAACAAGGATCATGTTTGTGTTTTGGAAAAAAGCAGAAATGAAAGAGAGAACAATTGGAACATTATTACAATAGGTAAGATATGATGAAGCTGTCAATTTAAACAATAGCAATGACATTTGTAGTGCTGGAGTTAGGACAGACAAAAGACGACTCCTTACCAAGAAATGAAAGGCCCTGCAAAATGCAGTCTTGATCTATCAGAGCTCCTGGCACATAGTAGATACTCAATACACTCAATATATAATTGTTGAATAAATAACTAAATAAAGTTACTTTCTGTATCTGTTATCTATTGCTTCATAAGAAATCATACCAAAACTTAGTAGCTTAAAACTACAAAGCTTATTACTTTCCACAATTTTGTTGGTTAGCTGGATGGTGCTTATGCTGACTTTTGCCTGAGTTCATACATATGACTGCATTCAGCCTGCTTGTCAACTGGAGATGGATTCCTCCAGAGACTCATATCTTCACATGGTCTCTTTCCTTTCATGGGATCTCTCTGCATGTGCAATGTGTGTGTGTGTGTGTGCATGTGTGTGTGTGTGTGTGTCTTTGTCTCTCTCTGGGATATGAGACATGTGATCTCTCTCTATGAATCTCCCTCCACCTGGTCTCCCTCTCCATGGGATCTCTCTCCACATAGTCTCTCTTTCATTGGGATCTCTTTCCATGTTGCTACTCCTTCTCCATGAGATCTCTAATGGCTAATCTGGGCTTCTTCAGCCATGACAGTCTCAGGGCTCCAAGCAGGCAAGCCTTGTGCATGAGTGCTTGTCCAGCCTCTATATATCACATGGTCAAGCCCCAACACGAGAGGAGATTATACAAAATGAGTCTTCCAGGAGGCATGATTCCTTAGAAGCCATTATTACAGCAGCCACACATCTCTATACTGAGTGTGTACTACTTCCCTCACAAGAACAGAATATTCTAATCTATTGTTTTTCTCCTAGGTTCCCAGACATGTAATGAACTTTTATACCTTCTTAACTTTACCTAGGCTTCTCCTCTTATATTTCATAGTGCTCCCATCTGCCTTGGAATATTCTCTGCCTCAGATAGAAAGTACCTACTTTCAAAAGTCAGCTGCAACGGCTGAAAAGCCTGATAATACAGGGGAGGAACAATCTTTTCCCTGAATCACTTTTTTCCTAAATTATAGTAGTAATCTCAATGTGCCAGAATTATCTATTGACATGTTTTTCTCTAGCCAGCATTTGAGCATCTCAAAGGTAGTCACTATGTCTCATTCATCTTTGTGTATCCAATAGTTATCATCAATTATCCTCATTCTTGATGCAGAGTTGCTTCTCAAACATTTACTGAGTGAATGACTCTGTTCCTAACTTATATGCATAGGGTTATGAATCATTTTGTAGAGTATGCACATCCTTATGGAAAGAATAGCCTAAAAATAACTTAAATTATATACATTCAACAGATTTTACTCAGAAATAGAGACCTAAAAGATGTATTAGAACATTACATGCCTTCACATAAGCATGTAAAGAAGTGACAATATTGTCTTAGTGGCTAACACGAGATTTCTCTTTAGAGAAGGAAATCCCTTGCAATTGTAAATATTTTTTAACATCTTTGTTGGAGTACAATTGCTTTACAATAGTGTGTTAGTTTCTGCTTTATAACAAACTGAATCTGCTATACATATACATGTATCTCCATATCTCCTCCCTCTTGCATCTCCCTCCCACCCTCCCTATCCCACCACTCTAGGTGGTCACAAAGCACCAAGCTGATCTCCTTGTGCTATGTGGCTGCTTCCAGTAGCTATCTATTTTACATTTGGTGGTGTATATATATACATGACGCTCTCTCACTTTGTCCCAGCTTACCCTTCCCCTTCCTCATGTCCTCAAGTCCATTCTGTACATCTGCATCTTTATTCCTGTCCTGCCCCTAGGTTCTTCAGAACCATTTTCTTTTCTTGTTTTTTAGATTCCATATATATGTGTTAGCATACAGTATTTATTTATCTCTTTCTGACTTACTTCACTCTGTATGACAGTCTCTAGGTCCATCCACCTCACTACAAATAACTCAATTTCGTTTCTTTTTATGGCTGTGTAATATTCCATTGTATATATGTGTTACATCTTCTTTACCATTCATTTGCCGATGGACACTTAGGTTGCTTCCATGTCCTGGCTACTGTAAACAGACCTGCAATGAACATTGTGGAACGTGACTATTTTTGAATTACGGTTTCTCAGGGTATATGCCCAGTAGTGGGATTGCTGGTTCGTATGGTACTTCTTTTTTAGTTTTTTAAGGAACATCCATACTGCTCTCCATAGTGCCTGTATCAATTTACGTTCCCACCAACAGTGCTAGAGGGTTCCCTTTTCTCCACACCCTCTCCAGCATTTATTTTTTGTAGATTTTTCGATGATGGCCATTCTGACTGGTGTGAGGTGATAGTTTAGTTTCTTCAAAACTCATTAGAGTTTTGATTTGTATTTCATTTAATTCCTAGATTTCAATTATTTCCTAGATTTTTTGATGATGGCCATTCTGACTGGTGTGAGATGATAGTTTAGTTTCTTCAAAACTCATTAGAGTTTTGATTTGCATTTCTCTAATGATTAGTGATGTTGAGCATCCTTTCATGTGTCTGTTGGCAATCTGTATATCTTCTTTGGAGAAATGTCTGTTTAGGTCTTCTGCCCATTATTGCATTGCATTGTTTGTTTTTTTGATATTGAGCTGCATGAGCTGCTTGTAAATGTTGGAGATTAATCCTTTGTCAGTTGCTTCATTTGCAAATATTTTCTCCCATTCTGAGGGTTGTCTTATTGTCTTGTTTATGGTTTCCTTTGCTGTGCAAAAGCTTTTAAGTTTCATTTGGTCCAATTTGTTTATTTTTGTTTTTATTTCCATTTCTCTAGGAGGTGGGTCAAAAAGCATCTTACTGTGATTTATGTCATAGAGTGTTCTGCCTATGTTTTCCTCTAAGAGTTTTATAGTGTCTGGCCTTACATTTTGGTCTTTAACCCATATTGAGTTTATTTTTGTGCTTGGTGTTAGGGAATGTTCTAATTTCATCTTTTACATGTAGCTGTCCAGTTTTCCAGCATCACTTATTGAAGAGGCTGTCTTTTCCCCATTGTATATGCTTGCCTCCTTTATCAAAAATAAGGAGACCATATGTGCATGAGTTTACCTCTGGGCTTTCTATCCTGTTCCATTGATCTATATTTCTGGTCTTGGGACAGTTCCATACTGTCTTGATTACTGTAGACTTGTAGTCTAGCCTGAAGTCTGGAAGCCTGATTCCACGAACTCCATTTTTCTTTCTCAAGTTTGCTTTTGCTGTTCGGGGTCTTTTGTGTTTCCATACAAATTGTGAAATTTTTTCTTCTAGTTCTGCGAAAAATGCCATTGGTAGTTTGATAGGGATTGCATTGAATCTGTAGATTGCTTTGGGTAGTATAGTCATTCTCACAATGTTGATTCTTCCATTCCAAGAACATGGTATATCTCTCCATCTGTTTGTATCATCTTTAATTTCTTTCATCAGTGTCTTATGCATTTCTGCATACAGGTCTTTTGTCTCCTTAGGTGGGTTTATTCCCAGGTATTTTATTCTTTTTGTGGCAGTGGTAAATGGGAGTGTTTCCTTAATTTCGTTTTCAGATTTTCCATCATTAGTGTATAGGAATGCAAGAGATTTCTGTGCATTAACTTTGTATCCTACTACTTTACCAAATTCATTGATTAGCTCTAGTAGTTTTCTGGTAGCATCTTTAGGACTCTCTATGTATAGTATCATGTCATCTGCAAACAGTGACAGCTTTACTTCTTCTTTTCTGATTTGGATTCTTTTTATTTCTTTTTCTTCTCTGATTGCTGTGGTTAAAACTTCCAAAACTATTTTGAATAATAGTGGTGAGAGTGGACAACCTTGTGTCGTTCCTGATCTTAGAGGAAATGGTTTCCGTTTTTCACCATTGAGGATGATGTTGGTTGTGGATTTGTCATATGTGGCCTTTAATATGTTGAGGTAAGTTCCCTCTATGCCTACTTTCTGGAGGGTTTTTATCATAAATGGGTGTTGAATTTTGTCCAAAGCTTTTTCTGCATCTATTGAGATGATCATATGGTTTTTCTCCTTCGGTTGGTTAATATGGATTATCACATTGACTGATTTGATTATATGGAAGACTCCTTGCATTCGTGGGATAAATCCCACTTGATTATGGTGTATGATCCCTTTAATGTGCTGTTGTATTCTGTTTGCTAGTATTTTGTTGAGGATTTTTGCATCTATGATCATCAGTGATACTGCCCTGTAGTTTTCTTTCTTTGTGATATCTTTGTCTAGTTTTGGTATCAGGGTGATGGTGGCCTCGTAGAATGAGTTTGACAGTGTTCCTCCCTTTGCTATATTTTTCATTCACCTGTTAAGCCATCTGGTTCTGGGATTTTGTTTGTTGGAAGTTTTTTACTCTGTTTCAATTTCATTGCTTGTGATTGGTCTATTTATATTTTCTTTTCTTCCTGATTCAGTCTCGGAAGGCTGTGTTTTCTAAGAATTTGTCTAATTCTTCCAGGTTGTGCTTGCAATAATCTCCCATGATCCTTTGTATTTCTGCAGTGGCAGTGACTTCTTTTTCATTTCTAATTCTATTGATTTGAGTCTTCTCCCTTTTTTTTGTTAATGAGTCTTGCTAATGGTTTATCATAATTTTTTATGTTGTCAAAGAACCAGCTTTTAGTTTTATTGATCTTTGCTATTGTTTCCATCATTTCTTTTTCATTTATTTCTGATCTGATATTTATGATTGCTTTCCTTCTGCTAACTTTGGGGTTTTTTTGTTCTTCTTTCTCTAATTGCTTTAGGTGTAAGGTTAGGTTGTTTATTTGAGATGTTTCTTGTTTCCTGAGGTAAGACTGTATTGCTATAAACTTCCCTCTTAGAACTGTTTTGCTGCATCCCTTAGGTTTTGGGTTGTCCTGTTTTCATTGTCATTTGTTTCTGGGTATTTTTTAATTTCCTCTTTGACTTCTTCAGTTATCTCTTGGTTATTAGGTAGTGTATTGTTTAGTCTCCATGTGTTTGTATTTTTTACAGACTTTTTCCTGTAGTTGATATTTAGTCTCATAGTGTTGTGGTCTAAAAAGATACTTGATACGATTTTAATTTTCTTAAAATTACCAAGGCTTGATTTGTGACCCAAGTTATGATCTATCCTGGAGAATGTTCCATGAGCACTTGAGAAGAATGTGTATTCTGTTGTTTTTGGATGGAATGTCCTATAAATATCAACTAAGTCCATCTTGTTTAATGTATGATTTAAAGCTTGTGTTTCCTTATTTATTTTCATTTTGGATGATCTGTCCATTGGTGAAATTGGGGTGGTAAAGTCCCCTACTATGATTCTGTTACTGTTGATTTCCCCTTTTATGGCTGTTAGCATTTGCCTTATGAATTGAGGTACTCCTATGTTGGGTACATAAATATTTACAATTGTTATATCTTCTTCTTGGATCAATCCCTTGATCATTATGTAGTGTCCTTCTTTGTCTCTTGTAATAGTCTTTATTTTAAAGTCTATTTTGTCTGATATGAGAATTGTTACTCCAGCTTTCTTTTGATTTCCATTTGCATGGAATATCTTTTTCCAGCCACTCACTTTCAGTCTGTATGTGTCCCTAGGTCTGAAGTGGGTCTCTTGTAGACAACATATATACAGGTCTTGTTTTTATATCCATTCAGCCGTCTTTGTATTTTGTTTGGAGCATTTAATCCATTTACATTTAAAATAGTTATCCATATGTATGTTCCTATTACCATTATCTTAATTGTTTTGGGTTTGTTATTGTAAGGTTTTTCCTTCTCTTGTGTTTCCTGCCTAGAGAAGTTCCTTTAGCATTTGTTGTTAAGCTGGTTTGGTGGTGCTGAACTCTCTTAGCTTATGCTTGTCTGTAAAGGTTTTAATTTCTCCATCAAATCAAGTTGAGATCCTTGCTGCATAGAATAATCTTGGTTGTAGGTTGTTCCCCTTCATCACTTTGAATATGTCCTGCCACTCCCTTCTGGCTTGCAGAGTTTCTGCTGAAAAATCAGCTGTTAATCTTATGGGGATTCCCTTGTATGTTAGTTGTTGTTTTTCCCTTGCTGCTTTTAATATTTTTTCTTTGTATTTAATTTTTATAGTTTGATTAATGTGTCTTGGCGTGTTTCTCCTTGGATATACCCTGTATGGGACTCTGCTCTTCCTGGACTTGATTATTTCCTTTCCCATGGTTTTCCCATATTAGGGAAGTTTTCTTCAAATATTTTCTCAGTCCCTTTCTTTTTCTCTTCTTCTTCTGGGGCCCCTATAATTCAACTGTTTGTGCTTTTAATATTGTCCCAGAGGTCTCTGAGACTGTCTTCAATTCTTTGTATTCTTTTTTCTTTATTCTGCTCTGTGGTAGTTATTTCCACTATTTTATCATCCGGGTCCCTTATCCATTCTTCTGCTTCAGTTATTCTGCTATTGATTCCTTCTAGAGAATTTTTATTTTCATTTATTGTGTTGTTCATCATTGTTTGTTTGCTCTTTAGTTCTTCTAAGTCCTTGTTAAACGTTTCTTGTATTTTCTCCATTCTATTTCCAAGATTTTGGATCATCTTTACTATCATTACTCTGAATTCTTTTTCAGGTAGACTGCCTATTTCCTCTTCATTTGTTTGGTCTGTTGAGTTTTTATCTTGCTCTTTCATCTGCTGTGTGTTTTTCTGTCTTCTCATTTTGCTTAACTTACTGTGTTTGTGGTCTCCTTTCCACAGGCTGCAGGTTCGTAGTTCCCATTGTTTTTGGTGTCTGCCCCCAGTGGGTGAGGTCAGTTCAGTGGGTTGTGTAGGCTTCCTGGTGTAGGGGACTCGTGCCTGTGTTTTGGTGGATGAAGCTGGATCTTGTCTTTCTGGTGGGCAGGACCACGTCTGGTGGTGTGTTTTGGGGTGTCTTGACCTTATGATTTTATGCAGCCTCTCTGTTAATGGGTGATGTTGTGTTCCTGTCTTGCTAGTTGTTGGCACATGGTGTCCAGCACTGTAGCTTGCTGGCAGTTGAGTGGAGTTGGGTCTTAGCATTGAGATGGAGATCTCTGGGAGAGCTTTTGATGTTTGACATTACATGGAGCTGGGAGGTCTCTGGTGGACCAATGTCCGGAACTCAGCTCTCCCACCTCAGAGGCAGAGACCTGACACCCGGCCGGAGCACCAAGACCTTGTCAGCCACATGGCTCAGAAGAAAAGGGAGAAATAAAGAAAGAAAAATAATATAAAATAATTACAGTAAAGAATAAAAAAATTATTAAAATTAAAAAAATTAAAAAGTAATTAAAAAAATAAGAGAACAACCAACCCAAAAAACAAATCCACCAATGATAACAAGGGCTAAAAAGTATCATAAGGAAAAAACAAAACAAAACAAAAAAACAGAGAAATGGACAGACAAAACCCTAGGACAAATGGTAATAGCAAACCTATACAGACAAAATCACACAAAGAAGCATACACATACACACTCATAAAAAGAGAAAAAGCAAAAAGTTATATATATATATATATATATATATATATATATATATATATATATATATATAAAAGGAAGAGGCAACCAAATCAATTAACAAATCTACCAATGATAATGAACTCTAAATACTAAAGTAAGATAAACATAAAACCAGAAACAAATTAGATGCAGAAAGTAAACCCCAAGTCTACAGCTGTTCCCAAAGTCCACCACTTCAATTTTGGGATGATTCATTTTCTATTCAGGTATTCCAGAGATGAAGGGTACATCAGGTTGATTGTGGAGATTTACTCCACTGCTCCTGGGTCTGCTGGGAGAAATTTCCCTTTCTCTTGTTTGTTCACACAGTTCCTGGGGTTCAGCTTTGGATTTGGCTCAAATCTGCATGTAGGTGACCTGAAGGCATCTGTTCCTGCCACAGCAGGTTGGGGTTAAAGGAGCAGCAGATTTGGGGGCTATGGCTCACTCAGGCCAGGGGGTGGGGAGGGGTATGGAATGCCAGGCGAGCCTGTGGCTGCAAGGCTGGCATGACTTTGCAACAGCCTGAGGCATGCTGTATGTTCTCCAGGGGAAGTTGTCCCTGGATCACAGGACCCTAGCAGTGGTGGGCTACACAGGTTCCCAAGAGAGGAGGTGTGGATAAGGACCTGTGCTTCCAAACAGGCTTCTTGGTGGCTGCAGCAGCAGCTTTAGTGTCTCATGCCCTTCTCTGATGTCCTGCACTGATAGTCATGGCTCACTCCACTCTCTGGAGCTCGTTTTAGGGATGCTCTGAATCTCCTCGCCTCACGCACACTGAAACAATGGTCTCTTGCCTCTTAGGCAGTTCCAGACTTTTTCCTGGACTCCCTCCTGTCTAGCTGTGTCACACTAGCCCCCTTCAGTTTGTGTTCACGCAGCTAACCCCAGTCCTCTCCCTGGGATCTGACCTCAGAAGCCCGAGCCTCAGCTCCCAGCCCCCATCCGCCCTGGTGGGTGAGCAAACAAGCCTCTCAGGCTGGTGAGTGCTGGTGGCACTGATCCTCTGTGTGGGAATCTCTCCACTTTGCCCTATGCACCCCTGTTGCTGCACTCTCCTCCATGGCACCAAAGCTTCCCCCTGGCCCAGTGCCTGTCTCCGTCAGTGAAGGGGATTCCTAGTGTATTTAAACTTTTCCTCCTTCACAGCTCCCTCCCAGAGGTGCAGGTCCCATCCCTATTTTTTTGTCTTTGTTTTTTCTTTTTTCTTTTCTCCTACCCAGGTACTTGGGGTGTTTCTTGCCTTTTGGGAGATATGAGGTCTTCTGCCAGCGTTCAGTAGGTGTTCTGTAGTAGTTGTTCCACATGTAGATGTATTCTTGATGTATTTGTGGGGAGGAAGGTGATCTGCACATCTTACTTCTCTGCCGTCTTGAAAGTCTCTCCCAACTGTAAATATTTACACACCCAACATAGGAGCACCTCTATATACATAAGGCAAATGCTAACAACCATAAAAGGGGAAACTGACAGTAACACAATAATAGCAGGGGACTTTAACACCACACTTACACCAATGGACAGATCATCCAGAAAGAAAATTAATCAGGAAACACAGCTTTAAATGACACAACAGAGCAGGTAGACTTAATTGATATTTATAGGACATTCCATCCAAAAGCAGCACAATACAACTTCTTCTTAAGTGCACACAGAACATTCTCCAGGATAGATTACATCTTAGGTTACAAATTAAGCCTTGGTTAATTTAAGAAAATTGAAATTGTATCAAGCATCTTTTCTGACCACAACAGTATGAGATTAGAAATTAATTACAGGAAAAAAAACTGAAAAAAACAAAAACACATGGAGACTAAACAATATGCTACTAAGTAACCAAAAGATCACTGAAGAAATCAAACAGGAAATCAAAATATACCCAGAAACAAATGACAATGAAAACACAATGACCAAACCTATGGGATGCAGCAAAAGCAGTCTTAAAAGGAAAGTTTACAGAATTCAATCCTACCTCAAGAACAAGAAAAACCTCAGATAAAAAACCTAATCTTACACCTAAAGCAACTAGAGAAAGAAGAACAAACAAAACCCAAAGTTAGTAGAAGGAAAGAAATCATAAAAATTAGAGTGGAAATAAATGAAATAGAAACAAAGAAAACAATAGCAAAAATCAATGAAACTAAAAGCTTGTTCTTTGAGAAGATAAACAAAATTGATAAACGCTTAGTGAGACTCATCAAGAAAAAAAGACAGAGGATTCAAATCAGTAAAATTAGAAATGAAAAAAGAGGAAATATAACTGACACCACAGAAATACAAAGGATCCTAAGAGACTACTACAAGCAACAATATGCTAATAAATTGGACAATCTGGAAGAAATGGACAAATTCTTAGAAAGGCACAACTGAACAAGACTGAACCAGGAAAAAATAGAAAATATGAACAGACCAATCACAAGTAATGAAATTCAAACTGTGATTTAAAATTTTCCAACAAGCAAAAGTCCAGGACCAGATGACTTCACAGGTGAATTCTATCAAACATTTAGAGAAGAGCTAACACCGATCCTTCCCAAACTCTTCCAAAAAATTGCAGAGGAAGGAACACTCCCAAGCTCATTCTACAAAGCCACCATCACCCTGATAACAAAACCAGACAAAAATATCACAAAAAAAGAAAACTATAGACCAACATCACTGATGAACATTGATGCAAAAATCCTCAGCCAGGTACTAGCAAACAGAATTCAACAGCACATTAAAATAATCATACAGTGAGATCAAGTGGGATTTATCCCAGGGATGCAAGGATTCTTCAATATACGCAAATCAACCAATGTGATACACCATATTAACAAATTAAAGATAAAAACCATATGATCATCTCAATAGATGCAGAAAAAGCTTTTGACAAAATTCAACACCAGTTTATGATAAAAAAACTCTCCAGAAAGTGGGCCTAGAGGGAACCTACCTCAACATAAAAAAGGCCACATATGACAAACCCACAGCAAGCATCATTCTCAATGGTGAAAAACTGAAAGCATTTCCTCTAAAATCAGGAACAAGACACTGATGTCTACTCTTGCCACTCTTATTCAACAGAGTTTTGGAAGTCCTAACCATGGCAATCAGAGAATAAAAAGAAATGAAAGGAATACAAATTGGAAAAGAAGAAGTAAAACTGTCACTGTTTACAGATGACATAATACCATACATAGAAAATCCTGAAGAAGCCACCAGAAAACTACAAGAGCTAATCAATGAATCGGGTAAAGTTGCAGGATACAAAGTTAATGCACAGAAATCTCTTGTATTCCTATACACTAACAATGAAAGATCAGAAGAGAAATTAAGGAAACAATCCCATTTACCATCACAACAAAAAGAATAAAATACCTAGAAATAAACCTGCCTAAGGAGGCAAAAGAGCTATACTCAGAAAACTATAAGACACTGATGAAAGAAATCAAAGATGACAAAAACAGTTGGAGAGATATACCACGTTCTTAAATTGGAAGAATTGATATTGTGAAAATGACTATACTACCCAAAGTAATCTACAAATTCAACAAAATCCCTATCAAATTTCCAGTGACATTCTTCTCAGAATTAGAACAAAAAATTTTACAATTTATATGTAAGCACAAAAGACCCTGAATAGCCATAGCAATACTGAGAGAGAAAAATGGGTGGAGGAATCAGGCACCCTGACTTCAGACTATACTACAAAGGTACAATAATCAAGACAGTATGGTACTGGCACAAAAACAGAAATACAGATCAATGCAACAGGATAGAAAGCCCAGAGATTAACCCACGCACCTATGGTCACCTAATCTATGACAAAGGTGGCAAAAATATATAATGGAGAAAAGACAGTCTCTTCAGTAAATGATGCTGAGAAAACAGGACAGCTACATGTAAAAGAATGAAATTAAAACACTCCCTAACACCATACACAAAAATAAACTCCAAATGGATTAAAGACCTGAATGTAAGACCAGACACTATAAAACTCTTAGAAGAAAACATAGAACACTCTTTGATGTAAATCACAGCAGATCTTTTTTGACCCACCTCTTCTACAGTAATGAAAATAAAAACAAACAAAAAAAAATGGAACCTAATTAAACTTAAAAGATTTTGCACAGCAAAGGAAACCATAAATGAGATTAAAAGACAACTCTCAGAAATGGAGAAAATATTTGCAAATGAAGAAACTGACAAAGGATTAATCTCCAAAATATACAAAGAGCTCATGCAGCTCAATATCAATAAAAAACAAACAACCCAATCAAAAAATAGGCAGAAGACCTAAGTAGACATTTCTCCAAAGAAGACATACAGATAGCCAACAAACACATGAAAGGATCCTCAACATCACTATTTATTAGAAAAATGCAAATCAAAACTACAGTGAGGTGTCACCTCACATTGGTCAGAATGACCATCATTTAAAAATCTACAAAAAATAAATGCTGGCGAGAGCGTGGAGAAAAGAGGACCTTCTTGCGCTGTTGGTGGGAATGTAAGTTGATACAGCCACTATGGAGAACAGTATGGAGGTGCCTTAAAAAACTAAAAAACTAAAAATAGAACTACCATATGACCTAGCAATACCTCTACTGGGTATACCTCTACCCAGAGAAAATGATAATTCAAAAAGACACATGCACCCCAATGTTCATTGCAGCACTATTTACAATAGCCAGGACATGGAAGCAACATAAATGTCCATCGACAGATGAATGGATAAAGAAGATGTGGTACATATATACAATAGAGTATTACTCAGCCATAAATGAGTGAAATTGGGTCATTTGTAGAGACATGGATGGACCTAGAGTCTGTTATACAGAGTAAAGGCAGTCAGAAAGAGAAAAACAAATATTGTATATTAATACATATATGTGGATTCTAGAAAAATGGTACAGATGAACCTATTTGCAGGGCAGGAATAGAGAAGCAGACATAGAGAATGGACATGTGGACATGGGATGAGGAAAGGGGGTGAGATGAATTGGGAGATTGGGATTGACATAAATTTACTACCATGTGTAAATAGCTAGTGAGAACCTGCTGTATAGCACAGGGAGCTCAGCTTGGTACTCTGTGATGTCCTAGATGGTTGGGATGGGGAGGGGGTTGGGAGGGAGGTCCAAGAGGGAGGGGATATATGCATACATGTACATATACAGCAGAAACTAATACAGCAGAAACTAACACAACATATTAAAGCAACTATACCCCAATTTTAAATATATATATATACACTTTAAAAAACTGGGGCTACTAAGTATTATATTTCTCTTTCCCAATTCATTGCTTGTTTGATTTAGAACTGGAAAATTCACCCTTTTACTTCTACACCAAGATGACTGTGTCTAGTTGTGTGTTTTACATTGCTACATGCAGTACAGAATTCAGCCTTGAATCCTTTATTGGGGAGTTTTATTTAGCTTTATTCAGAAAAGAAAATAGCTGTTCACAAACATAAGTACATCTGGGCACCTATAAAATCTTTACAGAATGATTTTACCATTAAGAAAACTACCTTACAGAGATATTTGTAGAATTCTAGTATTCTAGAACTTCTATTTAGTTTTCAGAAACATTTCTGCAGCTCAGAAACTTCCATTTGAAGCTCTTTGTTCACATGATTAAAGTTAATTGTGAGAGCTTAATTTGACTGAAATTGAATATTAGCACGTATTTATAAACTGTGAAATCAGAGAATATTTTCTGGAATCCAGTTCATACTTGGAGAATGTAGTTTAAGCTACAGTTGTCGCTTCTAGAGTCACTTTAATCAGAGGAATGTAAATCTCCATTTTCCTTGTCAGATGTTTCCCAAAGACACAATTTTACTTGAAATGGGCACATAAAATCATTGGTAACCACTTGTGAAGGTCTTTTCAAGGTGTTTAGATGAGTTGTAACATCAACCAAAAAGGCGAAGATTCATCCCTCAGTCTCTGGTGAGCTGAAGCAGAAATTTTCCCAAGACGACATGAGCAAGTCAATTTCTTTCAACTCTTAAAAATAAGAAACTTCAATACAACTGAAATGACTCAACCAAGTCACCTAGCCTCTGCATACACATTAGACAACTTATTTGATTGTGTTTCTAGGACATCAAGTAAACATTGAGTTATCTACCTTTCAGCCACAGGATCTTCTTATCTTACTTCAAATGAAGACAGGCTTCATTTTTTTTAAAATCATTTGGTACAAAGTAATTCTTGGAAAATTGTAATGTGTCCCTCAAAATTTTAGCACCTGAAATTTTCGTCTCAGAAAGAGTTTGGTATTAACATAGACTTTCATGGAGACACTATCTAATATTAGAGTCACTCTCTAATATTTCTTGGCCAGTTTTCATTAAGTATTTCAAAGCTTTCCTCAACACAGATACTTTGTTTGTGAATGTTGTGCCTCTCATGTGTTTTATGTCCAAACTTTCTTCAGTCTCATTTATATTCTCACTTACAACACATACAAATATAGCTAACCAGATGGTATTTGTTACATTTGGGCTTTCATCAGCTACAATAGAACATGACATAAAAATTTCAACTTCCGCCAGTGTATTTTTAAGTTGTTGCCATTTCTTCAACATTCTGAGCTCACATTTCTTATTGGAATTAAATCTTAATGACAATTTAAATGATTGTTTAGGACACATAATTTCTTCTGTTTTTAACAAGGTAATTTTTGTAGGTAATACCTAACTGATTTTATGGCAATTTTACTCAGATTTTTTAAATTCAAAAACAAGCTCAGTAAGAACTTTGGAACCTCTTCTCAGATCATGAAGTTTCTCACCAAACAAATTTTCCATATATCAATCATATTTCTTATTATCGTTGCTTACATAATAGTACTTTAAGTTGTATTTTTGGACAAAAACTCATTTTATATATTAAAAACACAGGAATAGTCTTCACCTTTGGAAAGAATTGTGCTCTCTCCCATATGCTACCCTCTCAGCATATCATTTGTTTTCTCTTTTTTGATAATGATACAAGTACAAGAAATTATTTTTCTTTTTCTCTACAAAAGAAAATAGTAATAGAAATGCAATTCTATAAGGCAACTGAAATTCAGTCTCCTTATCAGGGATGCAAAAAGGAAACTATGTTTCACTCTGTTTCTGATACTTAGCTTGAGAATTTGTGCCAGTGATGCCAAATCTTCTGATTTTTCAACAGAAGGCAAAAACCTGGAATTTTCTGTAAAAGTGCCCAATTTTTACATTTTGAGAAATAATTCAAAATGTGTTTAAAACATTGTTCAAAATAAGCTGAGGCTGGTGGGGGGAGAGATGAATTAAGGGTTTGGGATTAACAAGTACAAACCACTGTATATAAAATAGACAAACAACAAGGTCCTACTGTATAGCATAGGAAACTATATTCAATATCTTGTAATAAACTATAATGCAAAAGAATATGAGAATATATATATATATATATATATATAGAGAGAGAGAGAGAGAGAGAGAGAGAGAGAGAGAGAGATGAATCACTTTGGTGTACACCAGCAACTAACACAACATTGTAAATTAACTATACTTCAATTAAAAAACAAAAAAAGAAAAGCTGACACTGCATTCGGCCCATGGCTGGTTTGTGGTCTCTGTGCTGAGTCAAGTTTTCATACTGTGTGAATTCAGACCCTTGCCCAAGTGCCCTATATCTTACTAACCTCAAATTTAGCTGCAGATCCTGATCGCATAAATTAAATAAATCAATTATGAATAGCTATTATTCATCAGAAACACTGCTTGGCATTCAAAGAAATAGTGAAACTGTGAATTCATTCAATAACTTATATACATTACCTTAATGTACTATCATCAATAAACACTGAAATATTCCAATGTGTAAATTTTAATAAAGAATAGTATTTCAATCATGGCCTATATATCCTGCCTTACAAATGGATGGAAGAAAGATCAACATATTATTCTTTCTTCATTAAAACACATGCTGTTAAAAACAGCTAGAAGAGAGTTTTCATTACAAGTCCTGCCTGATAGTTCTTACAAATCCAGATTCATGCACAAAGAATATCAGATTATGTATCCTATGAGAAATCAGTGTGCAAGGAGTTGGCCACCTGAAATTCTCCTCCAAATAGAAAGCCAAACTAGCAAATAAATTGTTGAATCATAATGAACTATCTGTAATGCCATCAAACTCAACTGTAATTTTAAATGTAAACACCTAGGACCAGTGTGGTTGAGGAGAGAAAATCTTTAGAAAAGGCCTGGTAATTCAATTTGAAGAACTAAAGGGTAAGGAGTAAAAAATAGAGTTGATAATATGTATTACATATACATATTAACTGTTTGTCTCAGAAAGACAGAGCATATTAAGTAGTATATAAAAAATAGGTCTTGAAAACTTACACTTCTCATTAACTATCAGGATCCAAGAATATCTTCTCCTAAATTCAGAGAGCCTTATTCATCATTAAATGTTTAGTTTCAAGGAAGATATAGTGTCATACAAAAAGAACTGATCAATGTGATAATCCCTTCCTTCTAAGACAAGGTTTTATTCGGGGTCCATGGACAGGCAACAGTGATATTCATGAAGCCCCTGAAATTATGTTAAAATTTCGTGTATGTAAAATTTTCTAAGGAAAGAGCTTATAGTTTTCATAACATGTTTAAGACAATTAACACCAATTAGTTTGAAATTATTATTATGGTAGGAGCTGGAATCAAAGAAAGAATTTGATCAATATTTCTCATTAGAATCTAAGATAACAAAACCCTATTTTTAAAAAAATAACTTTCAAATAAGTCATTAGTAATTATTTGGCTAGGTCCTCAGTACATATGCAGTAAAGTATTATGACTGTCCAATAAATTCATTAGAAAAGGTTGTGGAATGTTGAAAAACATAGGGATTGAGGAGACAGACAGATGTATGCTTTATCCAAGTTCTGCCACTAATTAGCTACATGACAAAGAACAAGGTATTTAAACTCTCTGAACCCCTGTTCTTTCTTCTGTCAAAGATAATAAAAAGTCATATCTCAAAATGACTACCTTAAAGAGTTTAAGAAGAATTCCTACTACCTGGCACCTAGTAGGAATTCACTAACAATCTTTCTTATTGAATAAATGCTCTTCATAATTGCCTAAAATATCCAGACCATTCATTCTCAGTAACTGAGAAGGCCAGAGGTCGGTAACTTGTAAAAATGTTCATAGGATACAAAAACACCTCAAAGAAATGCAAATCAAAACTACAATGAGATATCATCTCACACCAGTCAGAATGGCCATCATCAAAAAATCTACAAACAATAAATCCTGGAGAGGGTGTGGAGAAAAGGGAACCCTGCTGCACTGTTGGTGGGAATGTAAATTGATACAGCCACTATGGAGAACAGTATGGAGGTTGCTTATAAAACTAAAAATAGAACTACCATATGACCCAGCAATCCCACTACTGGACATATACTCTGAGAAAACCATAATTCAAAAAGTCATGTACCACAATGTTCACTGCAGCACTATTTACAATAGCCAGGATATGTTGGCAACCTAAGTGCCCATCGATAGATGAATGGATAAAGAAGATGTGGCACATATATACAATGGAATATTACTCAGCCAGAAAAAGAAACGAAATTGAGTTATTTGTAGTGAGGTGGATGGACCTAGAGTCTGTCATACAGAGTGAAGTAAGTCAAAAAGAGAAAAACAAATACCATATGCTAACACATATATATGGAATCTAAAAAACAAACAAAAAAAATGGTCATGAAGAACCTAGGGCAAGACGGGAATAAAGATGCAGACCTACTAGAGAATGGAATTGAGGATACGGGGAGGGGGAAGGGTAAGATGGGACAAAGTGAGAGAGTAGCATGGACATATATACACTACCAAACGTAAAATAGATAGCTAGTTGGAAGCAGCTGTATAGAACAGGGAGATCAGCTCGGTGCTTTGTGTCCACCTAGAGGGGTGGGATAGGGAGGGTGGGAGGGAGGGAGATGCAAGAGGGAAGAGATATGGGGATATGTGTATATGTATAACTGATTCACTTTGTTATAAAGCAGAAACTAACACACCATTGTAAAGCAGTTATACTCCAATAAAGATGTTAAAAAAAAAAAACCTCCAAAATATCCACCAAAATGAACAAAAAAAAAAAATGAGCCCCTCAGGTAAAAAATGGAAACACAGCATTTGCACCCAGATTTCAGTTGGTACATGCAGCACACAAAATGAAATGGAGCTTTGCAACCTCAAAAAACTCACTATTACTCATGGAGTGGACAAGTATAAGGTGAGGTCTGAGGGCAAAACTATAATACAACCATAGTAGCTCCCAGTGCCTACCAGAGAGGAAACTTCTGTTAACCTATGAAGTAAGAAACTAAAGATCAATATTGTAAGTGTATATGCAGCAAAATCCTCACTATTTAAGAGACTATATTTTTTCTACTTCAGAGGAATTAAAATATTCTTTCTTTTATAAATCTATGATAATAGTAAATAGTAACTTTTCAATTAACTTATATAGTGATTTCAAAATTAATAAAACTATGTCTTTCTCCAATTTAAAAAACTTTTTTTTTCTGTAAAAAGGTCTAGAACAGTAGTTCTAGTAATCTAGTAGATTAGTAAATCTGCAGAACAGCTAGGGGACATCATACCTGATAACATTAATTAGCAATTAATCTAAGTTAATCATTTTAATCATTATTAATATGATCAGGCAACAGAAGGTCCTCAAAAATAGAAAGAAAATCAGAAGCCAAAGAAGAAAGTGACCAAGCTGGGTGATCAAAACAACCACCAGTGAATATTTAATTCTGGAAACAAGAGAGAACTTTTAAAAAATTCTAAGTAAAATTCTCACTGAGATGTGAGAAGATAATATTGTGTTGTATGGTTTTTTTTAAGTATCTATTTTTTTATTTCATTCTTTTAACATCTTAATTGGAGTATAATTGCTTTACAATGGTGTGTTAGTTTCTGCTGTATAACAAAGTGAATCAGCTATACATATACATGTATCCCCATATCTCCTCCCTCTTGTGTCTCCCTCCCACCCTCCCTATCCCACCACTCTAAGTGGACACAAAGCACCGAGCTGATCTCCCTGTGCTATGCAGCTACTTCCAACTAGCTATCTATTTTACATTGGGTAGTGTATATATGTCCATGCCACTCTCTCATTTCGTCCCAGCTTACACTCCCCCCTCCCCGTGTCCTCAGGTCCTTTCTCTACATCTGCATCTTTATTCCTGTCCTGCCCCTAGGTTCTTCAGAATTTTTTTTTTTTTTTTAGATTCCATATATATGTGTTAGCATACGGCATTTGTTTTTATCTTTCTGACTTACCTCACTCTGTATGACAATCTCTAGGTCCATCCACCTCACTACAAATAACTCAATTTTGTTTCTTTTTATGGCTGAGTAATATTCCATTGTATATATGTGCCACATCTTTATCCATTCATCTGTTGATGGACACTTAGGTTGCTTCCATGTCCTGACTATTGTAAATAGAGCTGCAATGAACATTATGGTACATTACTTTTTTTGAATTATGGTTTTCTCAGGGTATATGCCCAGTAGTGGGATTGCTGGGTCACATGGTAGTTCTATTTTTAGTTCTTTAAGAAACTCCATACTGTTCTCCATAGTGGCTGTATCAATTTACATTCCCACCAACAGTGCAGGAGGGTTGCTCTCTTTTCTCCACACCCTCTCCAGCATTTATTGTTTGTAGATTTTTTGATGATGGTCATTCTGACCTTGTGAAGTAACACCTCATTGTAGTTTTTTTTTAATATGGTTTTTTAATTAATTAATTAATTTTATTGATTGATTTTTGGCTGCATTGGGTCTTTGCTGCTGTGCACGGGCTTTCTCTAATTGCAGTGAGCAGGGGCTACTCTTCATTGCGGTGCGCGGGCTTCTCAAGTGGTGGCCTCTCTTGTTGCAGAGCACAGGCTCTAGGCACCCAGGCTTCAGGAGTTGTGGCTCATGGGCTCTGGTGCGCAGGCTCAGTAGATGTGGAGCATGGGCTTAGTTGCTCTGCAGCATGTGGGATCTTCCCAGACAGGGGCTTGAATCTGTGTCCCCTGCATTGGCAGGCGGATTCTTAACCACTGTGCCACCAGGGAAGCTCTTCATTGTAGTTTTGATGTGTGTTTCTCTAATGATTAGTGATGTTGAGCATCCTTTCATGTGTTTGTTGGCAATCTGTATATTTTCTTTGAATAAATGTTTATTTAGGTCTTCTGCCCATTTTTGGATTGGGTTCTTTGCTTTGTTGATATTGAGCTGCATAAGTTGTTTGTATATTTTGGAGATTAATCCTTTGTCAGTTGCTTCATTTGTAAATATTTTCTCCATTTCTGAGGGTTGTCTTCTCATCTGGTTTATGGTTTCCTTTGTTGTGCAAAAGCTTTTAAGTTTCGTTAGGTCCCATTTGTTTATTTTTGTTTTTATTGTGATTTCTCTAGGAGGTGGGTAAAAAGCATCTTTCTGTGATTTATGTCATAGAGTGTTCTGCTTATGTTTTCCTCTAAGAGTTTTATAGTGTCTGAACTTGCATTTAGGTCTTTAATCCATTTAGAGTTTATTTTTGTGTATGGTGTTAGGGAGTGTTGTAATTTCATTCTTTTACATGTAGCTGTCCAGTTTTCCCAGCACCACTTATTTAGGAGGCTGTCTTTCTCCATTGTATATTCTTGCCTCCATATCAAAACTAAGGTGACCATATGTGCGTGGGTTTATCTCTGGGCTTTCTATCCTGTTCCAGTGATCTATATGTCTATTTTTGTGCCAGTACCATACTGTCTGATTACTGTAGATTTGTATTATAGTCTGAAATCTAGGAACCTGACTCATCCAGCTCCGTTTTTCTTTTTCAATATTGCTTTGGCTGTTTGGGATCTTATGTGTTTCCATACAAACTGTGAAATTTTTTGTTCTAGCTCTGTGAAAAATGCCATTGGTAGTTGGATAGGGATTGCATTGAATCTGTAGATTGCTTTAGGTGGTAGAGTCATTTTCCCAATGTTGATTCTTCCAATCTAAGAACATGGTATACCTCTCCATCTCTTTTAATCATCTTTAATTTCTTCCATCAGTGTCTTATAGTTTTCTGCATACAGGTCTTTTGTCTCCTTAGGTAGGTTTATTCCTAGATATTTTATTCTTTTTGTTGCAATGGTAAATGGGAGTGTTTCCTTAATTTCTCTTTCAGATTTTTCATCATTAGTGTATAGGAATGCAAGAGATTTCTGTGCATTAATTTTGTATCTTGCTACTTTACCAAATTCATTGATTAGCTCTAGGAGTTTTCTGGTAGCATCTTTAGGTTTCTCTATGTATAGTATCATGTCATCTGCAAACAGTGACAGTTTTACTTCTTTTCTGATTTGGATTCCTTTTAGTTCTTTATCTTCTCTGATTGCTGTGGCTAAAACTTCCAACCTTATGTTGAATAATAGTGATGACAGTGGGCAACCTTGTCTTGTTCCTGATCTTAGAGGAAACGGTTTCAGTTTTTCACCATTGAGAATGATGTTGGCTGTGGGTTCGTCATATATGGCCTTTATTATGTTGAGGTAAGTTCCCTCTATGCCTACTTTCTAGTGGGTTTTTAATCATAAATGGGTGTTGAATTTTGTCAAAAGTTTTTTCTGCATCTATTGAGATGATCATATTGTTTTTCTCCTTCAATTGGTTAATATGGTGTATCACAATGATTGATTTGCATATATTAAAGAATCCTTGCATCCCTGGGATAAATCCTACTTGATCATGGTGTATGATCCTTTTAATGTGCTGTTGGATTCCGTTTGCTAGTATTTTGTTGAGGATTTTTGCATCTATGTTCATCAGTGATATTGGCCTGTAGTTTTCTTTTTATGTGACATCCTTGTCTGGTTTTGGTATCAGAGTGATGGTGGCCTTGTAGAATGAGTTTGGGAGTGCTCTTCCCTCTGCTGTATTTTGGAAGAGTTTGAGAAGGATAGGTGTTAGCTCTTCTCTAAATGTTTGATAGAATTCGCCTGTGAATCCATCTGGTCCTGGGCTTTTGTTTGTTAGAAGATTTTCAATCACAGTTTCAATTCCAGTGCTTGTGATTGGTCTGTTTATATTCTCTATTTTTTCCTGGTTCAGTCTCAAAAGGTTGTGCTTTTCTAAGAATTTGTCTATTTCTTCCAGGTTGCCCATTTTATTGGCATATAATTGCTTGTAGTGTTCTCGCATGATTGTATTTCTGCAGTGTCAGTTGTTACTTCTCCTTTTTCATTTCTAATTCTATTGATTTGAGTCTTCTCCCCAAATATCCCAGCTCTCTCACTATCTTGGCAAGGATAACTCTGAAGTGTATTTTCTACACTGACTCCCGAGAGTTTCTCAGAGAGATTAAGCTCTAGTTGTTCACAATGGTAAATTACTTGCTAACACAGCCCTTAGTGTCTTCCCTAATTTCTCTGTCCCAATTCCTCATCCCTTTACATATACTTCCTAGAAAATACTTGATTTTGAATCCAAGCTAAAATAATCCTTCTGCTCCCAAAAAATTAGTCAAAATCTATAAAGAAAACTATTATAAATGCACAAAAGAAGGCCACAAACATAATTGGAAATTAAGAACTCCCTCAGAACAAGTAGGGAGAAAATAATAACCTAGGAGACTTGTATAACAAATAGTGGATTTGATATATTGAATTATATAGACAAGAACATTATCAGAGATCTACCTTTCCCATACAGCAACAGACGAAGCTGATTTCCCAAATTCAAAGAACAGATAATTTCTATGTTATTTAAATTGTTACAGAGAATAAAGAGGTTTTCACTGTTAATTTTATGAAGCTACTGTAACTTTAATTCTAAAAACTAATAGACTTTGTATGCCCACCTGTGAGCACACATCCACCCAGACACTCACTAACTACAAAGCAATGTCATTTGGGAGTATAACGAAAAAAATCCCAATTAAAATATCAGCAAATCAAATTCAGCATTATATCAAAAGCATATTGCAACAGGACCAAATTGACTTTATTCCAGGAAAACACGGATAACTCAGCTTAGGAAATTCAATTCTGTGGTTCATTATGTTGATAGATACATAGATTAAAACTATATATTTCTAAACATGATTTTAAAGCTATTAAATGTAACTTATCTATCCTTATATTGAGAATAAGACTTCCTTAATGTGATTCAGTCTAACAGAAAAAAATTAGCATCATCATTCTTAATGGTGAAAAAATCAGAGGCATTTATGTTAAAGTCAGAGATGAAACAAGGATATTTGCTATCACTTCCATTAATTGACATAGCTCTGAAGTTTCTAGTCAATGCAATGAGACAAGAAAAAGAAGATGGGTACACATTGGAAACCAAATAAACAATTATCATAATTTGCAAATAATATAATTATCTATCCCCCGAAAAAAAGGCAAAAAAACACAGAAAAAATTTTGATAGTCATAACGAAATTTCATAAGTGACTAATTTACAATGTTAATATACAAAAATCAGTAAATCCTAAACATTAGTAATAATCATTTAGATGCCTGAATAGAAGAGTCTTATTCACAGTCCTATTGAAATAAAAGGTATATTATTCCTAGAAATAAACCTAAAAAGAACTATATAAAATCCCTCTGAAGAAAGCTATAAAATGTTACTGATAAGTATAAAAAGACTTTCTAAATAAAGTTTAATAAAGACTTTCTAAATAAAATGCATAAAATGCCAGATTCTTAGATGGGAGTACTCAATATTGTGAAGATTTCAGTTTTCTCCAACGTAATCTATAAATTAAATGCATTCCAATTAAATTCTCTATAGAACTAATGAAAATAGAATGTACTAATGGTATGGAATGTACCAAAGTGATTTGTTATTTTCATGAAGAATAATTTCATGAGGATGACCAAGACATTTTTGAAAGAGAAAAATAAAGGGGATGTATTATACTGAACAGCAAGATTTATAAAAATTTACAATTATTGGCATAAGAATAAATAAATAGATAAAAAAGACAAAATAAGATCTAAATCCATAAATACATGAAAACTTTTGTGTTATGAATGTGACATTTCAAATCAGTGGGAAAAAGCGATGAATAAATATAATAAATAATTTTGTACAACTGGATAAACACTTGGAAAAATATTAAGTATCTGCCTCACACAAATCCAGGTGTATTAATATTTAAATTCTTTTTAACATAGGATTATTACAAACAAAAGAGAATATTATTTTAATAATGAAAAAGAAAGACAATTCTTAAGTGTAAGAAATCCAAAAACTATAAAGTTGTGTCACTATATATTAATTTTTAAAATTTAAGGCAAAAACATTATGAACAAAATTAAAAGATAAGTAAAAAAAAAAAATCACAATGTATACAATTGACAATGTTCATAGTACATGTACACCCTAATATTGTATATCTTAGTATTATAGTAGGTCATAATATACAATACTCTAAAAGAAAAATAGACATTAAACACAAGCAATTTACATAATAAGAAAAACAAATAATGAGCCAAGAATACTCAGTGAGGAAAAGATAGTCTCTTCAACACATGGTGTTGAGAAAATTGGATAACTAGATACAGAAAAATAAAGTTGGACCTCTATCTTACACCATTCACAAAAATTAACTCAAAATTGATTAAAACTTAAACATAAGACCTGAAATCTTAAAACTCATAGAAGAAAGTTTAAGGTAAAAGCTCCTGAACACTGGTCTTAGCAATGATTTTTTGGATATGACACCAACTAACAAAAGCAAAAATCAACAAATGAGACTACATCAAATTAAAAAGCTTCAAAATGTGCTCAACATCACTAATCATCAGGGAAATGCAAATCAAAACCGCTATGAGATATCACCTTGCACCTGTTAGAATGACTATTATCAAAAACACAAGAAACAAGTGTTGGCAAGGCTGAGAAAAGGAAACTCTTGTGCACTGTTGGTAGGAGCATAAATTGACAATAGAAAACAGTATGGAGGTTCCTCAAGAATTATAAATAGAACTACCATATGATCCAGTAATCCCTCTTCTGGGTATATATATCCAAAGGAAATGAAAACAGGATGTCCAAGAGTTATCTGCACTCCCATGATTATTGCAGCATTATTCACAATAGCCAAGATATGGAAACAACCTAAGTGTCCATCAATGAATGAGTGGATAAAGAATATATATATATGTGTGTGTGTGTGTGTGTGTGTGTGTGTGGTGTGTGTGTGTGTAATGGAATATTATTGAGCCATAAATAAGAATGAAATCTTGCCATTTGTGACAACATGGATGGACCTCAAGGGCACTATGATAAGTGAAATAAGTCAGGCAGAGAAAGAAAAATGCTGTATGATCTCACTTATATGTGGAATCTAAAAAAGCCAAACTCATAGAAATAGAGAGTAGAATGGTGGTTACCAGAGCCTGGGGGCAGAGGAATTGGGGAGATATTGCTAAAGGGTACAAACTTGCAGCTAAAAGATGAATGAGTTCTGGAGAACTATGCACAGCATAGTGATGATAGTCAACAATATTGTATTATATACCTCAAAGGGGCTAAGAGACTAGATATTAAATGTTTTCCATCACAGAAAAGAAATGATAATTATTTGTTGTGACAGAGGTGTTAGCTAACACTACAATGGTAAATCATACTGCAATATATAAATGTATCAAATCAACACATTGTATACTTTAAACTTATACAATGTTATACGTTAATTATATCTCAGTTTTAAAAAGAAAAAAGAACAATATGAAAAACTGCTCAATTCAGTTAATAATTTTAAAAATTCAAATAAAAATAATGATTATATTGTCTTTTAACATATCAGATTGGCAAAGTTTAAAACTATAAACAATACAGTGCTAGCAGGGATGTGAGAAAATTGACACAGTTTTGGTGGAAATGTAGTTTGAAAGTATCTTTCAGGAGAGCCATCTCAGTATCTTCAAACTTAAACACTATTTGATTCAGCAATTTAATTTCTGAGAATGTATTCAAAGAAATAATAGGGCAAAGGTATATGTACAAAGATATTTATTGAAACATTACAGTAGTAAAGAACAAATGGAATGTTCTATGTGTGAATTATATTAAATAAGTTTTCAAATAGATCACTTTTGTGTTAACTTGGAAAGAGGTCCACAAAATGTTTAAGTCAAATAAACATCTTACATTCTCAAATATATATTATGTATAGTTAGGATTATATATATACACAGATATGTGTATAACGTTAAAGGATAGAAGGAAGTACACTGAAACATTAATAGTAAATATTTATAAGGTGAGATTACAGAGGAACATTAAATTTTTCTGTTTCATAATTTTCACCATGATTTGTATTATCAGGAAAGTATCTTCCATTTTGGAAAAAAAAAGGAATAAGAAATATTAAATTTTAATATTTGGGAGAGAGTTGTTTTGACTCACATTTTTATCCCTAACTGTCCTTTCAGTGAAATCAATGGTCTAAATAAATATTTACATCATCCATGAGCAGCAGTAAAATAGGGGATTTTTTAGAGTTTATGAATAAAGTTGTGATTTAAAGCAAAGCAAACTTTTGATATTGGATTGAAAATAAATCTGAGTTTTAGAGTTTTGAGAAAAGACTTCTACTAACAAGACAACATCTATACCTCCAAGATATTTGAAATTCTTACCAAACAGACTATGCATACAAAAAGGAAAAAATAATCAAAGTTTTTATTTTCTTTCATTTCTGAAGGTTAATGTTAAACAAAAATCAGTGGGAGGAGGGAGGAGCTTCAAGATGGCAGAAGAGTAAGACGCAGAGATCACCTTCCTCTCCAAAAATACATCAGAAATACATCTACACATGGAACTGCTCCTACAGAACACCCACTGAACGCTGGCAGAAGACGTCAGACCTCCCAAAAGGCAAGAAACTCCCCACGTACTTGGGTAGGGCAAAAGAAAAAAGAAATAACAGAGACAAAAGAATAGGGATGGAACCTGCACCAGTGGGAGGGAGCTGTGAAGGAGGAAAGGTTTCCACACACTAGGAAGCCCCTTCCCGGGCGGAGACTGCAGGTGACGGAAGGGGGGAGCTTCGGAGTCACGGAGGAGAGCACAGTAACAGGGGTGCAGAGGGCAAAGCAGAGAGATTCCCGAACAGAGGATCGGTGCCGACCAGCGTTCACCAGCCCGAGAGGCTTGTCTGCTCACCCGCCGGGAGGGGTGGGGGCTGGGAGCTGAGGCTCTGGCTTCGGTCGGATCCCAGGGAAAGGACTGTGGTTGGCTCCGTGAACACAGCTTGAAGGGGGCTAATGCGCCACAGCTAGCCGGAAGGGAGTCCGGAAAAAAGTCTGGAGCTGCTGAAGAGACAAGAGACTTTTTCTTGCCTCTTTGTTTCCTGGTGCGCGAGGAAAGGGGATTAAGAGTACCGCTTAAAGGAGCTCCAGAGAGGGGTGGGAGCCGTGGCTTTCAGCGTGGACCCCAGAGACGGACATGGGACACCAAGGCTGCTGCTGCAGCCACCAAGAAGCCTGTGTGCAAGCACAGGTCACTATCCACACCTCCCCTCTCAGCAACCTGTGCAGCCCGCCACTGCCAGGGTCCCGTGATCCAGGGACAAATTCCCCAGGAGAACACACAGCGTGCCTCAGGCTGGTGCAACGTCACGCTGGCCTCTGCTGCTGCAGGCTCGCCCCGCATCCGCATCCGTACCCCTCCCTCTCCCCGGCCTGAGTGAGCCAGAACCCCTGAATCAGCTGCTCCTTTAACCCCGTCCTGTCTGAGTGAAGAACAGATGTCCTCAGGCGACCTACACGCAGAGGCGGGTCCAAATCCAAAGCTGAAACCTGGGAGCTGTGCGAACAAAGAAGAGAAAGGGAAATTTCTCCCAGTAGCCTCAGGAGCAGTGGATTAAATCTCCACAGTCAACTTGATGTGCCCTGCATCTGTGGAATACCTGAATAGACAATGAATCATCCCAAATTGAGGAGATGGACTTTGGGAGCAAAGATATATATATTTTTTCCCTTCTTCTCTTTCTGTGAGTGTGTATGTGTATGTTTCTGGGTGTGATTTTGTCTGTACACCCTTGCTTATAACATTTGTCCTAGGGTTCTGTCTGTCCGTTTTTTTTTTTTTAATTTTTAAAATTGTTTTCTTAATAATTATTTTTTATTTTAATAACTTTATTTTACTTTTTATTTTATTTTATTTTATTTTATTTTATTTTATTTTATTTTATTTATTTATTTCTATTTTTTCTCCCTTCTATTCTGAGCCATGTGGATGAAAGGCTCTTGGTGCTCCAGACCGGCGTCAGGGCTGTGCCTCTGAGGTGGGAGAGCCAAGTTCAGGACACTGGTCTACAAGAGACATCCCAGCTCCTCATAATATCAAATGGCGAAAATCTCCCATCTCAATGCCAAGACCCAGCTTCACTCAACGACCAGCAAGCTACAGTGCTGGACAACCTATGCCAAACAACTAGCATGACAGGACACAACCCCATCCATTAGCAGAGAGGCTGCCTAAAATCATAATAAGGCCACAGACACCCCAAAACACACCACCAGACGTGGACCTGCCCACCAGAAAGACAAGATCCAGTCTCATCCACCAAAACACAGGCACTAGGCCCCTCCAACCGGAAGCCTACACAACCCACTGAACCAACCTTAGCCATGGGGACAGACACCAAAAACAATGGGAACTACGAACCTGCAGCCTGTGAATAGGAGACCCCCAAAACAGTAAGTGGACCAAAATGAGAAGACAGAAAAACACACAGCAGATGAAGGAGCAAGGCAAAAACCCACCAGACCTAACAAATGAAGAGGAAATAGGCAGTCTACCTGAAAAAGAATTCAGAATAATGATAGTAAACATGATCCAAAATCTTGGAAATAGAATAGAGAAAATACAAGAAACGTTTAAAAGGACGTGGAAGAACTAAAGAGCAAACAATGATGAACAACACAATAAATGAAATTAAAAACTCTCTAGAAGGGATCAATAGCAGAAAAACTGAGGCAGAAGAACAGATAAGTGACCTGGAAGATGAAATTGTAAAAATAAATACTGCAGAGCAGAATAAAGAAAAAAGAATGAAAAGAACTGAGGACAGTCTCAGAGACCTCTGGGGTAATATTAAATGCACCAACATTCGAATTATAGGGGTCCCAGAAGAAGAAGAGAAAAAGAAAGGGACTGAGAAAATATTTGAAGAGATTATAGTTGAAAACTTCCCTAATATGGGAAAGGAAATAATCAACTCCAGGAGGCACAGAGAGCCCCATACAGGATAAATCCAAGGAGAAACACACCAAGACACATATTAATCAAACTATCAAAAATTAAATACAAAGAAAAAATATTAAAAGCAGCAAGGGAAAAACAACAAATAACACAAAAAGGAATCCCCATAAGGATAACAGCTGATCTTTCAGCAGAAACTCTGCAAACCAGAAGGAGGTGGCAGGACATATTTAAAGTGATGAAGGAGAAAAACCTACAACCAAGATGACTCTACCCAGCAGGGATCTCATTCAGATTTGATGGAGAAATTAAAACATTTACAGACAAGCAAAAGCTAAGAGAATTCAGCACCACCAAACCAGCTTCACAACAAATGCTAAAGGAACTTCTCTAGGCAGGAAACACAAGAGAAGGAAAAGACTTACAGTAACAAACTCAAAACAATTAAGAAAATGGTAATAGGAACATACATATAAATAATTACCTTAAATGTAAATGGATTAAATGCTCCAACCAAAAGACATAGACTGGCTGAATGGATACAAAAACAAGACCCGTATTTATGCTGTCTACAAGAGACCCACTTCAGACCTAGGGACACATACAGACTGAAAGTGAGTGGATGGAAAAAGAGGTTCCATGCAAATGGAAATCAAAAGAAAGCTGGAATAACAATTCTCATATCAGACAAAATAGACTTTAAAATAAAGACTATTACAAGAGACAAAGAAGGACACTACATAGTGATCAAGGGATCGATCTAAGAAAAAGATATAACAATTGTAAATATTTATGCACCCAACATAGGAGCATCTCAGTACATAAGGCAAATACTAAAAGCCATAAAAGGGGAAATTGGCAGTAACACAATCATAGTAGGGGGCTTTAACACTCCACTTTCACCAATAGACAGATCATCCAAAGTGAAAATAAATAAGGAAACACAAGCTTTAAATGATACATTAAACAAGATGGACTTAATTGATATTTATAGGACATTCCATCCAAAAACAACAGACTACACTTTCTTCTCACGTGCTCATGGACCATTCTCCAGGATAGATCATATCTTGGGTCACAAATCAAGCCTTGGTAAATTTAAGATAATTGAAATTGTATCAAGTATCTTTACTGACCACAATGCTATGAGACTAGATATCAATTACAGGAAAAAATCTGTAAAAAATACAAACACATGGAGGCTAAACAATACACTACTTAATAACCAAGAGATCACTGAAGAATTCAAAGAGGAAATCAAAAAATACCTAGAAACAAATGACAATGAAAACATGATGACCCAAAACCTATGGGATGCAACAAAAGCAGTTCTAAGAGGGAAGTTTATAGCAATATAATCCTACCTCAAGAAACAAGAAACATCTCAAATAAACAACTTAACCTTACACCTAAAGCAATTTAACAAAGAAGAATAAAAAAAACCCCAAAGTCAGCAGAAGGAAAGAAATTATAAAGATCAGATCAGAAATAAATGAAAAAGAAATGAAGGAAACAATAGCAAATATCAATAAAACTAAAATCTGGTTCTTTAAGAAGAAAAACAAAATTGATAAACCATTAGCCAGACTCATCAAGAAAAAAAGAGAGAAGCCTCAAATCAATAGAATTAGAAATGAAAAAGGAGAAGTAACCACTGACACTGCAGAAATACAAAGGATCATGAGAGATTACTGCAAGCAGCTCTATGCCAATAAAATGGACAACCTGGAAGAAATAGACAAATTCTTAGAAATGCACAACCTTCTGTGACTGAACCAGGAAGAAATAGAAAATATGAACAGACCAATCACAAGCACTGAAATTGAAACAGAGGTTAAAAATCTTCCAACAAACAAAAGCCCAAGACCAGATGGCTTCACTGGCGAATTCTATCAAACATTTAGAGAAGAGCTAACACCTATCCTTCTCAAACTCTTCCAAAATTTAGCAGAGGGAGGAACACTCCCAAACTCATTATACGAGACCACCATCACTCTGATTCCAAAACCAGACAAAGATGTCACAAAGAAAGAAAACTACAGGCCAATATCACTGATGAACATAGATGCAAAAATCCTCAACAAAATACTAGCAAACAGAATCCAACAACACATTAAAAGGATCATACACCACGATCAAGTGGGATTTATCCCAGGGATGCAAGGATTCTTCAATATACGCAAATCAATCAATGTGATACATCATTTTAACAAATTGAAGGAGAAAAACCATATGATCATCTCAATAGATGCAGAAAAAGCTTTTGACAAAATTCAACACCCATTTATGATAAAAACTCTCCAGAAAGTGGGCATAGAGGGAACCTACCTCAACATAATAAAGGCCATATATGACACACCCACAGCAAACATCATTCTCAATGGTGAAAAACTGAAAGCATTTCCTCTAAGATCAGGAACGAGACAAGGATGTCCACTCTCACCACTATTATTCAACATAGTTCTGGAAGTCCTAGCCACGGCCGTCAGAGAAGAAAAAGAAATAAAAGGAATACAAATTGGAAAAGAAGAAGTAAAACTGTCACTGTTTGCAGATGACATGATACTATACATAGAGAATCCTAAAACTGCCACCAGAAAACTGCTAGAGCTAATTAATGAATATGGTAAAGTTGCAGGATACAAAATTAATGCACAGAAATCTCTTGCATTCCTATACACTAATGATGAAAAATTTGAAAGAGAAATTATGGAAACACTCCCATTTACCATTGCAACAAAAAGAATAAAATACCTAGGAATAAACCTACCTAGGGAGACAAAAGACCTGTATGCAGAAAACTATAAGACACTGATGAAAGAAATTAAAGATGATACCAACAGATGGAGAGATATGCCATGTTCTTGGATTCGAAGAATCAACATTGTGAAAATGACTATACTACCCAAAGCAATCTACAGATTCAATGCAATCCCTATCAAATTACCAATGGCATTTTTTACAGAGCTAGAACAAATCATCTTAAAATTTGTATGGAGACACAAAAGACCCCGAATAGCCAAAGCAGTCTTGAGGGAAAAAAACGGAGCTGGAGGAATCAGACTCCCTGACTTCAGACTATACTACAAAGCTACAGTAATCAAGACAATATGGTACTGGCACAAAAACAGAAACATAGATCAATGGAACAAGATAGAAAGCCCAGAGATAAACCCACGCACCTATGGTCAACTAATCTATGACAAAGGAGGCAAAGATATACAATGGAGAAAAGACAGTCTCTTCAATAAGTGGTGCTGGGAAAACTGGACAGCTACATGTAAAAGAATGAAATTAGAATACTCCCTAACACCATACACAAAAATAAACTCAAAATGGATTACAGACCTAAATGTAAGACTGGACACTATAAAACTCTTAGAGGAAAACATAGGAAGAACACTCTTTGACATAAATCACAGCAAGATCTTTTTTGATCCACCTCCTAGAGTAATGGAAATAAAAACAAAAATAAACAAATGGGACCTAATGAAACTTCAAAGCTTTTGCACAGCAAAGGTAACCATAAACAAGATGAAAAGACAACCCTCAGAATGGTAGAAAATATTTGCAAACGAATCAACGGACAAAGGATTAATCTCCAAAATATATAAACAGCTCATTCAGCTCAATATTAAAGAAACAAACACCCCAATCCAAAAATGGGCAGAAGACCTAAATAGACATTTCTCCAAAGAAGACATACAGATGGCCACGAAGCACATGAAAAGATGCTCAACGTCACTAATTATTAGAGAAATGCAAATCAAAACTACAATGAGGTATCACCTCACACCAGTTAGAATGGGCATCATCAGAAAATCTACAAACAACAAATGCTGGAGAGGGTGTGGAGAAAAGGGAACCCTCTGGTACTATTGGTGGGAATGTAAATTGATACAGCCACTATGGAGAATAATATGGAGGTTCTTTAAAAACTAAAAATAGAATTACCATATGACCCAGCAATCCCACTACTGGGCATATACCCAGAGAAAACCGTAATTCAAAAAGACACATGCACCCGAATGTTCATTGCAGCACTATTTACAATAGCCAGGTCATGGAAGCAACCTAAATGCCCATCAACAGATGAATGGATAAAGAAGTTGTGGTACATATATACAATGGAATATTACTCAGCCATAAAAAGGAACGAAATTGAGTCATTTTTTGAGACGTGGATGGATCTAGTGACTGTCATACAGAGTGAAGTAGGTCAGAAAGAGAAAAACAAATATCGTATATTAATGCATGTATGTGGAACCTAGAAAAATTGTACAGATGAGCCAGTTTGCAGGGCAGAAGTTGAGACACAGATGTAGAGAACGGACATATGGACACCAAGGGGGGAAAACTGCGGTGGGGTGGGGATGGTGGTGTGCTGAATTGGGCAATTGGGATTGACATGTATACACTGATGTGTATAAAACTGATGACTAATAAGAACCTGCAGTATAAGAAAACAAATAAACAAAACAACTAATACTAAACTTTCATTGGGTTATTTGTATGGAAATATGTTAATATAAATGTTTCAGGCATTACATGAAATTTCTAAAAATCTTATATGTTCTGGTATAATGTTATAAGTCATAATCCTAGTTATTACTTTAAAATGTATATCTCAGAAATAACTAATTTTCTTGTCAACTGCATTATTATGAACTTTCATCAAATCTTTAACTGTGGTCATTTTTAAGTCTTTTGTCATTTACAGACAGTTCTGGGTGTACTCTGATGCTTTTGCAAATATGTTCCTATAAAAGGGTTTCATCTTCAAGAAATTCATGGAAAAGACTCTGACAAGTACAGGTTTCTGGTAACTGACTGTACTGCTGAACTGAATGAATAAGCATTTTCAGAACTCTAATGAAAAACTGATGAACTCATAAAAGTGCTAACAAAAGATCAAGATGAAACAAAAAATTAATTACATGGCACTGAGTGAACTGATGAGGATGAGTATAATTTTTGTGACTTTCTGTTTGAATTAAAAAAAAAAAAATCCCACAAGGACTCAGAGGCAAAGAATATACAAATCAATTTTCACTGCAAAGTAAAGGAGCTGTTACAGTGGCTTACTGGACTGAATGTCAATATTATGACATAGTATGAGTGTGTTTCATGTTTGGTAATTGCAATCATTGTTGCTTTTGTTGTGGTCATCCATGTACAATGCTTGGTGTCAGTCTATTTATCTCTTGTAAAACTAAAATACAGTGTGTGTGTGTGTGTGTGTGTGTGTGTGTGTGTGTGTGTGTGTGTGTGAAAAAATAAATAAATAAATAAAAATAGCTTATGTTTTGCCCCAAAGTCACCAAAATTTGGTGAAAGAAAAGGAGAAAAGGTAGGCTTAAGCTACCTGATTCTCTTCTGGGATCAACAACTCTTCTGGGATTCCAGTCAGTTACTTCTTTTGGGGCACTTTAATGCATAAAGGAGTTACTGCATCTTGTTAGAGAGAACAATTTTTCTATCTCTCTGATTACTCCTAGTACATTGGCTTGTTTTGAACTCTGAATAAAAGTGTTGTAGCCTATATTATTCCAGGTTCCCATTGGCTGCAGTACTTTGCCAATTTCCCACTGAGCAATGTAATCTCAACTTTTTTCCGTCATTAAGAGATCACAGGTTGGAGAAACTCACTTGTTAATGTGCACTAGTGGTGATAGGGACTATTGAAAATTACCACATTTTATATATTAGAAGATATCTAAGAAAACATGATTAATACTCACTAAATATATTTTTTCTGAGAAACTGCTTACTTTGAATTATTTACATAAATGTCCTTTGCACTCACTGTACCATGATAGTGAAATATCACCAAGTTTTAGTAACACTTTAAATCATTTAATCTTTTCTAAGCAATGGAGTGAGACACTCATTTCTTTTCTTAGCAATTGGGCAAGACACTGTGTATTTGTTTTCTCCAACAGAGCAAGGACAGGAAAAAGATTTAAATTCTACTTATAAGGGAAACTTCATTTTAAATGAAGGTCATTAAACACTGAAATAAGGATTGGGAAAGGTCAAAATAGAACAAAGATGTGTTTTAACTAGAGAATAGACTATCTCCTGGAAGGATTCAGTTATGGTTCAAGGACCATCAATTCCTATAAATTTAAAAAGTCTTAGTCTGCATCAACATATTAAAAGATGGCCTATTCTTACCTCTTCAATTTATAGGCAAGGAAACTGAGAGAGAAGGATAAAATGACTTCTACTGAAATTAGAATTCATGGGTCAGACAAATTTTTCACCTTGGAAAATACATTTTCACAGCTATGGTTGACAAAAATAAATAAAATAAACAAAAACATGTTACTTGAGGTTTGGGGAACATAGGTTGAAGAGTTAATGAAAGCTCAAATAACACTGCTATATCACTCACAAAAATATTGAAGTTACATTTCTGTCCTTACCCTTTTCTCTATATAAAATTACTCCTTTTGTATCACTCTATGAACCTGTATTCTACAGAGACCTGATTATATAACCAGTGGCACAGCTTGCTTAGATTTCAGAGTTTGTATTAAATAAAAAGGACTTTGAACTCCATATTTAGGGATATATGAAAGAAACACAAATTTCAAATGTGTACCTCCTCAAGTTTTGAAATTAACTTTTAGAACTAGGCCAAAGGAGTTGATTTTGTCTCTAATTTAATGGATGGGTTCCTAGAAGAGTTAGCAATGAGTCATCCAATCTAAATTTGACTTCATGCTGTTATTTGGATTAAAGATAATTCAGACTGCTATCAAAGGATTCATTTAATAAGGGCTTTTTAAGTAAAATTCACAGCAATGAAAATAGGAAAATATATAGAAAAAAATCTAAAAATATGCATTTATTTTATGGCAAAATTGTACAAGGAGAAACGTAAGGTATTTTAACATGTAAGACTAAAATAATAATAATAACAACAAGATAAGAAAATGGTGTTTTCACTACAAAAGTGAGAAACTGACAAGAAGAAAACATTGGGTCAAAGTTTTGATATACATAAAGTTACATATGTATACTGTTAAAAACAAGAAATCAGGTCCAAAATGGAGTTGCTTATGCTAAGCCCTACATCACCAAACCAAGACTTCATTACAGTTTCTAGTCTCTCAGAAATGAAATCTTAAACCAGTCAATCAGGAATCTCTTGATCAGCACTAGTTAGGTCATCTGCCTGATAGATTCCTGCTATGCCCTAAAGGAAAGTAAACTTCCAGTAACCAATCTGCCTTTTTGACTAGTGCAACTTCCTTGTTCCTCCTCCTTTCTGCCCATAAAAGTCTTTCATTTTATACAACTCCTCGAAGCTCCTTTCTATCTGCTAGATTGCATGCTGCCTGATTCTAATGAATTTTTGCTCAAGTAAACTCAGAAGTTTTAATATGCTTCAGTTTATCTTGTAACAGCTCTGATGTCAGAAGAGGGAACCAAAGAAGACCCTGACAGCCTGCAGGAACAATGAACAACCAGATAGAGGTACCTGTTGAGCCCCTTGAGTTCATTGCTTTCTGGAGGTGATGGGTAAGTCCCTCTCAAATTGTAGGTCTGTAGCTTTTGCATTAGGAGCTTTCAAACTTTATTTGAACATTTCTTTTTCTGGACTGGGTCCAGAAATCAGCCAGAGTTGAACTGCGTTTGACTTAGAAACCAGACTGGGTACAACTTAAGCTGAGCTGGACCCAGTGTAAGGCCTTGGGTGAATAAAATTTATTTTAAAGCTGAACAAGCATGATTACCTTACCAAAGATAATCTTGAATTACAGTGGCCTTAGTGGAGAACTTCTAACCTAGATAAGCTTACCCATTTATGAGATGCCCTAGAGAAAAAGGGGTCTCAGCAAAGCACTCACCATAAAGTGTGGAGGGAAATTACTTTTTCTCTACAGTTTATGGTGACTAAGATGAGACCCACTGGGACACCCCACTCACACCAGAGCCTGCAGACAGTTGGAAAACTGGCAGAAACTGGCAAAGGGTGAGAATTTTTACCAAAGCTTTCCCAGATTTCTATCTGTGGTGCTTGGTCAAGAAAGGGTGCTTTGTGACCACCTAGAGGGGTGGGATAAGGAGGGTGGGAGGGAGGGAGACACAAGAGGGAAGAGATATGGGGACATATGTATATGTATAACTGATTCACTTTGTTATAAAGCAGAAACTAAAACACCATTGTAAAGCAATTATACTCCAATAAAGGTGTTTAAAAAAAAGGAAAAAGAAAGGAAGGTAAAATTTCACTTTGTCCCTTCCTTTCCAAATTCAGGTTGACAGGCTGTTGGAGGAGATCATCAAGAGAACATGACTTCTGGTGACCCCAGAGTTTGACATGGGCAATGAATGGCTCCTCATACCTTTTCCTGTCCTTGGAATGTATGGTTGGCCCATCATTCTCACAGTGGGAACCTTTTTCAAGGATGCAACCTTGAGAGAAATGTGTTGTTGAGACCATCTGGGCAGTGTTCTTGACTGAACCCAGTTAAGGCCTCTATGTAAACTTTTAAGATTCTGGTGGGTGAGGGCAGAGATCTACTCAACTTATAGCCACTAAAGGCAACCCTTGTATGTAAGTTCCTTTGCTTAATAAACCTTCCACCTACCTATCTGGAGTGATCTGCCTCTTTCTTCAGTCTCTCCCTGCCCTCCATGTAGGGGAGGCCAGTTTTAGATTTCACCTGGAAGCTCCCAAGTTTTCAAACCAACAATTGGTAAGAAAGCCAGGAGACAAACAAATAAACAAACAAAAAAGGGGGTCTTATAAAAGAGGCATGTGGTGGGGAGGAATCCCAAGTTGGTCATCAACCTCTATGCGAGGAGGGGTGGCCCATACACTAGATGCTTGTGGACCACTGAGTGAGTATGGGACACCCTATAAAAGCCAGCTGGTTTGATGTACTTGTTTGAGGAACTGCTGCAAATTAGGGAAATGAATGGTTACACAGTGGGTTGGCTTCTACTGTGAGCAGGTCTGTGACCACTGATGCTTAACTAGAGGCTGATACTCAAGTTAGAAAGTTGGAAGAAGAGCCGAGGTTAGAGAAGGATGTGCAGTTGTCTCTGCTAGCTTCAGGGCTGGCAGACAATGTGGGAGAGCAGGATAATAAATTGAAGGCCCTAACATGCCATTTTGCAAAGCTAAGGCGGGAACAATCTGCTGTGAATTACTGTCTGAGTACTTGTGACAAAGCACTGATTAGGATGTTAAGCACTGACAAAGCCTGATTGGGATGCTAAGAGGTGGGATCCCTAGGAAAGTGAGGAGAGTGAAGGGGAGGATGTTGTGGTGATTGACAGTAAACATCCCATGCTAAAGGAAAGCAAAAGCACAGCAATAACAACCCAACCAGCAGGGAAGCCTCAATTCAGGAAACATTCAAGATGAGAGAATATATTCCTGTTGAGCTTATTGTTATAACTGCCAAGTTCCAGCAAAAGTATCCAGGCACAGTTAGTACAGCTATGGGATATGGAGTGGGGCAGTGAGGAAGGGCGAAGGTGAGGATATAGCACTTGTCTGACAAGCAGTAGGTAAGAAAATGAACATTGTCACACAGCCTGACCTTAGGCAGCACCTGCATGGAGCTGGGGGGAGGGAGGAGGAGAGCAGTGTTCAAGGTACTCACTCCCTTATAGATTGGATTATTCTAGCCTGCAGGGAGATTTGGCCCAATGAGAGGGATCTCCCTGGCCATGTGGGACCCTAGAAATCTATAGAGGAGGTACAACAAATTCTTAGGGAGTTAAGAATGAGACAGGCCATCTATGACCCTGTCTTTGAAGTACGTAATCTGGCCACATTCACTGCAGGAATGAAAGCCAGATACTTCAATCCCCAGCACCTGGTGTGGGATGCTGATATCCATGGTAAGCTCAGTTATGGGATGAGACATTTATGATGTGAGTGACCATTGCTGATCTTAGGTAAATTGACAAATCCCTAGGTACATGTATGGGCTGCAGGAAAGACCCAAGACAGAGAGAGAGCTAGAAAAACCAAAGACTATCCTAATCAGCTGTAAAGGGTCTGGCCAACTTTTAAAATTTTTAATATGCCTTAGTTCATCTCTTTAACATTTTACATATATCTATATGTATCTATATATAGCTATAAATATGTATACATAAATACTCATAGTTCGTGTGTGTGTTTGTACAGATTAAATTCTGTTCATTCTAATTCTCATCATGTGTCAATTTTCTCACTGAATCTTAAATTTTAAATTATTAGGACATTCTTATTAACCAACAATGTTTCTAATCAGGCTATGACTTCTGGTCACTTAATCTTTTCCTGCATAAAACATTACTAATAATTGTATAAGGTTCACAGTTTGAATATAAAAGAATACTGAAAATCTAGTCTTCTAACCACTAACACACAAAGAAACCTCCAGGGATATTGCTCAGCAAATAAAAAATAAAGAAACATTTCAGTTGTTTCACAATGTTTCTCATTTTGCAATTTTTGATAACTGCAAAGGGAAATAATTATTTCTTCACTATTTACATTTCACACCCACAAATGTTAATGAAAATGGCACTTGAGAAACAAATGCCAAATTTGCCTTTAGTGTTGCTGGAACCCCCAAAGTGGCTAGCTGAAAATATTCATACATGATGACATGGTAAATAAATCTCATTGGTAAATAACTCCACAGCTGAGTAGCTGATTTGCACTAGCAAATTCTAATTATGTTAACTAGTTTCCTTAGCATCCCCCATGGAAATATAGACCTATTTCAAGATCATAGGGGTCAAGTGATGAACTAGTTAACCATTTCAGGTTATGTACTTTAGTTACTGCTTTTTTTCCATATAACACTTCATTGAGATGCCATTCATATAATGTATTTGCTTTTGAATCACATGGAATTGACCTATCGCCATAGTAAGATTTGAAATTACACAATTCAGAATTTCCAGTATTTATTTCAGGGCTGCCACTAGTTATTAAGGCTCCCCCTAGCTCCAACATGTTACTAATATGAACATTTTCTCAAGGGATAATTATGACCTCTCAGATACCAACAAGTCTATAATGGAATTATAATAAATACATGTAAGTAAAAATTTGTATTTCATTAATTGAGATCCAAATGTTCTTAACTCTAAATACTTTTGCTTTAAATTAACAAACATTTATTTTACATCAAAGCCAATATCTTTTTTCCTGAGGAGTATCTGGTATATAAAAAACTTATTTTGGCTAAATATTAGAAATATTTTTATTTATAGCTGGTGATGGAGTTTTCAGTATGCTGATAACAATATAAAAATTATAAAAGCATAGCCCCGTCTCTCGGCTTTTAAAAACTACTTAAAATACATGCATTCTCTGTCTATGATGAATGGTCTTCTCTTCCCATCCCCCTCCCAACCCTACATCCTCCCTCTGTTATTCTTATAGGGACTGTGTAGACAAGAAATCTCCATATAGAAGGATCATGGTATAAATGTTCAAGTTGTGGTGCCTCAATGCCACAGTCTTCTTCACTGGGGAAGATTTTCTAAAGCTGCTTTCTTAGAATATCATAGAACTTCAGAGTTGGAGGAGATCTTAAATGTCAATTAGTCCAACCCCTTTCTGGTTCTTGATTTTCATCTTCAACAGCTCATGATACAGAATATCTCACCTACCAAGATTCCACTTCTGGATAGTTTGATTCTCAGTTTTTTTCTCAAATTTTGTAATTAAAATCCCCAAGTTTTTCATCCATTGGCCGTCTGAGGCAACTTTTTAATAAAAGGCAAGAAAAAGGCAGATAGTGTAGGAAATTTTAAGTGCTGAGAAAGCCCAACAACCCAGGAATGTCAACGGGAGCAGAAAAAAGCCCCAAGAAAGGAAGCTCTCTTTAGCTAAAAGATCAAAAAAGGGCTGCCTAGCAAAACAGTAAGCTTTTAGACAATAACCTATCTACTCCAACCAAACACTCCAGAGAAAACTATGGCTATACCCTATCCTCTGCCAGCAAAGGCCAAGTGAAGAATATTGACTTGTGGAGTCAGGATTTTCATCCCTGCCTGGCAGTAACCAGCACCCACCATAGTGTCAGTGGAGGCCATGTAGAGAGCAATACCAGTCTTCCCTCCCTTTCCAGCCAGAGTGGTGTCAGTGCAGGCTTAGTAGGGAGCTTGAATTCCTACCCACATTCAACAATAACAAGGAACGCTATCCCTACTCTGGGCTGTCAATGGAAGCTGAATAGAGAATATGCACTTGCACTTCCACATGACAACGAGACTGCACCCTTCTTTGTCCACAGACATGGTGTCAGAAGAGACCTATTACATCTTAAGATTTTTTAAAGATCCATAGTTTCATTACATAATACCCAAGATGTCCAGGATACAATTTATTCAGTAAAATCCCTCTTCCTATCAAGAACCAAGAAAATATCAACATGAATAAGAAAAGATAATAAAAAGATACCAACACTGAGATGACAGAAATGGTGGAATTATCTGACAAGAGTTTTAAAGCAGCCATCATAAGAATGTTTAAATTAGCCATAACATACTTATTAGGTGAAAAAATAGAAAGTCTTATCAAAGAAACAGGAGGTATAAAATAGAACCAAATGAAATTTTTAAATTTTAAATTGAAAAAGTTGAAATTAAAATTTTTAAATTTTAAATTAAAAAGTTGAAATTTAAATTTTTAAATTTTAAACATTAAAAAACTTTTTTTAACTCAATGATGGGCATAACATCAGAATGGAGAGGACAGAGGAAAGAATCTGTGAACTTGAAAATAGAATAATAAAAATTACCTAAATTGAGCAATAGGTAGAAAATAGACTGACCAAAGTTAAACAGAGTTTAAACAGAGCTTCAAAGCCCTGTGAGACTATAACAAAATATCTAATATTCACACAATTTGAGTCTCAGAAGTAGAGGAGAAAGAGGGAAGGCCTAGAAAAGTAATGAAAGAAAATAATAGACCCAAATTTCCCAAATTTGACAAAAAGACATAAGCCTACAGATTCAATAAGCTAAACAAACCACAAACAAGATAAACTCAAAGTAATCTGTGCCAAGACATAGCATACTCAAATTTCTGACAACTAAGGACAAAGAAAAAACTGGAAAACAGTCAGAGAGAATACCTTACCTATAGTGGAAAAGCTATTGAATGACAGATCATTTCTCACCAGCTACAATCATGACCAGAAGAAGTAGAAAAACATGTTCAATGAAAGTATTCTTAAGAAATGAAGGAGAAATCATAACATTCCCAAATGAAAGAAAACAAAGAATTTGTCACCTGCATACTTACTTTAATGAATAACTAAATGAAGTTTTTGAAACAGAAAGGAAATGATGAAGGAATCTTGGAACATCAGGAAGGAAGATAAAACAATGGTAAAAGTAAAATTTGGGGTACATAGACTTTTCTCCTTTTGAGTTTTCTAAATTGTGTTTGACAATTCAAGCAAGACATTTAAAATTAAGAATTACTAACTGAACTGAACATGTATATTTATTGAAAATCTACACACACAAAAATCCAGTTTTTTAAAAAAATTCAAACTTAGGAAAGAGCTTAACTTGAAAAAACTAAAATGTTGAAGTAAGAGGTCTCTAAGTCTGAGAGCAATAAACTATAGTATTGCAGTTCAGTTGAATCATAAATATTTAGAAAAGGAGTAAAGAGTTAAAATTTAGTGACTGATAGTGTAAAGAAATTGTCGGGTTTGGAGGATGCTAAGATGGCTAATGGCTGACATGAGAAAGGCTGAAAAAGACATTCAGGCTATACACTTGCAACTATTAGTTGTAACCTGAGATTCAGTTTCCTGAACTTTAAAGGAGCTGTGCCAAACAATTTCAAAGATTCCCTAAAATTCTAAGATTCTAAGTTTTGTCTCCCACTGAATGGAAAGTGTCACCTAGTAAAATGGCTGCTGATTTTGTGAGTATATAGGTATGCATAGGTGTTGAGGAAGTAAGTTCAGTTACAACCTAAAAAAGGAAAGGTTATTTAAACTAGTGATGAATCATGATAATGAATGCATCTACCTCCCTCCCTCTCCACAGGCTCTTTCCTAACAACAGCTTATCAGTCATGATCTAGTCTCTAATAGTTGTATGCTGGATGAACTGGCTCTCAAGAGTCAATTGTTAAATACTGAGGAATTTTGCACGGCAATTGTTAAACCACTGGTAGCATGAAAGTGGCCATGGTGGGAGTCTTTACAGCACAGAAATGGGCAAACATTACAAAACAGAGCATTTTATTCATAGAACTGTTTACCAGCACACCACAGAACAGTAATTCTCCTTTCATAGGCTATAAACTTATTCATATTCTGGCCACTGCCGGCCTCATCTCTCACCTTCGACATCTCTCCATTCTCCCATATTAAACCCTTCAACAATACTTAAAATGTGCAGATCAACAAATACTCTGTGCTCCTGACTAGAACACCCCCTACCATCACCAACACCACCATCCCTAACTCGGTGCATCTACCATCATCACTAGGCCCTCAATAGCCACATTCTACTCTATTTTTGCCTAGATAATTCCTTCTTGTGCTTAGATTCCATCCCCTCTAGGAACTGCCTCTGCCTCAGTTGACTGTGTTAAGTATGGTCTGTATTCTTCCATACTACTCAGCATCATCTTTTTATAACATGTTACATTGTGTTGAAATTCCTTGTTTACTTCTCTGTGTCTCTAACTAAAGGCTAAATCCCTTGGAAATAGAGAGAGAGAGAGAGCATGTGATTTAGCATTGCATCCCCAGCTTATTTGCAGTAGAGGGCACATAGTGATTGTTGAAAAATTGTTTTTGAGTAAAAACTTTATTAACAAATTCCAGACCAATATTTGCTTCTCAGTTTCATTATCTTCCATGGAAAATGTTTCCAATTACCTGAATGGGATAGGTTGGAAAATAAGATTTGCTATATGGAAACTCACTTTAAATTCATTAGCACAAATATATTTCATAAAGTGAAATATGGTTCATTAACTACTGATAAATGGAATATTGCCTGCCATATCAGTAAACAAAGGATGTCACAGACATCAGTGATTGCAGCCACCACTGGATGGTAAGTTGGTGAGCCCTGAGGGGACTCAGGAAGGAAAGAGTACCTGCCACCTAGCAGCCATCAGACTGCAGCCACTCCCTATGGTGAACCCTGAGAAAACTTAAGATGTGAAAACACAGGATACTGGCGTCAGATAGCTGAGGTGCATATCAAAGGACTGATTTCAGTGAACCCAGACTCTTGTATCTTCCCATACATAGAAAAGCACTATATGCCTTAACTTGGGGTATTTGGTTTTCTTTAATTAACAATAATATTTTGATGTTCCCTACTACCTGCCCTTTGTTGCAAAACTCCTATATATCCTAGCTCCCCCCTCGCCTTCTCAGAGCAGTTCTCTCAGGGTTACTTGAGATGCTGCCTCCTGGGCTTGAAGTCCTAAAAATTCCTGCCGAATAAAACATAACTCTCATCTTTTAGGTTGTGAATAATTTTTTAGTTGACACTATATATGCTTGCATATATACATATATATCCTTAGTACATATTTATAGATAAAGCTCTGTCTATTTATCTTCAATAATTTTTAAACAGTGTTCATCATAATTAACATTATGATTATTGGTGCTTTAGTTATTTTGCATTTCCCTGGCACCAAACACCACAGTGCTGGGTGCAGTACCTCTGAGCATATTCTAATTGTTTTCCATCTATCTGTCAAGATATTTCTCTACTGCTCATCCCTGCTCTCCCTGGGCATATACATGATTTTTAAGAAAAAAAAATTTAATAACATTTTCCTAGAGGAAATTGAGTATAATGTAAAAGCTCTCAGTCTGATTTATCCCTAAGTGTTCCAAAGCTCTATTATTCCAAGAAACAAAACAGAAAAGAATCCAACTTTCAAATTTTCCCTGATGTCCGAGAACATTCTTAATGTTTTGTTTGCAGAAGACACACTCACAAATGTGCTGGAATAAAATATGTTTTGCGTCAGGTAGTTCTCTTTGTTTGCTTTTGTTTTGTTTCGTTACTGATTATCTTCTTTTACCCTCATTTTTGTGGTGCCCTTAAATACTCCTTTTATTCATCTTTCATGAAGGCATTTTTCTCGGGAGATCTCTTTATTTTGTGTCTGATTTTGTGTCTCTTTATTTTTGGCTGATTGGAAATGGATATCCTAAGATTCATTTACTGAGACTGTGCTCAGCTTTAATAGTCAAAAATACCTCAACAACACTGTGATAAATAGACCTCACCTTTATATTTTAATTTATGCTGGCGTTGCTTGCAATGAATAAGTCAAAAGGTCATTCAAAACAGCACCTCTAGTTAATGAATTATGATCTATGAATGAAAATTAACAATAACCATACAATAATTATGCACCAATAAAAACTGCCATGGAATTTTGCTATCATAAAGGGCATGGGAATAGTTTCCCCAGTCAATTATAATGAATCAGGATTAGAGAATTTTAAGATAAGAATCTTGAATCTAATTGAGTACTCGAATATGCTAACCTTAAAAGATGCTTATTATTACTACATTAATCACTAACTACTTGACCTGGCTAGCACCCTACCAGGCACTTTTTCTAAGGTTTCTTTTTTAATTTTACAATACCATGAGACAGATATCACCATTTTACACATTTTAGAACTCCTTTTGACCAAGGTCACAAAATAAACAACGGGTCTTGCAACCAGGTCTTGCAACAGGTCTTCCAAGATGCAAAGCCTGCGCTTTTCCTATTATCCTGTGGTTCCTAATCAGTAATATCTGTTTTCACTTAATGAATAACAGAGTAACAGTAAAAGATGCTGATTTTCTTAAAAACTCCCCATATACTCAAAAAAAGCTTGTCAGACTGGATTAAAAAAGCAAAACCCAACAATATGTTGTCCAAAAAAGATATACTTTAGATTCCAAATGTACAAATAGGTTGAAAATAAAAGGGTAGAAAAACATATAAAATGCAAACAGTAACCATAAGAGAGCTGTAGTGGCTATATTAACTTTAGACAAATATATTTTAAAATAAGAAATATTATGAGACAAAGGGTACTTTATAATGATAAAAGCCAAGGATGTATAAGAATCATAAATGTATACACACCTAAGAATAGATTATCTAAATACAGAAGCAAAAACTGAAAAAATTTAAAGGAGAAATAGATAACTGAAAAACAATAGTTGAATATTTCAATAACCCACTCTCAATAATTGAGATATCATCTACATAGAAGAGGAGAAGGATAGGGAGGGGGAGGAAGAGAAAGAGTAGAAGGAAGAAAAGAAATTTAAAAATTCAGGCCGGAAATGAAGAAGTAAAAATGTCTTTATTTGCAGGTTACTCAATATGTAGAAAACCCCAAGGAATTCACAAAAGTACTAGAATTAATGAATGAGTTTTGCAAGATCACAGGATATAAGATCAAAGTACAAGAATCAACTGTATTTCTACATACTACCAATAAACAATCTGAAAGTGAAATTAAAAATAATTGCATTTGCAATAACATCAAAATGAACAAAATATGTAGGAATAAATTTAACAAAAGAGAGCAAAGTTTATAGACTGAAAACTGCAAACCATTCCTGAGAGAAATTAAATAAGATCTAAATAAATGAAGAGTCATTCCATGTCCATACAGTAGGAGACTCAATATTATTGAAGAACAATCTTTCACATGTTCATCTATAGAAACAACTCAATCTCTGTTAAATTACACCAGGTTTTTATGTAGAAATTGCCAAGCTACCCTAAAATTTTATGAAAATGCAAAGGACCTATAAGTGCCAAAGCAATTTTGAAAAAGAAGAAAAAGTTGGAAAACTTAAACTGCCCAATATCAAAATTAACAATACAGTCAACAATAATCAGGACAGTGTGAAATCAGTATACAGATTGGCATTAACATCAGTAGAAGACAAATGAGTGTCCAAAATAAATCCTTGTATTTATAATCGATTGATTTTCAACAAAGATGTCAAGGCAATTAAATAGGAAAAGAACAGTCATTTCCTATGATGCTGGGGAAATTTGATATCCATATGTAAATAAATAAACTTAGATCCTTGCTTTAAACCAGACACAAAAATTAACTCAAAAGAATGTTCATCAATTGATGAATGGGTAAAGAAGATGTGGTATATATATAATGGAATATTCTTCAGCCACAAAAAAAGAAGGAAATCTTGCTGTTTGTGACAACATGGATGGACATTGAGGGCATTATGCTCAATGAAATAAGTAAGACAGAGAAAGACATATCGTGTATGGTCTTAATTATATGTGTTATCTAAAACAAAAAATAAACAAAACAAACAAAAAACCAAGCTCATAGATACAGAGAACAGATTGGTGGTTGACAGATGTGGGGCTGGGGTTGAAATGAGTGAAGAGTCAAAAGTTACAAACTTCCAGTTATAAAATAAATAAGTCCTGGGGATGGGGTGTAATGTACAGCATGATGACTATATGTACTACATATTTGAAAGTTGCTAAGAGTAGATCTTAAAAGTTCTCATCACAAGAAAAAAATTTTGTAACTATGTATGGTGATGGCTGTTAACTAGACTTATTGTAGTAATCATTTCACAATATATACAAATATCAAATTATTATGTTGTACACCTGAAACTAACATAATGTTATTTGTCAATTATACATCAATTTGAAAAAATTAACTCAAAAGGATTATAGACCTAAATGTAAGAACTAGAATTTAAGAACTAACATAAATTTGGAGAAAAGTTTTATGACATTGGATTAGTAAATATCTCTTAGATACAATCCCAAAACATAAGCAACAAAAGAAAAAGAATTTCATTAAAACTTAAACCTTTTGCACTTCAAAAGACACCATTAACAAAATAAAAAGGCAAGCCAAAGACTGGAATGAAATATTTGCCCATCATAAAACTGATAACAGACTTGTATACAGTATACACATAACAGGAAAACAACAAAACTTACAAAAGAACAAAGGCTTAAATAGACATTTCACATAAGTAAATACACGCCTGACTAATAAGAACATGAAAGATACACAAAATCAGTACACATGGGGAAATGCAAATTAAAACCACAATGAGATACCTCTACACACTAACCAGAATGGCTATAATCAAAAAGACAGACAATAACAACTGCTGGTGAGACTGTGGAAAAACTAAAATCTTCATGCATTGCTAATGGGAATGTAAATACAAACGATATAACCATTTTGGAAAACAGTTTGGAAGTTTCTTAAAAAGTTAAATCTAAATTTATCATATGGTTTTGCAATTCTGTTCTTAAGAATCCACCCAAGGAAAATTAGAACATATGCCCCACAGAGTTTTGTATGACAAAGTTCATAGATGCATTATTCATAATAACCAATAACTTTAAAAGAATCCAAATGTCCACTAACTGGGAAATGAACAAACAAAATGTGCTGTACCCATACAATGGAATACTATTCAGCAATAAAAAGGGAAAGAAATATTGACACATGCTACAACATGGTTGAACCTCAAGAACATTAGAAGCCAGTTGCAAAAGACTACACATTGTATGATTCCATTTATATGAAATACCAAGAAAGAGAAATTTACAGAAAAAAGCAGATCACTGATTGCCTGGGGCTGGTGGAGTATAAGTAGAGATTTATAACAGGCTTAAGATAAATTCAGGAGGTGGGGAAAACTAAAACTCTATTGAGGTGGTAGATTTACACTCTATAAATTCATTAAAAATCACTGAATTATATACTAACAGTAGGTGAACTTTATGGTATATTTCAATAAAGCCATTAAAAAATACTAAATGAGCAAGGTTCTTCAACCTTGGTCTCACATTTGAATCACTTGGATAGTTTTAAGATATACTCATGTCTGGGGCCCATTGTCTGATATTCTGGTTTAATATTCTTAGGATCAGGGCATCAGGAATTTTTTTAAGCTTTTCAGGTAATTCAAATGTCCAGTCAATGGTTGAGAACTCCTACAAAAAAGTTTGTTCTTCCTTGAAACCTTAATATATGGTATTCCAACTCTCTATCAATTTATTTAACAATTTATTGAACATTCATTACATCCCAGGCACAGTGTTTGACACTGAGGAGACAGAAAATAAAGAAGACCTCATCTCTGTCTCCATGGACTAATGTACAAGAAAGAGGTACAATCCAATCATTACAACAGTATGATAAATTTTATAACAAAAGTAAGTACAATGTTAGTGGAAGTGCAAAGAAAAGAATAATCAGTTCTGAACAATGAAAGAAAAGGTGAAATGAAAGAAAAGTTTAAGAGATAATGATTCTTAATCCTGGAAGATTAAAAGGAAAGAAAATGGCAGGCAAAAATATACAAAGCATAGAGTATTGAAGGAAAAGCTGAAAAATTGGGGAAAGAAAAAAAAAACACTGAGAGAACCTATAAAGGAGGGCAAAGTGAAATTACAGAGCGTATCATAAGCCATACAGTGGGAAGCCACTGAATGAAAGGCCTTTAGAAAGAGCACTCTACCAGCATAATAAATAATGAATTAGAAGATTTCCACTTCTGGTCAAGACGGAGCAACAATAACCAAATACACACACACATACACACACACACACCTTTAAAAAACAAAAACTGTACAAAATATATAAAACCATAGTTTTCAGGACAACAGAGATCAGGCAACAAAAGACAGGTATCCCTGAGAGAAGGGAAACAAATGAGATGAGCTCAATTATTGCAACAGCTACTGCCTTGAGAAGGTTCTAGTTCTTAGTGTAGGGACGAGTAATCCAGATAGAGTCCAGCAGACTTCTGAGCTGAGGAGACGATGCCACAAGTCTGAGGAGAACAATTTGGATCAAGTTTACAGGCAAGAGTACTAGAGAGAAGAAACCTGCACAGAGAGAGAACTCAAAATCTACAGAGTGCCCTCTTAGGATTCCTGCTAAGTACTGACCAGTACATGCATATAGGAGACTAACTAAAGCTGGGAAGAAATCACCAGGAAGGATGAGAAAAAGGAATATTCAGTGCTCTCATATGGCTGGGAATATTGCCTATTCCCACCAGGTAGACTGGAAAAACTCTTGGGGAATTAGGTAGAGTACACAGGAGGTATCTTAGTAGTGGGGAATAATTAGCCTTAGACTAAACACTGCTCTGACCTCACAAGAAAGACCCAAACAGATCAAACTGCTTTCCACAATATTAACTGTGTCATACAGCAGTGTTCAAGAATATATATAGGAATACAAAAATAGACAATACCCAACAAGGTAAAATTTACATTGTCTGGAATCCAATAAAAATCACCAGGCATTCAAAGAATTATGCAAATATGACCCATTCTGAGAAGATAAATCAGTTGATCAAAACTGACCAAGAACTGACACAACTATTATTGCAGACAAGCACATTTAAAACAGTTATAACTGTATTCTATATATTCAGAAAATTAAGATATAAAAAAAGACTCAAATTGAACTACTAGAGATGAAAACTACAATGTCTGAGATGAAGATACACTGGATGAGAGTAACACTGAATTAGAGATTTCAGGAGAAAAGATTAGTGAGCTTGCAGACATAGCAATGGAAACTCTCCAAAATGAAACACACAGAGAAAAAAATGATTTTAAAAACTGAAAATTGCATCAGTGAACTGTGGGACCACTTCTAGTGACCTAGTATAACTGGAGTTTCCAAAAGGATGAAGGACAAAGAAAGAAAGATTTTAAAACTTCCATTTTTTATGAATTCCAAGAAAGAATTTTCCAAGAAAAATTTCCAAATTGTTAAATTTTCCAAGAAGAAAAACAAAAATGAAGCACAAGAAACATAAATCATATTATACCAAGACACATCATAATCAAACTCCTCAAAACCTGTGACAATGACAAATCTTAAAAGCAACCAGAAAAAAAAAAGATACTTTACATATACACACAGAGAAACAGAGAAAAAGATTTTTTGTAAAAAACAAAGCAAGTGAGAAGATAGTAGAGCAACATTTTTAAGTAAAGAAAAAAAGTATATGGTCCAAAAAACAGGAGAAAGGATAATCTTTTCAAAATTTGGGTACTCAAATGCAAAAAAATGAACTTTGATACATACTTCAAAATTAACTCAAAATGATCATAGACCTAAATGTAAAACCTAAAACTATAAAACGTGTAAAATCAGAAGATAAAATCTTTACATTCTTGTATCAGGCAAAGATTTCTTAGAAACACCGAAAGCATGATCCCTAAAAGAAAATATTGATAAAGTGGACTTCATCAAAATTAAAAAGTTCTGATCTTCAAAAGACAGCTTTAAGAGAATAAAAAGACAAGCCACAGACTAAGGGAAATTATTTACAAATTGTATATTCAATAAAGAACATATATCCAGAATATATATTAAAAAAATAAAACCTCAGTGTTCAATAAGAAGATGACATACAGCCAAATTTATAAAAGCCTTTAACAGATATTTCACCAAATGGCAAATAAGCACATGGAAAGATGCTCGATATCATTAGTCATTAGGGAAATGCAAATTAAAACAATAATAAGATACTACTACATACATAGTATGCTACCTAAAATAAAAAGACTATTCCAAGTGTTTTCAAGGATGTGACAGAACTCGAAATCTTATGCAGATCTGGTTGGAATGCAAAATGGCACAACCGCTTTGGAAAACAGTATGGCAGGTTTTTTAAAAATTTAAACATATATCTCCCATATGATTCAGCCATTCTACACCTAGATGTTCCCCCAGGAGAAATGAAAGCTTATGTCTATACAAAGACTTGTGCATGGACGCCCATAGCAGCTTTATTTGTAATGGCCAGAACTGAAACAAACTAAATGAATATTACCAGGTGAATGAACAAAGTGTGGTACATCCATGAAGTAGAATACTACTCAGCAATAAAAAAGAACTATTTATAAACATAGCAACACAAAGAAGCCAGACAGAAGAATGTGCATTGTGTGATCTCATTTACATAAAACCCTAGAAAATGTAGTGCCATAAAGCAGATCAGTAGCTGCCTGGAGATGAGGAAGAGATAACTGGAAGGAATAGAAGGTAAGAAAGGGTCATAAAAGGGCATGAGGAAATTTTTGAGGTGGTGGATGTTTTTCATTATCTTGATTATGGTGATGGTTTCACAAGAGTGAAAAAACTTGTCAAATTATACAGTATAAATATATGTAGTTTGTTGTATGGTAATTATACCTCTATAAAGCTGTTTTATAAAAGAATAATTAAGTAGAGAAGGCATCCAGAGTAGAGGCAGAGGACCATCTAAGAGGCTATTGCAATAGTCCAAGAAATGACTAGGCTGAAGGGGTTGAACAAAAGAGTGGCCTTGGGTGGGAAAAAGAGAGAACTTTATTATTTTGGAATAAACCAGTTTGATGCAGTGGACAGAAAAGTCCAGTCCCTGTGGCTTGGGAAACCGAATAGCCATTAACAAAAATGTGAAATACAGAATGGGAGGGCATTGACTGAGGTGAGGGTTGGAATATGAATCCAATTTTGGGTGTGAATTCTGTGGATTTAATATCCCTGAGTATTTTTAGCCATACTTCCATACAGTTATTTACTTTAATTAGTTTTTCATTTGCCCTGAGTAATTTAGTATGCTTTTTTCCCATGATCTTCTCTTCCCTTTGTCTATCCTCCCTATCCATTTGAATTTAGATCTCAGAAAAGCAGAATAAAGAAATACAAAATGTATTGAAGCTTCAGATCCTTAATTAAGAACACTTACATCTTTATCTGTATTTAATAACTCATTTAAAAAATATCTATTGATTATGTACTTTGTGTCAGGTACTTATGAAACAATGAAGGAAAGATAGACTTGGTCCCTGTCCTGAGCAAACTTAGAATCTGGTGAAAAAAAAGAGATGTTAAAAGTTAGAGTGTCAAGTGTTATGATAAAGGAAGTACACAGGGTGCTCGCTGAGCATATAGCAAGGTTTTATAACTTGAAAGAAAATTTAGGAAAGGACTTCTTGTAAAACTAACATTTAATTTTAGTCCCAAGTGATGATCAGGAGTTGGCCCAGCTAAGAGAGTGCATGAAGATGTTGCAGGAAACAGGAAGTATAAGTGCAAATGCCCTGGAGAAAAAAAGAGAACCTTGAAGAACTAAAAAAGTTTCACACAGAATACAATAGGGCAAGTGTGCTGGAAAGAGATGATTCTAAAACTTGAGGACTTGAGGAGGGGGAAGGGTAAGCTGGGACGAAGTGAGAGAGTGGCATGGACATATATACACTACCAAATGTAAAATAGATAGCTAGTGGGACGCAGCTGCATAGCACAGGGAGATCAGTTCAGTGCTTTGTGACCACCTAGAGGGGTGAGATAGGGAGGGTGGGAGGGAGACACAAGAGGGAAGGGATATGGGGATATATGTGTATGTATAGCTGATTCACTTTATTATAAAGCAGAATCTAACACACCATTGTAAATCAATTATACTCCAATAAATATGTTAAAAAAATAAAATAAAAAATAAAAGTCAGACACCAGACTTTGTTAATAACTTTGAAATTCTTGAACAGTACATACTTGTTTCATTGATTAACTAGTTGTCCATTTTCAATTCCCTATTACATTTTTTAAAAAGCTAATATTTTAATTCATAGCATGTATTGATGAGAACTTTCCACCTTTCACACTTCTAAATGTTACAAAAGTCTATTGGGAAAAAGGCACAATTATAAATTCAAAGATATTAGCATATAATGGCTTTCTTCTAGTCAGGTGTTAATCCAGGTTAAAATCAAGATGTGTTCCATTTCCTGGCTATTGTTAGCCAAATATACTTCCTTTTATCTAGTCCTTTAAAACCACTTTATAAATAACTGCATAATCCAGCTGAGAGGCCAGTCAGAGAAGATACAGAACAGTAAGCTACTCAAAGTTACACAACAGAGAGAAGAATTGTGTCTTGATGAGACACCAAGAGAGAGCAACCTGGCAATGTCTAAACCTGTAGCAAGCTGCTGATAGGTAGTACTCCAACAGGGAAATATTGATGAAGGAAAAAGGCAAATTTCCCAGAAAAAGAAGAATAACATAAGCAAAGACTTACTGCAAATATGCAGGTGTGTGTGTGTGTGTGTGTGTCTGGAAAGTTGGATATTATGGGAATGGTGTTGGAAATAAGGCTGAAAATATATTGTATGGGTCATAGGTCTCTGGATTCTAGGCTGAGAGATTTAAATTCTATTCTTCATGTAATTGGGTAGCCACTGAAATTTTTGAAGGGAATTAACAAACTTCAAGTTTAATATACCATTGATTTAAGGTACATGATTATCATGTGTCAACTTTGCCAATTGTAGAACACTAATTGTAAGATATGTCACAATATCAGAGATTGTAAAATATTTTAAAAAATGAAGTTTAGGACTGATTAAAATTGTTATCAACTGAAGAAGCCTGATGACTTTAGATATCTACTATAAAGAAAAAAACTTGGTAAAATCTGCCTTTCATGTTTTAGATCCCTTTCTCTTCATAAATCAAAAGATTCTATGTCTTTGAAAAAATGAAAATACAGTTAATGTAAATAAAAATATTTGTAGCAGTATTTACTGGTGTTTGTAACTCAGGAGGTTAGAAGATGGGTTCAGTGAGGCCAAGGACTTCAGAATATGGGTTCAGTGAGGCCAAGGACTTCAGAATTATCTTAAGTAGGTCAGTTAGTCAACAAGAAAATCATTTTTGCTCAAGGCCACAGTCTATACTCCTCACTAGAAATCTGTTTTGCAAATGAACACTACCTATCACAAAAACACCAGACCAAGCAGAGTCACAAAATTATAGAATTGAAGAATTAGGAAGGACCACAGAAGTTAAAAAGTTAAAATGTGCATGTATCCCTTCTCAGAGCCTGCCATTCAACTTCTACATTCTTTCCTGCTAAACTGTAACCCCCATGAGGACAGAGACTCTCTTTTCCACCATTATAGCCCCCTGAATGCTGTGGTCAGTAAATATTTTTGAGCAAGTGAATGGGTGTTCTTGGGGGGGAATTGTGTCACCTATATCCAGTAGTGCCCATTTTGTAGAAGAGCTCAAATTGATAGATGTTCCTTTAGACTGCACTAAATTCACCTCTGGCACCTTCTGATAAATTCTGCCCCATCTTCCATGTGTAAGCTTTGCAAATATTTGCAGGCAGCAACTTCTTCACCAAGCCCCACTTCACCATTCCAACATTTGCCACATGTCATTGTTTCCAAGACTTTACTGTCCTCTATGTGAGCAACATTTGGTCATTTCTTTTTCTAAAACTTGTGACGCTCAGAATGAAATATAATTCCTTCCAATTGTTGCCTAGCCAGCCCAGAATTCTCTGTGACTATATCTATGCAAGTTTTTCAATCTTTGGGAAAATAATATCAGATGACAAGATGATGCTGATGAGGTATCTTGCAGAGAACACAAGTAGGTAAAACAATGAACTCCTCCCAGAAGGCTTAATTCATCTATTAAGGACACTTCTAGGGAATTCCCTGACTGTCCAGTGGTTAGGACTCCGAGCTTCCATTGCAGGGGGCACGGGTTCCATCCCTGGTCGGGAACTAAGATCCCACATGCTGCGACATGGCCAAAAAAAAGGACACCTCTATGAGGAGCTATGATGCTAAGAGATAGTGATTTATTATATTCCACAAGTGATTGAACCCATAGTGAAAGATTTCTGGGAGTTTTCTTTTCTGAATAGACATTAAGTAAGCATTCATTAAACCTGGGAGGTTCAGTCTTCCAATTTGCATAGTGAATTGGAACCACAGTAGCCTTAATATGAATGGAGATATGGTAATTCAGTACCATGAAATGGGAAATGCATTTTAATTACCTCAGGGAATTGTTTTTTTTTTTTTTGCAAACGAATTGCTTCTATTTTTATGATAATATTGGATCATGAACCCATTCACCTTAATGTTGAGTAATGAGGCCTATAAAGCAGGTCATAAAAATGCCTTGTTTGCAGTGCTGTTTTTAGAAGCTCCAATCTTATGGAAAAATCACTCTCATTATTAAAAGCTTGTGTAGTTCTTCAAGAATCCTAGAAATGAAAGGATTCCCATGAACTTAAGAAGATCCTTCTCACCTTAATTAAGGAATCAAAGGATTTGAAGACAATAGTAAGAATTATTTCTAAATTTACTTCAAATCTATATAAAACATACACTTCTTTGCTGGTAGCATAAAGTAGAATTTAATCTAGAAATGGCTGAAAATATTCTGAAAAGAGACATTGTAGGTACAATTATGTAACAGTCTGAGACAATAGACCAATAATACTTTCAAGGAAAAATATTTTCTGTTGACTGATATTTCTGCTATTATATATATATATGTGATGAAAATCTCACCTTAGAAAATCAAAAGGTAACTTTTAAGAATAGTGAATGCAAATTAAGAGAAGACTAATAACATATTTTTACCCATTAGATTAGCACAAAACTTAAAGGCAATAACATTCATAGCTAATGAGGATAAGTCATCCTCATGCTTTGTATGAGTTGCTACAAATTGGGGAAAATAGTCTGGAAACGTATATTAAAATTTAAAGTATGCACAATTCTGAACTAGCAATACTACTTTTGGGGACTCTGTCCTATTGTAATTAAAAATACACATATTGGGAATCCCCTGGCCGTCCAGTGGTTAGGACTCAGCGCTTTCACTGCAGTGGCCTGGGTTCAATATCTGGTCGCCTGGTTGGGGAACTAAGATCCCTCAAGCCAAGGGCCAAAAAACAAACAAAAAAACAACAAGAAAAAAACACACTTCTATCTAAGATAAATGGATAAATGTGTATGTTGCACTGTTGCAACATTGTCAGTAAAAAGAAGAAAAAATAAAAAATAAAAATTTGAAAAAGCTAGAAATAACTTGAATGTCTATAATTACAGTTAATCAATAAAATATTATTTGACTATAAAAATTATGAATTAGATGTTGATGTTAATATTGGAGGGATGCCTTTGATTTAATAATAAGAAGTTACAGAGTAATATAAAGAATATAGTCTCTTTTCTGTGAAACCAATTTTAAAAAAAAATATTTCTGTGTTTGTAAAAGCATGGAGATTTTAATATTGATTGCTCTGGGTAGTGGCAGTACTAAGAGATGATTTAAAAGGGGGCTTTAGATCTCCATAATCTACATTAGTTCCCTCAAAAGCCATTCTACATAAAAATAAAAAGAAGTAAAAAGAGTGTGCTTGCTATTTGCACACAGCTCCAAGAAAATCACCTATTCCTTTCCCAGCCTAAGCAAATCACCACACGTAAAAAATGTTATGTGGAAATTCTGAAGTCTTCTTAACTTCAGCAAGTAAAATGGAAAGAAGCTGGCTTTTTCATATACATCTTTAAAAATTTTTTTCAAGTTGTCATGTAATATATTTTTTAACATCTTTATTGGAGTATAATTGCTTTACAATGTTGTATTAGTTTCTGCTGTATAACAAAGTGAATTAGCTATATGTATACATATATCCCCATATCTCCTCCCTCTTGTATCTCCCTCTCACTGTCATGTAATATTTTTGAAACTTAAAACAATACTCTAAAAAAAGTTATGGTGGAACTATTTAGGAATTTATACCACCGTGTGTTGGGTGGGAGGAGGGTGTCAGGGGTGTTCAGGAAGAAAATTAGTTGTAATTACCAAAAGTAATAGAAGTGTTAGCTGTCTTTTCATTGGTTTGTTCAATTCATGTTCCTTCATTTTTTTCCCAGCATTTTTCCTTCTCTCCAAACTGTACCCAAAGTCTAGACATTGTTAGCTGTTAGGACTAGAAAGGGTCAGAGTGCTTCCTCAAATTATTCTTTCTCACCCTGTCTTTGAAGTGATAGCATTTGCTTCCAAGTTCACATACTATATTTTTTCAAACAAAGTTCCTGCTGCTAATATAGTGGCAAACTGGATTTAGGATTAGTCTTCCAGAATTTATGAGCTTGCACAAGCTATTGGTCTTTCATTCCCATGACCATTTCTCCTTATAACCAAAAGTGCCCACCATGGAACAAAGTTTTCTCTGTGCTTGTTATCTAAGAAAAGTTAGATAATTTAAGCTTCAACTCTCACACATGCAGAAAAATTAAGAGGTTTATACATACATAGTAGTTTGTGCATACCTCCATCATATCTATTATGTCATGTGTGTGCATGTGACTATATCTCCATAAATCTAAGCTTCAATAAGGCAGGCACCATGTTTTTTATTTCATTATTTTCCAGTGTCTAGCAGAGTGCTTGACATAATAAGTACTAATAAATGTTTATTGGATAAATAAAAGTATAAACAAATGAATATTTAATGAATGCCTATTTAGTCCAAGAATACAGTTATTTACCTTTTGTGTAAAATATTAGTAGTAGTATTGCTCTGCATAACAGCCTCAGAAACTAAATGTAAGAATCATATAAGGTAACTAAAGTGAAAATAATTTGTGTACAGCAAAGTACTATGGAAGTGAGAACTCCATTGAGAAGATTATTGAAATAGGCCACAAATCCACTACTAGGTAGACTTACAGTCTCAGAAACATAAAATTGAGGGTTCTCATTCTCAATTACACAGGTTAAAAAATAGAGCTTGGTGAATTCACTTTAATTCACTTTAAGTCTATATTGGCTGTATTCGAATTTTCTCTTGTTCCTTCATTTTGCTTTTGTACCCTTCTAATCAGACACTTAAGATACATCTTCAGGGCTTCCCTGGTGGTGCAGTGGTTGAGAATCTGCCTGCTAATGCAGGGGACATGGGTTCGAGCCCTGGTCTGGGAAGATCCCACATGCCGCAGAGCAACTAGGCCCGTGAGCCACAGCTACTGAGCCTGCGCGTCTGGAGCCTGTGCTCCGCAACAAAAGAGGCCACGATAGTGAGAGGCCCGTGCACCGCGATGAAGAGTGGCCCCCGCTTGCCGCAACTAGAGAAAGCCCTCGCACAGAAACGAAGACCCAACACAGCCAAAAATAAATATAAATAAATTAATTAATTAAAAAAAAAAAAGAAAAACTCATAGCTAACATCTTAAAAAAAAAAAAGATACATTTTCAATGGACCTCGAGGTTTCAAAATATTCAAAACCAAATATTTTAGAAGTATTTAAGTAAATAATAAATCATCTAAATATATTATTTATTATATTAAAATACATAAAGTGTTCAGTTAGTTTTTTTCCCCCCCAACTCTGATGGTAACTTCCCGTTTCTGAAAAAATATTTAACAGGACTTGCTTGGCATAGCAAAAAGGAAAGATATGTGTGTTCCAGCCACTTAGCAGGGCCTTGGCTGAGTCATTAACTCACCTAGGTGTGAACTTGGACCAGATCCTTCGTTTCTCTTTTTTTAGTTTGCTCACTCTTTCTAAACCCAAAGGAGATAAACCATAGTATCCTTAAAGATTACTTCCTTCTCCTAACATTTTATGATTTTATAGTTTAATTCTGTCACTTTCCAATCACAATTCTACTTCAGGTTGAAAAAAAAAAACCATAATCCTGCTTTCTCATGTTGGCAAGGCTTGTTTACATAAACCATCTTAAGAAACATTCATGTGATGGTCCTCACAAGCACAAAATAGAGTAGTTATTAATATCAATATATTCCTTGTATACATTAATCAAATTAATCTAATATTTGCCAAACTTTCACCTGACTTTGTTCAAACAAATACTAAAACATCTTGGAGAAATCATGCACATACACACACAATATAAGTATCATTTATGTGGTTCTACCCATCATTAGCTTTCCTCTTCCATCTGAAAATCAAAACCTCTTCATGTACGTTGTTTTACTATAATATTCAGGAGTAGGATACCTTTTGGACATAAGAATGTGAGGGAAATTAGTCTGTTTTCAGCATCCAGTCTCTGAGCTAAGGATTTCCCACCACCCGCTGCTTTCTACACTTCAAAACTACTGCTCCAACTAGCTTTCCTGGGAGGAGAGGAGAAAACTGGAAGGGAGGGGAAGAAGGCTGGTGCGAGCAAGAGGCGGGATTGAGGAATGGGAGGCAAGAGGAGGCGTGACCCAGCTCGACTGTCAAGATAAATACTGAGAACTGGGTGCCGGCTGTGGAGAGAGAACTCCGGAGGAAAGCCAGAGCTGAGCAGCACCGAGGACAGCGCCTGGCAGCGCCTGCGCCCTGCTCTTCTTCCTCCAGCAGCCCAGGATTTCTTCTTTACACACACACACACACACACCCTGAGGTTCTCACCCCACTTTCGCCCTGACATACTCACACACACATATTGCACGCAGACACACACTCCGCTATACAATGGCAGAATCCCACCTGCAATCATCCCTGATCACAGCCTCACAGTTTTTCGAGATCTGGCTTCATTTCGACGCTGACGGTGATTATCTTCTCTCTTTTGAAGAACCTTGTCCATGCCCTTTCCCTCCCTTTCCCCTTCCTTGAGGCTTCTGATCTGATTATCCCTCATTTCTTTTCTTTACTTCTTCCCCCACCTCCCTAATCTTATCTCTCCATTTGGCGGCCAACCATTAACTCTAAAGTTTATGTATTGTTTCTATGTTATCCCAAAACCGTAAACTTTTATTCTCCAAGAATAGTACTCATAAAAAAGGGGGGGGATTGAGGGACCCTGCCCCCAAAGTTTCTACGGCTACACTCAGCATCCCAACCATCCTCCTTTGCCCTTAGTGGGTCTAAATGTTGACGCGCCGGGAGGGGAGCACTGCTGCGTCTGTATCCTTTGCGGGTTAATGAATATCGAGGCAAGAGAGAACCTCTCCGGTGGCCAGAAAGATAGCTGTTGTGGAAATTGAATGGGGAAGAAACTCAGAATGAGATGTCTGACACCTGGGTGCCTCTTTGTCTTTACAGGAAGTGGTTACCTGGAAGGAAAAGAGCTTCAGAACTTGATTCAGGAGCTCCAGCAGGCGCGGAAGAAGGCTGGATTGGTAGGTTGAAGTTTGCAAAGGAGTAAAAGGACCTTCGCCCTTAAATAAATAGATATTCTAGCATTCTCATAAAGAGCCAGCGAAATCAAACGGTTTCCAGGAATGTAAACATTTATTTACTGAGAAGGGGAGAAAGAGAGCCTTTCCAAATCGTGTAGGGAGAGGGAGAGGGAGAGGGAGAGGGAGAGGGAGAGGGAGAGGGAGAGGGAGAAGGGGAGGGGGAAGGGGAGGGGGAAGGGGAAGGGGGAGAGGGGGAGAGAAAGGAGAGAGAGAGAGAAATTCCTTAAAGGGAAAAAATCTTACAGTATGAAATCAGAGCTTTTAAAATATAGATTCTATACTTGTACTTTCTTTAATAGTGCTTAAAAGGAAAGTGTGGGTGAGATCTTTTAGCAGATCACCACCTCTTCGATTGAGTTCAGTTAGGTAATTTTTAACTTCTCTTTAACAGCCTGTAAGGGGGTAGAAATACATTTCTGCCCCTTGGTGGTCAGGAAACAAATCTGCAGATTATGGATCTCTTATTCTATTGCCAATTATTATTCTTGTAATGTTGATGTGGTTGGAGTGATGAAAAAATGTCCTGTCTTGACCTTCCTCTCTGGGGGAAAGTTGTACAACTTTGCAACATAACAATGAGCAAGACATTTAGCAAAAAGGGGATTCATTTCTGTTGAGAAGGAGAAAACCAAAAGTTAGAGATGTAAAAAGTAATTTTAAGAACTTCACATATTTTAAACAAGCAAAGTGATACTCTAATGAGAAGCAATTAGTGGTGTTTTGAAAATAAGCTATATTTGTAATTTAAGCCATTAGTTAATTAAACAAATGACAATTTTTACTAATTATGAATGACTTCCTTTAGGCATAAATTAACCTGTTAAGAAGAGATATTGTCAGCATAAAAATAAAATATGCCCAGCTTTAAAACATAGATGAGATGATTACATAGAGGAAAATAGGTTAAGAATCTTACTAATCTATTGGGGTTTATGTAAGACTGCATTTCAGAAGGCAATGTTGTATTTGGTCTAGAGAGATGTTACCAGTCTTTGGTCTTTTTGACTATCGTTAGAGATTTTACATTATAGACTATACATATGTATATCTTTAGAGGAAAATATAGTTGTGTGTGAATCTTTTAGCAGATCACCACGTCTAGCATTGAGTTATATATATAATAGTATACATATATATATCTGTCCATACAATTTACTAATAGTTACCTTTTTGTTCTATCTAAATTGAAAATTGTGTGATACACATCTCTGTACAACATATTCAAAAGAATCCCAGAGAACACTAAAATGTATTATGACGCATTAAAAAACTATCAATTGCTAAAATCCAATGATTTAAATCAAATTGATTTAAAACCAGATAACACTCTGGGAATTGTTTTACCCAGATTTAATATTACATAAATTTGAAAGTATAATAGGATGAGATCAAATAAAATTGAAAATGTTTTATAAACTTTCTCCATTCCCTTCCCCCACCTTATACATTACCATGTAAATAAATTCATGCAATACTATCATTATAGCTCTATGTATCTTTGACTAATAAAACATTTTCTTCCACATTTAAAAATATAAATATTTAAAAATCTGGTTGGAAAATCTTACTTGCCATAAAATTTCTCATTAAAACCTTGAAAGATGCTTCCAGCAGCTAAATGATTATATTTTAATTGTTCTGGAAGTAATTTTAATATTTATTTTCATTTAGAAATTCAGATATTTAGAAACTCTATACATGTTTTCAGATACTTCTTTTCCTCTTCCCATTTTAATATTTATACTTTTTGTAAACAGTAACTTCATGTTAGAGTTTTAAAGATTTTAGATCTTAATTATTTTTTTCTACTGTCAATGTTCCAATTTTAGAATATTGGAAGCTGTAATTATTAGATTATTATCCAATAATACCAAATTTGAGCACAGGTACAGGATTATATCAAGTTGCTTAATACCTTGATTATTGAATATTTTGTGAATTATGTAATATAGGCTTTGAATAGTTAAAATATAAATCAAGATATGGATTGAGAGGTTCATGTAGTAGACAAATATTTCACTACTGACCCCATTGTACTAAATCTACTTTTATATTTTTTCTTCTCTTTTTTTAGAACTTAAAGGTTGACCTTATAAACCCAGTTTCTTTGCATTTCTAGCAATAGGATAACAGATTTTACTGTATTAATGGAAACATTGTTTGGCTTATCATATTAATAATGTGAAATTTCAAAAATTTCAATAATATTAACTATAAGTGAATATAACATTAATGAAATATAACAACCCAGTCTACTTTCAGAGTTACCATTTTTCACTAAACATAGTTTGCATTTCTTTTTTATAAAGCTTTAATTTGTTATTATTATCATTATCATTATGTTTTACACTGTTTAAAACATAAATTTGGACTAGAGGTATACACTGTTTTAAGTTTACTTTATACTTTTTTGTTACTTTAAGGAATGTGTAAAGAACATAACAGCTGATAGTCACACTATTGCCATTTTTACTTTCTTACAATTGTTGCTGTAATAAAATAAATAAACTTTAATAAATACAAGTTGAAATAATCCATATTGGAAGAGTTTTTTAAGTCTATATTAAATTGCTTAATTACTATTTGTTACCCAGTTCTACTAAAGATATTTACTTTTAACCAAAGTAGGATTTTGTAACACTAGTAATAATAATATTCAGCCTCAATATAGCCATCAAATTATATCCCTAGAGCAAATGTGTGTGATAGATAATATCACTATCTTGTTAGTTATGATAAAAACTGAGACCTTAATTTACTTTTCCAAGGACACAGAATAGGACACTCATAAAGGCTGACCTATTTTACATAGGCTTCAGTTAATGTAAGAGGGCTATTTTAAATGGGCTATGTTGAAGACCCAAGGGTATAAATCCAACTTCCTGAATACTAGTTCTATGTTCAGGTTACTAGTTTACAGTTCAGAGCTCTCTAATCTGGCAATATGTGAAGAGATTATGTAAGCAATAGAATACATTGAAAAAAATAAGTCAAATGAGATGAAAGCATTCACTTTGTCACTCTTAAACATGTCTTATGTACATAACTAAATGGGAGAGAGAACATCGTCTTGGAAAAAAAATGGAAACAAGGAAACACTGGAAAACTGCTCCCTAAATTACTCTTGGAGTCAAAGATCTTAAGCATATACAGTCAGTGACCAAAATAAGGTCATCAGTATTGTCTGTCTCTAATGAAAGTGCAAATTGGTCAAGTTATTTTTTTTTAATCTGACACATATTTTTCTGATTTTTAATTTGTAAGCAAAGAATGTTTCCAACTACTTCCATGCTGGAAACATTCTTTGCTTACAAATGAGTTGCTCTTGAACATTCACATTATTTGCTTGTCTGAAAACACATATGGATAAAACACCATGGATAAAACATGTTATAATAAGGAAAATATTATAGGGCAATTAGTGCAGCAATATAAAATAATCTTTCCTGAAGCAAGCAATGTTAAAGTACTTTCACAGTGATCATTATATTTAAATTCACTAAATGTTATGAACTGAATGATTCTGACTACATTCTCAAAGGATAACATTCTGAAAACTAATAATAGAAGATAAATCATAGTGATTGATTCAGAAATAATAATAATAAGTCATTTGAAACCAGTAAAAACTGTGTATCACTTGTATCTTAATTTTCATGAAAATAGTTAATCAGTATGCATAATTCTGAATGGTTCTAATTCCAGTTTTTCTTTGCAACAAGTTATTAACACCATCACAAGCATACTGTTTGTTTGGGTTTTTTTTTTTTAAAACTTCTTACCTGCTTTTTTATAATTTTAGGAGTTATCACCTGAGATGAAAACTTTTGTGGATCAGTATGGGCAAAAAGATGATGGAAAAATAGGAATTGTAGAGGTAAGGAACTTATGCATTGTTCTCATATAGTTTTAATAAAGGAGCTTTTTGGAGTTGTATTCGACTCAAACATGATATGGCAAGACCTGTTCCAAGAGGTTTATTTTACTTAAGTAACATATTATCTTTTGTTAAGAAATATAAAATCAAAAACTGCTCAGAAATGAAAGAAACCTAAGAATTTGCCTAATCCAAAGCTGAAATTTAATACATTAAGAAACTAAGACCTGGAGAAGTGAAATGATTTGCCTTTGACTATGTTAACTGTTTGCTGGCACTGGTGCAGTTAGAGGCTCAAGTCCCCAACTTCTGGATGAGTACTCATCCCATTACATTACCCAGATTCAGTTCAATAAAACACCAACCAAGTACATGCTTTGTTGGTATTTCTTATTGTTTAACAGTGTAGACTTTTCTGTTAGAATATAAAATAAAGTATTTGCAGTCCCTAAATGATATCATGGCAAAAAACTGCATGTTGGTTTCTGAAATTCCATTTTAGATTAGCAGTTGGGCTTATAAAAACATAAGACCTTAGCTAAAGTCAGTGAATATTTTATGATGTGTTATAGGTACAGATTTCTTTTGAGTCTTTAAGAGTTAAAACCGTGGGTGTCAAATCTTATCTTTTGACAATGACTTTTCCTATTGAGGACAACTTTTTTTTTGTCTATGAATCAAGGAGGCAAAACTTTGACTATGCATTAATTCTTCAGCATTCTCAGATTTGTGAAACAGCTGTTGCTTCCCTTACTTCTACTTTTATAAAATCTAGTGTCTCAGCTACTTTCTTTATGTCTGCAACCCATTAGAGAAGTTGAGTGAACAACTTTGTCCAGAAAAATTAATAAGGTCATATTTTAAAATATACCAAATCACAGGCATAATTATGGTCTTTATATAATGTTCTTAATGTATTAGATTGTGAAGTATTCTGGCTGTCAACAACATTTAGTCATAATTTACCTTTGATTCAGAGAACTAACCTGGTTTTCAAATAATTGATCTTATAGGACACCTGTGATGTCAATGTGAAATACACTTATTTTTAAACAGCTACTACAAATAGAGTTAAGGAAGAACATACTATTATTATCTTTGTAATTAAAATATTTCCCTGGAGTATACACTTTCCCCTTTGCCCATGTGTAACTCATTACTATATAAATAGATAAATTAATAGTAATGGGACTTATAGACTGACATAGAGGCCAACTAATCAAGATATGAATCATCAAGGATAAGAAAATAACTTTGAAATGAACATAAATGAGATGACATAAATCTAATTATTCAAAACTAGTGGAAATTCTAAAATCAGTGAAATTATAGATGTGGCTATTTCAGAGTTTGGCATACTTTATAATTCTAGCAGAGGAAAGACTGTCATCTTGTATTTAAAGTATTTCACCTTTAAGAACTCCAGTGGGCTCAGCTATTTATTTTAATTTCTTCAGTGGTACTGGGTTGTAACAGTAGCACAAAAAGCATGGATCTGATTCACATGGATTCTACATTTTTAAAAGGATAAGATGGATGAATCTGTTTTGAATCTATATTTTACTGTGTATGATATGGTATAATCATTTATGAAGCATCATTTGAGGTCTAATTTGAATGGGAGGCTAGGAGTCACTAGCAGATACTTTTTCTAGAGGTTTGATGCAAGAAATTTCCCCAGAAGTTTGAGAAAAGAAACTGTTATAAGAAAGAAAAGATTTCTGTATGAGTAAAGATAGAGAGAAATAGGTAACAGAAGTGGATGAAGAAGTTAATGAAGACTGAAATGAAGACTTGAGGAACTTTTTATAGCAATAAGAGTAAGAAAAAGAATTTTCATTTATTTGTATACATTACACAATTTATAGAGTGTTTTCAAATATGTGATCTCATTTGATCCTCATTATAACAAAATAAAATAAATACAAATATAAAATGAGCATCTAATTTATAGTTGAGGAAACCTGTGACTTCAATAGAATTTCAGCCATTTTCCTTTAAATTACTCAGCCTTTTTTTACAATTAATAATCCATACATTTTCTGCATTAAAAGAAAATATTTTCAAGCTTCAGTTCATTGATTACTTATGGCAAGGCTTAAATTTAGCCTGGTTGAACAGGGATGCAGAAAGTATAAAGAAGTTATTTGACCAAACCGCTTGAAACATAATTTGGGAAGAATTTTCAGATCAGTGGAAGCAGAAAGAGTTTAAAGGAAGAGAAGTGAGACACATAAGAATTAATTAGAAAGTTTAAGTATTCCAGGACAGGGAACTTTTTGTCATATGGGACCTGTGGGAAAAACTAGCCAAGATTTCTCATTTTAAGGATAAAGAAACTGAAGCCCAGAAAGGTTGAATGATGTGTCCAAGATCCCACTGGCAGGGAGTGACAGAACATTTATAAAGGCCTATGTCTGACTCTGATTCCAGAATTATTTTCATTAATCTGAGTTATCAGCCAAGACACAGAAGGAAGTGGGGAGGGTGAGTACTTGGAGAAGTGAAAATGAGAGAATGGGAGAACAGGGAAGAGATTGCTGCTGTAGTTCATATGCATGTTGATTGTACTTAGCCTGGTTAAGCAGAAGGGACAAGAAAAAGGAGAGGTTCTGAAAAAATCATTGTAAAAAAGGAATTGAAAGCTACAGATTACATGTACAAAATGGAGAAAGGGGGAGTGGGGAATGCCTGAATTTGTAATGTGCCCTCTAGTGTCACCAGAAAGTTGTATTAAATAAACTTCATCCTTTCTGTTTTCCAACTTATATATCACTTGCTAAGAAATACTATATATAACAAGGAATACAAATACACAAATCTCAGCCAGCTATGAAGGAATGGAAAAACCCAGGTTTGTCAAAATAAATAATAGTCTACTTACTCTCATCAACTCACATCAAGTACACCATCACTTCAGTGTTCAAAGGAAAAAAGGGTTAGATTTGCTTGTTTTGCCCACTTAGCAGGTGTACACATGGGCTCATCAAAATCTAATCAAAGTAAACCAAATGGTATTTAAGTGGCAGTCTACTTTCCTGGTGGAAACAGGCCAAATTGACTTGGCTCTAATTGAAATGTGCCATTCAAAAGATCAGAAAATATAGTGGTTAATTTTCAAACTTCTGTTCTAATAAAGTTGACTGATACTTTCCAACAACATGCTTTTGCTACCTAGACATGTAAAAACATGTAAAAAGAAGGGTAATGTACAGATATGCTTTCTTGTGAACTTTTCAATTTTATGTCTCTAAAGAGATTTTAAAATTCACACAAATACATTTCGGTAATAAAGAGATTGTTGATACAAACTCAAAACAGGAGCACTGAAATTCTGAGATAATTTAACAAATACCATGACTGTCAAAATGTTCTAAATTTATTCAGACTAATAGCTCTATTGCAGAGAACACTGATTAAAATAGTCAAAGAGAGAGACTGAATGATTTAACAGATAATAGAAATTTCTTCTCTGGTGCTCACATTAAGTATAGATATTTCCTTTAGCTGGATGTCAAATCTGCAAACTTTTCACCTGATCCCTTGGGAACTTTGTGGGAAACTACCAACCTCTCCAGTCTATTGTGTCTATTTGTCTAGGTCAGTGCATCCACTGGAAAAATAGATCTATAAGCTATTTTAATCCTAAAACTATAATAACCTTCCCAGGGAAGCAGACACTTCTCTAGACTTTCCTTCTTTTCAGCCATAGTGGGATTTGAGCATGTGAGTTTAACCATAGTAAATGTGATTTTTTTATAGCAGACTACTCTTCTACCTCAGAATTTGGGGAAATGACTGACAATAAAGTCTGATTTAAAACTTCGTTCTGGATAGATTTTTAAAAACAGTTTATTAAGAAAACTTTTTGACTGAAGATTTTAATGGAGGGTGATGGTAAAAGGACAAGGTCTCAAAATCAAAAAAGTCAGACTGTCTGATTTCAAACGTGGCTCCAACTATAAGCTATGTGATAGCAGGCCATTTATCTTCTCTGAGTCTCTCTTTCCTTGGCTGTGAACAGGGTTGACATATGAGTATCAACATCAAATGTGATAATACATGTCAAACAAATAGATAAAATCTGGCATACTGTAAAAACTCAATAAATGTATTTGCTATTATTATTGAAAAAAGGAGTATTTCATTGGAAAATCTACACCATTTTTCTGAATGTCAATCTTTTTCCCATTTTTATAACTTGTCAAATTCAAATTATTAAATTCCACTAGTCTTTAATTTGTACAAAAAGATTATTTGCCTTTCAAATTTCCAGGTTTCCTGGACTCACTTCTCATTGGCTAGAAAGATATTTCTTTGGTTCCCAAACCAAAAAAGTGAATGTTTTACTAATATGTGTTGAAGGAAGCTAACATGCACCAAAATTGTCTTCAAAAGTTATGCCTCATGTGTGCTTTAAAAGATATAGCTCAGTCACTTATATTTCTAGTAAAGTTACTTCATGTGTACTCTCCCAGCACCTAGCATGTTGCTTTGAAATTGTCTGAAAAAAACTTTTTTTGAAATTATCTGCCTCCCTGTAAAGTTCTTACTATCGGTGACTACGAATCCCCAGCATCCAGCACAGTGCCTAGTAGGTTCTGAATCATAGCCACATGAGCCATAGCAAGGGATTTCAACCTACTCCAAAACACAGGCAAGAGCTCCATTTTATGCCTAGGAATAGAAGAGAGATGGTAAAGATCCCTGTCATAGGACAGGTTGAGTTCCTTGGGGAGCATATCTGAGTTGAAGTAAAGCAATGAGGAAGTTTATTAGGAAGTGCTCTTGGGATCAATACCTGTGGAAGGTAAATGAAAAGAACAGGGCTGGGCAGAGGGAGACTTTGGGCTGTGATATAGTCTCAACTTCAGTTTACCCTACAGTGAGCTCTGAACTGGGATGACCCTTCAGAGATGTCCCAAGTTTTCAGTGAGAGGGCTAGGTTTTATATCCCCATATGCATCAGTCATAGAATTCAGCTTCCTTGGGGAACGTAACTCTCTTCAGCCCAGGTAATCTCCCAAAGAGACCTGGCAGTTGAGACCATAGCAACACTCCTAGCACCTAAAGAGAGCTCTGGATGTCATATCACAGTGACCACCCCAATCCCTATCCACAACTCAATAATAAGTTATTTGAATTATCTCCAAAGGAACTTTATTTCCATTTATTGGAAGCCTATGCTGACCCTAGATAGTCAATTGCCTTCATTCATTGGTTGAGTAAAATATTTACTGAAATTTTTGCAGGTGCCAGGCAAAGAAACAGTAATTAAGACACAGACCCTTTCCTGAACATGTATATAGACTGATAGGGAAGACAGGCAAGTAGAAATTTTTGCTTCCCCACTCTCAGTGACAAGCAACAAGTGACAAGCTTCATAAATGAAGCTTTGAGAGATTCTCCTGTGGCAGCTTATCTGCCTGCCACTTATTCCCTTGCTTTTCTCCACTCTCTTCTCCAACCCATAATAAAGTTTTGAGAGTTTATAAAAAAGCAGGCAGGCAGCCTAAGAACTAAGAAATCACCAATAATCTTGGAACAGGTAGTACTGGATACTACTATGGACAACAGTGACTTAGCAAAACAGAGACAAAAGCAGCCCTACTTAACAGCTTCTATAAAAGACCTCAGGTACTTTGTAGATATGGTCTTAGAGTCAACAGCTGGAGAGTTACTGCACCAGCTCTGAAATTTGAATATTAATTCATATGCATTGTGAAACACACCTTGAAAAAGATGATTTTGGGAATTCCCTAGCCGTCCAGTGGTTAGGATTAGGCGCTTTCACTGACAAGGACCCGGATTCAATCCCTGGTCTTGGAACTAAGATCCCACAAACCACATAGTGTGGCCAAAAAAAAAAAACCACCAAAAAGCAAAAACAAAACAAAAAACACAAAAAAGATGATTTCTTAATGTTCACTAATAGCCACATCCTATCCACACATATTCATTGCTTCTTTCTTAGTGCTGGTTTGTCTTATTACAATGTTTTATGTGTTTAAGACTCATTTCTAATGTCTGTAAAATAGGACAGCACTGTATTCAGTTTAACATTAACAGTTCAATTAAATTAAAAGATTGACTATTTTGCATGTAGATATAATATGTATTTTCTTATAATTAAACCAACTAGGACCAAAATGGCATGGGCAAAGAGATATATATTTATACTACACATGAAGAGCAATTTTACCGTCTCTATATTTGACATTCTAGAGACCTCTGTACTTTATGAAAGTTATATGAAGTTTAATTTTTGAAACAAAGATGGTTAAAATTTCCCTAATTTTACATGTGGTCGTTGCTTACTAGCTCATTCTTTTATTTTTTCTGTTTTTATATATTTGGTGGATTTTGATAAATAGAATTTTTTAAGAAAAATTATTATTTTTGTTCAAAACAACACACAATAATTAGGAAAATCCAAGTAATATAGAAAATTGCAATGAAGATTGGAAAAAAATGCTCACTACAAATCATATTAAGTAGGTATTTTTAATGAAGTAAAATTATCAACAAATTCCAAACATTTATGTCAGGCACCTAACATTGAGCACCACACTGAGTATTCAGAGGATGCAGACAAAGAATAGTCTTTGCCCTCCTGAAGTGGATAGTCTATGGGGAGGTCTACCAAAAACTTACAAAGTGGTATCTGACAAGTTACATACCAATAAATAGAGAGTTGGCATTGGCTATTTCCTGTTTCCTAAATAAATGCTTGCATTAATGCACAACCAAACTAGTGACCTTTGTTTCAAGCTAAATAAGAAAATGTTTTCTGAGTCATACTAAACATCCTAATAAGATGTCTGGCCCTGTCTCTTAGTTTCATCCCATTATTAGTGCCTATAAACTGAATGATTCTAAATTGAGATATTATTTCAAAGATCTAAAAACAAGATATGTTAAAGGACATATTTTACAGGCATAAAGAAGCTGAGATTACTTGCCTATAAGGTAGAATGATACATTTTATATTAAATTTTATATTTTTTAATGGACCTAAAAGGACAACATTTTTTTGAAGTGTGAGAGTCTTTCCTATAATTTGGTAGAACTTTCGGCCTTTATGCTGACCTTAAGGTTAATCTAGACTGCAGATTCTTGGTCTAAAATCCAGAGATGAGGGTTCATGACCGTAGTTCAGGAGATTCATCAGCTTCTGGAAATTAGATGAAATATAGTGTTGTAGGTTCATTCTTTAATGCTGAAGATGTAGTGATTCTAACAGATTCTCAAAGTCATTTTGAACCCAATACATTTAAGAGACACTGGTTTCTATTTCAACTCCTTATTTTAGTGATGAGCATGCTAAGTTCCAGAAATGGCTGAGGGAGTTGCTGGGGACCACAGCTAATTAGCAGCTGAGCCAGGAATAGAACCCATACCTTCAGTGAGGCCATCAATCCAGCTCCCTCCCTCCCTGCACACAATAGATAGATTATATTCATTTTAAAATGGGATCTGGAGTCCTTCTTTCCTAAAGAAAATGAGCGTTGAAGTTACGAAATGAGATCTAAGGAGAAATGTCATAGGGTCACTAAATGGAGATCATCGAATAGAATTCAAGTCCTGGACTCAAGCAGCAGACGTTCTTTTAGCAGAAACCAAAAATTTGAGAACTGATATTCCCTATTACTGGTCAGTTTCCACTGTTCATTGTGAATTGTCTTTTCCATCTCTCTTTCCACTGTCTTACAATTGTCTTGAGTTTCTCTTCCTTTGCATCTCTTAATAAGCTTTCTCCTCAGACTTGGGAATGCATTTTTTCCTTCTATCCTTTCCACTTCATTCATATTTATCATAGTTTCTTTTATTCTACATGAAATGTATGGCCCCGTGTGTGCCATTCTGTGTGCCCTGAGAGGAACAAGACTAGATCTGTGGCACAGAAAAGATGAAGGGGTCAAGCCACCAGGATGAGTCTGCTTGTATGTCTAGCAGATGAGAATTGGTCAAATAATCCCTATCTGAGCTTCCTATGCATGCTTGCTGTGGTCATCTACCAGACCAGAGAACCAGTCACTCAAGGACACCCAAGCACTGGAAAACACAATGGCACTTTGTAGGGGCAAAGTATCAGAAAGGGAAAATCGATTATAATGTTTTTCCTTTCCTAGTTTTCTAGGTAATAAAACTATGTTAAGAAAAACTAAGAGCAGAAAATATGAGAGACTTGCTTTCAAGCTCCTTACAACAACTTTTTAAATCTTTTCTAGTTGGCTCATGTATTACCCACAGAAGAGAACTTCCTGCTGCTCTTCCGATGCCAGCAGCTGAAGTCCTGTGAGGAATTCATGAAGGTATAAGAAAGCTCTGTCACTGAGTGATGTTTTCAGAAAGCTACTTAAAATAGGAAAATGGTTGCCTTTTTTTTTTAATATATTTGGTTTTCCTTATCCAAAATAATTTACAGACATGGAGAAAATATGATACTGATCACAGTGGCTTCATAGAAACTGAAGAGCTTAAGGTAAGCAAGTAAAAACATGTAAGCTTTTTCCTGTCAAATATAATTATGAACTTTGTAGCTTTTTAAAAAACCTCCCACAAAAGAAACTAATGTTGAGCAATGGCACATTTTCACCCACTCTTCCAATTGTTAATAAAGAACCAGATCAAAAAAGAGACTTCAAGTACTTCTTGAAATTCTGTTCAGCAATGTAAAATTAGCATTTTCTGTGGTGTATACAAATTGTTATGTGAGGTAGCTTATAGATAGATAGATAGATAGATAGATAGATAGATAGATAGATAGATAGATAGATAATGATATACTAAGCCAAAGAAGTTGGTTATTTTCATTAAAATTTGGCATTTTATTTTATAAATGAAACTGCTATATAAAATAGACTTCTCTTTCAAGATAAATAATTATTGGACACCTACTGTATGCCAGGTGCTTTACACACATTTAATCTTCACGTGAGTTCTTTGAGATTAGTATTACCCCAGTGAGGAAAAATTTAAGAGAAGTTAAGTGATGTACTGAAGGCTACACAGAAATAAGACATAGAACAGTGATCTTTAAACTCGTCTGTTTCCAAGACCCCTAGCTTACTGTCTCTCAGTAACAGCAATAAAAACAAAGTCCTAATATAATCAAACTTCCGAAAAACTGCAACTCTGAAAATGAATTTATCAGTTCATATCTCACAGATGTATATAGGAGCTGGTGGGGGAGGAAGAAGATATGAAGGAAAAGGCAAAGAGGTCTGAAATCAAGTCCTACCTCTGGACAAATCTCTATATCATTCTGCCTGATTTTTTTCATCTTTTATGTGGGGGTAATAATACCTTCCTTTCAGATTTATTGTGAAGATCAAGTAAGATGTTGCACGTGGAAGATTTTGTGAAATACAGGCACAGTATAAATTATATTATTCATGAACTCAATAATTTACTAGCCTTCAGAAATATAGAAACATCTTTCTCTCATTTCTTTAAATTGACCTCAATATTTCTCAGTCTGGAAGACTCTATTTTCTCTATCTTCATGGTATAGAGTGACTAAAAGGGAAGCAAATTAATAATCATTGAGCACCTACTATGTGGCAGGCATAGTACTAGATGCCTAAAATATATTTTAACGTTTAATCCTCACAGAAAAGTTACAAGGGAGATATTATAATTCCCATTATACAAACAGAGAAACTGAAATTCAGAGAGATTAGATAATTTTTAAAGAGTACACAGCTGCCTGGGAAAAGAACCTAGTTTTGGACACAGAATATCTGATAATGATAATAATGTTTTTTTTCCCCACAAGGCCAAACATTTTCAAGCTTCAGTCATCAAGAGCTACCTCTTCTGCTATTATGTAGGGAAACATGAATATCAAACACAGTTTCCTGGTCATAGTTTAACATGGTTTGAGTTACATATATTTGTACCACTGCAAAATTGTTAAAACATATTTAACTAAAAACACTTACAGGGACTTCCCTGGCCCTCCAGTGGTTAAGAGTCCATGCTTCCACTGCAGGGGGCATGGGTTCAATCCCTGGTAGGGGAACTAAGATCCCACATGCCTCGTGGCACGGCCAAAAAAATAATTTTTTAAAATTTCTTAAAAAATTTTTAAGAAAGGAAAATAATAGTAATAACATCTTAAAAAATAAAAACACTTAGAAATGTAAAGATTTTTCATGTGCAATCACCAAAAACAATGTCTTTCACAAATTTGCAACTCAGCAACCCACAAGGTTACCCACAAGGTGACAGTTAAACTATTGTGTTTTTATTCTATTGGACCAAAAAAAAATTCTTTTAAAAATCATTTCAAGTTCATAATGAAACTTTAGCTCATTTCCAATACTGGCCTTCTTTATTCTAAATTTTATTCTCAGAAGAGATTCTAAATAGAAGTACTCCTCTCTGGGGAATTTTGAAGATAAGTTGGCATTCTTTTTTAATGGATCTTTCAAGAAAGCTAATTTTAAGATCCGTAATAGAGTAAAACATTGCTTGCTCTCAGACACGACTTTGAATCTCAGCATCCCAAGGTTTCTCCCAGGCTATTTTTGTGACCACCATTTTAGTCTCTGATGAGGATTTTTAACCCAATTAGTCTGTGACAAAAGCCTCATATGGTTCAAAAGTAAAATTCACCCCCCAACAGATAACTTTGAATTTTCCATGCTTCACTTTGAATTTGAAGTGGAATGTTTGAAGTGAAATTAAATTTATCAAACCAAGAAAAAGGTCTCCTTCCTTGAAAATAATGAAGTTAAATCAGCCCAGCAGAGCTAGAAAATCTGGGAGGGAGATAAACAACTGCAAAACTGAAGAAACCCAATCCTTCAATAATGTCTGAACATAATATCTGCTCAGTTTTCCATAATTGCATTAATTCATTTTCTGAACAAATAAAGAAGTTGCAAATGAACAGCACTAGACAAAATGAAAGAACTTTTATATTAAGTACTTACACTGTCATTTATATGGCAAGTTTTTATAAAGCTTTAATTTATTTCTCTGTTAAAAAAAATTAAATTCACTCCTAAACTTCAACTGTCAAATTAATAATCATCTTTTTTCATCCTTCCCACATTAATCTCTACTTTGATGTGATTCATATATCCTTCAAAGATTAGGTAACATCTGCAGCCAACTGTTTTAGTTTGAACAGTCAGCTGAAACATTCTAACCAAGGTGCTTTGTACTGCATCAAGCCTAAAAGCCCTCTGGTGAAATGTACTTCATATTGGCTATAAACTGATGTGGAAATACAGCTTGTGAGGGCAGAAAATGCACTTGAAATTAAGGGTAGGTCTCCACCTTCTTTACTGATAATTGTTCACATATCTCACAAAGGTTTAAGGCGGTCCCTTGTGTTTCTTGTTTCTTGGAGAAGAGTTACATGAGTATTTGTGAAGATACCATTAGGTAGAAATGCATCCATTGGGCTGGCTGGTTTTACAAGTTTTTACTCTGATTCCTACATGGTGCACAATCAAGATACTTCTTTAATTGAAATCATAAAAGCATAGCATAGCATAGCACAGACTGTGACAGATCAGTTTTCAGTCAAAGAGAACTGCTGGAACACCAAGAGTACCTCCCTTCTAAGCTCCTCCCATTACCTGGTTCTACCCTCAAAAAGAGACTTCCTTTGTATTCCTGTGGTGTTCCATTTCAAGGCAGGCTGAAATGAAAGCAGATTGTTTGTTATTGATGAAATTTATCTGACTTTTTTGTCTTAACAGAACTTTCTAAAGGACCTGCTGGAAAAAGCAAACAAGACTGTTGATGATACAAAACTAGCTGAGTATACAGACCTAATGGTAAGACTGATCTTGAAAAGACTACAGCCAAGAGCCTATGAAATATTACTGTGTTCTGGCTAATTCCCAAGTCTACACAGGATGAAATAAACAAGCCATGGTGTGGGTATCACATGCACATATGTATCATTTCACTTGAAAAGTGAGATACCTAGGGATGCTTATACCTTGTAAGGCTGAATGCTACAATTGTATTGTAAGGCTGGTTTTAAGGCTCAGCATATGAGCATTTCCTTTCTTGTGGAGGTAGGTAATTTTCATCTATCAAAATATCACTTGTTTTTCTTACAAGCCAGTGTAATTGTATCACATATATATGTAAGTTACATTATAGATATATAAATTATATCACCAAAAACTCATTTATTATAGAGATTCTGAATCCATTTTTATCATGTCTTAGGAAATCATTGACTTTGTTAGAGTTTAAAGAAAACTTCTGGCTACTTTATTCATTGAGTGACTAAAAATAGATATTTCCTCCTTCTTTCTTTTGATTCCTGTTATTTGGGAATATTGTCTTTGTGCTTTGGGTGAGGAAATCCACATATACCCTGAGCTTGATGCTATGGTAAATAGTATAACCAAGAACTATTTTAGAATATTGACAATAGAGTGAAGAAAATTGTTTTACACATAAGCACTTAATGTTTGAAGAATGAATGAACAAATAAATTTATAAAGTTCCAGATAAAATAATACAATGCCCATGAAGTTAATTAACTTCCAAGTGGGTAAAGTTTGTTCATTTTGATTCACAGCATTAGGACTATGAGGAAAAAGCCTTTGCCAAACTGATTAAGCCATGGCCCAATATTTTGGCAACATTATTTTAATTGTTTAATTTTTGAAATTCAGAGTTTTAAATTATCCAGATCAGTACCTATATTTATACACACTTTAAGTACTATAAATGTACAGTGAATTCTTACCTCATTGATATAAATAAGTAACTTGTAAAACATAAGTCCCTATTATAACAATTATGTTATTTTAGACCAATAAAGGAGTTAGAATTTTTTCCTGAGAAATAATTTTATAAAGAGTTTGATCATATTTGACGTAACTGAGGTTTACTTTCAGCCTGTCAGCCTACTTTTATGTGGGGGAAAAAAACCCACTAGAACTTTACTATTGCCTTATTCATTATACAGTGATATTTATTATAAAGTGGGACTAATCTTTAGTTTCAAAACAATCAAAAAAGTTTTCACTGTAAGGAAGTGTCCTCTTTAATTCCTCATTACATCGCCACTTACCACAGCACTAACATACACGTGTCACAATGGGCAGATCTACACTCTGAATAACTTTTGGGAAATGGACAATAACCTACATTTAGCAATTTTCTGTTTTGTGCCAGTCTTAAAGGATGTCTACTTAAAGACTCCTTTCCAAGTAGAAATTTGAAGCAGCCTTTTTAAAACCACTCAGATGGGAGTTTTCCCCCTGTTGAATTGGCCTGGCCTATCTGGTTAAATGTCATAAACAAGCTCAAATCCAGGAAGCAGATTAATCAAGAACTAATTAAAATTTAAATATATTTGTAGGGAAATATTTCCCTGTGGACACTAAACTGTGTGATCTGGTGTCCAGTATCTTGGTAGACACTGTGACAATTTAGAACTTTTATAGTCAATGGACTATAAAATGTTGCATCAGTATCAGATCCTGAAAAAATCTACCTCCTACAAAGGATTCTTAGAACATCTCAAACCACAGAATGCCCTTCTTTTTTTCCCTAAAGAGACCTCACCAAACCTATATCCTTTATGATCACATTCCTTTCTTTAAAAACAAAAATAATGCCACTTTTTCACATATTTTATATATTTTATTTTATATGTAGTCCTTCTATATAAAATATTAGAACAGTAGTTACAACTTTCTAAAATGTGAATGCTTCCCAAATATGGGTATGAATGTGTTTATACCTGGCTATGTCTTGGTATATGATGTGTATGTAAGTGCAATGGGGAGGTAAGGAGCTTTATTAAGCATCTAGTACTCAAGGCAAAATAAAACAATTCAAACTTACTCAAAAAATTTATTCTCTGAGGATTTATTCATATTACCTGCTTATTCTGATTGTACTCTTTGATGCTCTAAAAGAGAGAAACAAATTAAATATTAATTTTCATACTATTATTTGGAAAGTTTCAGGACGTGCTATGTACTGCCAAACACCATCTCTCCCACATCTTGATACATATAAACACATATTTGCAAGAAAAATAAATGATTATGTTCCAGAAGCCTAGCCTAAGATCACTATTACTCTGACTATTCCATATTCTGATAAATTTTGGCAATTGACACAGGTCATAGAATAGAAATTTTGCACTGTAAGTTTAATAGATGCTAGTTTCTAGAATTCTGCTGTCTATATAGGTAATTGATAACTCATACTGCTTTATTTTGAATTTCCTTCTCCTTAATGCAATAAATAATTCTTCAATGGCTACAGTAATGCATTCTATCTTTCAGCTGAAATTGTTTGATTCAAATAATGATGGGAAGCTGGAATTAACTGAGATGGCCAGGTGAGTTTAGGAACTATGCAAATATTATTATAAAAAGCTGATCCTTGCCAAAAATCTAATGTATTAATATAATGTTTTTCTCTCAAAAGGTTACTGCCAGTGCAGGAGAATTTTCTTCTTAAATTTCAGGTATTGCTCTTTTTCTCTACCACAAATAATATTTTTCTCGAAAGGTTAGAATGTGGGATATTTGCCAAGGGAAACACAATGGAATATAATAGTTGCATTTTAATTTTTGCTCTCTTCTCTATCATTTAGGGAGTCAAAATGTGTGGGAAAGAGTTCAATAAAGCTTTTGAGTTATATGATCAGGTAAAAAAATTTTCTTATCTATAATTTGATTCTTTAGAAGAATTTGGAAAATGCTCAGGAAGGGTTAACCTCAAACTCAAGGTTATATTAAAAGAAACATGAGCTACTAAAATTACTCAGCCAATTTATTCTTGTCATAGGAAATGAGTTATGTTATATCCCAAATTAGACAAATTTGATTCAAATCCCATGCTACAATTTATCTCCTGTGAGGCTTTGTATAAGATACCAAACTCCTCTGATCCTCAGTTTCCTCATTTGTAACCAAGAGATAATAATACTCACTTTGCAGGGTAGAATGAGGATTAAGCTAGATGAAAATATCCAGCAGAATCCTCCCATGTAGTATATGGTAAGATAATGTGTGTGAGGAAAGGTTGTGTATGATGTCACTAGTTAACATGCTTTGTTTCTTCTAATTTCTCTACTCCTGGACCAAATCAGTCCTCTGTGGGCTCTAGTGCAGCCTTTCCACTGCCTGATGTGACATCAAGCCAGTAATATAGCTTCCCCAAGCCTATGTCCTCACTCATATGAAAATATTTGTGATTAATTTCTTACTTCAACAGGAGGTGGTGATACTGTTAACATAAAGTGAAATATTAAATGTGAAATCAGTTTGAAAATTTCAAAGCATTTGACAAATATAAGATGCTGAATGAGAGGGAATTCATATCTATTTTGGAACTTTGGAGCAGTTAAAAATTTGAGGGTCTGACCTAAGAGGTTAGAATATCTGCCAAGTTTGCAGTAGGAAGATTTTCTGAGGATTTCAACTATTTCCAATTTACTACATTCTCCATTATTATGGATGAGTTTGCTTATATACTGTTTTATTACTCCTCCCTTAGGATGGCAATGGATACATAGATGAAAATGAACTGGATGCTTTACTGAAGGATCTATGTGAGAAGAATAAACAGGTAATCTAGTTACCTTGCCACACTTACTTCTTAAGCAGACTTGATGGATCCATCTAGAAGCAACCTCACATCCATTTTGGAGAATCTACTTTAAAAATTTATAGAGGAGCAGAAGTAGATTTCAGTTCTTAACCTGATTTGGTACTGGCCTGAATCAGTGTTTAACTGTGATAAATAGATTTCAAAAACAACCTTGTGATTTATCCACATTTGTATAAGAATTTAATCTAGCTCTTTTCTTGATGGATTGATGTAACAAGCAGTTTCGTCTCACATTTTATCACTTGACAGTGGTTAATTCACTTCCATGTTTAACTGGATTATAATAATTCTATGCCCTATATAGGATCTGGATATTAATAATATTCCAACATACAAGAAAAGCATAATGGCTTTATCGGATGGAGGGAAGCTGTACCGAACGGATCTTGCTCTTATTCTCTCTGCTGGGGACAACTAGAGTTGATGCCCATGACCACTTACTAGCGGTACATTGTATCTAAAAATAACTGTGCACTATAAGGGAGTAGGCTGTATTTTGTTTTGTATCTGTAAATTTAACTGCATATAGATAATTATCCAGGATGTGTGGCACACTCTTTTCAGTTTGTTTCTATACTCTTTGTAATGTACATTTTTTGTACATTTGAAAAGGAGAATGTCTATGCTTAGGCCAGTCAATACATCCAATTAAAAAAAATAATCTAACATATTCTTGCTTCCATAAATATAGTTGGACAAGATTTCCCTAAAAATCCCACCAGGATTAATCTCTAAAATCCTAGTCTCTGAAATGTAAATGCATATTTGTCACTGAATAGAAGAACTATACATAACAAGCCAAGCATTCTTATTTCAGACAATTGTAAGTCTGCCCCACAAAGTAGTTCTAAACTGTGTTTCCAATTAGGAGAAATGTGCTTTTGCATCTAAAATACCAAAATATCAATCAATAGTTAGTTAACTGTGGCACTATGAGGTTAACAGTCTCACTAGGCAAGATTTAGTCAATTAATCAACAACACACCTATTGCTTGAATCCACACCAATCTATTGGTTCAAGTTGATTTGATGACAAGGAAAGGCAGCACCAGACGATGCATAAATCTGTCTTATTCTACATTTGTATTTCCAACGAGTCTACTGTCAAAGAGTATGACCTTAACCCATTTTCTAAACTGTTTTCATGTGTTGCAGACTATAATTATTCTAGTAAACTGCTGTTTTTATGTCATAGTCTATGTACTATCTGATTAAATTATATATATCAGGTATCCTGGTGTTTAGTTTGCATTCTTCCTGGATCTTCTTTTTATGTAGAACGGTTCATTTCCACCAAGGGTAACTGCTGCCTCTGAAATTTTTTTTTTTTTCCTAGCTACAACAACTCTATTTTTACTACATAATTGAATTTTAATTTAAAATTCATAGCACCCTGATTGTTGAATGTTATATCATCAATAATTTTGTGTATTCTGTGATTTCTATATTTCATGTTGAGATCAGCATTCAAAATAGTTCTATTTCTATCTGCGAATAGTTTCAAATGAGTTAAAAAGAACATCTCAAGAGAAATGCTAATGCAATCATTTATCTTATGTAGCAAGGGTGACTCTAAAACATTCTTTTGACCCACATCCAAGTCACAGTTTCATATATTTGTAGCTAGAATATACTATACTGGTTATAGTTGACATGTTATGGTTGACGATTTCTCATTTTTTGATGTGAAGCAGGGAACTATGAGAGATGTGTCTCTTTGAAATTTATAAAGTTACTGCCAAAGAGTTAATGGTTCTGGGTCACTTTGAATGTCCCCATTCTATAAATTCTGCACTGATTTTCTCAATTCATATAAATAACAAAAAAGTGAGGTATCTCTTTCCCCCAAGAATGAACAGAAAAGATTGCCAAAAAATAAAATTTCTCATATGATGGCAGTAGTAGACTGGCTTTGCTTCTAGTGTGTAAATGGAAGCACTGACCTTAGGCTGAATTTAACTACTAAGAATAACTAAAAAGGAAAATAACTCTAATAATCTTGTATATTTGTTTTCTTCCTCAAAAAGTCAGTGAATACGTAGCCCATGATCAATTCAGGGGAAATGTAGGTTACTGAAATTATTACAGCCTAGGAAATCTAAATAAATGTAAACCTGCCTGACTCAGTGCATTATTGGATGCCTCATTGAATTAATATGTGTCTCTGACATTAAGATTTACAAAGAAATCTCAAAAAATCCAAATATTTGTAGCTCTTTGCCCAACAGACATAATCAAATATTTCTGTATGAAAGATATTCTCCAGAGGAATAGGAAGAATATATAGAATTTTCCTACATTTCATCTGTAGGAAAACAACTCTCCATTACAAAGTATACACTATAACTAGACCAGGTTTGGTACTCTTACAATAATAGCATGGAAAAAGAAAGAAAAGCAAGAAAAAGTCTGATAGGAGTATATCTGAGGGAACTTCCTAGAGTGCTCATAGTAATAATGGCTACGAATCCAGCACCTGGCCTATCATGGTGGACTTTAACTCCCGAGCACTACCAGGAAAAGAAATTCTTATAACTCAGCTAAATCAGTCACAGTTACATATAAGTGACAGGCCAGCCCCCTGGAGCAGAGAACAGAATGAAGAATGGAAGGTGAATCTGAAAGGGCAAATGTAAGATAGCTCATATAATGCCTACCTCATATCACAAAATTCATTCCAAGTATATTATTAAACATAAATGGGAAGTATATGCAGACAAGAGAATATCTCTAATATCTCATGCATGGAAAAATTCCTTAACCAATTATGAAAAAACAGATTGAAAAATTGGACTCTATTAAAATTAAGAACTCTGTTCCCAAAAATATACTATTAAGAGAGTAAATTTGTTTGTAGTTTGAAAAAACAAACATCAGAGTGTGAGAAGATATTTATGTTGGCTCACAACCTTGAGAGTTCCCCAGGTGAAATCTGAAACTGGCCTCGGTACGTGGAGGACAAGGAGAGACCTAAGAAAGAGTCAGACCACTCCAGATTGGTAGGTGGCAGGTTTAATAAGCAAGGAAACCTATGTACAAGGTTCGGCTTGGGTGTAAAATGAGTAGATCTCTACACCTGCCCACCAGAATCTTAAAGTTTCTAGAGCCTTTAAACTCGGTTCAGTCATGAGTTCAATCCAGATGGTCTCAACAGCACCTTACTCACTCAAGGCTGCTTCCTTGAAATAGCTCTGGCTGTGGGAACAGTGGCTCAAATCTACATTCCAGAACGAGGGAGTGAGGAGCCTGGATTCAGCTCTTGGGTCGACCTGCAGTCACGTCCTCTCAAGACCTCCTCTAACAATTTGTAACACTGACAGAGGTACATATCCAAATATATAAACATTATTCCTAAAAATAATGTTTATATATAACACAACAGAAAATATATAAGAAAGTTGAACGGGCATTTCACAAATAAAAGGATATCTAAATAACCAAAATAAAAACTAATCAACTTTATTAGTAATCAAGAGAAATACAAATTAAAATAAATGAAATACTACCATGCACTCATCAGAGAGGCTAAAGTTAAAGAGATTTTTGAATGCTAAGTATTGATGAGGATGTGGCACAATGGAAATTTTTACACACTGCTTGATAGGAGGTTAAGTTGTGAAGACTTCGAAAAGCCATTTGGCGGTATCCACTAAATTTGAACATATGCACACTTCACAATCCCGCAATTTCACTTCTCTGTTTTATCTTCACCAAAAAAAAAAGAAAAAATGCTCACAGCAGCATTGTATTTGACATAGCCCAAACTAGAAACAACCCAATGTCCACCAATAGCAGAACAAAATAAATTGTGGTATATTCATACAGTGGAATGTTATGTAACAATGAGAATGCATAAGCAATTGCTACACAGATAAAAGCCAGCAATAGAAGAATACATGTTGTGTAATTCTACTTATATAAACTTCAAAAGCAGCTTAGCTTAGAGGTTACAAGTCAAGATAGTGGTTAGTTTTAGGGAGAGAAAGGGAGTCATGATGGGGGACATAAGGGAGGCTTCTGGATTCCTGGTTGTATTTTGTTTCTTACCTGGTTAGCGGTTATACAGGCATATTCACTTTGTGAAAATTCATGATTTGAGTACTTTTAGAAATCATAGGTCACTTAAAAGTTTTTAAAAATTAATGGTGTGCAAATAGGGATATAGGGAAGCCTCTCTGAAGAACCCAGCCATATAAAGATAAGGAAAAGTACATTCATAGGACAAATAAGCAGCCAGTGCAAAGGCCCTAGGTTGAACAATCCTAAGGAACAGAAAGAAAGCTGCTGTTACAGAGCCTGTGTGAGGGGAGAGTGTGTATAAGGTAGAGCAGGCAAGATCACCTATGCTAGTGTTAAGGGGCTGAGATTTTATACTAAGCGCCATTTTTCTGTCTCCAAACCCAAGGATTATTTTACTGTACAGTTGAGAAATGTAAGACCTTAGAAGAAAATTAAAGGGATTGAGGTTGAGAATGAATTTATGAAAGTCTAATAAATATTTTTATGTTCAACTACAACAAAAAAAATTGATCAAGAACACCTCCCCCCAAAAAATTAATGGGCCTTTTTCCTTTGAAGAAGGATTTTGCAATACAACTATATCTCATAAAGACCCTATTATTGTCTCTTGGTTTAAATTATGATCCCAAGAAACTGGTCCAGTTGAGCAGAAGACATGAGCTTGACTAATTATATGACCCTGGCCAAGTCACAACTTCCTTGAGCCTCAGTTCCTTTAACTATAAAATGAAGGGGTTGAGAGTACTATCTTCTAAGACTTTTCCAGCTCTAAAATTCTATTATTCAAAGTCACTTAAATTCTCACAGCTTTAGTTTTTCACAAGAACAAAGTAACAATAGCTGTTACTCCTTACCTGAAACATTTCCTGGAGATGTCTTCATACATTAATTCTAAGATGAGTGATATTGTTACCAATAATCTTCACTTTAACTTTCTGAGTATTAACTCTTCTGTTAATGCATTAGAAGCAGGACTCTTAGAGAAGTTACTAAGTAGTGTGACAAAGTAATAATTCTTACGGTAAAACATTGATATGGTTACAGCCCAAAGGTGTGTCATAAAATATAGTGACTATCCATCAATAATGTTTGTTTCTCTTTCAGACTTCCTAAGAAATTTTTCTTAGGAAGAAATTTCAATCAAACGATATTACCATGATCTCTTTTCTGGTCCTCCCTGCCATGCTTGCAAGCTTTGCTTCTTCATTCATCATTTGTAATAACATACAATAAAGAAGCAAACTCTAAGAGATGATTAATGGAAGAAAAACTTGTATACAAACTCAGACAAGTCAAAATTTTTATGATACCCCATTAAGAGGTAAAAAGACAAACAGGACATTCATTAAGTATAGAAAAGTATTATCACTAATGATTAAATAAATACATGTTTGAAGGAGCTATCAATTTTTACTTATGAAATTGGCAAATAGTTTGAAAGTGAAACTACCCCATGTTGGTAGGTATTTGTTGAAATTGGCACTAGCACACATAGCTCAGGGTTTTTTAAACCCATACAAATCTCAAGAATAGCAATTTGGAAATGTGTATCAAGGGTCTTTAAAAGCTTCATAACTTTGATTAATAATATTACTCCCAGGAATCTATCAGGAGAAAAAAATTCCAAACTCTAAAAATGTTTTATGCATAAAGATATTCATCACAGTTTTATATATTACACTGAAAAAAATTTTTAAACTAATTCTAAGAATAAAAAAATCAAAGTATGATACATATAAACAATGAAATATAAAAAATCTTTTATTTATGAGAAATAGGATCTGACTTATCATATAATCTCAACTGTTAAAAAGAAGTAGGGAAGTTGAGAAAACATTGAGGAAAAAGCAATATTAATAAAGTTATAAAAATGTAAACACTGAATATAAATTTAACCAAAAATAGGGATATGGTTATATTGGTAGAATTAGTGGATGGGGAAGAATGTATATTCCAGAAAAAACCCAAAAAAGCAAAAAAAAACCCAAAATAATGGTTAAAAGAGCTGAAGATAGTTACATGGGAAGATAGCTTTGGAGCAGAGATTGCAGTAGTACTCTTCCCTATATAAATTATATAAACAAATTACTTTCATAAAAAATAAAAATTAAATGAAAAAAGGCAAAAGGTTGAAAATAAATATACCAAAGTATTAATAGAAGTTTTCTTTAGGAAGTTAGTTTTTAAATTTTTTATTCTTTTGTATTCTCACATTTTCTATGATAATCATGTCTTAAAAATCAAAGAGTAGAAAAACAGGAGGGCCTTGTCTTTCATTTGTGTGCTTTACATTTACAAGGTGTTTTTAATTGTTTCATCTCACTTAATCCTCATAACAACCCTGTGAAGCAGATATTATAATCCTGAATTTTATCATGAAGAAAATAAGAAGTCATGAAACTTACAAAAGGTAATTTATATAACTACTGGCACTTTTTTTTCCTACACCACAAGAAGTATTGATAATTTAAAAATAAAGAAGAAAGATGTAGATAGAAGAGAGGAAAACTATGGTTAGTGTTAAAGGTAAAATGGAGACTGGGTATGGTACCCCAGTGAAAGGCAAAATTATTGGAAATGTCAAGGCCACTCATTCTAAACCATTTATGTACACAATTTAACGTAACTTATGCACGAAATTAACTGTCAATGTAATAAGGATTTGCATATCAGGCTTACAGCATATAAATTCAAACAGGAAAACGAGATTCCTTTGCAGATCTATTCAGAGGAGGTAAGATAGAAGCTGGTTCCCTCTCTTGGTAATTCAGACAATGGGGAAAGTCAGTCTAGTGAGCATGTAATGAGTGATTCCTATGAAAGCAAAATACTCTTTTTTAATATAAACTCAAAATTATAACTATATACACTTGAGACTGTGGCTTTCTTATTATTTGATTCTTAGGATGACAGATTAGTCAAACCAAATATGGAATTAAATGAAATTATACATAAAAATATTTTATGAGCTTTGTTCATCTTCTCTACAAGAGAATATATACTTTATTTTTTTTTTTAGCATTTCCTATTCTAGTACACTGTATTTTTTTATAACAACAATTTATTTAAAAAAAATTTTTTTTCTACTCTTTTTCAAAGTCTTTTCCCATTTAGGTTATTACAGAATATTGAGCAGAGCTCCCTGTGCTATACAGAAGGTCCCTGCTGGCTATCCATCCTAAATATCACAATGCGTACATGTCAATCTGAAACTCCCAGTCTATCCCTCCCCACCCCCCCCCACCCCCCAGTAACCATAAATTCATAGAGAATATATACTTTAAAAGCTGAGATGGAATGCTATCTCCTAGGTGTCACTTTCTCTAAACTCTGGAGACAGATTGAATTACTTCCCCCTCCACACTTTAACACTGCTGGAATATTTATCACAATGAATCATAAATAATTATTTACAGGTCTATCTATCCTGCTAGATAATGAGTTTTAAGAGGACAAAGGCTGTAGATTATTCATGTTTTATTCTCAGTATCAAATAAAATGCCTGGCTACAAAATAGGTCCTGGCAAGAACTTATTTGAATTAATACTGAGCTATCTAAAGAAGACAATTCATAAGGCCAATGAAAAGGAAATACACTGAAAAGACAGTCCATTAGATTTACCGTAAATCCTCTACTTTCTTTTAGGCACCATCACCAAAGACATGGTTTTAATATATAATTCAAATACTACTTTCACCATTAAATTTCTCCTGATTTTTCCAGGTTACAAATATCTGTTCCTTTCTCTGCACTTCCAGTCTCGTTTCACCTCTGTCAAAAGCCTTCACTCACTTTCCTCTTTTTATTTTTAAAAAATTCTTTACAGGGACAATAGCCCATCTTATTTATATTTTAATATACAAGATCTACCTACCATTGGCCTAGCACATAATACAAGCTCAGTGTTTGCTAAGTAACAATTTATTAGACTTGAAAATATTCAAAAGATTATAGACAGTTTGTATAATTTCCATTATAACCAAGATGAAGGCCAGAGTAGTCTTAGGAGCCTTTCGTCTTCCTGATGAGTCCTTCTATTGTGTCCCACTGCTCCCTGGTGACCTACCACAAAAAGAAAAAGTCAATTTAATGAGGTTCTTGTGTGTTTTTAAAGCTTAGCATCCTCACTGCCAACATTATATTATACTCACAAAATGGCATTACCTTCCTCAGACTGTTGAATTCCCCTGAAATAAGTACTTCCTCTCCACCATCAAATCTAATTACCTGAAAAATAATAATAAAAGCTGTGAAACTAACTTCTTTTAAAAAGTTTCTGAACCATTAGCCATTTCTCCCTCCTAACTGGATAGAATATCTCCTTGGCACTTTCAATCAAAGCCTAAATTTTAAGGACAAAACTGATGATTAAACCTAAATTGGTTTACTCTCTTTAAAATCCTCTCTCCATCATTTCTACAATTTCAAATTCTACCCAATCTTAAAGTTCATCTTAGAGGCATGTCTACCAGAGTGATTTGCATTTAATAAAATTAATTTATCAATGAATCAATTCCATAAGCTAAACAAAATATATTATTATTTCTATATTATAAATAATATACTAAATACAGCTAATTAAATACTTTAAATCATATTTACATTCAACATCGTCAGGATTGGTTCTACAATCCACCTGCCCACCCCAAATCCACCTCCCAAAAAAGTTGACAGACAACAATGCTTACAGCTCCATTAATCCAAGAAGCATAATCACTACAAAGGAAAGCAGCAAGATTTGCAAGTTCTTCCACAGTTCCTAGCCGACCACAGGGAATTCTGTCAATAATTTCTTTCTCAAAAGCTCCAGTTGGGTCAAGACGGCTAAAGGCACCCTTAGGAATTAAGAAAATAATTAGGTTGCTTTTTTTTAAAAAATACAACCTATTTCCTATTTAAGAAACAAATTTGCAGTAAATGGAATGTTACTATGGCAACCTGTTCATACCTTAGTACTTGTAAGCAACAGAGAGTTTTGCCAAATTCTTCCATATTCATTTTACCCAATATTGACCTTTAAAAAACCACTAGAAAGGACAGAAGGAAAAAGGAAAACCAGATTGAAGGGACTCCATGATTCTCCTCCAAGGTATTTCTAAATGGGCTTAGGAGATCAGCATGCTTAATTTCCAGAATGTTTCTGCAGTGATTCAGCCGTGTGGAGGACAGGCTGTTGGTGCTCCAGCCAGGCGTCAGGGCTGTGTCACTGAGGTGGGAGAGCCACGTTCAGGACACTGGTCCACAAGAGGCCTCCCAGCTACACGTAATATCAAATGGGGAAAATCTCCCACAGATCTCCATCTCAAAACCAAGACCCAGCTCCACTCAATGACCAGCAAGCTACATTGCTGGACACCCTATGCCAAACAACAAGCAAGACAGGAACAGAGCCCCATCCATTAGCACAGAGGTTGCCTAAAATCATAATAAGGCCACAGACACCCCAAAACACACCACCAGACATGGACCTGCCCACCAGAAAGACAAGATCCAGCCTCATCCACCAAAACACAGGCACTAGTCCACTCCACCAGGAAACCTACATAACCCACTGAACCAACCTTAGCCACTGGGGACAGACACCAAAAACAACGGAAACTATGAACCTGCAGCCTGTGAAAAGGAGACCCCAAACACAGGAAGTTAAGCAAAATAAGAAGACACAGAAACACACAGCAGATGAAGGAGCAAGGCAAAAACCCACCAGACCTAACAAATGAAGAGGAAATAGGCAGTCTACCCGAAAAAGAATTCAGAACAATGATAGTAAAGATGATCCAAAATCTTGAAAATAGAATGGAGAAAATACAAGAAACGTTTAACAAGGACCTAGAAGAACTAAAGAGCAAACAAACAGAGATGAACAACACAATAAATGAAATTAAAAATTCTCTAGAAGGGATCAATAGCAGAATAACTGAGGCAGAAGAACGGATAAGTGACCTGGAAGATAAAATAGTGGAAATAACTACTGCAGAGCAGAATAAAGAAAAAAGAATGAAAAGAATAGAGGACAGGCTCAGAGACCTCTGGGAAAACATTCAACGCACCAACATTTGAATTATACAGGTCCCAGAAGACGAAGAGAAAAAGAAAAGGACTGAGAAAATATTTGAAGAGATTATAGTTGAAAACTTCCCTAATATGGAAAAGGAAATAGTTAATCAAGTCCAGGAAGCACAGAGAGTCCCATACAGGATAAATTCAAGGAGAAACACGCCAAGACACATATTAATCAAACTAGCAAAAATTAAATACAAAGAACAAATATTAAAAGCAGCAAGGGAAAAGCAACAAGTAACACATAAGGGAATCCCCATAAGGTTAACACCTGATCTTTCAGCAGAAACTCTGTAAGCCTGCAGGGAGTGGCAGGACATATTTAAAGTGATGAAAGAGAAAAACCTACAACCAAGATTGCTCTACCCAGCAAGGATCTCATTCAGATTTGATGGAGAAATTAAAAGCTTTAGAGACAAGCAAAAGCTGAGAGAGTTCAGCACCACCAAACCAGCTTTAAAACAAATGCTAAAGGAATTTCTCTAGGCAGGAAACACAAGAGAAGGAAAAGACCTACAATAATAAACCCAAAACAATTAAGAAAATGGTAATAGGAACATACATATCGATAATTACCTTAAATGTAAAAGGATTAAATGCTCCAACCAAAAGACATAGACTGGCTGAATAGATACAAAAACAAGACCCGTATATATGCTGTCTACAAGAGACCCACTTCAGACCTAGGGACACATACAGACTGAAAATGAGGGGATGGAAAAAGATATTCCATGCGAATGGAAATCAAAAGAAAGCTGGAGTAGCAATTCTCATATCAGACAAAATAGACTTTAAAACAAAGACTACGACAAGAGACAAAGAAGGACACTACATAATGATCAAGGGTTCAATCCAAGAAGAAGATATAAAAATTATAAATATTTACGCACCCAACATAGGAGCACCTCAATACATAAGGCAAATACTAACAGCCATAAAAGGGGAAATTGACAGTAACACAATCATAGTAGGGGACTTTAACACCCCACTTTTACCAATGGACAGATCATCCAAAAGGAAAATAGATAAGGAAACACAAGCTTTAAATGATACATTAAACAAGATGGACTTAGTTGATATTTATAGGACATTCCATACAAAAACAACAGAATACACATTCTTCTCAAGTGCTCATGGAACATTCTCCAGGATGGATCATATCGTGGGTCACAAATCAATCCTTGGTAAATTTAAGATAATTGAAATCATATCAAGTATCTTTTCCAACCACAACGCTATGAGACTAGATATCAGTTACACGAAAAAATCTGTAAGAAATACAAACACATGGAGGCTAAACAACACACTACTTAATAACCAAGAGATCACTGAAGAAATCAAAGAGGAAATCAAAAAATACCTAGAAACAAATGACAATGAAAACACAATGACCCAAAACCTATGGGATGCAGCAAAAGCAGTTCTAAGAGGGAAGTTTATAGCCATACAAGCCTATCTTAAGAAACAAGAAACATCTCAAATAAACAACCTAACCTTACACCTAAAGCAATTAGAGAAAGAAGAACAAAAAAACCCCAAAGTTAGCAGAAGGAAATAAATCATAAAGATCAGATCAGAAATAAATGAAAAAGAAATGAAGGAGACAATAGCAAGGATCAATAAAACTAAAAGCTGGTTCTTTGAGAAGATAAACAAAATAGATAAACCATTAGCTAGACTTATGACGAAAAAAAGGGAGAAGACTCAAATCAATAGAATTAGAAATGAAAAAGGAGAAGTAACAATTGACACCGCAGAAATACAAAGGATCATGAGAGATTACTGCAAGCAACTCTATGCCAATAAAATGGACAACGTGGAAGAAATGGACAAATTCTTAGAAATGCACAACCTTCCGAAACTGAACCCGGAAGAAATAGAAAATATGAACAGACCAATCACAAGCACTGAAATTGAAACTGAATAAAAATCTTCCAACAAACAAAAGCCCAGGACCAGATGGCTTCACAGGCGAATTCTAGCAAACATTTAGAGAAGAACTAACACCTATCCTTCTCAAACTCTTTCAAAATTTAGCAGAGGGAGGAACACTCCCAAACTCATTCTATGACGCCACCATCACTCTGATACCAAAACCAGACAAAGATGTCACAAAGAAAGAAAACTACAGGCCAATATCACTGATGAACATAGATGCAAAAATCAACAAAATACTAGCAAACAGAATCCAACAGCATATTAAAAGGATCATACATTATGATCAAGTGGGGTTTATCCCAGGAATGCAAGGATTCTTCAATATATGCAAATCAATCAATGTGATACACCTTATTAACAAATTGAAGGAGAAAAACGATATGATCATCTCAATAGATGCAGAGAAAGGTTTTGACAAAATTCAACACCTATTTATGATAAAAACTCTCCAGAAAGTGGGCATAGAGGGGACTTTGCTCAACATAATATAGGCCATATATGACAAACCCACAGCCAACATCGTCCTCAATGGTGAAAAACTAAAACCATTTCCACTAAGATCAGGAACAAGACAAGGTTGCCCACTCTCACCACTATTATTCAACATAGTTTTGGAAGTTTTAGCCACAGCAATCAGAGAAGAAAAAGAAATAGAAGGAATCCAAATTGGAAAAGAAGTAAAGCTGTCACTGTTTGCAGATGACATGATACTATACATAGAGAATCCTAAAGATGCTACCAGAAAACTACTAGAGCTAATCAATTAATTTGGTAAAGTAGCAGGATACAAAATTAATGCACAGAAATCTCTTGCATTTCTATACACTAATGATGAAAAATCTGAAAGTGAAATTAAGAAAACACTCCCATTGACCATTGCAAAAAAAAGAATTAAATATCTAGGAGTAAACCTACCTAAGGAGACAAAAGACCTGTATGTAGAAAATTATAAGACACTGATGAAAGAAATTAAAGATGATTCAAACAGATGGAGAGATATACCATGTTCTTGGATTGGAAGAATCAACACTGTGAAAATGATTCCACTACACAAAGCAATCTACAGATTCAATGCAATCCCTATGAAACTACCACTGGCATTTTACACAGAAGTAGAACAAAAAATTTCACAATTTGTATGAAACACAAAAGACCCTGAATAGCCAAAGCAATCTTGAGAAAGAAAAACTGAGCTGGAGGAATCAGGCTCCCTGACTTCAGACTATACTACAATGCTATAGTAATCAAGACAGCATGGTACTGGCACAAAAACAGAAATATGGATCAGTGGAAAAGGATAGAAAGCCCAGAGATAAACCCACGCACATATGGTCACCTTATCTTTGATAAAGGAGGCAAGCATATACAGTGGAGAAAAGACATCCTCTTCAATAAGTGGTGCTGGGAAAACTGGACAGCTACATGTAAAAGAATGAAATTAGAACACTCTCTAACACCATACACAAAAATAAACTCAAAATGGATTAAAGACCTAAATGTAATGCCAGACACCATCAAACTCTTAGAGAAAACATAGGCAGAACACTCTATGACATAAATCACAGCAAGATCCTTTTTGACTCTCCTCCTAGAGAAATGGAAATAAAAACAAAAATAAACAAATGGGACCTAATGAAACTTAAAAGCTTTTGCACAGCAATGAAAACCAAAAACAAGACGAAAAGACAACCCTCAGAATGGGAGAAAATATTTGCAAATGAAGCAACTGACAAAGGATTAATCTCCAAAGCATACAAGCAAGTCATGCAGTTCAATATCAAAAAACAGACAACCCAATCCAAAAATGGGCAGGAGACCTAAATAGACATTTCTCCAAGGAAGATATACAGATTGCCCACAAACACATGAAAGAATGCTCAACATCATTAATCATTAGAGAAATGCAAATCAAAACTACAATGAGATATCATCTCACACCGGTCAGAATGGCCACCATCAAAAAATCTACAAACTAAATGCTGGAGAGGGTGTGGAGAAAAGGGAAACCTCTTGCACTGTTGGTGGGAACGTAAATTGATACAGCCACTATGTAGAACAGCATGGAGTTTCTTTAAAAAACTAAAAATAGAACTACCATATGACCCAGCAATCCCACTACTGGGCATATACTCTGAGAAAACCATAATTCAAAAAGAGTCATGTACCAAAATCTTCATTGCAGCTCTATTTACAATAGCCAGGACATGGAAGCAACCTAAGTGTCCATCAACTGATGAATGGATAAAGAAGATGTGGCACATATATACAATGGAATATTACTCAGCCATAAAAAGAAACGAAATTGAGTTATTTGTAGTGAGGTGGATGGACCTAGAGTTTGTCATACAGAGTGAAGTAAGTTAGAAAGAGAAAAACAAATACCGTATGCTAACACATATATATGGAATCAAAAAAAAAAAAAAAGGTCAGAAGAACCTAGGGGCAAGACGGGAATAAGGATGCAGACCTACTAGAGAATGGACTTGAGGATACGGGGAAGGGGACGGGTAAGCTGGGACAAAGTGAGAGAGTGACATGGACATATACACACTACCAAACGTAAAATAGCTAGTGGGAAGCAGCCGCATAGCACAGGGAGATCAGCTCGGTGCTTTGTGACCACCTAGAGGGGTGGGATAGGGAGGGTGGGAGGGATGGAGATGCAAGAGGGAAGAGATATGGGGACATATGTATATGTATAACTGATTCACTTTGTTATAAAGCAGAAACTGACACACCATTGTAAAGCAATTATACTCTAATAAAGATGGTAAAAAAAAAACCACTAGAAAATAAAACCTTTTTACCTTAGTTTCTTCATGTGTAAAATGAGGATGCCTGTCTTAGTTATCTCACAAAACTGTTGTCTGAGAAATGAGAAAATGTATATGAAAGTACTCTGAAATATGTACAAATTTAGTGTGGTGGAGGTAGGGTTGCTACTGTCATCTGATTTAGTAAACACAGGAAAATCACTCAAGTAAGAAATATTTAAGAGGAAATTCCTTTTCTTCTCCTTTCTCCTCATAATAATAGAAAAGGAAGAAAACAAGTATGTAGGAATATTAAATTCAAGTAGATTCCAGAGAGAGAAAAACCATAACTAAATTTGCCAAACAATTTCTGCTTTCTGTTAATGATAAAAAGGAGCAGACCAAGATAAAGTATGCATGCGCATTGATTAATAAAAATAATTGGCTTTTTCTCTACCAGTGCCTGGAAGTCTAGGTGACAACTCTCTTCAATAACACAGATATGAGACATAGCAAGCACACACAGGCTCCTTGCGAGCACTTCAGCTCTCCCTAGGCAGGTATGAAGCATCAAAGACAAAGGGTAGACAAAGGTCCCAATCCTGGTTCTATCAGCTCTTGCTAGAGAGTTTCTATACTTCAATTTTCTTTTAATCTCTTTAAAACTATATGCATGTTATTTGCATAAAACTTACACCTATATTGCTAGACTAAAAGCTCCTTGATGGCAAGCATCTGTCACAAATGTTTTTGTATCTTTCTTAGCACCTTTGCATACAGAAGGCACTCAGTAAATACATGTTAAATAAATAATAAAATGCCGATGATCTTTCCTAGATACTGAGGTCCTAGAAAGAAGTTTCTATGACTATATATGATAGTGCTTAGCACAGTGCTATTCTGAATCATGTGTTTTAATATGTGCCTTTGAATTATTTTTCCATTAATTTTATTATTTTTTATTATAGAAGTGCCAAACAAATAAGATATTCAGTCAAGTTTCACTCACTCAGGTAGTTTTTCTTACCATTTTCCACCCTTCAAACTGCTAAATAAATTAATACAACCATCTCCATGTTAATATTTAATACTCCAGAACCATCTACAAGCCAAATACTCCTTTGCATTATTTTCAGTTTATACAACAGAAACAAGTTAGCAAATTTCACCTGGGCCTTCAAAGAAACATCCCAGTTGGGATTATAAATTCTTGCTTTACACAGAAACAAAAAGAAGTATGAGAGTGAAGACATTTGGGGTAATGTGAGAGAAAGAGAACCTGTGAACCTTTTGAGCAACAGCTGTAACAGCATTAGTGATAATTATGAGTTGCAATATCTGATTTCAGGTGAAATGCATGCCATCAGAAGGATTTTTAATCAGAGAGACATGGGAATTAGATGATGTGCATAACAGTGTTTGAAAGTGAAAAGGCACAGACATGAGTCAAAGAAAATGTTGCCTATGACAAGACCAAGCGTATATGATAAATTTCTAAAGCATCTCTTAAATTTAAAATATAATTACATTTCCATGATTTTAAAAAAGGATGTCAAAGTAAGAACTTTTTAAATATAGTAAAAATTAAGAAATATAACACAATAACAGATCATTAAAGCAAATCAGACAAAATGCCAAAATTGATGGCATAAAAGATCCCAGAAAGATTACGACACTGAAATAGACCTTATCAAGGAGTTGTATAGCTGCTGTATTCTTGCCCACCTCCTTATTTCTTATGTTGGATAATGGCAAAACCCTCTTCCCTTCCACCAGGGCTCCAAACTAAGGTATCGCTGGAAAATCCTGCACACATCAGAATATATCTATCTATCTTTCACTCCTTAATCACTCAAAATGTGATCATAAGCAAACCAAAACTTACTTTGGTTTTTATAGGCCCCGGTTGAATCACGTTGAATCTCATTCCATATTTACCCCATTCAGCTGCAAGAGACCTAAAAATTAAAATAAACAACACAGATTCTAAAATATTAAACTATATATTAAAAATACTAATAACCAAGACTGCATGCTTATTAAATGCCAGAGACTACAACTCCAATAGGTAGGGACTATTATTATTCCCCCTGTTATAGACAAGGAAACTGAGGCACAGAGAAGTTAAATCATTTGCTCTGGGTCATATGGCTAGTGAGTCAACCTGTAGCAGTCTAGCTCTAGAGTTTGTGCCCTTAATGTCACTCTCCTGTACTATCTACCATTTACATTTTAGTGTCCTTAAGCACTATGCTAGATGACCTACCATTCACATTTTGAACAAAGTCCAATATCAATACACATTTTTAAAAAGGGTATCATTATTTAGCATAAGGAAGGAAGAGATTCACGTCTCTCCCCCACATTTTCTGGAGTTCAGTCCTGCAATTATAAAGTTCAATGTAACTTTACTCATAGTACATTAGATTACAATGTTTGCAAGATTACAAGTGCCTTAATTGAGTAAGAGATGGATTAAATAGATTTAAAATATTAACCATATCATGTTTAACTAGGCTTTAATACAACTGTTGAACTGAGCTAAAAAGGAAATAAGAATCTAAAAGAATCTTGCTAAATGCCCCAAAGCAAAATAGAACACTAATAGCAAACATGAAACCTTGAAGAAGCAACCTGCTTTAAAAGCCTACTTGGGACTTCCCTGGTGGCACAGTGGTTAAGAATCTGCCTGCCAATGCAGGGGACATGGGTTCAAGCTCTGCTCCGGGAAGATCCCACATGCCGCAGAGCAACTAAGCCCATGCGACACAACTACTGAGCCTGAGCTCTAGACCCCGAGAGCCACAACTACTGAGCCTGAGTGCCACAACTACTGAAGCCCGTGTGCCTAGAGCCCGTGCTCCGCAACAAGAGAAGCCCCCACTCGCTGCAACAAGAGAAAGCCCGTGCGCAGCAACGAAGACCCAATGCAGTCAAAAATAAATTTAAAAAAAAAAGCTTACTTGATAGATATGTCTAACTTTTATTACCTAAACTTATTTTAGAAATTTATATTCATATGTATATTTGTGTGCATATATACTTAATCTACTTTCAAAAAATGATTTAACATAACTTAAGGAATACATATAATGCAAATGAGGAAGATAAAATTACTTGAAAAGAAAGAAAACAAACAAAACAAGGATAAGGAAATATAAAGAAGTCAAGAATGAAACATAACTAAATGTATTGTGATATTCCATATAATTATAATAGGCAGGTCAAAAACTTGTATCTACTCCTTCCATGATGCTATGCAAAAGGTAAGCCTAATCAGTTACACAATTCACACTGCCCATAACAAAAAAAGCAAGCTAATCTCTCAGGAAAAACACAATTGTTTCTGACAAAAAAATTTAATAAAACATTTCTTCCAAGAAAACGTATAAAAGGAAAATTGTGTAGTACAGTAATGCCCTTAAGACACTGTATCCTTGCAATAGATACAAAGGGATAAGTTTTGTGTAATTATAAGATATCCATTAACATAAGCTTTATGTGATTATAAGATACCCACTAAGATAAGCATTTAACATTAACAATGCTTTATAAAGCATTGTGCTCCAAGTACAGTCTGTTAATCTGATTAATCCACTGGTGCATTTTAGAGAAATGGGCTGCATCTCTTTCAGGCAAATCATACATAAAAACTGCTTTTCTGAGTGATACCTTTGACAGAGTCCAAGACCATACCTACCCTCGGTATGTACTTATAGTGCACCTACTAGATTGCTAGGGAAGTAGTAGCTGTGTGTCTTAACAGAATTACTGGGCTGAGCAGAGTTTACAGCATTCTGTGAAAAACTAGGCAAGCTATTAAGGAGACTGGCTTAAGAGGAAAAGCCATGTTATCTGTACTCATAGGTGCAACAGATAAATTTGTTCTAGTGTTAGCTCTTTTAACCTAATTTATATTCTCAAGATCTATTGTAACATGAGGAATCCACCTCACTGGCTCACTCTGCATGTTAAGATGCTAAGTACAATATACTCAATAATGTTAACCATTATTGTTTTTCAATCAACAGGTGTTTATTGTGAGCTTACTATATGCCAATACCCTCAAATAAAGAAAGGCAGCCCTGCTTTCAGGAGATAGTCCCTCTCTCAAGAGAGGTCACTTTAGTTGTATAATGAACTAGATACTACTATCCTGGAAATTGTGTAATATGTGCCAAGGCTACTTAAAGGAAGAAGTACCTATGCCTTCCTGAAGTACATGGAAGGCTTCCCTCAGGAGGTGATAATTGAGCTGACACTTGAAGAAGGATTAGGAGTTTTTTGTGGGAGTAAGGGGGAAAGGAGACGAGGATGGGAGATATTAGAAGGTAGGGTGGAGAAAAGAAGACAGCCCAGGCATATGGGCCAGTGTGAGTAAAGGACAAAGGCATAAACAACATGCAGTATTCAGGGACCTACAAGACCTTATCTGGTATGATTGTGTACTATAAAATATGAAAGAGGGCTGATGGGAACACGGGCTGGGGAGGAAGGTACACATTTATTGAGCATCTGCTATGTGCAATTCACTATGCAGTAAAACCAAAAAAGCAGCACAGAATCATACTCTTTAAAAGACATGAAATTGAAACCTCTAACAAGAGTCAAAGATCTCGACAAAACAAATATTGTACAAATGGTGCCAAAATAGTCAAGTTCAAATCCCTTATTTCCAATACCATTTGACCTTAAAAAAAAACCCAAAAAACGGTAATTATCTCTATTCAAACTAAACTGCTGAGTAAAGTATGACTTCTTTGTATCTCAAACAAATGTGTATTACTGGTTTAAATGTTAAAAAGAACCTTGAGACTACTCGAAAAAGAGAACAATTACGTAGTTCTGCAAGCACTGAGCACCAGCTATGTACCAGATCTTGCTGAGCAATGAGTATACAAAGATGAATAAGATATGCTTTCTTCTCTCACAGAACACACATTCTAGTGGGGAAGTCATACAGCTTTAATGATATGTTAAAAATAGTCTACAATGCCCTTCTCTGTGCCCCTTCATTTTAGAATCTACAACACTGGTTGGCATTTATTAATGTGTTAGTCTTCTCACTAGATTGGAATAAACAAAGTTTTAAGGGTGCAAAGAGTAGAGAATGGTTAATTCTCTTCTAGAGAAATGAAAGAAAATACCCCAGAGGAGGTGATACAAGCGCCCTGAAGAGAGGCAAAATATCACAGCAAATTCCAACAACAGCATAACCCAGGCATAGAGATATGAAAATGCGTGGTGTGTTTAAGAAAATATAGAGCACAGGAATGATGGTAATTAAAAGCACAGGAATAATGGTAAAAGAATGCAAGTTCAGGTGAGAATGAGGACTGTTCTATTTCCATCACTATCCTATCCCTTTATCCCATGTACACAAAAGATACACAATAAATATTTATCAAATAAGTCAATGAATGAAGAACGGCCAGGGACAAGTCTGTTTAGAATACCATATTGAGTTTTGGCTTTTATTCCAAAGAGTAATAGAAAAATGATCTAAGGTTTTAGCTAGGCATTATAATAAGCAGATATACATTTTTAGTAAGATGAGTCTGGTGGGAATGTGAATAAAAAATAAAGAGAAAAGAAACTGGTAGCAGAGAAACATATTATGGGGTTATTACAATAAGCAAGACAAGCAATGATAAGACCTTACATTACAACTAAGACAGTGGAAAAGGCCAGTGGGGAACAGATTCAAAAAGCAATCATATGCTGCTGAGAAAAGGCCAAAAGAGCTGACAAGTGGTCACTGTCTATGTTAGTTCTATTAATCGTTTATAGTAGGTACAATAAAAGGATGAAGGTATGTTTAAGAGAGGTCAGAGGGGGCACTAGTAAAGATACATGGATACACTAGTCTGAGTTCCTATCAGCCCTTTTCTCATACTTTATAATACACAGTCATACTGGATAAGTAATTAAAATTAAATAAAATTTAGTTTCTCAGTCACAGTAGCCAGAATGCACAGGTTCAATGGCCACATATAGCTATTGGATACTGCAGATTTACAGAACAGTTCGATCATTGCAGAAAATTCTATTGGACAGTGCTGCTGTAGACAAATAGGACCTATTCATGAAATAGAATGTCTCCTGGTGAATCCAAATTAGTCTTTGTTTTATTTTTCTCTGGAAAGAGACTAGAAAGCAGGAATTTAGTTACACAAGCTACCAAAGCACATTATTTATCTTCAGTGACAGGATTAACACAGTAGTACTCACTTGCTCATGGCCTCCACTCCTGCTTTGGCAGAAGCACTTGGTACTACAAAACCTGACCCAGTCTCAGCATAGATGGTTGTAATAGCAAGAAACGATGCTCCTGACATTTTAAAATGATACAGTAATTAACAATACAGCTAAATCAATTCACATCAGGAAAACATTATTTATAATAATGGGATCTAATGCAAGAGGGTATAACAAAAACTGAAGAATTTTTCAAAACTTCACTAATGCTAAATTAATGAAAGAGTAATCTAATAAAATTGCTACATCTTTGCTAGTAATCTTGCTGCCATTCAGTATGGTCCAGTCTGTGCTTAATTAAAATTCTATACCAGGTGAGTCAATACCAAGGCTCAAATCTCAAAGGTATGGCCCTATTATACCCTGCATAATCAGCTGGACAGGATTTCCATTAACTAAGCACCCATTTATAAGAATAAATCAGAACCAAAACTAAATTAGCAGGGACTTCTGCCTCTAGCATCATGGATTTGTCCTCCTCCTGTAAACACAAAGAAACTGTATCAAATATATGATACCACTCTTTTCAGATATTGTTTAGCAGGCAGGGAAAGATGGCAATTCCTGAGAGAAGAAAAACAAATGAAATGAGCCCTAAGATCAGATTTTGCCTACAGGTACTGTACATATACTATAGTAATGTACTATATACTACATATATATACATACTATATATTCTATATTACATACTCTATATTATACTATCTACATATGTCATATAGACTGTGGCACAAGGAGTAGGAAAATAGCCAAATAAGGCATTATCACTGAGTTGAGGAGACAGATCAGAGTTTAGAGAGACTGAGGAAGTTGCAGTTTGTGAGGAGAGTTCCCCCAAAGAGAAAAGTATGTAAAGATAGAGCCCCATAAATCTGCACAGTGTATCCTTGAGTCTCTGGCCAAACACCAAGCTGTACATGTTTAGGGTAAGATTCCATAAGGCGAGGCAAAGAACAACTGCCTGGGAACCATAAGCTGAACAATTCCCAGAGTACACATAGGGCTGGGAGATAAGTGAGTCTGAGCAGCTTTGTTGACTATCCAGGGCTTTCAGTGGAAAGTTCAGAAGGGCTGTGCATTAATAGGAGGGTTAAATTAGCCCAAAAGTAACGTCTACTCTAGACTCACCCAAATAAAGCTTAAAAATGAACACTGAACTGATCAAGCTGGTCCACAAGTTTTTAATTCAAAGGGAAATTAAAATGCATACACATATCTGGACACCACACACACACACACACACACACACACACACACACACAACAACAACATAAAATTCACAGCATGCAACCAAAAATTACTACACATAAAAAGACACAGAAACAACCAGGAGAAAAATCAGATAATACAAAGACTTTCAGAAATAACACAGAAGATAGAATCAGCAGATGAAGACCTTTCAAATGATATTGTACACTGGACAGCTACATGTAAAAGAATAAGATTAGAACATTTCCTCACACCATATACAAAAATAAACTCAAAATGAATCAAAGACCTAAAAAGACCTAAAACCATAAAATTCCTAGGACAGAATATAGGCAGAACACACTTTGACATAAACCACAGCAATATTTTTTTGGATGTGTCTCCTAAGACAAAAGAATAAAAGCAAAAATTAACAAATGGGAACTAATTAAACTTAAAAGCTTTTGTACAATGAAGAAAACCATGGATGAAATGTAAAAACCTACTGAATGGGAGAAAATACTGGCAAATAAGATGGCCAATAAGGGGTTAATATCCAAAGTATGTAAACAGCTCATACAACTCAATATCAAAAAAACAAACAGCCCAATTAAAAAATGGGCAAAGACCTGAATAGACATATTTCCAAAGAAGATATACAGATGGCCAGCAGACACACGAAAAAATGCTCAACAATGCTAATCATCAGAGACATGTAAATCAAAACCACAATGAGATATCACCTCACACATGTCAGAATGGCTATCACCAAAAAGTTTACAAATAACAAATGTTGGCAAGGATGTGCAGAAAAGGGAACCCTAGTACACTGTTGATGGGATTGTAAATTGAGGCATCCACTATGGAAAACAGTATGGAGAGTCCTCAAAAAACTAAAAATAGAACTACCATATGATCCAGCAATTCCACTGCTGGGTATGTATCTGAAGAAAAAGAATATACTAATTCAAAAAGATACATGCACCACAATGTTCATAGCAGCATTACTTACAATTGCCAAGATATGGAAGCAATCTAAGTGCCCATCAACAGATGAATGGATAAAGAAAATGTGGTATATATATACACAATGGAATATTACTCAGCCATAAAAAAGAATGAAATGTTGACATCTGCAACATGTGCATGGACCTAAAGAGTATTATGCTTAGGGAAATGCTGTATGTTATCACTTATACGTGGAATCTAAAAAATAAAATAAATGAATGTATATAACAAAACAGAAACAGACTCACGGATATAGAGAACAAACTAGTGGTTACCACTGAGGAGAGGAAAGGGGGAAGGGGTGAGATAGGGGTATCGGACTAAGAGACACAAACTACTATGTATAAAATAAGCAACAAGGATATATTGTACAGCACAGGAAAATACAGTCATTATTTTGTAATAACTTTAAATGGAGTATAATCTATAAAAATATTGAATCACTATGTTGTACACCTGAAACTAATATAATATTGTAAATCAACTATACTTCAATGTTTTTAAAAAAGACAGTAGAAAAAAGGATATTGTAAGTATGCTAAAGATTTCAAGGAAAACATGAGTATAATTAGAAATATAAAAAATAGAACCAAATAGAACTTCTAAAGCTAAAACATAAAATATCTGAAATGAAAAATTAAATAAATGGCCTCAGTTGCAGAAGAAAAGATCCATGCTCTTGAAGACACAGCAAATATCAACCATGCAAAATAAAGGACAAAGAGGGATAAAAATTGAGGGAAAAAATAAAGGAGAGCCACAATGAGCTGTGGAAGTATCTAGCATGCTAACATATGTATAATTGGAGTCCCAGAAGAAAGAGACAGAAAAATCACTTGGAGAAATAAATACCGAAAATGTTTCATATTTGGTAAAACTATAACCTGTAGAGGCAAGAAGCTAAACAAATCCCAAGCAGTATAAATACAAAGAAAACCATACCAGGGCATATCACAACCAATCACTCAAAGAGATATAGAGAAAACCTTAATAGCAACCAGAGGAGGAAAAAAATAAAGGAACAAAGATAAAAATGTTCACTGACATTATTAGAAACAATGTTAACTAGAGAACAATGGAATGGTATCTTCAAGGTGCTGAAAGAAAAAAAAAAACCTGTCAACCCTGAAGCCTTTGCACAGAGAAAATATCTTTCAAAAATGAAGGTGATACTTTCTGACAAAGAAAAGCTGAAAGAATTCACAGACAGCAGACCTGCACTACATGAAATATGGAAGAAAGTTCTTCAGATAAAATGAAAATGATACTAAATAGAAACTCAGATATTCAGATGAAATGATGGATGTCAGAAATGGTATTGAATAAATTTGTCAGTAAATATATAACATTTTTTCTTGTTCTCTAAATTCCTTTTGAAAATAATTGACAGTATAAAACTATACGACAAACACAGTAATCAACGTTGCCTGGGACATAGTGGGTTCTCAGTAAATTGACTGCATGAAAGTTTAAAATAATAATCTTTAGCTCCTGAAAAATCAGTGATTTTCTACTTCTTACTTAGCCACAACACTGAAAATACTGTAAGTTAATATTAGCAAATGAATCAAACTATATATATATAATTTATGAAACAGTAGATACTTTAAGAAATTTAAGACTACAAGTTTGAAGGACTACAAGGAAAATAATTTAAAGAATATTCAGATAAGTTTTTTTTCTCCTTGACATATTTTGTTTCTCTTTCCCTCCACACACTCCAGAGTAGAAACAAAACTTAGCACAACCTGGAAAACATTGGGAGTGGAAGAGGGGAAAGGAGTACCATTTTAAGGACATGAGAAATAAGAATAGTTATGTTAGGCATTATGGTAACTTTTTCTAATATATCAAGCTCAGTCTTTCAGATCTCAGTCTTTCTAATTCTAATATATCGAGTATATCAATATATCAATTGATATCAATATATTGATATATCAATATATCAATATATCAATATATTGATATATCAATATATCAAAAGTCTTTCTTTTTCTAATATATCAAGCTCAGTCTTTCTTTCAGAAAATTACTTTGTTTCCAAATTCACCCTGTGAAAGAAGAGGGATGTAGGACTTTAGTGTACACCATTACAGTACACTGACAACAGATGCTAACTGCATCATCTTACAACAAAATTATAAAAACTACTTTTAAAAGTGACAATTACTTATGTAATGCCAATGTTCCAACAGAATGTGCTCTATCTTCCCATTCAGATTTAACAGAAATGTTTCTTGAGGTGTGGGAAAGGAGTTGTTAAGCCATTATTATGTAATTGAGACACTGGAAATGAATGCTATCGTCCTCTTCTCTTTCTCTCTAGATTTTAAGATGTGGGTAGCCCACTGCTTAGAATGAGATACTGCTGCTTTTAATTACCCGAGTGTAAAAAAGAGGCAAACATTTGAAATTGCACTGTTCCAATAGGATGAATGCTGCATAAACAATTAACAGCTGGATTTCAAAAAATGAACAGTGGTGCTAATAGCTCAAAGTAAAGAATTCCCAGATTCCCAGGGTCAGTCACAGATATATTTTTTTCTTTTCATAGGAAGGCTAATCATTTAAATTAGAATTACCTATGGAAGAGGTTTGTAAATGGCAAGTTTCTAACATCCCAGTGCTGACAACAAAAATAGAATCTATGTTAGCGAAGTTAAGAAAATAGAGAAAGGGAGCAATAAATAAAATAAATATTATGCTAGCCCATCCTTAACTACTTTAAAATGGAAAAAAGTAGTAACAAAGAAACACTAAAAATCACACTATTAAAAAGGATAAAACGTGTAAGATTATGTGCCAGTTTCAAAAAAAGACTTAAAAGCTCTAAAATCTGGTTTAAATACAAATTTTGAAAATTAAAATAAAAAATTTTAGTTCCAATGTCCAGTAGAGATGGAATACTGTAGTTTAAAGACACCTGACTCAAACATTGATTCTACTATTTACTAGCTCTATAACTGTGTGACCTTGGGCAAATCACTTCCCTGTTCTGGGCCCCAGATTTATCGCTGTAAGAAGGAAAATAGGGAGTTTCCAGCAAATGCCATTACATTCTACAGATTATTCACTAATTAATCATTGTTATCAATTCTACCTATTACTCTTTTACCCTCATGCAAAAAGTCCCATTTTGAAAATGATAATATCCAGCTCTTTAACCACCATTTGTAACTTCAATTGATGTTAACTTTGACTTCCCAACTACTCTGCCATTTTCATTAAAATTTGACTCCTGGCCTTAAACCTACAAAAATATCTGTAACCACATCTCAAAGCCAACTTCTCTCAACAATCTGGAAGACTTCAACATTCAGGTGGACAAGATCATAAATCTTACAGCTCCATGACCTTCGGTGCTACCCCAATTTAGCCACAACCTGAACTTTGTCATCATTCCAAAATACTGAATGCAATGTGTTACTCTCTGTATTCTGTCCTTCCAGATCTTTCACATCCTCATACTACATGTGCTCTTTGAGATCTCATTATAAATTCTGGGTGCTGTATCTCCCATAATCTTTAGGCTTATAGTTCCCTCCTAGTCTAACTTTTCTATTTACAGCCTAGACTATTACATGAATCAGGCACTCAATTCCTAGCCACACACTCTCTCAAACATCCACCCTGCAGCTCTCAATACCAGAATGGGCTTCTCCACTCTTATAAGGAGGGAGTTTCAAAACTGTTCCAAACTGTGGGTAAATGCCATTGGAAAGATGCATCTACAATTTCACCAGGGCCCTCAACATCATTTATCAACTCTTTCAGTATCCAGAGTAAGCTCCTCCACCTATGTTTCTGATTCACATCTCCTGAGACTAGAACATTCCTTCATTGGTTCTCTCTTCTTTCTTTTTCAACACTTCTCCTCATTGGGCCCTCCCCTCAGTCATTAATCATGCTTCAATCTCCACTCTGAATATATCTCTTGTTAAGATCCTTCAGTTTATCTTTACCCAATTCCAGGGGGTAAAGTCCACACCCCTTAGCCTCATCTTTGCCTCTCCAGGCATTACATACTACACGTAAGTAAGCCTGAACTCCTTGTACTTCCTAAGCACACAGGTGAACTATTGTTTGCAGGTTTAACTCTTCTACTGTTATTGCCAGCAATTAATCTTCCTGACAATCATAACATGAAGAGAAAACTCTTCACTTCTCTTTTTGATGAAGGCACAGAGGACACTATCTCTCAGCCACTTTTTGATAAGAGCGTCTATTGAATTTAAATCTAAAAGTCATCAACACTCTAAAAGTTATTCACAGGATGATCATATAACTTAAAAACAAATAGAATAACTCTTTTTAAAAGAATATTATCTACTAAGTGAAGACATCTCATTTGAACATTTAACATAAATACATCCTTCATGTAGGTTGAAACTTAAAAGTTTCATTACAATAAGTGGTATCAGAACTCCGGTTTTTCCAGTCTATTTTAACTATGGGACATAGGGACATAGCCTCACATTCAGATACTTTATGGTCCCCTTGTAAAACAGGTGGTAAAAATACACTTATCTTGGAGGAATCTAACATTTTCTTTAATAGCTAATACTTATTGAGCAGTAGTCTGAGCCAGGCACTATTCTTAACACTTTACAGGCACTAGCTCACTTAATCATCACAGCAATCCTAGGAGGAAGGTTCTATCTTTATCCTCCTATTTACAAAAGAGACTGAGGCACAGAGAGGTAGTTTTCCTAAGTTCACACTACTAATAAGTGGTATCATCAGGACTAGAACCAGGCAGTTTGATCCAGAGCCTACACTCTTATAAAATTTCCTCTCAAAGAAATTTCCAGTTATATAGTTAAAAAGAAAAAAAAAAAGATTCCTTTCCAAAATTTCCAAATCACCTTACCTTTATATTATCTTCACAAAACATCAAAGTAAGGTACACAGTTGCTATAAGAAAATTTAATAAATGAGGTAGAAATGTTGTATCAAATTAGTAACTCTAGCAAAAAGTGATTTTAAAAGGATATTAACACTGCCTTAATAAATGCCAACTCATTACTAAGAATGTGTTTTTAAACATTCTTAAAATGCACCCACTGTTCTAAGGAAGGCCTAGATGCAATACACAGAAATGTACCCATATGGTTCTTCTATACTTTAAAATCTAAACGGCATACAACTTGCACTCACACTACTGACAAATAAGAAAAGCCTCATCCTATGCCTGCTCTATTCTTCCTTCTTCTGAAACAAGGTGCATTTGCCTCCTTATCAGTTGACTTTGTCAAATGGCTCATCATCTTCTTTTCCCCTAATAGTAAAGCTGAAGGACATAATTGAAAGTAGTGTTAAACATGCCCTCAATTCGCCTTTTTTTTGTGGGTCTCAAAAATGTTTCATTCCATAAACAAAGCATCACCTTTGTGCTTAGTGATGAGTTAGGAACTGGTGGGGAGAAGACTGGAGTAAGGGTGGAAAGGGTTTGCAGGTGGGGCAGAAGTATTGCATACTGATGGGTAATAGCATTTCCAATTTTGATGGATGAGAAAAGGAGACTTGCAACATGGAACAATAACAATGTGCAGCATGTTTCTAAATGCTAATGTGTGTATTAGAGCTTTTGAATAGGACATCATTCATTGAGGTGTGGAACTAAAGCTGGGCATGACAATTCTATATGGCTTAAGGAAAAATGATTCTGTCAGAGTCTATGTAAAAGAGCAGCCAAACAAAGGGTGATTACAGAAGGACGAGAGATTGGACAGGCTGAGGTTCACTGAATGATGAATGATGAGGGAAAAGTAACTGGCTGAGTTCAATATCAATGGATTGAAAATAAGAATGCTTTAAAATGTATTTCTGTGTTTACAGTTCACACATTATGTGTCTAGAACAGCAAGATGGTTAAAAACCTTGTGTTTTCTGATAATTTGTTTTAACTCAATTGCAAGAATAGCATAAAGTATTTTACTTAGTTCAAAGCCTTCAACTGTTTCTTCATAACTATTGATTACAAGGATCTTTCCTTTTTTACTTTCTTCAGTTGGTGCATTATTTGCATTTACTCTTCTCTTCCTCTAGCACAAGGCCACTGGTAAGATATTCTCAGGCTGCTGGTAAGATCATCTCAGGCATACTTCCAATGACACTGATCCTATCCATGATTTCCTTTACAGACATTTCTTAACTACTTTCTATTTCCCCTTCATTGTTCATGATTAATCTGACTAGAGAGTAACCTTTCACTCCTTGCCTTTCCCTGACACAGTCCATATGATTCAAGCTTCTTTGGGCTGCTTCTGACTATTCCGTACTCTTAGATACCCTGCATCTCTGAAAATTAATTCTACCTAATTCTTTAAATTATCTAAGCTACCATATGTTCATTCACATACATGAAGAAGCACATGAATATTTTTGAAGCAATTTATGTTTTTCACAAAACTTTTGTATCTAATACCTTGTTTGCTTACTAAATATTGGAGTAGTAGTTGATTATCCAATCTTTTTTACAGATGAGAAAGCTGAGTAGTGGTCAAAATATCAAGACTCACCATCTAAGTATCAGGTATAAACTAGGTGACAATGACTTCAATTAAACTACTGTTCCTTCTTTTTTCCTACTGGACCACTTCTTTTTTTTTTTATTTAATGAATTTATTTATTTTATTTATTTATTTTAGGCTGCGTTGGGTCTTCATTGCGGTGAGTGGGCTTCTCATTGTGGTGGCTTCTCTTGTTGCAGAGCACGGGCTCTAGGTATGTGGGCTTCAGTAGTTGTGTCATGCGGGCTCAGTAGTTGTGGCTCACAGGCTCAGTAGTTGTGGCCCCATGGCTCTAGAGCACAGGCTCAGTAATTGTGGCGCACAGGCTTAGTTGCTCCGCGGCATGTGGGATCTTCCCGGACCAGGGATCGAACCCGTGTCCCCTGCATTGGCAGGCGGATTCTCAACCACTGCACCACCAGGGAAGCCCTGGACCACTTTTGACAATAAAAAAAAATATGCCAATCATCAATTTTAACAGTGATAATTAACACTTCTTATTTAATAAACCATATTTTCTCATCTGTAAAAGTGTGAATTAAAAACATCTACCAATATATTAAAAAAGACTAACTCTGCCCCTCAGTTTCTACCCATAACTATAAACAGCACTTACCTTCCAGAGTCATTACAAGTATTAAATGAGCTCATAAATATTTAACACTTAGAACAAAACCTGATATAGAATAAGCACTTGATAAATGTTAGGTGTTTTAAAAAAGTAAGAAGAAAGGAACTAAGGAAGGAGGGGAGAGGGAGGGAAGGAGAGGGAGTGAGGGAGACAAGAAGGAAGAAAATTTAGTTAAAATTAGAGCATTTCCTTATAAATAATACTGTTCAGTATTCTAACATCTATTGCATCTTATATCTGTATTTAATAATTATACAAGTTGCAGTAATCACTACAGATTTCTCATATGTGGTCTTATGTGGAAGAAATTCTAGCTTCCTGGTATAAAGAAATCTATGTGACTCAGTGACCAAAGATAGTCCAAAATCAAGTAAAATATCTGGGTAGGCTGTCACATATTTTGTCAACTAATACACTCACACACACAAAAAAAGTAAAATTTAAGAAAAATTGTTCTCTTTAAATAGAATCCAAACAAATATATTTTTTAAAAAAACAATAGTGGATATGTGGTCAATATTCTTACTCAAATGTTAAATAATTTAAGATTCTGAAAAACAACCAAGTATGAAGAGTATCATACTATGTTGAACACTTATTTAATATGTCTTTCACAGTGGCACAAGAGGCATTTGTTGAATTTAGTTCAAATATAATATCAATTTCAAAAGACAGGGCTGTAACCAACACATCATCTATTGGCAAAGTAGAGCTGAAGACTGACAGAGTAGTAAGTAAGGCCTTAAGAAAACAAATCCGGGAGACCTTCAAGATGGAGGAGGAGTAAGAAGTGGAGATCACCTTCCTCCCCACAAATACATCAGAAATACATCTACATGTGGAACAACTCCTACAGAACACCTACTGAACGCTGGCAGAAGACCTCAGACTTCCCAAAAGGCAAAAACTCCCCGTGTACCTGTTTTTTTCTTTCTTTTTTTCTCCCTTTTCTTCTGAGCCACGTGGCTGACAAGGTGTTGGTGCTCCGAGTGGGTGTCAAGCCTGTGCCTCTGAGGTGGGAGAGCCGAGTTCAGGACATTGGTCCAACAGAGACCTCCCAGCTCCATGTAATATCAAAAGGTAAAAGCTCTCCCAGAGATCTCCATCTCAATGCTAAGACCCAGCTCCACTCAACAACCAGCAAGCTCCAGTGCTGGACACCCTATGCCAGACAACTAGCAAGACAGGAACACAACCCCACCCATTAGCAGAGAGGCTGCCTAAAATCATAATAAGGTCACAGACACCTCAAAACACACCACCAGACACGGTCCTGCCCACCAGACACGGTCCTGCCCACCAGAAAGACAAGATCCAGCTTCATCCACCAGAACACAGGCACTAGTGTCCCCTCCACCAGGAAGCCTACATAACCCACTGAACCAACCTCACCCACTGGGGGCAGATACCAAAAACAACGGAAACTATGAACCTGCAGCCTGTGAAAAGGAGACCCCAAACACAGTAAGTTAATCAAAATGAGAAGACAGAGAAACACACAGCAGATGAAGGAGCAAGGTAAAAACCCACCAGACCAAACAAATGAAGAGGAAATAGGCAGTCTCCCAAAAAAGAATTCAGAGTAATGATAGTAAAGATGATCTAAAATCTTGCAAATAGAATGGAGAAAATACAAGAAACGTTTAACAAGGACCTAGAAGAACTAAAGAGCAAATAACAAGGATGAACAACAAAATAAATGAAAATAAAAATTCTCTAGAAGGACTGAATAGCAGCATAACTGAGGCAGAAGAACGGATAAGTGACCTGGAAGATAAAATAGTGGAAATAACTCCTGCAGAGCAGAATAAAGAAAAAAGAATGAAAAGAACTGAGGACAGTCTTAGAGATTTCTGGAAAAACATTAAACGTATGAATATTTGAATTATAGGGGTCCCAGAAGAAGAAGAGAAAAAGAAAGGGACTGAGAAAATATTTGAAGAGATTATAGTTGAAAACTTCCCTAAAATAGGAAAGGAAATAAACAAGTCCAGGAAGCGCAGAGAGTCCCATACAGGATAAATCTAAGGAGAAACACGCCAAGACACATATTAATCAAACTATTAAAAATTAAATAAAAAGAAAAAATATTAAAAGCAGCAAGGGAAAAACAACAAATAACATACAAGGGAATCCCCGTAAGGTTAACAGCTGATCTTTCAGCAGAAACTCTGTAAGCCTGAAGGGAGTGGCAGGACATATTAAAAGTGATGAAAGAGAAAAACCTACAACCAAGATTACTCTACCCAGCAAAGTTCTCATTTAGATTCAGAATGAGAAATTAAAACTTTTGCAGATAAGCAAAAGCTAAGAGAATTCAGCACCACCAAACCAGCTTTATAACAAATGTTAAAGGAACTTCTCTAGGCAGGAAACACAAGAGAAGGAAAAGACTTACAATAACAAACCCAAAACAATTCAGAAAATGTTAATTGGAACATACATATCGATAACTACCTTAAATGTAAATGGATTAAATCCTCCAACCAAAAGACATAGACTGGCTGAATGGATACGATAACAAGACCTGTATATATGTTGTCTACAGGAGACCCACTTCAGACCTAGGGACACATACAGACTGAAAGTGAGGGGATGGAAAAAGATATTCCATGCAAATGGAAATCAAAATAAAGCTGGAGTAGCAATTCTCATATCAGACAAAACAGACATTAAAATAAAGACTATTACAAGAGACAAAGAAGGACATTACATAATGATCAAGAGATCAATCCAAGAGAAGATATAACAATTGTAAATATTTATGCATCCAACATAGGATGCATAATGCAAATGCTAACAGCCAAAAAAGGGGAAATCAACAATAACAGAAACATAGTAGGGGACTTTAACACCCCACTTTCACCAATGGACAGATCATCCAAAATGAAAATAAGGAGACACAAGCTTTAAATGAAACATTAAACAATATGGACTTAATTGATACTTATAGGACTTAATTGATTTATTATAGGACATTCCATCCAGAAACAACAGAATACACATTCTTCTCAAGTGCTTATGGAACATTCTCCAGGATAGACCATATCTTGGGTCACAAATCAAGCCTTGATAAATTTAAGAAAATTGAAATCGTATCAAGTATCTTTTCTGACCACAACGCAATGAGTCTAGATATCAATTAAGGGAAAAAATCTGTAAAAAATACAAACACATGGAGGCTAAACAATACACTATTTAATAACCAAGACACCACTGAAGAAATCAAAGGGGAAATCAAAAAATACCTAGAAACAAATAACAATTAAAACATGATGACCCAAAACCTATGGGATGTAGCAAATGCAGTTCTAAGAGGGAACTTTACAGCAGTACAATCCTACCTCAAGAAACAAGAGAAATCTAAAATAAACAACCTAACCCTACACCTAAAGCAATTAGAGAAAGAAGAACAAAAAAACCCCAAAGTTAGCAGAAGGAAATAAATCATAAAGATCAGATCAGAAATAAATGAAAAAGAAATGAAGGAAACAATAGCAAAGATCAATAAAACTGAAAGCTGGTTCTTTGAGAAGAAAAACAAAATTGATAAACCATTAGCCAGACTCATCAAGAAAAAAAGGGAGAAGACTCAAATCAATAGAATTAGAAATGAAAAAGGAGAAGTAACAACTGACACCTCAGAAATACAAAGGATCATGAGAGATTAGTACAAGCAAGTATATGCCAATAAAATGGACAAAGTGGAAGAAATGGACAAATTCCAAGAAAAGCACAACCGAGACTGAACCAGGAAAAAATAGAAAATATAAACAGACCAATCACAAGCACTGAAATTGTGACTGTGATTTAAAATCTTCCAACAAACAAAAGCCCAGGACCAGATGGCTTCACAGGCAAATTCTATCAAACATTTAGAGTAGAGCTAACACCTATCCTTCTCAAACTCTTCCAAAATATAGCAGAGGGAGGAACACTCTCAAACTCATTCCATGAGGCCACCATCACCCTGATACCAAAACCAGACAAAAGATGTCACAAGGAAGGAAAACTACAGGCCAATATCACTGATGAACATAGATGCAAAAATCTTCAACAAAATACTAGCAAACGGAATCCAACAACACATTAAAAGGATCATACACCATGATCAAGTGGGGTATATCCCAGGAATGCAAGGATTCTTCCATACACGCAAATCAATCAATGTGATATACCATACTAACAAGCTGAAGGAGAAAAACCATATGATCATCTCAATAGATGCAGAAAAAGGTTTCAGCAGGATTTAACACCCATTTATGATAAAAACCCTCCAGAAGGTAGGCATAGAGGGAACTTACCTCAACATAATAAAGGCCATATATGACAAACCCACAGCCAACATCATTCTCAGTGGTGAAAAAGTGAAACCATTTCCACTAAGATCAGGAACAAGACAAGGATGTCCACTCCCACCACTATTATTCAACATAGTTTTGGAAGTTTTAGCCACAGGAATCAGAGACGGAAAAGAAATAAGGGGAATCCAAACCGGAAAAGAAGTAAAGCTGTCACTGTCTGCAGATGACATGATACTATACATAGAGAATCCTAAAGATGCTACCAGAAAACTACTAGAGCTAATCAATGAATTTAGTAAAGTAGCAAGATACAAAATTAATGCACAGAAATCTCTTGCATTCCTATACACTAATGATGAAAAATCTGAAAGAGAAATTAAGGAAACATTCCCAATTACCACTGCAATAAAAAGAATAAAATACCTAGGAATAAACCCACCTAAGGAGACAAAAGACCTGTATGCAGAAAACTATAAGACACTGATGAAAGAAATTAAATATGATACAAACAGATGCAGAGATATACCATGTTCTTGGATTGGAAGAATCAACATTGTGAAAATGACTATACTACCCAAAGCAACCTACAGATTCAATGCAATCCCTATCCAACTACCAATAGCATTTTTCACAGAACTAGAACAAAAAATTTCACAATTTGCATGGAAACACAAAAGGCCCTGAATAGCCAAAGCAATCTTGAGAAAGAAAAACAGAGCTGGAGGAATCAGGCTCCTGGACTTCAGACTATACTACAAAGCTACAGTAATCAAGACAGCATGGTACTGGCACAAAAACAGAAATATAGATCAATGGAACAGGATAGAAAGCCCAGAGATAAACTCACAGAAATATGGTCACCTTATTTTTGATAAAGGAGGCAAGAATATACAATGGAAAAAAGAGAGCCTCTTCAATAAGTGGTGCTGGGAAAACTGGACAGCTACATGTAAAAGAATGAAATTAGAACACTCCCTAACACCATACACAAAAATAAACTGAAAATAGATTAAAGACCTAACTGTAAGGCCAGACACTATAAAACTCTTAGAGGAAAATATAGGCAGAACACTCTATGACATAAATCACAGCAAGATCCTTTTTGACCCACCTCCTAGAGAAATCGCAATAAAAACAAAAGTAAACAAAGGGGACCTAATGAAACTTAAAAGCTTTTGCACAGCAATGAAAACCATAAACAAGACGAAAAGACAACCCTCAGAATGAGAGAAAATATTTGCAAATGAAGCAACTGACAAAGGATTAATCTCTAAAATATACAAGCAGCTCATGCAGCTCAATTTCAAATAAACAAACAACCCAATCCAAAAACGGGCAGAAGACCTAAATAGACATTTCCCCAAAGAAGACATACAGATTGCCAACAAACACATGAAAGGATGCTCAACATCACTAATCATTAGAGAAATGCAAATCAAAACTACAGTGAGGTATCACCTCACACCAGTCAGAATGGCTATAATCAAAAAATCTACAAACAATAAATGCTGGAGAGGGTGTGGAGAAAAGGGAACCCTCTTGCACTGTTGGTGGGAATGTACATTGATACAGCCACTATGGAGAACAGTATGGAGGTTCCTTATAAAACTAAAAATAGAACTACCATACAACCCAGCAATCCCACTACTGGGTATATACTGTGAGAAAACCAAAATTCAAAAAGAGTTATGTACCACAATGTTCACTGCAGCTCTGTTTACTATAGCCAGGACATGGAAGCAACCTAAGTGTCCATCGACAGATGAGTAGATAAAGAAGATATGGCACATATATACAATGGAATATTACTCAGCCATAAAAAGAAATGAAATTGAGTTATTTGTAGTGAGGTGGATGGACCTAGAGTCTGTCATACAGAGTGAAGTAAGTCAGAAAGAGAAAAAGAAATACCATATGCTAACACATATATACGGAACCAAAAAAAAAAAAAAAGGTTTTGAAGAACCTAAGGGCAGGACAGGAATAAAGACGCCGATGTGGAGAATGGACTTGAGGACACGGCAAGGGGGGAAAGGTAAGCTGGGACGAAGTGAGAGAGTGGCATGGACATATATACACTACTAAATGTAAAATAGATAGCTAGTGGGACGCAGCTGCATAGCATAGGGAGATCAGCTCGATGCTTTGTGACCACCTAGAGGGGTGGGAGGGAGACGCAAGATGGAGGAGATATGGGGATACATGTATATGTATAGCTGATTCACTTTGTTATAAAGCAGAAACTAACACACCATTGTAAAGCAATTATATTCTAATAAAGATGTTAAAAAAAAAAAAAGTGGTTTTTTTTGAGTTTTTTTAAACTCTACTCAAGTAGAGCTTAGCCCAGGAATGCAATGTTGGCTTTAAAATTCAAAAATTAATCAGTGTAATTCACCATATTAACAGGCCAAACACATGGATATCTCAATAAATATAGAAAGAAGACAAATTCAATACCTATTCATGATTTTTAAAAAAGAAAAAACTGATACCAGGAGGAAATGTATTTGATTTGTTTTTGATATCAGGAACAAACAAGGACATTTGCTTTCACCACTGCTATTCAACATTGTACTAGAGGTCCCAGAGAGTAAAATAAGGCAAGAAAAGCAAGGGCACACAGACATGTTGGAAAGAGAGATATAAAAATCATCTTTTTTTTTCAGCAACATTATTAACAATATAGAAAATTCTAAGAAATGTATAGAAATGAATCCACTATATTTCTAAATAGTAGAAGAAAACAGTTAGAAAATAGAATTTAGAAAATAATGCCCTTTTGCAATAGCATCAAAAAATATAAAATACCTTGGGAGAAATTTAACAAAACTGATATAAGACCTATACAATGTAAAGAGCAAAACACTGCTAATAGAAATCAAACTTTATAAAATGGAAAGACATATGCTAATGGATGGAAAGACTTGATATTGTCAAAATATCAACTCTCCCCAATATAACCTGTAGATTTAAAACAAGCCTGGTTAAAATTCCAGGAGGCATTTTTTTAAATTGTTGAATTAATTATAAAATGTATATGAAAATTCTAAGGACACAGAATAGCAAAAACAACTTTGAAAAAGAAGAATGCTACCTGATTTCAAGTTAATATAAAGTTAAAGTAATCAATATATATATAAAATATATAATATATATTTTATAAAGCTAAGAAACAAAAATAATGATGGACATATAAATCAATTGAACAGAACAGATCTCAGAAATTGACCCACATATATCAATTGATTTTCGAAAAAAGTACCTAGGTATTTCAATAGGGAAAGGAAAATGCAAAAAATTAACCTTGACCATTATCTCATACCATATATAAACATTAACTCAAAATGGACCATGGGCCTAAATATGAAAGTGAATACTATAAAAGTTCCAGAAGAAAACAATGGAGAAATTACTCGTGGCTTTGGGTCAGGCAAAGATCTCCTAGATAGGGCTCAAAAAGCATAAGCCTTAGAAGAAAAATATCATAAGTTGGAAAATATCAAAATTAAAGACCTTTCCTCTCCAGAAAACGTTGTTAAGGACATGAAAGGCAAGTCATAGACTGGGAAACACATCTGCAAAACAGATCTGATAAGGGATTTGTATCAAAATACATAAAAATAACTTTTTCAATTCAATACCAAGAAGATAAATAACCCAATAAAAAATGGACAAAAGTTAGAACAGTCACTTGATCAAAGAATACATATGAATGATGAATAATCACATGAAAAGATGCTCAACCTCATTAGTCATTAGGAAAGTGTAAGTTAACACCATAAATGAAGAACGACTACACAACCCTAGAGTGGATAAAATGTAATACGGTTGACCCTTGAACATGGGGTTGGGGCGTCAACACTCCATGCAACCAAAAATCCATGTATAATTATAGTCGGCCCTCTGTGTACTTGGTTCCTACATATCTGTGTTTTGGTATCCTAATTCAGCCAACCTCAGATCATGTAGTACTGTTGCATGAAAAATATTCGCATGTAAGTGGACCCGTACAGTTCAAACCTGTGTTGTTCAAGGGTCAACTGTATAACCAAGTGGGTGTTAGCAAGAGTGTGGTACACCTACAACCTATAAATTGCTACTGGGAACAGTGGTTAAAGCCAATTTGGAAAACCATTTTGCAGATTGATCAAAGTGAAAATTTCTTCTGTAATCAAAGACACCGCTAAGGAAATCAGAAGACAAGCCATAGACTAGGAGGAAATATTCTAAATACATACCATATCTGACAAAGTACTCAATCCAGATTCTATGAAGAATTTCTAGAAATCAGTAAGAAAAGGCAGAGCAAAATGGCAGAGTCAAAAGCTACCTTTGTCTCTCCCCTTCAATCTACAAGCAGTAAAATACATCTAAAATACAACAGGTGCCTCTGCCCAACACACCAGGATGCCAGAGAATTCCACACATCTGTACTTCTAAAGGTGGGTGGACTGGAACACAAAGAGGAGATGGAACCAAGGGAACAGCAGAGGCAGTGCCTGCAATCCCATCAGCTGAGCCCAGAACCCCAGAAAAGCTGGTGATAGGAGAGGTCGCAGCCCACACAATGTTGACCTCCCAACCGCAGTGGTGCCCCCAGCCACAGGTAACTGGGCAGCAGCAGCAGTGGGGCCTGTGACTCTGTCCCTTTTTAGCCACTGAGGCATCCATAACCTTGGCCCCATACTCTCCCACCCAGTGGAGGAGTCCATAAACTTTACAACGCTGGACAGATCAGAGGCAACCATGTGACCCCAGGTACCCTCTACCCTCACCTTCCCCCAGCATGGCAGAGCCTGTAAATCAGGGGATCCCATAACATGATAAAAAAGCCCACCATCCTAGTGCAGCAGGCAGTAACACCAGCAAAACTGACAAAAGCAAGGTATCAATGACCCTGGAGGCACAAGAAGCAATAACAAGGGCATGGGGCCACAGAGGTGGTGGAGAGTGGAACGTGCAGACTCTCAAATATCAATATAACCAAAGGCAGCACAGGTAAGAGGGAAAAAAAATGTGCTATAGTACCACCTACTGAAAAAGAAAAGAAAAGCCTCTAATTTCTAATCTGTTGAAACATTAGAATCAAAAAGAAAGGAGTTCCCTACTTGAAATGTGCCAGCAAAGGAACACTGCATCAAGTACCATGAAGAAACACAGTAACACTGTACCACAAAAAGAAAATGACAATTCTCCAGAAATCAAACTTAAAGTCACAGAATACTGCAATCTAACTGATAGAGCATTCAAAATATCTTTCATGAAGAAAATCAACAAACTATAAGAAAACTAAGAAAGGCATGGGAATTCCCTGGTGGTCTAGCGGTTAGGACTCTGCGCTTTCATTGCCAAGGGCCCAGGTTCAATCCTTGGTCAGGGAACTAAGATCCTACAAACCATGTGGTGCAGCCAAAAAGATAAAAACAACAAGGACTAAGAAAGGTACTTCAATGAGCTCAGGAATAAAATTAATGATCAGAAGGAATACTTTACCAAAAATATTGAAACTTTAAAAAAAAAGAACCAAACAAATTCTAGAGCTGAAGAACTCAGTAAATTAGATGAAGAATGCATTAGAAAGCACAGGAAATAGAGCAAACCATATGGAAGAGACAAGTAATGAGCTCAAAGATAGAAATCTAGAAGTGATGCAAGTATAGGAAAAAAGAGAAAATATTTTTAAAAATGAGGAAATTCTACAAGAGCTATCTGACTCTTTTAGAAGGGAAACACTAGGGTAATGGGTATCCCAGCAAGAGGAGAGAGAAAGAAGGAAGCAGAGCATTTATTTAAAGAAATAAGGGACTTCCCTGGTGGTCCAGTGGTAAAGACTTTGCCTTCAAATGCAGAGGATGTGGCTCCGATCCCTGGTGGGGGAGCTAAGATCCCACATGCCTTGTGGCCAAAAAACCAAAACATAAAATAGGAGCAATATTGTAACAAATTCAATAAAGACTTTAGAAATGGTCCACATCAAAAGAATCAAAGAAAGAAAGAAAGAAAGAAAGAAAGAAGGAAGGAAGGAAGGAAGGAAAGAAAGAAAGAAAGAAAAAGAAAGAAAGAAAGGAAAGAAAGAGAGAGAGAGAGGGAGGGAGGGAGGGAGGGAGGGAGGAGAGGGAGGAAGAAAAGCTGATAACTTCCCAAACTTGGGGAAGGAACTGGATATACAAGTCCATGAAGCTAAGAGAACAGCTAATTACCTAAATGAAAGAAGACCTTCTCCAAGACACATTTTATTAAAATTGTCAAAAGTCAATGACAAAGAATTTTAAAGGCAGCCAGGGAAAAAAGGATGGTAACCTACAAAGGAATACCTGTGAGGCTATCAGCAGATTTCTCAACAGAAACTCTACAGGCCAGGAAGAAAAGGAAAGACACCCTCAAAGTCCTGAAAGATAAAAACTGTCACCAAAGAATATTCTATCCAGAAAAGTCATCATTAAGATATGAAGGAGAAATAAAGACTTTCTCAGACAAACAAAAGCTGAGGGGGTTCATCAACACTAGACCTGCCTTACAAAAAATGTTGAAAGCATCACTTCTACTAGAAACAAAAAGGCAAAAGTACAAAAAACATTGAGTAAGATGATAGATAGAAAAGATGTAATCGGAAAATTGCAACTCTTTATCAGAATAGGTTTTTTTCTTTCAGTTTTATTGAGATAAAGTTGACATACAGCAAGCACTATATAAGTTTAAGGTGTACAACATAACAATCTTACATACATCATGAAATGATTACCACAATAAGTTTAGTGAACAATGATCACTTCATACAGATACAAAATAAAAGAAAGTTTTTTCCTTGTGATGAGAACACTTAGGATTTACTCTAACTTTCATATATAGCATACAGCAGTGTTAATTATATTAATCATGTTGTACATAACAAACTTATAGAACAGGTCTTTTAAACACTCTATTATTGCATAAAAGTTAAAAGGGGGACTTCCATGGTGGCGCAGTGGTTGAGAATCCGCCTGCCAATGCAGGGGACACAGGTTCAAACCCTGGTCCGGGAAGATCCCACATGCCGCAGAGCAACTAAGCCCTCGAGCCACAACTACTGAAGCCTGCATGCCTAGAGCCTGTGCTCTACAACAAGAGAAGCCACCACAATGAGAAGCCTGCACACCACAACAAAGAGTAGCCCCCACTCACCTCAACTAGAGAAAGCCCACGTGCAGCAACAAAGACCCAAAGCAGCCAAAAATAAATAAATAAATAAATAAATTTTAAAAAAAGTTAAAAGGGAACAAAAGCAGAAAAATATAGCTACTTCAATTTGGTAACAAACTCACAACATAAAAAGGGGTAAGTTGCGACAACAAAAACACAAAAGTGAAGAGGTAAGGGATGGAACCCATATAGGTAAATAAAGATATGATGCTATCATCAGAAAAAGGACAATTTTCTCTATGAGACATTTTATACAAACCCCATGGAACCACAATACATAAATCTAGAGCAGAGACACAAAACATAAAAAAGAGGAAACTGAGTTAAATATCTAGAAAACCACCAAACCAAAAAATCAGACAGAAACACAAAGAAAATGAAACAATAGAGATACAGAACAAGCAGAAAACAGGAGATAAAATGGCAGTCCTCATTCAACAATAATCACCCTAAATATAAATGGATTGAATTCACTAATCAAAAGACACAGAATTAGATGAATTAAAAAACAAGACCCAAATATATGCTGCCTCCAGGAGACTCATCTCAGCTCTAAAGACAAATGTAGGCTACAAGTGAAGCAATAGAAGATAATACTCCAAGCAAATAGTAGCCAAAAGAAAGTGGGTATAGGGGAGTGATCAAGATGGCTCTGCCATCTTGTTTGGGAAAAAACAAACAAAAAAAGATAGCAGAGGAGTAGGATTTGAAGCTCTACTCCTCCCACAAAAACATCAAAACACATGTACAAGTGGAACAATTCACACAGAACATCTACTCAACGCTGGCAGAAAGTGGATATAGCTATACTTATATCAGACAAAATAGACATCAAATAGAAAAGGTAACAAGAGACAAAAATGGAGAGTATATAATGATTAAGAGGACAATTTATCAAAAAGACATAGTGATTAATATATGTGCACCTAACACAGGAGTACCAAAATATATGAAACAATTATTAACAGACCTAAAGGAAGAAATTGACAGCAACACAATAATAGTAGGGGACTTTAACACTCCACTTACATTGATGGATAGATCATCCAGACAGAAAGTCAACAAGGAAACAGTGACCTTAAATGTGAGATTATACCATATGAATTTGATAGATTTGTAAAGAACATTCCATCTAAATGTAGCAGAAAACACATTCTTCTCAAGTGCACATGGAATTTTCTCAAGGACAGACCATATGTTGGGACACGAAACAAGTCTCAAAAAAATTTAAGAAATTTGAAATCATATCAAGCCATCTTTTTCAACCACAATGGTATAACACTAGAAATCAACTACAAGAAGAAAGCTGGAAAAATCACGAATATGTGCAGAATGAACAACATGCTACTGAACAACTATTGGTTCAATAAAGAAACCAAAGGAGAAATCAAAAATTATCTGAAGACAAATGAAAATGGAAACACAACATACCAAAATTTATGGGATGCAGCAAAAGCAATACTAAGAGGGAAGTTTATGCTAATACAGGCCTACCACAAGAAACAAGAAAAATCTCAAATAAATAAACTTACACCTAAAGGAATTAGAAAGAGAAGAACAAAGCCCAAAGTCTGTAAAAGAAAGAATATAGTAAAGATGGAGCAGAAATAAATGAAATAGTAACTAAAAGGACAAAAGAACATATCAATGAAACTAAAATGTTTCTTCGAAAGGACAAACAAAATTGACAAAGCTTTAGCTAGACTCACAAGAAAAAGAGAGGGCTCTAATAAATAAAATCAGCAACAAAAGAGGAGAAATAACAAGAGACACAACAGAAATACAAAGAATTATAAAAACATATTATGAACAGCTATATGCCAACAAATCAGACAGCTGAGAAGAAACAGATAAATTCATAGAATCATACAACCTTCCAAGACTGAATCATGAAGAAACAGAACATCTGAATAGACTGATCACTAGTACAGAGATTGAAACAGTATTCAAAAACCTCCCAAAAAACAAAAGTAGAGGACCAGATGTCTTCACAGGTGAATTCTACCAAACATTTAATATCTATTAATACCTATTCTTCTAAAAAGCTTTCAAAAATTTGAAGAGGAGGGAACACTTCCTAACTCATTTCTATGAAGCCATCATCATCCTGACAACAACAAAAAGAAAATTACAGGGGCATCCCTGGTGGCGCAGTGGTTAAGAATCCGCCTGCCAATGCAGGGGACATGGGTTCGAGCCCTGGTCCGGTAAGATCCCACATGCTGCAGAGCAGCTAAGCCCGTGCACCACAACTACTGAGCCTGTGCTCTACGGCCTGTGAGCCACAACTACTGAAGCCCGTGTGCCTAAGCCCCGTGCTCTGCAACAAGAGAAGCCACCGCAATGAGAAGCCCACGCACCACAACAAAGAGTAGCCCCCGCTCACCGCAACTAGAGAAAGCCCGTGCACAGCAACGAAGACCCAACACAGCCAAAAATAAATAAATAAATAAATAAAATTAAAAGAAAAAAAAGAAAATTACAGGTCAATATTCCTGATGAAAACAGATCCAAAAATCCTCAATAAAATATTAGCAAACCAAATACAACAATACGTTAAAAGGATCATACACCATGATCAAGTGCAATTTATCCCAGGGATGCAAGGATGGTTCAAGATCACAAATCAATGTAATATTCCATATTAACAAAATGAAGGATAAAAAACATGATCATCTCCATCAGGTGCAGAAAAAGCTTTTGACAAAATTCAACATCCATTTATGATGAAAAAAAAAAAAACTCTCCAGAAAGTGGACATAGAGGGAACATACCTCAGCATAATAAAGACCCAATATGACAAACCCACAACTAACATCATACTCAATGGTGAAAAGCTGAAAGCATTTCCTCTAAGGTCAGGAACAAGACAAGGATGCCCACTCTTGCCACTTTTATTCAGCATAATACTGGAAGTCCTAGCCACAGCAATCAGAAAAGAAAAAGAAATAAAAGGAATTCAAATTAGAAAGGAAGAAGCAAAACTGTCACTGCTTGCAGATGACAAGATAAATAGAAAATCCTAAGAACATACCAAAAAATTACTCATCAATGAATTCGGTAAAGTTGCAGGATACAAAATATACAGAAATCTGTTGCATCTCTGTACACTAACAACAAACTATCAGAAAGAGAAACTAAGGAAACAATCCTGTTTACCAGCACATCAAAAAGAGTAAATACCTAGGAATAAACCTATCTAAGGAAGTAAAAGACATGTACTCAGAAAAGTGTGACACTAATGAAAGAAACTGAAGATGACACAAACAGATGGAAAGATATACCAGGTTATTGGATTGGAATGATTAATATTGTTAAAATGACCATACTACTCAACATCAAAAAAACAAACAACCTGATTTAAAAATGGGCAGAAGACCTGAATAGACATTTTTCCAAAGTGGACATGCAGATAGCAAACAGGCATGTGAAAAGATGCTCAACATCACTAATCATCAGTAAAATGCAAATCAAAACCACAATAACATAGTACCTCACACCTGTCAGGATGGCCATCATGAAAAAGAACACAAATAACACACATTGACGAGGATGTGGAGAAAAGGGAACCCTTGTACATTGTTGGTGGGAATGTAAATTGGTACAGTCACTGTGGAAAACAGTACAGAGGTTTCTCAAAAAAAAAAAAATAGAACTACCATATGACCCAGCAACTTCACTCCTGGGTATACATCCAAAAAACACTAATTTGCAAAGATACATGCACTGCAATGTTCATTGTACTGGGCTGGCCAAAAAGTTCATTCTGGTTTTCCCCTAACATCTCACATTTATTTGTAAGTAGTATTATCTACAATTGTCAAGATACAGAAGCAACCTAAATATCCATCAACAGATGGGTGGATTAAGAAGATGTGATATAAACAGGGCAGAGTCAAGATGGCAGAGTAGGAGGACACAGAGTTCACATGTCCTCACAACTAGGGCACCTACCAGATGCTGGTGGGGGACCTCAATACCCAAAGGGACGGGAGGAACCCCCGAGCGACCAGGTAGGACGTGGTGGGGAACGAGGGGGGAGAAGTGGAGGTCAGACGGGACTGGCACGCCTGAGGGGTGGCTGGGGAAGGGGAGGGATTCCCACTCCTGGAGAGGCCCACTCACCATGAGCGAACCAATGGGGACCGGGGTGGGGGGAGACCCTCAGGGGTTCAGAGGTTAGTGTTTCCCCCACCCACTCAGGCCCTAGGGAGCCTGCTGAGGTCCGGGGCCTGGTCCTCTGCCCTCCAGGGCTCCCTCTGGTGTATGGGTCATGGGAACATGGGAGAGAGGGGGGAGGAAGAGTAGAGGTGAGCTGGGAGGGACCCCCAGGGTTGGAGGATCCGGGGGGAACACAGCTAGCATTTCCCCCACCCACTCAAGCCCCTGGGAACCAGCTGGGGTCCTGAGCCTGGATCTCTGCCCTCTGAGGCCCCCTCCAGCCATGTAGGTTCTGTGGGTGTGGAAGACGGGGGAGGAAGAGTAGACATGAACAGGGAGGGACCCTCAGGATTGGAGAATCAGAGGGAACACAGCTAGCATTTCCCTGCCGGCTCCAACCTCATGGAAACTGCTGGGGTGCTGGGCCTGGCACTCCACCCTCTGAGGCTGGAGGTACCCCAAGGGCCCCTCAAGCCCCGCTGAGCCTAACCCCCGCCCCCAACCCCCAGGGCCTACTCCAGCAGCATAGGTCCTGAACACAGGCTCTGCCCCAGCCTAAAGCCCGCCTCCAGCTAAGCCCCGCCCCAGCTAAGCTCCGCACCCCGCATCCAAGGCCCTTTCCGGCCTTTTTTTTTTTTTTTTTTTTGCTACTGGGGTTATGTTTTACCTTCGGGTTGCTGTTTCATTTATATTTTTAATTTTTCTAATATACCTGTTAGTTTTCAATTTTTATTTTCTTTTTTACTCCTTGTCATTGTTCTGCTCCTTTTTTTTTTTCTTGTCACACCACATCACTTGCAGAATCAGTTCATGGGCCAGGGGTCAGGACTGAGCTCCTGTGGAGGGAGCACTGAGTCCGAACCTCTGGACTAACAAAGAACCTCAGACCCCAGTGAATATTAATTGGAGTGAGGTCTCCCAGAGGTCCTCATCTTGGCACCAAAACCTGGCTCTACCCAACTGCCTGCAACCTCCAGTGCTGGAAGTGTCAGGCCAAACAACCATTAAGACAGGAACACACTCCCACCTAACAAAAAAATAAGATGACAAAAAAATATGTTACAGACTAAGGAGCAAGGTAAAAACCTACAAGACCAAATAAATGAAGAGGAAATATGTAACCTACCTAAAAAGTAATTCAGAGTAATGATAGTAAAGATGATACACAATCTTGGAAGTAGAAGGGAGGCACAGATTGAGAAAATACAAGAAATGTTAACAAGGACCTGGAAGAAATAAGGAACAAACAAACAGTGATGTACAGCACAATAAATAAAATGAAAACTACACTAGAAGGAATCAACAGCAGAATAACTGAGACAGAAGAATGAATAAGTGAGCTGGAAGATAAAATGGTGGAAATAACTGCCGAGAGGCAGAATAAAGAAAAAAGAATGAAAAGAATTGAGGGTAGTCTCAGAGACCTCTGGGACAACACTAAACACACCAACATTCAAATTATAGGGGTCCCAGAAGAGGAAGAGAAAGAGAAAGGGTCTGAGAAAATATTCAAAGAGAGTTGAAAACTTCCCTAACATGGGAAAGGAAATAGCCACCCAAGTCCAGGAAGAGCAGAGAGTTCCATACAGGATAAACCCAAGGAAAAACACACCAAGACACATATTAATCAAAATAACAAAAATTAAATTAAAAAAAATATTAAAAGCAGCAAGGGAAAAGCAAAAAATAACATACAACAGAAACCCCATAAGGTTATCAGCTGATATTTCAGCAGAAACTCTGCAAGCCAGAAGGGAGTGGCAGGATATACTTGATGAAAGGGAAAAACCTACACCAAGATTACTCTACCCAGCAGGGATCTCATTCAGGTTCGACAGAGAAATCAAAAGCTTTACACACAAGCAAAAGTTAAGAGAATTCAGCACCACAAAAACCAACCTTACAAAAAATGCTAAAGAAACTTCTGTAGGCAGGAAACACAAGAAAAGAAAAAGACCAACAACAACAAACTGAAAACAATTAAGAAAATGGTAATGGGAACATATGTATCGATAATTACCTTAAATGTAAATAGATTAAATACTCCGACCAAAAGACATAGACTAGCTGAATGGATACAAAAGCAAGACCCATATGTATGCTGTCTACAAGAGACCCAATTCAGACCTAGGGACACATACAGACTGAAAGTGAGGGGACAGAAAAAGATATTCCACACAAATGGAAATTAAAAGAAAGCTGGAGTGGCAATACTCATATCAGATAAAATATAGAGACTGTTACAAGAGATAGGGAAGGACACTACATAATGGTCATGGGATCAATCCAAGAAGAAGATATAACAATTATAAATATATATGCACCCAACATAGGAGCACCTCAACACATAAGGCAAATGCTAACAGCCAGAAATTGATGTAACACAATACTAGTGGGGGACTTTAACACCCCACTTACACCAATGGACAGATCATCCAGACAGAAAATTAATAAAGAAACAAAAGCTTTAAGTGACACTATAGACCAGGTAGATTTAATGGCTATTTATAGGACATTCCACCCAAAAGTGGAAGAATACACTTTCTCCTCAAGTGCACACAAAACATTCTCCAGGACAGATCACATCTTGGGTCACAAATCAAGCCTTGGAAAATTTAAGGAAACTGAAATCGTATCAAGCATCTTTTCGAACCACAACGCTATGAGATCATAAATGAATTACAGGAAAAAAAATGGAAAAAACACAAACACATGGAGGCCAAACAGTACATTGCTAAATAACCAAGAGATCACTGAAGAAATCAAAAGAAAACAAAAAATACATAGAAACAAATGACAACGAAAACACAATGATCCAAAACCTATGGGATGCAGCAAAAGCAGTACTAAAAGGGAAATTTATAGCGATACAATCTCACCTTAAGGAACAAGAAAAATATCAAAAAAACAATGTAACCTTACACCTAAAGCAACTAGAGAAAGAAGAACAAAGAAAACCCAAAGTCAGTAGAAGGAAAGAAATCATAAAGATCAGAGCAGAAATAAATGAAATAGAAATGAAGAAAACAATACCAAAGATCACTAAAACTAAAAGTTGATTCTTGGAGAAGATAAACAAAATTGATAAACCTTTAGCCAGGCTCATGAAGAAAAAAAGGGAGAGGACTCAAATCAATAAAATAGAAATAAAAAAGGAGAAATTACAATTGAAACTGCAGAAATACAAAGGATCATAAGAAACTACTACAAGCAACTATATGCCAATAAATGGACAACCTGGAAGGAATGGTCAAATTCGTGGAAAGGTACAACTTTCCAAGATTGAACCAGGAAGAATTAGAAAATATAAAAGGAACAATCACAAGTAATGAAATTGAAACTGTAATTAACAATCTTCTAACAAACAAAAGTCAAGGACCAGATGGCTTCACAGGCGAATTCCATCAAACAATTAGAGAAAAGCTAACACCCATCCTTCTCAAACTCTTCCAAAAAACTGCAGAGTGAGGAACACTCCCAAATTCGTTCTACCAGGCCACCATCACCCTGATATTAAAACCAGACAAAGATATCACAAAAAAAGAAAATTACAGACCAATATCACTGATAAACATAGATACAAAAATCCTCAATGAAATACTTGCAAACAGAATCCAACAACACATTAAAAAGATCATATACTATGATCAAGTGGGATTTGTCCCAGGAATGCGAAGATTCTTCAATATATGCAAATCAATCAATGTGATGCACCATATTAACAAACTACAGAATAAAAGCCATATGATCATCTCAATAGATGCAGAAAAAGCTTTTGACAAAATTCAACATGCATTTATGATAAAAACTCTCCAGAAAGGGGGCAGAGAGGGAACCTACCTCAACATAATAAAGGCCATATATGACAAACCCACAGGAAACATCATTCTCAATGGTGAAAAACTAAAAGCATTTCCTCTAAGATCAGTAACAAGACAAGGATGTCGACTCTCACCACTCTTATGCAATATAGTTTTGGAAGTCCTAGCCACAGCAATCAGAGAAGAAAAAGAAATAAAAGGACTCCAAATTGGAAGAGAAGAAGTAAAACTGTCACTGTTTGCAGATGACATGATACTACACATAAAAAATCCTGCAGAAGCCACCAGAAAACTACTAGAGCTAATCAATGAATTTGGTAAAGTTGCAGGATACAAAATTAATTCACAGAAATCTCTTGGCATTCCTATACACTAACAATGAAAGATCAGAAAGAGAAATAAAGGAAACAATCCCATTTATCATTGCAACAAAACTAATAAAATACCTAGGAATAAACCTAAGGAGGCAAAAGACCTGTACTCAGAAGACTATAAAACACTGATGAAAGAAATCAAAGATGACACAAACAGATGGAGAGATATACCATGTTCTTGGATTGGAAAAACAAATATTGTGAAAATGACTATATTACCCAAAGCAATCTACAGATTCAATGCAATCCCTATCAAATTACCAATGGCATTCCTCACAGAATTAGAACAAAAAATTTTACAATTTATATGGAAACACAAAAGACCCCGAATAGCCAAAGCAATCTTGAGAAAGAAAAACGGAGCTGGATGAATCAGGCTCCCTGACTTCAGACTATACTACAAAGCTATAGTAATCAAGACAGTATGGTACTGGCACAAAAACAGAAATATAGATCAATGGTACAGGATAAAAAGCCCAGAGATAAACCCACTCACCTATGGTCACCTAATCTATGACAAAGGAGGCAAGAATATACAATGGAGAAAAGACAGCCTCTTCAATAAGTGGTGCTGGGAAAACTGCACAGGTACATGTAAAAGAATGAAATTTGAACACTCCCTAACACTATACACAAAAATAAACTCAAAATGGATTAAAGACCTAAATGTAAGACTGGACACTATAAAACTCTGATAGGAAAACATAGGAAAAACACTCTTTGACATAAACCACAGCAAGATCTTTTATGACCCACCTCCTAGAGTAATGAATGAATATAAAAACAAAAATAAACAAAGGGGACCTAATTAAACTTAAAATCTTTTGTACAGCAAAGGAAACCATAAACAAGACAAAAAGACAACCCTCAGAATGGGAGAAAATATTTGCAAACGAAGCAATGGACAAAGGATTAATCTCCAAAATATACAAACAGCTCATGGAGCTCAATATCATAAAAACAAACAACCCAATCAAAAAAATGGGTGGAAGACCTAAATTTCATCTCTCAAAGAAGACATACAGATGGCCAAGGGACACATGAAAGGATGCTCAACATCACTGATTATTATAGAAATGCAAATCAAAACTACAGTGAGGTATCACCTCACACCAGTCAGAATGGCCACCATGAAAAAATCTACAAACAATAAATGCTGGAGAGGGTGTGGAGAAAAGGGAACCCTCTTGCACTCAGAATGTAAATTGATACAGCCACTGTGAAGAACAGTATGGAGGTTTCTTAAAAAACTAAAAATAGAATCACCATATGACCCAGCAATCCCACTACTGGGCATATACTGTGAGAAAACCATAATTCAAAAGGACACATGTACCCCATGTTCATTGCAGCACTATTTACAATAGCCAGGACATGGAAACAACCTAAATCTCCAACAACAGATGAATGGATAAAGAAGATGTGGTACATATGTATGATGGAGTATTACTCAGCCATAAAAAGGAAGGAAATTGGGTCATTTGTAGAGATGTGGATGGATGTAGAGTCTGTCATACAGAGTGAAGTAAGTCAGAAAGAGAAAATCAAATATTGTATATTAACACATATTGTGGAATCTTGAAAAATGTTACAGATGAACCTACTTCCAGGGCAGGAATAGAGACACAGATGTGGAGAACAGACATGTGGACACAGTGGGGGGAAGGGGAGGGTGGGACGAATTGGGAGATTAGGATTCACATATATACACTACCACGTGTAAAATAGATAGCTAGTGGGAACCTGCTATAAAGTACAGGGAACTCAGCTCATTGCTTTGTGATGACCTAGATGGGTGGGATGGGGGGTGGGAGGGAGGTCAAAGAGGGAGGGGATATAGGTATACATGTAGCTGATTCACTTCATTGTACAGCAGAAACTAACACAACATTGTAAAGCAATTATACTCCAATAAAAAAAAAGATGTTTTATATATATATATATATGTAAAATATATATGGAACATATATATATATGTGTATATATGGAACACTATTCACCCATAAAAAAAAGAATGAAATTTGCCATTTGTAACAAGATGGATGGACTTGGAGGGTATTATGCTGAGTGAAATAAGTCAGAGAAAGACAAATACTGTATGTTATCACTTACATGTGAAATCTAAAAAATAGTACAAACTAGTGAATATAACAAGAAAGAAACAGACTCACAGATATAGAGAACAAACTAGTGGTTACCAGTGGAGAGAGGAGGGCAGGGAGGGGCAATTTAGGGGAGACAATTAAGAGGTCCAAACTATTATGTATAAAATAAGCTATAAGGATATACTGTACAACACAGGGAATATAGACAATATTTTATAATAACTATAATGGAATATAACTTTTAAAACTTGTAAATCTCTATATTGCACACCTGTAACATATAATATTATATATCAACTATACTTCAATTAAAAAAAGTATTTTGTGGAGACATTTGGTGAAATTTGAATATGAACTGGATAATAAAACATCGTGGAATTGTTAGTTTTCTTAGGTAAAATAATGGTATGGTGTTACACAGAAGAATAAAATTTTTGTTCTTTTTTCAAGGATGCATGTGGAAACAGGTAACAGAAGCCAAAATAGACAAGTGGGACTACATCAAACTAAAAAGCTTCTGCACAGCAACAGAAACAATCAACGGAATAAAAAGGCAACCTATAGCATGGGAGAAAATATTTGCAAATTACATATCTGGTAAGAGGTTAATATCCAAATTCTATAAGGAACTCCAACACCTCAACAGCGAAAAACAAATAGATTAAAAAATAGGCAAAAGACTTGAATAGACATCTCTCTAAAGAAGATATACAGATGGCCAACAGGTACATGAAAAGGTGCTCTACTTCACTAATCATCAGGGAAATGCAAATCAAAACCACAATGAGATATCACCTCACCTGTTAGGACAGATATTATTTGAAAAAAAAAAGATACGTGTTGGCAAGGATATGGAGAAAATGGAAACCTTGTACACTGTTAATGGTGAATGTGCAACCATTGTGTAAATATGAAATGGTGCAACCACTATGGAAAACAGTATGGAGGCTCCTCAAAAAATTAAAAATAAAACTACCTTTATGATCCAGCAATCTCACTTCTGGGTATATATCCAAAAGAACTGATATCAAGACCTGGAAATGGTATCTGCACTCCCATGTTCATTGCAGCATTATTCACAATAGCAAATATATGGAAACAACCCAAAGGCCCATCGACAGATAAAGAAAAAAAGAAAATTTGGTATACATATACAATGGAATATTATTAAGCCTTAATAGAAATTGTCATGTGCAACAACATGGATGAACCTGAAGGACATTATGCTAAGTGAAATAAGCCCATCACAGAAGGACAAATATTGCATGATTACACTTATATAAGGTATCTAAAGAGGTAAAACTCATAGAAGCAGAAGGTAGAATGGTGGCTGCCAGGGCCTGGTGGGAAGGGGAAATGGGGGTTGTTCAATGACTATAAAGTTTCAGTTATGCAAGGTGAATAAGTTCTAGAGATCTGCAAAATCTCTTTAGGTACAAAATCGTGCCTAAATTTAGCAATACTGTATTGTGCACTTAAAATGTTTTATTAAGATAGTAGTTCTCACGTAAGTGCTCTTAACACACACACACACAGAAGAAGGACATGAGAAACCTCATGGAGGTGATGGATATGTTTTATTACCTTGATTGGACGGTGGTTTCATGGGTATACACAAATGTATACATTAAATATGTACGGTTTTTTATACATCAATTATACCTCAATAAAGTTAATTTTAGAACACCATATGATCATCTCAATAGAATAAGAAAAAGCATTTGAAAAGATTAAACACCTATTTATGACAAAACTCTCAATAAAGTTGGTATAGAAGGAACATACCGCAACATAATAAAGGCCATACATGACAAGCCCACAGCTAACATCATACTCAATGGGGAAAAACTGAAAACTATCCCTCTAAATAAAATCAGGAACAAGGAAAGAATAACCACTCTTGTCACTCTATTCAACATAGTATTGGAAGCCCCAGCCAGAGCAATTAGGCAAGAAAAAGAAATCAAAGGCATTTAAATTAGAAAGGAAGAAGAAAAATTGTCACTATTTGTGAATGATAAGATTTCATATACAGAAAACCCTAAAGACTCCCCCAAATAGTATTAGAAATAGTAAAGAAATACAGTAAAGTTGAAAGGTACAAAATCAACATAGAAAAAATCAGCTGTGTTTCTATACACCAACAGTAAGCTAGCAGAAAGACAAATTTTAAAAAAGTCCCATTCACAATCACAAAAAAAAGAATAAAATACCTAGGAATAAATTTAACCAAGGAGGTAAAAGACTCATACACTGAAAACTATAAGACATTGTTGAAAGAAATTGAAGAAGACACAAATAAGTGAAAAGATATTCTGGGCTCATGGGTTGGAAGAATTAACTTTGTTAAAATGTCCTTATTACCTAAAGCAATCTATAGATTCAATGCAATCCTTATCAAATTCCCAAGGACTTTTTTCATGAAAATAGAACAAAAAAAATCTAAAATTTATATTGAACCACAAAATACAGCAAATAGCCAACACACTCCTGAGAAAAGAGAACAAAGCTGGAGGTATCACACCCCCTGATTTCAAACTAAATTACAAAACTATAGTAATCAAAACAGCATGGAATGAAAGAAAAAGATACACAGATCAAAGGAAAAGAAAGTAGAGCCCAGAAATAATCCCATGTATATACAGACAATTAATATATGACAAAGAAGCAAAGAACATACGATGGAGAGAGGATAATCTCTCCAGTACTTGGTGTTGGGAAAACTGGACAGCTACTGACAAAAAATGAAACTAGACCACTATCTCACACCATACATAAAAATCAACTCAAAATGGATTAAAGATTGAATCTAAGACCTGCAACCACAAAATTCCTAGAAGAAAATAGGCAGTAAGCTCTTTAACATCAGTCTTAGCAATCTTTCTAGATATGTCTCCTCAGGCAAGGGAAACTAAAGCAAAAATAAACAAATGGGACTACATCAAACTAAAAAGCTTCTGCACAGCAAAGGAAACCATCAACAAAATGAAAATACAACCTATTGAATGGAAGAAGATACGTGCAAATGATATATCTAATAAGAGGTTAACATCCAAAATATATAAAGAACTCATACAGCTCAACAACAACAAAAAAACCATTTAAAAAATGGGCAGAGGAGCTGGATAAACATTTTTCCAAAGAAGACTTATAGATGGCCATCAGGCACATGAAAAGATGCTCAACATTGCTAATCATCAGGTAAATGTAAATCAAAACCACAATGACATAGCACCTCACACCTGTCAGAATGGCTATCATCAAAAAGACCATAAATAACAGATGTTGGTGAGGATACAGAATAAAGGGAACCCTAGTAAACTGTTAGTGGGAATATAAACTGGTGTAGCCACTATGGAAAACAGTATACAGAGTCCTGAAAAAATTAAGAATAGAATTACCATATTTTCCAGCTATCCCACTTCTGGGTATTTATCCAAAGAATACAGAATATATGTAACCCTGTGTTCATCATGGCATTATTTACAATAGTCAAGATATTAAAATAGCTAAGTGCCCATCAACAGTTGAATGGATAAAGATGTGATATACACACACACACACACACACAGAAATACTACTCAGCCATAAAAAGATAAAATTTTCCCATTTGTGACAACACAGATGGACCTTGAGGGTATCACGCTAAGTGAAATAAGTCAGATGGAAAAAGACAAATACCATATGATATCACTCATATGTGGACTATAAAAAACAAACACACACACACACACACACAAACAAAATAAATGAAAAAACCAAACAAAAACACACACATAAATACAGAGAACAGAGTAGTGGTTACCAGGGGAAGAGGCAGGGAGGAATGGGTAAAGGGGATCAACTGTATGGTGATAGATGGAAACTAAATTTTTAGTGGTAAACACACTGTAGTGTATGTAGAAGTAGAAATACTGCACACTTGAAACATTTATATATGTTATAAACCAATGTTACTTCAATAAAAAATAAATCTAGAATTTTTAAAATAATAAAAAGAGAAACAACTCAATAAAAATGGATTAAAAACATAGATAGTGAGGATTAAGTAGAAATTGGCAAGAGGGAACATTTGGAGGCAATAGAAATGTTCTATGTCTTGGTTTGGTAATGGTTACCTAAGTGTATAAATTTATAAAACAATCAAAATTCTGTATCAACTTATATATAGAAAATCTGTGGATTTCACTATATATAAATGTTTCCTCCCATTTAGCAAACTAAAAATAATACATACATTAGAGCTACATTATGCATTGATTTACTCTTTCTTTAATCTATCTGTATTTCAGTACACAATAATTCTGCATTTCATACTGATTCTATACTGGTACATGAAAATACTTTGTAAATTACAAAGCACTACTGTGGTATAAAGTGTTATTAATGCTACTTAAATAATAATGCTACTTTAAGAGGTTAAAAAACCTCTTAAGAGTTTCAAGAGGTATCTCTTGCTTCTAGTGATCTCTAGGGTTTGAGGAAAAATTCAATATTTATTCTATCCATGTCCTTCATGACTAGACTCTTAAATAAAACTCTGTATTATTCTTTTAGTCTTTCCTCATTGCAAGTTCTCTCAATTCTTTAATAAAATTAGGTACTCTTTTCCACACTATTTACTAAAAATTTTAAATGTATACATGACATCCTGTATACATGAATGAACCTCAGCATGATAATTTCAAATCCTCCCCAGAAAGGATCAGCCATGTATTTACTGACCTTTGTGGCTATAAGAGCATATTGGGCTAAGGTCTTTAGGAGTTTCCTAAATCTTTTATTTGTTCAAAATTGTTAGTTTTGCATCAGTGTTGCCTAGAAACATACTTTAACAGTGTCCCTCTAATTTTAGCTTCTCTGCCCCTGCTAAGGCCACAGTTCTCTTGATCTTCAGTCATCTGCTAGCCCCTCTCTGAGTGCACCTCATCACCAATTCCTATCCCCAGCAAGTGAGCATCTGGCTTCTAGTTGCTGGTGCCCTTATATTTTCTAGTCTGACTTCCCGGATATCTTACCTTGACTGCCTTCCTAGATACCAGACCACCTAACATACTTCTGATCACAGATTATTACAGATTGCCTGCTCCCTGAACTGACTTCCATATTTATCACTTTGACACACCTCAGAGGTCATTAGCACCTGAGTTCCTTGACTATCGCTCCAATACCAGAATAGACCCTGTGCATTGTACTCTCCACAGCTCACTAATACAAGTCCTTAAAACCCTGTCAGGTTACAGCATCTATAACCGACAGGAATTATGGAAGAATAAAAACTGGCTCCATCTTTTAAGAAGTCTTAGCTAATGTATTTTTAATGAAGCCCATAGAATTTTAACCAATGTGATGAATAAAAATAGATCAAAGTCTATGTTAAAATGAATGACAATAATGAGAAAAGAAGGGAGAGTCAGAGAGAAATCAAGAGTAACACAGATGGGCAGGGGATGAAATAAAAGAGACAAGGCAGAGAAACACCAAGTGGTGAGAGAGACCAAGATGAAGAAAGAAACAGAAGCAAAAGTGAAGAGTTGACAGAGAGAGAGAAAGAGACAGACAGACATACAGAGAGAAACAAATAGAGAAATGAGTAAGAGGTATGGAGAGAGAAAATCAGACAGAGGCAGAGTGAGAAGAGATAGAAGGATCCTAGAACAGAGAAGAGAGAGAAGTCAGCCCACACTTCTCTGTCTCCCTTCCCAATCATCCACCCTTTTAAAAAAAAATCAAAAAAAAATTATGTAAATTCCAAATTTCAATCATATCCACTTTGCTGTAATGGGAATGAGTGACCTGGGGTTTCAATTTCAATGAGTGCATGGAGAAAAGATGGAAGTTATTAGCACATGCATAGAAAAAAAGCTAGTGCCTCTCTAGCATCCTTCTGTCTGTTCCTACATCCTTTCTCAAGCTGATTTGAGAATTATCCACACTGTAAAGAAGAAGAAATTGAATCTAATAAGGCAAAGGCTTTGAACCAACAGAAGGAAACTGGTCAGCTCCATGCCATTCTCCTCAAGCCCCAGAGGACATCCTTCAAGGAACACAAGGATTCTTCCTCCTTGTCCTGGTTCAGAATACTCTCCAACCTCTCTGAGAAAATACCCCCATCCTTCAAGTCCCAACCACAACCTGCTCAGGGACAGTGTCTCAGTCACCTGTCATATGGGCATGCAGCACAGGGCCTGGTACACAAAAATCAGTAAGTTTCTGTTAAATGAATAAATGTACATTGGTTCTAGACATATATGTATATACCCACATAAATACATTACAAATATATTCACTATTTATATTGTATGAACTTTTCTAAAGAAGTCTGTTCCTATAGTACTAAACAAAAATGTTCTAGTACATTCTGAATCTACTCTCCTTCCAGTTTTCTCATTGATGTCATCATCATCTAAACTATCCACTCCAACTAAAAACTCTCTCACCTAATCAGTAAGGCCTATTGATCTTATCTTCTAAATATCTCCTAATTTATCCTCCATGCCATCTATCCTAACAAAAGGAAAATAAGACCCTCCTAAATGATCTCTCTAATCTTTTCTAGCCCCCACATTGTTCCCAGTAACCTTTCTAATCAAGTCACATTCTTTATGAGACATCTTCCAGAAAAAGCCATAAGGAAATAATTCCCCATTTCCTCAAAATTAACATCAAATTCCCCATTTTGGTATTGGGAACTTTCCCAATTACACCCAACCCACCTCCCATAATCATCTCCCACTAATCTCCCTCCCCATCTGTAACCAGTCCCTAAACCCTTCTGCTTTTCCCACACCAAGCTTCTTCCCATGGACATTTACATTTCCTTTCCTTCCCCCTTCTCCATGTCTAGATCTTTGAAAATTCAGCTAAAATTGCATTCTGTTCCTCAACATGATAATCATCCCTAGGGAGAGTTAGTTATTTCTTTCTCTGAATTTCCAATGCACTTGAAACATAACATTTAATATAGCTTAGATCACAGCATATGGTAACTATTTAAGTGCATATGGTAACTATTTAAGTATCTTTCTTCCCCACTAGATTATCAGTTGTACAAGAATAGACACTGTCATTGATGTTTTTACGTATCCCAGGGCTTAGCACAGAACCTGCACAAGTAGGGATCCAATAAACATGTAAAGAATAAATATACATACCTTTCTGTGCTTTGATTAGTTGCTTTCCAATTTCTAGCGTCACAAAGGCTGTGCCATTTAGAACTATGTCAGTTATGGTCTTCCAAGCATTAGGAGACAGTCTTTCAGTGGGAGAAATAAAATTCCCTGCTGCATTGTTTATCACAATCTAATAAATGATTAAGGCAAGTTACAGAAACTTAGATGAGGAAGAATATTTTCCCTAAAGGGCTTTTATTTCTGAAACTTATAAATCCAAATAATATAATAAAGCTAAAGTTCACAGTCTGCTATGAAAAAATACCATGAAATTTGGTTCAGTTTTACCTTTTTTGAGCCTGTGAAAATTTCCTATTATTATTTACCAAATTTTAGAATTCTAATCCTCGTCTCAAAATTAGGGTAGAGTCTATTATTAAAAATATAAATATAGATTAAGCATATCTACCATGTGACTATACTTTATTTCAAGAAATCTTCATTAAAATGCCTTTAATTTCTGGTATCATTTTGGCTTAATTTAGCTAATGAAATTCTTGGTTGATGACCTGCTTCTTCAATATCAATAATGATTCCACTTATTATCGGTGGAATATTATTATTCCACCAATAATACAATATATTAATATAACATATTAATATAATATATATACAATATATATTAATATATTATTGGTCTGTCTGAAAATATCTTTAACATAGAAAAGTGCTCTCTTTGAGACTACTGGAAGAAATGGTTTCTTTCCAATATGTGAACCAAACAAAAGCAAAATACCCATGCATATCTCAGGTCTTACAAGAAGAAATCCGGAGTTTTTTTGTAGGTTTTCTTGTTTGTATTATTCTCCTCCACTGACAGAGATAATCAAAAGTTATTTAAAAAAAGCAAAGAGCATGAATCATTTAAACTAGATATTGTGCTCTTGGATAACTGCTCTTATTTCATAATCTTATTAAATAAAGTGAAATCAAGTTTGTTCTATATGATTGTAAATGTATTTTTTAAGTACTCCTGAAAGGAAATGGTGTAGCAGTCCACCTAATCTATTCCCTGATTTAAACAGAGCTAGCTTTTTGCTAGCGATGGAAAATAGATGCTTCTTAACACAGCACTTGCTCACATCAATATTTTATTTCCTTAATACATCTTGGTAGGTGATATCAACATCAAAGGCCTCATACTTTCGCCTCATCACCATTACACTTACATCAGGATGTCCTATGACTTTGATCAGCTCTGACACAGTGCTTTGCACCATACCAGGATCCCTCACATCACACTGAATTGCATGAACCTGCAAAACAACAAAGAGAAAAAAAGAACCCTATTTTTTCAGACTTCCTAATCCATAAGCATGAGTAAATTATTTAAGCATGCTGTAATTCCTAAATCTGATTTAAGTAACTATTTTTAATGTACCTTATTTCCAGTTTGAGAAGAAATTTGTTCTGCAGTTGCTTTCAGAACATCAATTTTTCTAGAAATAAACACATGGTACTTTGCATGAGTTCTGAAATAACTTCATGTTATATTTTTCTTTTTAATTTCACAAATTAAAAAAGAGAATCTACAGCTTAATGACATGAATTTTTAAGACAATAGAAAAGCTATATCTACAAACAAGTTAGTTTGAAAGCATTTATTTTCTAGAAGTTAAATTTAAGCAATTTTCATATATGTAACACTAATTTTTTGAATTACTTCTAAGCCAGTTATTTTATATCTACTCATAGATTTTAAATTATTTCCTTAATTATATTCATTTCTATGTATTTCCTTGCCCAAGCCTGCTTTAGAAGGAAAATACATTCCTGGAATGATGTAAGCTTATGTTAAACTATAAAAAAACCTATGTTATGTATAAAATCTACGTTAGTAGATTTTAGATCAAATTGATGGGTCTGGACAACTATGTATTGTCAGAATCTTATGCTCTTGAGAGAAACACAAAAAAATAAACAATGTAAATTATGTAGTGTTACAAAGAAAATAATATTTTAACACTCTTAAACACATTACAACATGAAAAAAAAATGTTCTGGCCAATTTGCATTAAAGACAACATCTGAAAGAAATTCCTTTTGCCCCCTGTAAATTACATAGTGACTTGTCATTCAGGTTACTACTTAGCCTACTTAAAAATTGTACACTATTCAAAATTGGAAGAAGGGGTAGATTTTTTTGACCAGTCTCTAAACCTCTAGACTTACATAGTTATAAGGTACCGGGACATGCCTAAATAAGAAATTCTTTCCACATGGTCTCACCCTCCCTACATTCATCACAACAGCTGTTTTGAAATATCTGCCCATCTTATAGAAAATGGAAGCATTATATCCATTATCCTGGTACAAGGTTAACTATCCACTGAATCAGTAATTTTAATCACTCTCACTGAAAACAAAGCAGCCTCAATATAGTACTTTTTAACTTCATATACAGAAAAAATTCAATCACTGAATATGTGAAATATATATATCATCAGTTCCATAATCAATCATTATTTCTATCATCACAAATTATTTTTTTAAATTAATTAATTAATTTATTTATTTTTGGCTGCATTTGGTCTTCATTGCTGTGCACGGACTTTCTCCAGTTGCAGCGAGCCGGGGCTACTCTTCGTTGTGGTGCACGGGCTTCTCATTGTTGTGGCTTCTCTTGTTGCAGAGCATGGGCTCTAGGTGCGCGGGCTTCAGTAGTTGTGGCACGCAGGCTTCAGTAGTTGTGGCTCACGGGCTCTAGCGCACAGGCTCAGTAGTGTGGCACTCGGGCTTAGTTGCTCTGCGGCATGTGGGACCTTCCCAGACCAGGGCTCGAACCCGTGTCCCCTGAATTAGCAGGCGGATTCTTAACCACTGTGCCACAAGGGAAGCCCTATCATCACAAATTATAACTGACTTTTTCCAAGGAGATTTAGTTAAATAATCTAAAGGATATTTCATAGACGATTACGACGCAAATCAAACAACTCTGGCAAATAGTGTTTTCAATATTGTGGCACAGAATTATTCATCAATAGACTCTTGAGAGGCAACTTGCTGAGACTGACTTACCGGCTGGCTATCACACACTGTGCACCTAGGCTGGACAGATGAGTTGTCATTCCTTTACCAAGGCCAGTACCTCCCCCAGTAATGAATGCTACTTTTCCTTGAAAACTATTTGGTGGTAGCATCACTTTTTGAAAGGGTGGAAAGAATTTAGACTGAAAATCTTCATTGTTTTGATATAATATTTTTGTTCCATACCTAAAAAACTAAAAGAAAAAAATGAATTGAAATTTGCATACTTGTATTCCAACAAAAGATATGAATTTTTTTAAACATACTCTTTAATATTAATCAAATTCTTGGATTAACACAAACTCACTGTAAACACATTGGTACTGTATTTAATCAATTTTTATTCTTTTTCTGTTGGAATGTTAAGTAACATAGTAGAGTGGTTAAAAGCATGGGCTTTGGAGCTAGACTACACAGGGCAGAATCTTCTCCCTAGTCATGTAACCTTCAGCAAGTTATTTAACCTCTTTTTGCCTCAGTTTCTTCTGTAATTGGAGATAATAATAGAACCTTCCTCATAGGACATTATAAGGATTTCATGAGTTAATATGAATAATAAACCTAGAAAATTGTGTAGCACACAGAAAGCACTCTATAAATGCTAGCATTATTAGTCTATGTGTTTAGCTTAAATTTAACTTCAAAAAAACTTACATAAAGCATTTTTGTCTTTCAACAAGAATAATTTGGATAAAAATCACATTCCATCTTTGAATCACTGAAGGAAATTATAAAAAGTCCTTTATAAGATTTATTAAACCAAATGCCTCTTCCCATGTTGTCTTCTGGATAATAAATTTAGAACAGATAAAAATATTCGTTATATTTAAAATGGGGGGAAAAAAATCAAACCATTTTCAACTGAAAAATATTTATACTGCCCTCTTATATTTTACAGCTTACTCTCATATTACTTGTCAAAATCACTGCTATTCTCTCACTTTTAATTATGAAAACAAACTTTTAAGTGTTAACCATAATAACAAACAATAAAGAGCTAATATTCATTAAGGTTTACTATTTATCAGGATTAGAAACTAATCTTCACCACTCCATGAGATAGGTATTATTTTTACCCCATTGTTCAGGAGGGGCCCAGAGAAGTTAAGTATGTTGCCCAACTTGCAAAACCAAGATTATAACGACCTTGTATACTGCCTCTCTCTACTCACTGAGCTCCTACTGAGTTTAATGATCACACCAGTCGGGTATCTGATATTCCCCATCAGGTTATGGTTATAAGATTAAAACTCCAGAATCGATAATTTCCTGCTAGAGCACTCTTATAAGTTAAATGGGCTGCCATTAGTTGTTCTGAGATATCTAAAATTTACCCTAAGGAAACAGAAATGTAGTCACTGATTTAGGATAAGGCTATTCATCAACTAGAAATTGAACAAGAAAATGCTTATAATATGATGCTAAGAACCTAAGGATTAACCAAGATGGCGGAGTAGAAGGACGTGCTCTCACTCCCTCTTGCGAGAGCACCAGAATCACAACTGGCTGCTGGACAAACATTGACAGGAAGACACTGGACTTCACCAAGGAGGATACCCCACGTCCAAGGACAGAAGAGAAGCCACAGTGAGACGGCAGGAGGGGCGCAATCAGAGTAAAATCAAATCCCATAACTGCTGGGCGGGTGACTCCCAGACTGGCGAGCACTTATACCACAGAAGTCCACCCACGGGAGTGAAGGTTCTGAGCCCCACGTCAGGCTTCCCAACCTGGGGGTCTGGCAACGGGAGGAGGAATTCATAGAGAATCAGACTTTGAAGCCTAGTGGGAATTGATTGCAGGACTTCGACAGGACTGGGGGAAACAGAGACCCCCCACTCTTGGAGGGCGCACATAAAATAGTGTGTGCATCGGGACCCAGGGAAAGGAGCAGTGACCCTGGGGGAGACTGAACCAGACATACCTGCTGGTGTTGGGGGGTCTCCTGCAGAGGCGGGGGCTGGCTCTGTTTCACCGTGGGGACAAGGACACCGGCAGCGGAGGTTCTGGGAAGTACTCCTTGGCGTGAGCCCTCCCAAACTCTGCCATTAGCCCCACCAAAGAGCCCGGGTAGGCTCCAGTGTTGGGTTGCCTCGGGCAAAACAACCAACAGGGAGGGAACCCAGCCCCACCCAGCAACAGTCAAGTGGATTAAAGTTTTACTGAGCTCTGACCACCACAGCAACAGTCAGCTCTACCCACCTCCAGAGCCTCCCATCAAGCCTCTTAGATAGCCTCAACCACCAGAGGGCAGACAGCAGAAGCAAGAAAAACTACAATCCTGCAGCCTGTGGAACAAAAACCACATTTACAGAAAGATACACAAGATGAAAAGGCAGAGGGCTATATACCAGACGAAGGAACAAGAAAAAACCCCAGAAAAACAACTAAATGAAGTGGAGCTAGGCAACCTTCCAGAAAAACAATTCAGAATAATGATAGTGAAGATGATCCAGGACCTCGGAATAAGAATGGAGGCAAAGATTGAGAAGATGCAAGAAATGATTAACAAAGACCTAGAAGAATTAAGGAACAAACAAACAGAGATGAACAATACAATAACTGAAATGAAAACTACACTAGAAGGAATCAATAGTAGAATAACTGAGGCAGAAGAACGGATTAGTGACCTGGAAGACAGAATGGTGGAATTCACTGCTGTGGAACAGACTAAAGAAAAAAGAATGAAAAGAAATGAAGACAGCTTAAGAGACCTCTGGGACAACATTAAACGCAACAACATTCGCATTATAGGGGTCCCAGAAGGAGAAGAGAGAGAGAAAGGACCAGAGAAAATATTTGAAGAGATTATAGTCGAAAACTTCCCTAACATGGGAAAGGAAATAGCCACCCAAGTCCAGGAAGCGCAGAGTCCCATACAGGATAAACCCAAGGAGAAGCACGCCGAGACACATAGTAATCAAAGTGGCAAAAATTAAAGACAAAGAAACATTATTGAAAGCAGCAAGGGAAAAATGACACATAACATACAAGGGAACTCCCATAAGGTTAACAGCTGATTTCTCAGCAGAAACTCTACAAGCCAGAAGGGAGTGGCATGATATACTTAAAGTGATGAAAGGGAAGAACCTACAACCAAGATTACTCTACCCGGCAAGGATCTCATTTAGATTTGATGGAGAAATCAAAAGCTTTACAGACAAGCAAAAGCTAAGAGAATTCAGCACCACCAAACCAGCTCTACAACAAATGCTAAAGGAACTTCTCTAAGTGGGAAACACAAGAGAAGAAAAGGACCTACAAAAACAAACCCAAAACAATTAAGAAAATGGTCACAGGAACATACATATCGATAATTACCTTAAATGTGAATGGATTAAATGCTCCAGCCAAAAGACACAGGCTTGCTGAATGGATACAAAAACAAGACCCATATATATGCTGTCTACAAGAGACCCACTTCAGACCTAGGGACACATACAGACTGAATGGATACAAAAACAAGACCCATATATATGCTGTCTACAAGAGACCCACTTCAGACCTAGGGACACATACAGACTGAAAGTGAGGGGATGGAAAAAGATATTCCATGCAAATGGAAATCAAAAGAAAGCTGGAGTAGCTATACTCATATCAGATAAAACAGACTTTAAAATAAAGAATGTTACAAGAGACAAGGAAGGACACTACATAATGATCAAGGGATCAATCCAAGAAGAAGATATAACAATAATAAATATATATGCACCCAACATAGGAGCACCTCAATACATAAGGCAACTGCTAACAGCTATAAAAGAGGAAATTGACAGTAACACAATAATAGTGGGGGATTTTAACACCTCACTTACACCAATGGACAGATCATCCAAAATGAAAATAAATAAGGAAACAGAAGCTTTAAATGACACAATAGACCAGATGGATTTAATTGATATTTATAGGATATTCCATCCAAAAACAGCAGATTACACGTTCTTCTCAAGTGCGCACGGAACATTCTCCAGGATAGATCACATCTTGGGGTACAAATCAAGCCTCAGTAAATTTAAGAAAATTGAAATCAAATCAAGCATCTTTTCTGACCACAACGCTATGAGATTAGAAATGAATTACAGGGAATAAAACATAAAAAACACAAACACATGGAGGCTAAACAATATGTTACTAAATAACCAAGAGATCACTGAAGAAATCAAAGAGGAAATCAAAAAATACCTAGAGACAAATGACAATGAAAACACGACAACCCAAAACCTATGGGATGCAGCAAAAGCAGTTCTAAGCGGGAAGTTTATAGCTATACAAGCCTACCTAAAGAAACAAGAAAAATCTCAAGTAAACAATCTAACCTTACACCTAAAGAAACTAGAGAAAGAAGAACAAACAAAACCCAAAGTTAGCAGAAGGAAAGAAATCATAAAGATCAGAGCAGAAATAAATGAAATAGAAACAAAGAAAACAATAGCAAAGATCAATAAAACTAAAAGCTGGTTCTTTGAGAAGATAAACAAAATTGATAAGCCATTAGCCAGACTCATCAAGAAAAAGAGGGAGAGGACTCAATCAATAAAATCAGAAATGAAAAAGGAGAAGTTACAACAGACACCGCAGAAATACAAAGCATCCTAAGAGAATACTACAAGCAACTTTATGCCAATAAAATGGACAACCTGGAAGAAATGGACAAATTCTTAGAAAGGTATAACCTTCCAAGACTGAACCAGGAAGAAGCAGAAAATATGAACAGACCAATCACAAGTAATGAAATTGAAACTGTGATTAAAAATCTTCCAACAAACAAAAGTCCAGGACCAGATGGCTTCACAGGTGAATTCTATCAAACATTTACAGAAGAGCTAACACCTATCCTTCTCAAACTCTTCCCAAAAATTGCAGAGGAAGGAACACTCCCAAACTCATTCTATGAGGCCACCATCACCCTGATACCAAAACCAGACAAAGACACTACAAAAAAAGAAAATTACAGACCAATATCACTGATGAATATAGATGCAAAAATCCTCAACAAAATACTAGCAAACAGAATCCAACAACACATTAAAAGGATCATACACCACGATCAAGTGGGATTTATCCCAGGGATGCAAGGATTCTTCAATATATGCAAATCAATCAATGTGATACATCATTTTAACAAATTGAAGGAGAAAAACCATATGATCATCTCAATAGATGCAGAAAAAGCTTTTGACAAAATTCAACACCCATTTATGATAAAAACTCTCCAGAAAGTGGGCATAGAGGGAACCTACCTCAACATAATAAAGGCCATATATGACACACCCACAGCAAACATCATTCTCAATGGTGAAAAACTGAAAGCATTTCCTCTAAGATCAGGAACGAGACAAGGATGTCCACTCTCACCACTATTATTCAACATAGTTCTGGAAGTCCTAGCCACGGCCATCAGAGAAGAAAAAGAAATAAAAGGAATACAAATTGGAAAAGAAGAAGTAAAACTGTCACTGTTTGCAGATGACATGATACTATACATAGAGAATCCTAAAAATGCCACCAGAAAACTACTACAGCTAATTAATGAATATGGTAAAGTTGCAGGATACAAAATTAATGCACAGAAATCTCTTGCATTCCTATACACTAATGATGAAAAATCTGAAAGAGAAATTATGGAAACATTCCCATTTACCACTGCAACAAAAAGAATAAAATACCTAGGAATAAACCTACCTAGGGAGACAAAAGACCTGTATGCAGAAAACTGTAAGACACTGATGAAAGAAATTAAAGATGATACCAACAGATGGAGAGATATACCAGGTTCTTGGATTGGAAGAATCAACATTGTGAAAATGACTATACTACCCAAAGCAATCTACAGATTCAATGCAATCCCTATCAAATTACCAATGGCATTTTTTACGGAGCTAGAACAAATCATCTTAAAATTTGTATGGAGACACAAAAGACCCCGAATAGCCAAAGCAGTCTTGAGGGAAAAAAACGGAGCTGGAGGAATCAGACTCCCTGACTTCAGACTATACTACAAAACTACAGTAATCAAGACAATATGGTACTGGAACAGAAACACAGATCAATGGAACAAGATAGAAAGCCCAGAGATAAACCCACGCACCTATGGTCAACTAATCTATGACAAAGGAGGCAAAGATATACAATGGAGAAAAGACAGTCTCTTCAATAAGTGGTGCTGGGAAAACTGGACAGCTACATGTAAAAGAATGAAATTAGAATACTCCCTAACACCATACACAAAAATAAACTCAAAATGGATTAGAGACCTAAATGTAAGACTGGACACTATAAAACTCTTAGAGGAAAACATAGGATGAACACTCTTTGACATAAATCACAGCAAGATCTTTTTTGATCCACCTCCTAGAGTAATGGAAATAAAAACAAAAATAAACAAATGGGACCTAATGAAACTTCAAAGCTTTTGCACAGCAAAGGAAACCATAAACAAGACCAAAAGACAATCCTCATAATGGGAGAAAATATTTGCAAACGAATCAACGGACAAAGGATTAATCTCTAAAATATATAAACAGCTCATGCAGCTCAATATTAAAGAAACAAACACCCCAATCCAAAAATGGGCAGAAGACCTAAATAGACATTTCTCCAAAGAAGACATACAGACGGCCACTAAGCACACGAAAAGATGCTCAACATCACTAATTATTAGAGAAATGCAAATCAAAACTACAATGAGGTATCACTTCACACCAGTTAGAATGGGCATCATCAGAAAATCTACAAACAACAAATGCTGGAGAGGGTGTGGAGAAAAGGGAACCCTCTTGCACTGTTGGTGGGAATGTAAATTGATACAGCCACTATGGAGAACAATATGGAGGTTCCTTAAAAAACTAAAAATAGAATTACCATATGACCCAGCAATCCCACTACTGGGCATATACCCAGAGAAAACCGTAATTCAAAAAGACACATGCACCCGAATGTTCATTGCAGCACTATTTACAATAGCCAGGTCATGGAAGCAACCTAAATGCCCATCAACAGACGAATGGATAAAGAAGTTGTGGTACATATATACAATGGAATATTACTCAGCCATAAAAAGGAACGAAACTGAGTCATTTGTTGAGACGTGGATAGATCTAGAGACTGTCATACAGAGTGAAGTAAGTCAGAAGGAGAAAAACAAATATCGTATATTAACGCATGTATGTGGAACCTAGAAAAATTGTACAGATGAGCCAGTTTGCAGGGCAGAAGTTGAGACACAGATGTAGAGAACAGACATATGGACACCAAGGGGGGAAAACTGCGGTGGGGTGGGGATGGTGGTTTGCTGAATTGAGCAATTGGGATTGACATGTATACACTGATGTGTATAAAACTGATGACTAATAAGAACCTGCAGTATAAAAAAACAAACAAAACAACTAATACTAAACTTTCATTGGGTTATTTGTATGGAAATATGTTAATATAAATGTTTCAGACATTACATGAAATTTCTAAAAATCTTATATGTTCTGGTATAATGTTATGTCATAATCCTAGTTATTACTTTAAAAGGTATATCTCAGAAATAACTAATTTTCTTGTCAACTGTATTATTATGAACTTTCATCAAATCTTTAACCGTGGTCATTTTTAAGTCTTTTGTCATTTACAGACAGTTCTGGGTGTACTCTGATGCTTTTGTAAATATGTTCCTATAAAAGGGTTTCATCTTCAGGAAATTCATGGAAAAGACTCTGACAAGTACAGGTTTCTGCTAACTGACTGTACTGCTGAACTGAATGAATAAGCATTTTCAGAACTCTAATGAAAAACTGATGAACTCATAAAAGTGCTAACAAAAGATCAAGATGAAAAAAAAATTAATTACATGGGACTGAGTGAACTGATGAGGATGAGTATAATTTTTGTGACTTTCTGTTTGAATTAAAAAAAAAATCCCACAAGGACTCAGAGGCAAAGAATATAGAAATCAATTTTCACTGCAAAGTAAAGGAGCTGTTACAGTGGAGGATTACTGGACTGAATGTCAATATTATGACATAGTATGAGTGTGTTTCATGTTTGGTAATTGCAATCATTGTTGCTTTTGTTGTGGTCATCCATGTACAATGCTTGGTGTCAGTCTATTTATCTCTTGTAAAAAAAAAAAAAAAAAAAAAAAAACCTAACCTAACTGCAGTTTCAACCTTCCTCAGAAATGTAATCTTAATCAGTTTGGAATTTTCTGCTCAGAGTCAATGAGGTAATCTCTCAAATGGGACCTCTCCATCCCCCCGAAGAGGAAGAAGAGGCAATCTGCATAATAAAACCATCCACCCCCCGCCCCGCAAAAAAAAAAAAAAAAGATGTTAAGTAAAAAAAGAAATATACAGGATGTTCTTAACTATAAATAAAAAGATATGCTTAGAAAAAAGACTAGAAGAAAATAACAACAGTTAGTAGTAGATTCAATATTTACCATGTGCCAGGTCTACAAAGGACTTTCAACAACCCTATAAGGTAAATTCTATTGTTACTCCCATTTTATAGATGAGAAAACTGAAGCACAGAAAGGTCAAGTAACTAATTTTTAAAGACAAATAATAATAAGTAGTAAAGACTCAAATCGAAGATGTGTCTGACTTCAGAGTCCATTCATTACCTTTCACAGTTATTATGTATGTCTAGGTGATGGGATAATGGAAGATTATTTGTTCTTTTTGTTAGTTTGATTGGTTCTTAGTAATCTCAAAATCTATTCAATAAATATGATTTGATTTTTTAACCAGGGAAAAAAGTTAGTGAAAGATAAAATTTGAAAACATGTATAAAATAATTGTTAAAGATAAATTTGCAAATCTGGTAATCCTCCATGCCGGTCATTATATTTCGTTTACCTTCATGTTGACAAAGCATTTTTTGGTATCCTTTTGCCAAAGCATGATAATCTAAGCAACTTACAATAATCTTTCTCTGCATAAATGGCAGTTTTACTTAAGGCTGCCACCAACTCCAGAACTATTACATTAAGATGATGAATCAGGAAATTTGCACAAGTAGGCTGGTGAGTTTATCATTACCTAGTAATAATGAAAAAATGTGTTCTAATTTCCCAAAAGCGCTAAGATGAATTTTTATTTATTTAGTATTGATTTGTATAGGGAATTTTATCTGGTACTTTATGAAAAGATAAATTAAGCAAGATATTTGCATATAAACTTTCTTTTCTTATTATTTTAAAACATTTTCTCAACCTCATAGAGGAAAGGTTATAAAGGTAAAAATAATCGCATTTGAAATAAAAATTCCTAATAAGTGTCTACAATGTAACAGGTTACAACATAGCATAACAAACCCTTGAAAAGGGTTTGTTCTGATTTGGGAATTTGCTTGTATGAAAAAGTATTAGAGATAAACATGATATTATGATTATAGTGTTAACTCATTTTATTTATCTTCAGCATGTTTTTACTGAGCATTTGCTATGCCCCAGACACTGTTCTAGGCAATGGCAATACAGCAGTGAGCAAAACAGATACAATATTCTACCCTCAGAGAGATTATCTTTGGGGGGGAGGGAAGATAAATTAAGTGAAATACAGAGTATATTAAAAGCTAATATGTTGCTGTGGGGAAAGATAAGGCATAGAATACGGGTAGAGTGTTGCTATTTTAAATAGAGTGGTCAGCAAAGGTCTCACCGAGGTGACATCTGAGCAAAGACCTAAAGGGAGTGAGGGGATGAGTTGCATGGTCCTTTCAGGCAGAGGGAAAACTAAAAGCAAAGGCCCTGAGAAGGAAGCATTCCTAGCACATTAAGAAGAGTCAGAGGGCCAGTGTGGCTGAAGTAGAAGGAGGGAAGAGAAAGAGGGACAGGAGGTGAGGTCAATGAGGTAAAGGGGACTGGATCACACAGGCTGAGTCAACCACTACGTGGACTTACAATTATACTCAAGTGGGAAACTCTCCAAAGTTTTGAGCAGCAAATTGACATGAGCTGCCTTAAGTTTTTAGAGAATTGTTCTGGCTACTAAGTTGAGAATGGAATGTAGGAGGCAAGACTGGAAGCAGGGAGAGTAAGTATAATGTTTTTATACCAGGTCAGGCAAGAGATGATGATTTAGACTGGATGCCATCATAGAAGGGGTAAGAAGTTAGCAAATAAAATTACTTGCAGATGGGAAGGTCCCAGAAAATGAGGATATAGTGAATTACTATTGTACCTAATATTGCCTGATCCAATTATTTCTTCTTGCCTCAAAGTCCAACCTCAGCACACACTGACCTATTTCACTAAAAGCAGACAAAGAGGTCTCTCCCTTTGATCAAGGCCATTTGGCGGATAGAGCCTTTTCCACTTCTCTCACCTTCACCTCAATATCTCTGCTACTTTTTGCATTGCCTTTGTGTTTTGGAAAGAATAAGATTTAACTGTGAGCTAGAAGGAAATAGATATGAGTCAGACAAAAGGCATTAGTCTAAGTGAGAAATAATGAGGACAGCAGAAATCAAGACAACATTTACCACACATATTTAACATGTTGATTAGCCTGAACTCAGAAGCCAACCAACTGGAAATGGTGAGCAAGAAGGGAAGAGCTGAAGATGACAGAGTTTTCTAGTTTAAATAGCTGCATGTGGAGTGATGCTGTTACTGAAATGACTGGGCTGACACGAAAAGATTCAAGGTGGAGAATTGAAGATAACCAGTTCTGTATTAGAAATGCTCCACCTGGGATGCCTGTGGACTATTCAGGTGGAGATATCTAATCTGCAGTTGGAAATACAATTTTGAAGCACAGAGAATAAAATAAATCAGGGCTAAAGGTAAACGGCAACATCATTTCACAAACTGTGAAAGCCTACAGTTCTATCACTGTTTTAGATGAAATGCAATGTGGGAGTTTCCCCATGCTGGAAAGGATCAAAGTATAGCTGTCCCCTTACTCTTAACTTACTTATATTTACACAGGCATTTCTAATCTCAAAGTAAGTTATCATCTTAGGAAGAGAATATAGGACAGCTAAGCTTGCTGATTATTTTCTACCTGGAATTTTCTTTAAAAACTAAGTGTTGCCAAACACCAATGAAATGCCTTCTAATATCAGCTCTAGGAAACCCTGGCTAACTTTAGAATTCCCGTCCTTTTTAATGACCTGTGGGGAATAATCTGAGATCTAGATTTTTTTTAACATTAAGAAGTTAGCTTTATAGTTTTGGAAGGGAGTTTGTTTTGAAATTTCTTCACATTAATATTTGAGCTCTGAGGCTACCATTCATCCATGTGATTCCCTCCAGTGACTCCTTCACATCCTCTTTCTCTTCACCTAATATATTCCATCCCTCTCCAAGTCCCATGTATTTTACCTCCCCAGTCAGTATCTTTACTCTCCGTCCACTGCCTGAGTTCAAAGGTCCCTATCTTCCATCATTCACAAATACTAAGGGCCTATGCTACATCATCCATTATGTGGTCTCTGTCCTCCAGTCTCCCTTTACCCCAACATATCTGCAATGCTGCACTCCAGAGTACTGCAAACCTGCTCATGGTACTTCTACCCTTAAGATCCTTCAGTGACTCCCTGCATAAAGTCCAGATTCCTTAGCTTCACCCAGCACAGCAAGTCATTATGACCTGGCTCTTGTCCATCTCTCCAGCCTCATCTCCCTCTGCTTTTCCCCCTTGAAACTTATACTCAAAAAAACAAAATATGCAGGGTTCCCCAAACACAAATTGTTTCTACCTCTCTACCTTTATACAAATTGATCCCCACCAAAAAAAAAAAAAACAACAACAAATTGATCCCCACCATCACTCAACATTCATCATTCAAGGCTGAGGCTTCCCTAACACTCCCGACAGAATTATCATTCTCACCGCCACCTCTATAACTTAATCAAATTATCTGTATACCAGCTTGGAAGTCCTAGAGGCCCTTTAACATGTTCAAGATATATCACTTACCCCTCTCTTCCCTCTGGCTCCCTCTCATAAATGCTCTCTCTCAGAGAGTAGCATTTCCCTTAGCTCAGGGGTCAAAAATAGAAATCTAGGCTTCATCTCACACCACATACCCAAACCACTAAGTTCAGTTCATTTTAGTCCTAAATAGCTCCAACAACCACCCTTAGTTCAGACCCTTATCACTTTTACTTGCACTCTAGTATCCCCATCTCAAGTCTCACTTGATGATATTACTTTCCTGCTCACAATTCTGATGGTGCCATTCACCTCCTCAGCATGGCCCAATCTTCCTTCCTCACCCCCTACCACCAAACAATCACCAAGACCTCTCAATATATCTCTTAAATATCACCAGACTTCACGTCTCTCATGTACTGCCATCCCTTAGTTGAAGCCACCATGGCCTCTCATCTGGAGAGAAGATTACCCAGGTTGCCTCCATTCTCACCCCTATTCCCAGGCCTTCAGGACAAAGCTGTCACTCCTTAATGTGGCTCACAGGCTGCTCCCTAGCCTGTCTCTCACCACCTGCCTCCTTACTTGCTACCTATAATCTAGTCTGGGCCTTCACATAGGCCACTCTCCTGCCTAGAACTTTCTTACTCTTAGTCCTCCCCCTGACTGACTTCTACTAATCCTTCAGGTCCCAGCTTATATGTAAAACCCAAAAATTATACTCCTTAAAGTGATTTTTTTTAATTTATTTTATTTATTTTATTTTTGGCTGCATTGGGTCTTCATTGCTGCACACGGGCTTTCTCTAATTGCGGCAAGTGGGATATACTCTTTGGTGCAGTGCATGGGCTTCTCGTTGCGGTGGCTTCTCTTGTTGCAGAGCACAGGCTCTAGGTGCGTGGGCTTCAGTAGTTGTGGCTCACAGGCTCTAGAGCACAGGCTCAGTAGTTGTGGCGCACGGGCTTAGTTGCTCCGTGGCATGTGGGATCTTCCCGGACCAGGGCTCGAACCTGTGTTCCCTGCATTGGCAGGTGGATTCTTAACCACTGTGCCACCAGGGAAGCCTCTATACTCCTTAAAACTGTACACTTCTCCCACTGTGGATGGGAAATGTTTCTTCCCTAATCCTGATGTTTCGTTTCCCTACAGGAGGGGAGCTGAGTTAGTTTAACTCCAGGCTTCTTTTTGCCCCCTTAGTCACCCTGTCCCCCTGGAAATGGTTTATCTGACCATCAAATTTTGAGAGAATAATTGGGCATGAGTAGTCCTTCTTAAACCTTCTCCCTCTTGGGAGCTAGCTGCCCTCAGAAAGCAAATGTTCCTCCTCAGATGATAAGTCTGCCTAATTCAGGAAATCCAGTTAGCACTGGCTCTAATACCAAACTGTAACAAGTGATACTTTGGCCTCCATCTTTACTCTGGTTTTTCAGACGGGAGAAGAGGGATGCTATTTATTTGTACCCCCTCTAAGATCAAGAACACTCATCATAACACATACCATAATATACTATAATGTTACTAGATTCTTAAGCTTCCTGAGAGCAGGAATCAGCTCTTTTTCTCATGCTCATATTCCTAGTACAGTGCCTAACATATAGTAAATGCTCAATTTGCCACATAAATAAGTGAAGCCCACCATGCCCTGGTCCCCCAGAAACCTGTCCAGTCTCATCTCCATGAACTTCTCTCTGACTCCAATACTTTGCAAAGTCCACAATGCCAAAACACTTGAATTTTTAAAAATAGGTCATGCTCCTTCACTTCTTGATACATGTTATTCCTTACACCTAGATTATCTTTGGGATCCTGTACACTGCAACTCCTTCAAAAGTGAGCTCTAGGAGCCCACCTCCTCCATGAAGCCTTCCCTGCCTCCTCTAGGCACACACTGCTTCGTTCATATATGCATTCTAATAAACATTTGCATTTTCACAGTCTGTTGATGTCTGGTGATGACCCACTAGAATATCATTTTTCAGACATATTCTGAATGAGGATCTAGTAAGAAATATGCCTTATACACAACACAGTACATGCATTCAGTAGTGTGACAGATATTCCATATTTACTCTGTGCTATGAAATACTCTAGACCTGGAGATACAGCAGTGAACAAATCAGATGAAAATCCTTGCCTCCAGGAAGCTTATATCTGAAATTCTGAGATGAGTAAAGAAAGATTTCTTAGGCTTTCTGGATAGAAAAATGAAACAGAGAAAAAAAAGAAAGAAAAGGAAAGGAAAGGAAAGAAAGGGGGGAGAAAGGGAGGGAGGGAGAGAGGAAAGAAAGAAAACTAAAAACACAAACAAGAGGATAAAAAAAACCAGCTGGCCTTACACTTCTTGACAATAATCAGCATCAGAAGACAATGAAACAATGTTGATGAAGTTCAATGGGAAAAATAAATGTGACACATCCAAGAAAAATTATGCCTATCTACCCATCCTTTTACCAGCACAAACAGATGCCTGGAATGATGTTAGCCAAATGTTAACCCCAGTTATTTCTGGGTGGCCAGTTTGGGAACATGTGATACTTTGCTTGTTTTAATTTAACTATATTACTTGAATTCATATTGGCCAGGTATCATTTTTATAAAAATAGTAGTTATTACTCTTGATAAAAAAAAAGGAAAAAGATAGCAATGTGCACCACAGATATCAAAGAATGAATTTATGAAAGGAAGAATAGTAAATTTAAAAAAAAAGTTTCACAAAGTAAACTTAACCTTACTACATTAGGTTTTCTACTCTATTCCACTTTATTTTCTACTCCATTCCACTTTATTTTTCTTAAACTCATTTTGTTCCACTAAATTATTTCAAGGTCCATTCATGAGTTATTATCCATAACTTGAAAAATACACGAGGCTATTAGTTCAAGGACGGTAGAGATACTTTTCAAGTAAGGATCGCCAAAGAACGCCCAACACTTTGTAGGCACTTAATTAGCATTTCTTGATAAACTACTGAATGAGTGAATGTTTTCCTCATTAAAACTGAAAGCGGGACTTCCCTGGTGGCGCAGTGGTTAAGAATCGCCTGCCAAGGCAGGGGACACGGGTTTAAGCCCTGGTCCGGGAAGATCCCACGTGCCATGGAGCAACTAAGCCCGTGCGCCACAACTACTGAGCCTGTGCTCCAGAGCCCACGAGCCACAACTACTGAGCCCATGTGCCACAATTACTGAAGCCGGTGCGCCTAGAGCCTGTGCTCCACGACAAGAGAAGCCACTGCAATGAGAAGCCCTCGCACCGCAACGAAGACCCAACGCAGCCATAAATAAACAAATAAATAAATAAATTTATTAAAAAAAAAAACTGAGAGCAAGTTTCATACTTTTTTTAAACCTTTGCATCCCCAGGGCAGGCACAGAGACAGTTCTCATTAAACGCTGCACTGAACTGAACCCTACTAGCTAACAGCACAATACAGCACTTCATAAATAGGATGTATAACAAATGAAACATTTCTCAGTTTCTTGGTAACTAAAATATTCAAATCAGGGGCTTTAACTGAAAAAACTTGTATTTGCTCACAGAAACATGCTGCCTGGAACAATCTCCCACTTAACAGATGTGAAGACTTTTCCTTTCCCAGTAATTCACACCCAAGCCTGCATGTGCCAGGAAGGAGAGAAACACCACCTATAAGGGCCTCTATTGCCTTCAAACCCCCATCCTCAAAACTTCCATTTTTCTTAAGCAAAGGAATTTCACAACTGTCAGATTACAGTTAATTTTTAAATGAGTTCATTTTCTCCCTCTCATGCTGTATTGTCTAATTGTGTCAGAAGAGATGGGATACAGTCTGTGTGACCTTATTACTACAATCCTAATGATTTGTGTTTTAAAAAAAATTCTCTGAAGACTTCTTCTTTACAGAGCCATTGTAGGATTCAAATGAGAGAGTTCTTTAAGAAGGGGTCTGAAAATGTAGCTTTCTTTTACAATAACCTATAACCTAAATCTTTATAAGAGAAAACAATATCAACAAAACCCTAGCCTTGAACAAATTTCACTTTTTAAAAGGAAGTTCTTTCGTACTTCAGAGACTCATTATACCATTTCCTTTTGTTCACATTTGGAATTTGTCCATGTTTTTCAAAAAAGAAAACCATGGCTGCCCATTCTAACTGAAAAACAGTTTTTTCACAGTTGGCAGATTAATTTTTCTACCTGGCTAAGGAAATTGTGAACTCTGGTTTAGTTTAGTTTAGCTCACTAAGATTTTTTTTTTTAATTTAGTTGGGGGAAGGGGCTGTCTTGGATATGACTTTTTTATTTTCCTTTCTCTTTCTTCCCCCCTCCAGCTGTCTTCTCTTGCACACTTTATTTTGATTATTGGTCTAGTGGAGAGATGCTGACAAAACAAAACAAAAATATGAGAGTGAAAGTGGTGGAAGCCAGCCTGAGATGCAGCTCGCCCAGCATTATCTCTAGGAAGGGAAGTTTTTTATGTGAATATGTTTGTATTAATGTTTAACTGAACAATTAAGAGTTGAAAGAATTCCTTCATTAAAAAAAAAACTACAGATAAGGCCAATGCTCCCTCCGGGCCCCACTCCCCACCCCGTCCCTCTCCCACTCCCCACCCCGTCCCTCTCCCACTCCTCTAAAGGCCGGTGTGTACAGTGTCCTTCTGTCTTTCTACTTACACACAACTTTGAAACTACTAGGAATGGGAACCAGTGAGAACCACGGCGTGCCCTCCCCAACCCCATCCCCACCCCAAACACAAACATATACCAGGATTTCCTCCGACTGCACCCCAAGGCGACCTTCCCACTTAATCCAAGTCCCCGGGTTCCCGCTCCTCGCGAGATTCCCCAGAAACCCCAGTCCTCTGTCCTCTCTCCGCGAGATACCCTGTCCTCGCTCCCGGCGCCCTGGTAACGCGAGTCCACGCTCTGCGCTTTGCTCCGCTAGGCCCCCAGACAGGGCGTTTGCGGGGAAAGCGCAGGGCCTTCGGCCCTTCCAGCGCCGCCTTACCCGCCGAGGACCGCGGCCCCAAGCAAAGAGAACACGGCCTAGCAGCGCCATGTAGAGCCTCCCAACATCTGGCCGGAAATGCAGGCGGCGCAGGGGGCGGGCCAGAAATCCGAGAGCTATGAGGGCTGGGCTGGGAGCGGGCGGGCCCTGGCGGCCGAGGCGTCTCGCGCCCTTCCAACAGGGTCTGAACCCCAGGGCGCTGCCTCGCTTGGCCTCTCCCACGCTTTTTTTTGCTGTCTTTCCCTTTGTTGTCCCGATTGTTTTTTATAGGGCTGGTAATGGCGGTTTATATGTCCTTGTGTTGGTGGACGAATTACTGTGCCAGAAAAGTTTGAAGACTGCAGAAACAAAAGGCATGTATACACTGCCGGAGTGCTAATGCCTTTTCAGTAATTTGTTTATTCCTGAAGTGCATGTTTAAGTCCAAGCTGAACCACACATCATCAGAATAATAATATATTTAAGACAGCCTCCATATTCCTAAGGGGAAGTGGCTGAAATCTAATAAAAGTTGCAGATTCCGGGCAGCTTTGACTTTTCCAAGGACACATCGACTTTTATCTTATCGCCGAGAGACAGCGGGGCTCTGACCCTCCTGCTTTTGCTTTTTCTCTCTAAGGGATTAATAATATTCACTTCAGAATTAAGGGCAGATCTCTGGTTTATCATTCTTCATCTTAATGTAATGTACCTGTTGACATCCTGCATAAGCACAGATCACATTTCTTCCTCACTTCTAAAATGTGAATATAATTCATACCTAACTCAAGATTATTGTTAAGGTTAAAAGAGGATGCTTGTGAAGCCCTAACTTCAGACTGGTGACTGGTATGTGACATTGAGAGTTTACTAAGTGCCTTGCATTTTCTAAGTGCTGAGAAATTAAAAAAGCAGACCAGGATTGGACTTTCGGAACCTGGCCTGGCATTCACAGGTAGACCATGCTAATCTATTAGACATAAACCACCTCACAGAATACCAACCTCAGACAAGTTTACTCTGAGATCAGAAGGTGAGACAAAGCAAGTCCACTTCACAATTTTGTCTAAGCACAGACAAAAACAAGTTCCCGGTTGTCACCCACAAGTACCTGACAACCCAGCTCTTGGCCCAGATGAGTGGCTATTTCTTTACCAGTTGCAACTTTAACTTCATTTTAGTCTCCCCTCACTATAGGTAAGATTTATTGAGATCCTCCTTCATAGAATTGCCTGTGCTTTCTGACAGTATCCAATCCCCGCTTCCTTAGACCATCTCCCAAACCATCCAACCAAGTCCAAATACTATAATAGGTCCTTTCTGACACACTTTTTCAGAGACACCCCATGATATCCCATGGTGTGTGTCCTACCTTGATGCAAAAAATAAATAAACCCAACTGGTTCAACTGCAGATGTGTCCCTGGTGGTCTTTGGCTGGAGGGCATTGACAGTGCCCTTACAGTATTAACTCATTGTCTCAGTTTGGGTTCCTCCAAAGCAGAGCCTGAGAGGAGGATCCACTACAAGTGACCCACTGGGGAACTTTGGAATACCAGTAAGAAAGGGAGGCAGACAATACAGGGTGAGTTATCCAGTTAACTAACAATGTGGGCAGTTAGACCAATGCCACAGGGAAACTCTGGGAGAAGATGGAGAGCACATGCTGCTATGAAGTGAATATCTGTGTTCCCCCAAAATTCATATGTTGAAATCATGACCCCCAAAGCGATGGTATTACAATGAGAAGTCAGCAGTCTGCAAACCAGAAGGGGACTCTCTGTTGGCACACTGATCTTGGACTTCCAGCCTCCAGAGCTGCGAGCAATACATTTCTGTTGTTTATAAACCACCCAGTCGATGGTATTTTGTTATAGCAGCATGAACGGACTAACACACATACCTCAGAGAAAGCCCACCTTCTCATGATCTTGAGAGTGAAGGAAAGGAACAGGACTCTAAGAATGACTAAGGTTGAATTTCCCACAATCATGGACGGATGGATGAGGACTAAGAATGGGACTTAAATAAAATACAATGATATTACTTTCATCCTGAATATGGGGTTGAAAATTCATATAAACTGTACCTGTCTTGACACAAAAGAAATGATCATATTAAATTTTTTTAATTTTTAATTTTTCTTGAAATTGCAGGGCCTAAAAACACACCATGACTTCTGCCATCCTTCCTCATGGTTCAGCCTTAGCGTCTGCACCCCAGTTCCTCACACTTTCTCCCTCCCATCCCCATCCCACATACACACACATAAATACACTACCATCTTAGTGTGGCTGCCTCTGACCCCCAACATCAAGAGTCAGCTTCAATGTCATTTTCTCAGAAAGTTACCTTGACTTCTGGACTAGTTTAGGTCTCCCTGCTAGAGTTGCATCCAAGTTAGGTGATATCTGATACTTACACACTTTTGGGAGCCTTCTTTAAGAAAAAAGAATACCAAATTAGGTACAAAAATGAATATTAATTTAGAATGTAAGAAGAAATTATAACAAATTACAAATGTCAAAAAAATCTGTAAGATCACACATTTCATACAATCCAGAAAAGTAAGGTAATATGTTTAATTACTTAAATGCTTAATTACCATACCACTATTTACACTTTTCCCCTACATCTTTTTGGCTGCATTCCCTTTGATTGCCTCCTCATATATCAAAGATTTTGTAAGCACATTTTCTATAGAGGGAGTGGAAAGTTTGGGTGCTAAATCATGTGACCACACGCATATACAGACTTGCTGTTTATAGGACTGCTACAGATTTGTATCCTGCATAGGCAGAAATTCTGATAAATTCTATTGTGTCCAATTCCCATCACACACACACAAAAAGTATGGTGCATCATAATAGTAAATACTGTATTGCTGAATATTTCTGACAAAGGAAAACTTCCATTATGACTATGCATCCATGAAACCATATCCTCTGCTTACAATTTTACACAATTGATACTAACTTCTTATTCCATACACTTCAAACATTTCAAACTTTGCTTCTCCTTCAATCCCCATATTCTTCCAGGACTGGACACCATGGGACACATCTATATCTCAGTACCACCTCTGGCCTAGACATGGATGTCACAAGGTACAGAGAAAGTATATTTCTGGAAGATAGTCCTATAGCAGTACAACTAAAATTTACTTATGCCTATACAAAAGAGACAACTAATCACAAAATATTTCTCATTTAGTCCAAGTCTAAGCTATCCCCAATTCAACTTCCTCTTAGCAAATCCCCCAACTGCTGGTGGTCACCCCAACATCATCCAACAGGAGAGGAGGTTTAACAAACAGAAGTGGAATGAAAAGTTATTTTAACCACAAATGTTAAGATATCTTGCAACTTTTACTAAAAAATGAATGGCTCTGTGTTCTTGGAAGGATTGTGCAGGTGAGGGGACCTGAAGTTTACTAGCTTCAGGTAAATCCACCTTGTTCTACATTTTCATAGAGCCCTGAATTTCCCTTTTGTAGCTCTTGTCACAGTTGCAGTTACATCTCTCTTTTATGTATTAGAGGGGAGGTGTGGGGGTGAGTGTCTTTTTTATTTACTATCTTTCTATCTCCCATATCTAGCAAATGACTGGTAGCATAGTGAGCCCTCAAGAAACAATTGTTGCATGAATTTGTAAGCACTGAGACTGTTGCCATTTCTAAAGCCAGTACCATAAATATAATTTAGAGAACTTGTAGCATTGACAGTCACTACCAAGGAATAGACTGGGGGCATGAAAGAAAGAGACCTTTCCAAATGCAGTGAGTTATTTCAATTAGGCTGGAGCCATGGGGTTTGACTTCAATGACTGAGGATATATTATTAATGAAAGCTAATATCTCTCAACTTTTTTCTCTTTGTCAAACTCTTCAGCATCCTGTGCACACATATCAGTAATCCTCATGAGCTTTCATGAGGTTGTCGACTGAAAAAAACAAAACAAAACAAAACACAAAACCTAAAAGTTGAGAATTATGTTTTATTTGGCAGACAAAACTGAGGACTTAAGCCAGGACACAGCCTCTCAGATAGCTCTGAGAGACTGCTCCAAAGGGGTAAGGGAGGAGCCAGGATATATAGGAGTTTTTGCAACAAAGACCAGGTAGTAGTAACTTCAAAAGATTGCTGTTAATTAAAGAAAACCAGACATCTCAAGTTAAGGAATTTAGCACTTTTCTATGTACGGGAATATGCAAGAGTCTGGGCTCACTGAAATCATTCCTTTGATATGCGCCCTAACCAACCAGGGTCAGTATCCTGTTCTTTCCCATCCTGAGTCCTCTCAGGGTGCACCGTCAGAGGTGGCTACAGCAGCTGAGGGCTGGGCAGCGGGCAGCCTGTTTCCATCCTGAGTTCCCTCAAGGCTCACTGTAAGGGGTGGCTGTAATGTGATGGCTTTATGGCTGTAACATCCTTTGTTTACTGATATGGCAGGCAACATTTTTCATTCACAGGTTTATACTATTATTATCCCCATTTGAAAAACTGAGGCACAGAACAATTAGGCAAACTTCTCAGCTAACAGTGATAGTATGTGAGCCCAGACCTGTCTGGCTCTGGAGCCCAGCTCGCAGCCATTGTTAGTAGGGTGTAAATATGGGAGTCAGACTGCTGAGGTTCAAGCCAAGCTACAGGTCTCACTAGATGCCTAATGTGTAGCAAGTTATGAACTCTGTTTGATTTTCTTATCTGTAAAGTACAGATAAGAAGAGTGTTTACTTTGTAAGGTTCTATACAGGTTTAAATGAAATAACATATTTAAAGCACTTAGAATAGGGCCTGGCATATAGAAAATAGCCAGTAAACACTCACTGTTATCATGCACATGGACAAAGGCAATTGTTAACCCAGGATTAAGGGGAAACCCCTGGCATCACTATATAATGATTTTTTCTTTTCCCATGCAATCACAGTCTCTTACTATTAAGCAAGTTCAACAAGATTATTACCCAGAAGATAAACTACTCCAAGGGAGGAAAAAAAAAGGGAAAAAACTTACAAAATTCCTGCTCAAGCATTATTGTCTAGAAATTACATTCAACGCTATTTAAACTTTTGTTAGAGAGTTTTACAAAAACCTAACATACAGTGTCCAAAATAAGTTTACCAAGTTCTGTTTGTACAAGATTATGCCTCACAGCTTCTGCTCAAGGGGAAGGGTTGAAGAGGGTAATCAGTCCCACTTAGTTTGGTACTATAACGGGGATACAAATTAAAAATAATAGACAATTCTCCCTGTTGAAAATAAGGGGGAAAACTCCGTTATCTCCCTTTTTTTAGAGCATTTACTTTAGAAAACTTATAATTGTAAATTCTTTCTCTTTGAAATGTATGTAAATCTTTTTTATAAAGCTAAATAAACTTCTTAATAGCTTTACAATCCAGCAATGTCTTTCTCAGAGACCTGGGGGCCATTTCTTAGATATGTAATTATCAAGAGAGTACCCCATCTCCTAGTTTCTGTGGGAAGGTTGGATCCTAACTTCGGAGGACCTCCAGCTCCAACTTGCAAAATTATCTCCTGTCATAAAGATATGAGAAGTTTACTTTTCCTTTGGATAAAGCCAATTAGTTAACACAGATGGTCACTCCAATTACCATGTAAATTTAGGATGAACAATATGTGACAAACAGTGCTATCAAGTCCTCCTTACTTGAAGAGCAGTAATTGTTTACCTTGAGAACATGCATGGGATGGGTTATATCTGCTTGGCTATTGGTGAAATAAAATTAATATTTTATGGCAAGGCAAGAAAAATTTAAACATAAAATTTTTATCTGCCCATATGAGCCTCCTCCCTCCCCTTTAATGTGTATTGTGTATCTGCATTAACCAGACCTCCTTAGGAGATAACATTCCATCTTTTTTTTTTTTTAAACCATATATATTTTTTTAAGTATTTATTTATTTGTTTATTTTTAGCTGCATTGGGTCTTAGTTGCAGCTGGCAGACTCTTCATTGCAGCACACAGGCTTCTCTCTAGTTGTGGTGCGTGGGCTCCACAGCACACAGGCTCCAGAGCATGTGGGCTCTCTAGTTGTGGCACGTGGGCTCAGTAGTTGCAGCACATGGGCTCTCTAGTTGTGGTGCACGGGCTCTAGAGCAGCGGTCCCCAACTTTTTTGGCACCAGGGACTGGTTTCATAGAAGACAATTTTTCCACAAATTGGGGGGGATGGATCAGGCAGTAACGGGAGCGATGGGGGGAATGGTTCAGGTGGTAATGCAAGCAATGTGGAGTGACACATGAAGCAATGAAGCTTTGCTCGCTTGCCCACTGCTCATCTCCTGATGTGCAGCCTGCTTCCTAATAGGCCATGGACTGGTAGCAGTCCACAGCCCGGGGGTTGGGGACCCCTGCTCTAGAGCAAGCGGGCTTAGTTGCCCCACGGCATGTAGAATCCTAGTTCCCCAACCAGGGATCAAACCCACGTCCCCTACATTGGAAGATGGGTTCTTAACCACTGGACCACCAGGGAATCCCCAACATTCCTTCTCAATCTTGTAAAGGGTCAGGATGATCTGCTACTCAATAACTCCTCAGGAGATAACCTTCCTTCTTAATCTTGTAAGGGGTTATGATGGCCCACTACTTGTTTTGTACATTTAGATCTGGATTGTGTAAATGGTCAATATGTAATTTGACATATAACCCTTTGTCTCAAAAACTTATATAACTGTGCTTTGATCTCTAATGGGTAGAATAGTCCTCGGAGCTATTTGAAAGAGTGTCTCCTGGGTTATAATCCTCAGGTTGGCTCAAATAAAATTCTCCCTTTCTTTCTTACATCAACTATTGATTAATTTTTTCATTGACATATGCATGGTATGGTTGGCAGGATATCAGAGATACCCACCAGAGGGTACCTGGAGTCTACCCCAAACTGTCACTTGGTACCAACATAGGCCCATTGAGCCCCACCAGCTTCTCAGTACTCCTCAGGTGTTCTGGTGAGTTCTCCTGATATCTGGATCTCATTGCTTTTAAGTGATGATTCTAAATTTTTATTTGAGTGGTTTTTACTTAAAACTTGGAATCTTAAGGGGCACCAGTGCATTTCTTAGGCAGGAACCTAGGGGGATCTGGGCAGGAGATTCAGGGAAACATAGGTGGCTGGGTTTTTTAAATTTGGCTTAAATTGACAAAACAATTTGATATATGTTCAGAACAAAACTTTTGTTAGTGGTATGAAAGATTGAATCATTCAGCTCTGAAGAACAAGGGGCATTTGCTCCTTCCAGCCACAAGGTGTTCTTAGGTGACTAGGAATGTAGTGGAAGTATCTGAGGATCAATCCTCATGATGTGCAGTGAGGTCCCCACAGAGAACCATACTATAATCATTAAGTAAATACTGCTTTTCCAGAGATGCATGAGATAAGGACTGATCATCCAGTGCTCCAAGCACCCACAGTGGTTTCAGACTGTCAGAGGGAGAAACTGAGACATGTAAAAGAGTTGAACCAACCCAAAGACAACTTCTTGGGAAGCTAGACTCAGAAGAAGCACACATCCAATCTACCACACTGTCCTCAGAAAGTTGTTCAGATCAGACCTAATATCTGAATTAGATTACCAAATTATTAATGTAAAATTGTTTCTCAAAGGCCAAACAGTTCCTGGGAAGATAGCCACCCAGGGGGATACCAGCTGGGTTTATGTATACTTGCAAGTACTTACTTATTTGGGTATTAAAGGAAATCCCACCCTGAAATGGTCAAGATAGTGTTCTTTAGGCACACCAAAACTGAACTTTGTGTGCACAGTTAAAGAAAGCCAGTGGAAGGTAAGTTCTTACCATGGCAACCAGTCTGCTGGATCTCTGTCTGCAGGATCTACTGGAAACAAGAGTGGTAATAGTTTTTCTCTTTTCTAAAATTAGAATAGCAGGAGAAAATATGTGTAGGGCTAGCTCCTTGGATTCTTTGAATTGGAAAGACTTCTAAACTGTTAAAATTTTAGAGACCTCTCATCTTAAAACATTGTACTTATTTTAATTGGTGTGCAGAAGCCTCAAAAGCTTTAAAAATTCCAAAGTGGCCTCATTGAAGGATTTGTTGTAGAAGGCTAATGAAAGAATGATATAAAAGGTACCTAAAACAAAAGACTTCAAGACTGATGTAATTACTGTTCCCCTCTGTCCCCCTTTATTTGAGTACTCATTCTAGTAATCCTCTGAATTACCTTTCCACTATGAAGAGACTATTGAATGGTTACCTTTAAGAATGGGACCACCTGAGGCTCTAGGTGAGCCTCTTCAGATCAAAGGCCAAACTGAGGGCCATAGTTAAAGAAGTTTTTAAACCCGGGGAGAATCCTCAAATGTTTTTGTAAATGGATTACCAAGAGGGGAAACTACTAGTCTAACAGAACCATAGCTAATGTTGAGGGCCTGATTGGATTTCTTTTTCTCCTTTGGCCTTCTCCCCTAAGCTAAAGGAGGGAAAGGAAAACAATCCAACATAGCTGAAAAAGTATGTCAGCCCTTCGATATCATTTAAGTGGCCACTCAATCCTTTGAGGAATTAAAAACAGCTGTCCTTGTTTTATAAGTCTAGTCTTTACAGGACCATATGTGTGTCTCCAGAAACAATCCAAAGCCCACCAATCCTTTTACTACTCCACAAACCTCCCCTATTTATCTTAAGTGGCTTGTAAGTATTGAAAAAATAAATTCTGGCTTTAAGGGAACAAAATTTCCTCCTAAGGGGAACTTGCATTTCCCCTCTTATGCCTTTGAGATATAAAGGCATATATCTGGTCTTCTCTAAGAACTCTTATGTAGGCCATCTTTTTAAAATGCAAATTTCAAGAAGGTATCTCTTAGGGAAAGAAAAATACAAAAGGGAGATAGTTAATTTGGAACTTGACTTGTCAAGAACAAATACAAATCTTAAGTGTCTTCTCAATAAATAATAGTAAAAAGGATTTAGCCATCTAAACAAATGACCTTGATTTGTTCCATCTGCCAGAAACCCAATTTGAATCCAATCTCTTTTGTAACTGATGGGTTTTATATTATTGTACCTGATTCATGGCTGAAATTTTGTTATAAGAACTATGGGGTCTCTGTGTCTGTGTGTTTGTATGTATCTGCATAGGTGTGTTTTAGATATATGGTATTGCTAAAATTAATTTATGAAAGAACTCTATTTACTTGGCTGAAAGGAAATTAAGTGCTTATATAAAAACTCAGAAATATAAAAGAAACTAATCCAAATGAATTTCAGTACCACATGATCTAAGATTAACTTTAATGAATGAAAACAAGTTTAAGTGTGTTGTTTTAATTAATATAGACGTGTCTTCAGAGTCATCAACATTAAGTGTAATATCAATACTTTTATGGTACCTAGGTTTACTACAAGTCAAATAAGTTATCATTCCTGTTGCAAAATTTGTCAGCAAGAACATTAACTTGATATGATGAAACTTTAAAGTACATTAAATATAAGTGAGGTAAGAGTTTTTTAGGTGAACTCTAGGAATAATGATGTTTAGGACTGTCTACTTAAAATAGTTTCTCCAGATTTTTTGGTAACTTGAAACTGCTAAATTAAGTTAAATCATGGGACTCTACTTAAAATAGAACTGTCTACTTAAAATAGTTTCTATTTTAAGGACTGTCTACTTAAAATAGTTTCTGCAGATTTTTTGGTAACTTGAAACTGCTAAATTAAGTTAAATGATGGGAATTCATTGAATATCCAGATCATTTCAAATAATGTACTGGAACTTTAATTGCTAAACAAGTCTAAGTTTACATACTTTTGTCTTCTTATTAGAGAAAAACTAAAGATATTTGGGTTCTTTAGATATGTATTGTGCCTCACTGAGGAAAGAAATTAGGTTATAAAATATGTTCCTAAGTTTGCCAATCAGGAAGTGCTGGTATGACAAACAAACAGTTCATAATTACTTGCCTGTTAGTTTGAGACACTAAGGTTTTAAAGTTAAGAATTCTAATTAAAATATGTAATTAAAACTACTAAAAATTAACAAGGAAAACATCTTTGTATGCAAGGAAAAAGAAGGCATAAGGATTGGAAATGAGTTTTCTTAAGGGAAAAGAAAGTAATTTTGTCCTAAAGCTGGTTATTTCTAAATGGGAAAGGAAATAAGGGACAAAGTAATATGGATATAGAAAGTTGTAGAAGGTTTGTGAGAAAGAAAATGAAAGAATCTTTAGAAAAGAATTCTATGTCAGGATTTGCTAAGATTAGAATAAATTTAGTTGAGTAAATTAATTTTAATATTAAAAGTTAGATGGTGTAAAATCTGAACTTGGTTTTCTCTCTGTTAAGAGGACAAAGTTTTCTTAGGATACTAATCTGCTTTTGATAACAGATTGTAAAGTTTCTTTACCTTTTAAGTAATCTGTTAAAACTTTCTGTCTTTTAGAGAGAAAAGATTATGTTTCAGTGGACATTAAGTTCTAGTGTGGTTTAAAAAGAAGTTCTAGTGTTGTTGTCTTTGAAGTTATTTGTATTTACTGCATAAGACTCACTTCTCAAATGGCTCCTTATTGCTATGTTACATTATTGTAAAGTTTGTTTCTGAAGCTTATCACAGTAATCTATATTTGGATGAGGATCAGATGCCCCATGACCAGGAGATTATGCATACTGAAAAAAAATCAGATAAATGATTCTTTACAGCCCTGTTGGAAGGGACCATGTAAGGCCTCTTATTCTCCTGAATGAACTGCAACTCCTGTTTCTGACACCTGACTAACTTAAGACCAGCACTATCAGACAAGAACAAGAAGATGACATCTGAAGTAGACAGCTGACTCAAGATGCTAAGCCAGACCTGTATTACTTTAGTAAACTTTTGTTTATGAACCAAATGTATTTCTTCCTTGGGCTCAAGGTCACCTACAGGTAGGTGGAAACAGCTCCTGCCAAGCTGCCTTTAATGTGAGCATTCCGTATTCAATCAGTTTTCCAACAGTATGACCATTTGGTTACAATATTTGTTCCATCGCTTGGAATAGAAGATGTCATTAATCACATAGAGGCTTTAACAAAATTTACTCAGCAAGCTTTGAATAATAGTAATCAAGCCATTAGCTTGCTCAAGTCAGAAGTCTCCATGAAGATCAGAATCACATGGTCCTCAATATTCTAACTGCTTCCCAAGGAGGAGCTTGTGCTGTAATACATACTGAATGTTGTGCTTTCATACCTGATGAGTCTTTTATTGTAACTCATCTTATGACACATATGAAAAATCATATTGCCACTCTGAATGATCCTCTTCCCAGTTTAGGGGAAATACTAAGAAAATGGTTTGGTTTAAGAGGGTCTTGGCTTAAACCTTTACTAAATGACATTGTTACTTATACTGTCAATTTGATTACAGTTTGTGTCACTCATAAAGCGATAATTTTTTGCCTTTCACACTATGCATCACCTACTCCTACTAAGAATGATATATAAACAACTTGAAACTATTGACCGCATCTATAGTTCTCTATAAATTAATGAACATGCAAGATGCACATGCAAGATAAAATTGGTGTAAATCCTATTGGACAACTTGGAATTGTCATTAGTTCTTACTAGTACAACCCCTAAAAGGAAAAAAAGAACCAGGCTATTAAGACCTGACATCAAGGGACATGATGGACCCAGGGCAGGTAAGCAACCACCCTGTCATTGAGGGACCAAATATTTGGTCACCCAATGCTTTCTCTCAAAAGATTAATGATCAAAAGGGGGATACTGATGAAATAAAATTCATTTTATGACAGGACAAAAATTTAATCATAATTTTTTTTCCACCTATTTGGGCCTCCTCCATTCCCCCTAGTGTGTATTGTGCATCTGCATTAACCAGACCTCCTTAGGAGACAACCATCCTTCTTAATCCTGTAAAGGGTCATAATGACCAACTACTTGCTTTGTACATGCAGTCTGGATTGTGTAAACAGTCAATACAACATTGGATGTGTAACCCTTTGTCTCAAAAATTTATATAACTGTGCTTTGACCTCTAATGTGTGGAACAGTCCTCAGAGCTTTCTGAAAGACTGTCTCCCAGGTTATAATTCTCAGGTTGGCTCAAATAAAATTTCCCATTTCTTTCTTAGTTCAACTATTGATTAAATTTTTGTCAACGCTATATAGAAGGGTGAGATTTCTTTCTGTCTTTGCAATCTCTTTAGCAGATCACCTGTAATTCCAGTTTATGCTTATTCAATGATAAAGCTGTTCCCTTTCTCTTCTATCTTTGTGGAGATGTTTTCTGGGGTAGCAGGAGATTTTGTTTTTAATCATGCCCTGCCCCCCAGCAACAAACCACTCAGTGAGCAAAACCAACAATGCCCAGTGCTAAAGCCACATAGTCACACCAGGCTTGGGTCTGGACTGTGGGGTACTAAAGAACCATCACTTCCAGAAATGGCCAGAGGGTTGTTTAGTATTGTCTTGAAGAAGGATTAGAGTGACTAAGAAGTCCTGGCTTTTATCTCACTACTGGAGAATAGCATATGTCCTACTTATTTTAGGTGAGAGGTACTGAACATGTGACCTGTAACATCCTTAAAGGTATATGTCTGAGTCTGAGAAAAAGAAGCAACAGTTGATAATGTTCCTCCTTCTAGTTTCTGATCCAGTGTTCACTTCCCAGGCTGCACTACACAGAGATTGCTCAAGGGTAGGGCTCCAAGGACTTGGTCCAGGTTGCAGCTGAAGGGATCCAAAGAGAGCTGCACTGAGAAGCAGAAGTTTGTTCTTGTCATGACTCTGCTGCACACTGGCTTTCTGCTACTGTGCAAATAAATTTTTATCAGCTTTATTTTCCTCATCCATGAAACTGGAGTGTTGGTATAAATTATCTCTAAAATCACTTGTAGTTCTAAAAATCTGTGATTTTACAAATAAAGGAGATTTGGTAGAATTATTATAGACCATCTGGTATGGTACTATGAAAGTCATTGTTAAGTGCTGTTAACATAAAGTAATTGATAAGATATGACTTTCTTTAGAATAGTAGCTCTTATGTATTCTAGTATTTACATACTTCATCTAATTTACACGTTTTAGATGATTATTAAGCTTCAGATTTTTAAAGTGCTTTGCAATCATTTAGGGTGACTTGAGTGACTTCTGGAAGTAAAGCTAACCCATGCTTCCATTACATAGACTTATTTGTTCTCATTCTGTAAAGTCAAGTCATACACTTTGCAATTTGGGATCTTGCATTCTTTTAACTTCCAATTTTTTAACAAATAAATTCTGGTCAAACAGCCAACTTGATAATTGTAATCCAGTAGATTAATTCATTAAGTCTACTAATAATGCATAGATTAACATATATACTATTATACTCCCATGTAAAGACAAAGCAATTTAGTCACATAGAAATTAAATTGTTTATTCTCAAAAAATATAAAATCATTATAGTAGAATAATTCTAGTAAAGTAGAATTAGCGTTGGGCTACAAAAATAGAACTCATTGTTCTTTATTATCAGATAATCCTCAGAATCATAAAGATACACCTTGAGTCAACACTGTTTCTCCACATGCTTCTTATTCCCCCACACCCCACCTATCTTCACAGTTCCAATATAAGTAAAGGTTGGAAAGAGGGATATTCAATGAGATATTCAGAAGACATCAATGAGCAGTTAAGTTCAACAAACACTTATGTGCCTGTTTGTGCCCATCACTATGGTAAATATGAGAGATATAAAAATGATTTGTACAGTAGGGACTCAAAAATGACTTAGACACAGCCCCTACCCTTAGGGAACTAGAAAGGAAGGAAAGAAAAGGAAACTAATATTTGTTTAACATCTACCATGCATAGTACAGTATCTCATTTAATGCTAACAATAATACTTCAACATAGCTAGTATTTAATCCCACTTATATGTCAGAGGAGACTGAGCTACCTTAGTTAGTTTATGAATTTGCATTCATTTCATATTTTCAAAAATAGGCAGATTTTATCCAGAAGCTTCAGTCTAGAATGTTGCTGTATGATTGACTCATGACTGAGGGGTTGTTAGGGCTCATAGAAAAGTAAGCTATAGAGCTGAAAGTGAGAGTTGAAAGCTCGGAGAGTAAAAGTTATTCTGAGAGCTATTCTCAGTACTGAGAGATGAGCTAAGAGCAAAAGTAGTTCAAGCTCAGATCCTGGTGTCTATCCTGCATATGACGGAGGATAGAAGGATACAGATAACCTGGGTAAAGTGGAGGGCTCAAGTGGCTGGATACCTGGAAGAAGCTAAACAGCAGGTGTAATGGGAGTGAACATATAAGAAAGTGAGAAGACCAAGCAGCTCCAGTCAGAAAGTTGGATATCAAAGGTGGAGAAGATTCTGGTGATATAAAGAGCTAAAACTGACCATCAAAGGGGCAGTATGTGCGAAGCAGAAATGAAAGTCACAGGAGCTGAAAGTCAAAGAAATGTGAGCCTAGTTGGTAGACTATGTTGTCCAGCTGTGTCTTACAATTACTTGAGAATGACAGGAGGAGTTGGGATGGAGAAGGAAACTCTCACATAGATGGCAATGTCCTCAATGAATATGGGCAAATGACATGGACATGCCTGCAGTTAGTAACAATAAAAGGGGTATAGAGGATGGGTAGTCATATGAAATAATCCTGACCTAGAAGAGATTTTGCAAGGCAGGGAAGATGAATATCTTAAAATAGAAGTGAAAGTTTAGAGGGAAATAGTAATTCTATTGGCCAATAAATATGGTGCATGTCAGTGGGAGAGGTATTGGAATGACTATCCTAGAACTCATGGAAGGAAGCTGTGAACTAGGGAGAGAGCCATGTTTCATTTAAGGCAAGATGTAGAGGGAATTTTCCATGAAGACTTTAAAGATCTAAGAGGGTTTGTTTATAACAGAACAGAGGTAAGAGGAGATGCCAGCAAACTACACGAAGCAAGGAGCATGGAACAATGAGCAGACCAATTTGCTACCAATCTTAAATTCTACCCTCATTGTGTCCCATCTTTTTAATATTTCTCAACTCTGATTAACAGACGTGTATTGTTGCCAAGCAACAGTTAAGTTTTCCTTAATCACTCTGAGACTACTCAATCTGTCCTCCTGGTAATCAGACATAAACAGGACAAAGTTATATCAAAAGCCAGCTGGGGAAGGACTTGCCCTGAAAAGGGAAAAAGTGACTTTATAGTGATGGAGCTGCAGGACCTCACCAACATGTACCAGCAGGAACAAGAAGAGTGCTTATGAGACTGTATTCTGAGAATGCTAAACAAGGAGCAGATGGAAAATAAATTTGGACAAGGGAGAGTTTATTGATTTGGCAGCACTCTCCAGGGAGAGAGGATTTAATACTATCAAGGACCCTAGGAAATATGACTATATCATTCTCCCATGATGGCTCTTAGAAGCTTGAAGAAAGTGGTGGCCCACACTAAGAGAAGTAGAAATGGCAGAATTGTCATGGCCGATGGAAGATGTAAGGAGCAAAATGCTCAGAGAAGTAGGCATGCTAGTATTCCAATACAGATGCTCTATTTATCAAAGTGACTAGGGATTCTCTGGTGAAAGGGGCACCAGCATCACTGAGAAGCTCAGTGGTGGCTCTCCTCGTAGGTCATGGGTAATGATAAAAGATGTTGTTACAGAACTGGGTTCACATATAAGCAACAAGGCTAACAGAATCCTGAAACAATAGAAGCCAGGTGGCAGCACTTAACCATCAGAAAGATACCACTACACATATCCAAATGAGTGGCAAAATAGGAGTGACAGTCAGAGATCCTGACCTCTGAAGATGATTAATAGAATATGGCATCCCTAGGGGGAAAGATAGAGGTTAGCTAACAAGGGCATGCTCAATCTATACAATAACAAGAAATCAAGGATGGGTGACATAAGGCTGAGAGCAGCAGTCTCAATAAAAAGTCAGTCTCTTACCCAGTTTTCTAACTTGAGCCAGTTTACCAATCCAGAACCCATTTACTGAAGGAGAGGCAGGATTGCCAGGAGGAAGCACCCTGTAACACCTTGGTGAGAATATATGGTAGTGATTTCTCCGTCCATGCCCACCCCACCCTCAGTCCTTCCCCAAAAGGACCTGTGGCCATTCCCTCGGGAAACCATACACTGAGGAAGAGGGAATGCTCAAACATTTTGAGGATTGTTGGACACAATCATTATTGATACCCAGGAACACATATGGCCTGCAGTTAGAGGTAGATAGGAGCCAGATAATAAATGCAATTTTTGCCCAGGTGTGGAAGAAGTACGTCCACTGAGCACAGGGACCTATCTGGTGGTCATTTCCACAGTTCCCAAATATATAATTGAAAAGGACATATTTGGTAGTTAGTAAAGCACCCACATTAGTACAGTTCTTTGGCCTAAGGAATAAGAGCTATCGAAGTGGGAAAGGCCAATGGGGAGCCTCTGAAATTGCACAGGCAAGATAGTAAATAAGAAACAATATAGAAATTTCCAGTTGTGATGTACAACATAACTATAGCTAACAATACTGTTTTGTATATTTGAAAGTTTGTATGTGTGTGAAGTATGGGGTCAGTCTTCATTTCTTTTGTAGTGTTAACTAATATCCCTAGGACCATTTACTGAAAAAAGAAGAACTTTCTTCCATTGCTCTGTAATATCACTTTTGAAAAAGCAAATTACATATGCAGATCAACATGGTTGACCTAACATGGGTTAGGTCTATTTTGACACATTTGCCTATTTTTTATCCTCGTGTCAACAGAACACTGACAATATAACTTTATAAATACATCCTGATGCTTGGTAGTTGTAAGCACTCCAGCTTTATTCTTCTTCAAAATTTCCTTGGCTATTCTCAGCCTTTGCATTTCCATATAGATTTTAGAAACTGCTTATCAATTTCCACTCAAAAAATTGGGACATTTTTGTATTCATTTTTCATTGAATAGAAAGATCAATTTTGTGAGAAATGACATCTTAACAATCCACAAACATGGTATATTATCCTGAATTTATTAGAACTTATTTTAATTTCTGTCAGTAGTTTTTTGTAGTCAATAATGTTTTGTATCACATCTTTTGATAGATTTCTTATAAGGTATTTGATGACTGTTGGTGCTACTATAATTAGCTATTTAAGTGTCACATTCTATTTATTTTCTGGAATAAAGGTATACAACTGAATTTTTTAGACATTGTGTTCAGTGACCTTATTAAATATACTTTTCAATTCTTTTAGATTTTCAATGTACATGATCATGTTATTTGTGAATAATGACTGTTATTTCTTCCCTTGCAATCCATATGCCTTTTCTTTTTCCCTTTTGCATTGCTTAGAACATCCAAAACCATTTTTAAAATAAGTGGTAAGAGCAAATATGTCCTTATTTCATTCCTGATGTCAGGGGGAAACATGAAATAATTTACCTTAAGTATAATGTAAGCAGCAGTTATTTGGTAGATGCCTTTTATCTGATCAAGAATGTTCCCTTCATTCCAATTTTGCTGAGAATAAATGAATGAATGTGGAATTTTATCAAATGATTTTACCGCAGCTACCAAGATGATCATTATTTTGCTCCCTTTTTCCTGTTATTCTGGTGAATTACATTTATTTTTTTCCCCCAGTTAACACCCACCCTTCTATTTCTGGAATGAGTCCCACTTAGTCATGATTATCCTTTTTATATACCACCTGATTCAATTCACTAATTTTGTGTATAGGATTTTTGCAACTATGTTCATAACAGAGCCTTTCATAAACCAGCCTTTTAAAGTGACATCTTTTTTCCTTCTCATTTCAGAATGCTTTTGAAAACCAAAAATTATGTGATCAGAAGTGTACTCTAGGGTGTTTACTTTGTAGTGTGTAGACTGTAGAATGGATTAGTGCAGGAGGTGGGTGGTGAAGGATTAGGAAGCTACTATAGCATTGAGAAGAGCTTGCACCAGCTCGGTACAAGTAGAAATGGAAAGGACGGATAAACTCCCCAGTACTTAGCTACTGATTAGATGAAAGTGCAACATTATGAAACAGAGAAATTAGGAGAACTTTATTTGAGCTTGGAGAAGAGTAAAAATAATTGGAGTGAAATACTTATCTTCACCATAATTATCACAATCATTAGGATCCATACGAAGGAATGACCGCAATTTAAGCAATTGCAAATGCATGGAAATATGTAACTGGTCACTACGTTAATATCTTTAACTAGAAAGTTTCCTTACGTTGCTTTGAAGCTGATTTTTAAAATCATTTCCATTCACAATCAGAAAAAAATCGATAATCTTGTATTCGTTGAACACCTTAAAATGGGATCTTTTTAAGACAGCACATTTCAATACACATTGCGCTATTCCTTTCCTAACCACAGGGTGGCGACCAGGCACCAACGCCGCACTTCTGTCTATCCGTCCGCTTCTTAGGCAGGTGTGGCTTCCGGGAGCGCGCACGTCCCGGAGTCCGCGCGAATCGCTGGCGCTGCGGCCGCGCACGTCGGTCAGCCGCGGTTACGCTGCCGCACATCGGCCAGACCCTAGTGTTCCAGGCCATGTGGAAGTTGCTCCCAGCTGCGGGCCCTGCCCGAGGTAAGGGCGGTAGGGAGATGTCCGGGGACCGATTTCCCGGGAGCAGATGCGGTGGGCACAGGGTTTGCGGATCGTTACTTCCGGTCCGTTCTCTCCCTGGGAGGCTGCGAAAGCTGGTGCGGAAGCCGCGCATTTGTTGTGTGGGGACCGCGTGGTCTTTCTCGGCGGGTGCGCAGTGCTTGCGAACCAGGCTTTGGTCTGACGGGGGGGAGGAGGCATGCGACACTGGGCCGTTCAGTGACCGCCGGGTCCTTTCCGCCCGGTCTACCGCCAGGTTCTCCGTGGTTGGGACCAACTCCTCTGGCGGGACTAGCTCTGACCCGGACTTAAATGGTCTTCCGGATTGAGACTTGGCCGGGTATATGTTACAACACCTAGCGTTTTAAGCTTTTGAGGAAACACCCAGAATAAGTTAACAGTGTGGAAGACTCGATGACTCTGTCTTGAGCGCATTGTTTATTATTGTGAGGAGCCACGGAGATGACTTGTGTAAATGGCAACTACAGGAAAGCATAATTTTGGTTTTGTTTCGGAGCTTTTTTCCGTTTTGTCATCACAACTGAAAAAGTTTTTTTTTTCTGCATTTCTAGCAACGGAAAATGGTAATTGCATGTAAATTGGTTGCCTAATATATGTAAGCACTTATTAGTTGATAGATAAGCAGTTGTAGCCTATGATTGGCCTTGCCCTCCGGAAGTTTACATTATGATTGAAAAAAAGATCTACGTAGAGGCTAAATGGACTGACAGTGTAAGGAAGTATGGAGAGGGCCAAACTAATGGTAAGGAAAATAAATACTGTAAAAATACTGTAGATACTCAAAAATATTATAGAGACTCAAAGATCAAGTTTCACTGTGGACTTGGAGCATTGCGAGGTGGAACACAGTAGGAACAGTTTCCAGAAACAGTTGTAGCCTGTGGCTGGCTCTTTGAGTTCCTTTAAGGAGGTAGCAGAAGAAAAATGCCCCTAGCACCAGTGGGTGGCATTCTTAACTTTTGGGGGATCTTGAACTCTTTTCAGAATCTGATGGAAGCTATGGGGTGCCATCCTTCTAGGAAAAATGTAGGGAAACCAACACAAAAGTTTTTCGTTGAAAGAATCCACTCTAGGTTAAGAATCTGATTAATAAAATATAATCCAGGTCTGGTCAAGGTTTACCTGGATTCCTTTCTACTTGTCTAGTTTATTTGCCCTAATCACTCTACCACTCCAGTGGTACCAGACTAAACTCTACAAGTCTTCAACGTACATGCTGTTCCTCCAACAATTTGTGATTTCCAAAATTTTTTTAAACTAATAACCTTTTCACGTTGTTCTAAAAGCTACCTTTAACATAAAAAGAAAAAAAAAAAATCCCCAAATTATGCACTTGAATCTGGTCTGGACTTTTCTTGCATTGATCTATAATTTTTACTCTTGATCCAATACCATACTTTTTAACTGCTTTCGCTTTGTGGCATACTTTACCACCTGGTAGAGGAAGTTCCCATAATATTCACATTTTTCTGGACAGTTTTTCACATTATATTTTCCTGATGGAATTTTGAATTCGTTTATCAAGCTCCAAACATAGTGTCGTGATTTTATTTGGTAATGCATTAAATTATAAGTTAATTTGGGCAAGCATTGACAAAATTGTTTTCCTGTTAGAAAAATGGTAGAGCTTTCTATCTGTTTAGATTTGCCTCCTTCAGTGAGGCTTTACTGGAAAACACAAGTTTGATTTCCGTAAAGTTGATTATTAGCATTTAAATAGCAAAATAATAATGTTTAAATATTTGCCATACCTATATCGTAAATACATGTTTATGTATGTGTGTACCTGTTAATTTACTTTTTAAAAAAATTCTCTTAGAACCATACAGACTTTTGGCTGGTGTTGAGTACATTGTTGGAAGGAAAAACTGTGGCATTCTAATTGAAGATGATCAATCAATCAGCCGAAATCATGCTGTATTAACTGCTAACTTTTCTGTAACTAACCTGGTAAGTTACTAATTTTATTTCACTAGCTGACAGTAAGAGGATTGAAATCACAAAAGTTTGCCTTGGTGTATATGTAAGAGAGAGTTTGGGAGACTTTTTATAAAGCTGTTAGTTTTCTTTAAATGTTAACAAAATTAAGGACGTTTGGGCAGTGGTACTGGTGATATTTGTTTATTTAAGATTTGAAGTTTCTGTTTCAGTATTTTACTATTTGTTTTAGTGATTTAGAAACTCAGGGGAAGTAGAACATATTTATATTTATTTACTTGAACATTTATTGAGTGCTTATTGTGTGTCAATCACTGTGCCAAAGCCTGGGAATAGAGCAGTGAATGGACCATCATGACTCCTGCTTTAATGAGTTAATGCAGCCATATGAACACTGGTGTTTGCCGTATATCTTAGGTTTTCACAAAGGAAATCGATTTGCTTTACTAGGGAAAACAGTTGTTGTATATGCCCCACAGCTCGTTTGAATAGCTTTGAGTTTGTTTTGGTGTGTTGGTTGTTTTAATAATAAAGGTAGGTTGTAAAAGCACAAATGGCTGTGCTAATGGTAATGCTGGTGGTAATTAAGAAAGAAAAGCCATTATTTTGAGCAAAGACTGCATGTTGGCAAATGCTGGATCTGTTCAGTAATATTTAGGTTTTGTGTCTGTATTCTTTTAGGTGTAGAAAAACATTGTTGAAAATCCTAAAGAAAAAAATAAAATTGTTACTGCAAGTCAGACACTCTAGCCTTTTTGCATTGGACTGATTTTTACTATGTGATTTTGATAATTTAAAAAAAAACAAAAACCTTAGGAATGAAGCTGTCATTTTATGCATGAACAGACTGTACAAAAGCAAACAGTTCTCAAATTGTGAGGGGTCAGGAAAATCTCCACTGACTTACAAAAATAAAGAAAATGTATGTTCTAAGAGGAGTGATTCTGGAATTGACATTTTTCTCTTAATTGCTAGTTGAGTGATCATTCTTTGCATGCAACCAAAACAATAACTGTATTGCCTACTGTGTTGGGAGGTTAGCCACGTATCACCTATTCCAGAAGTTATCAACCTTTTGTTTTGAAACCTTTCCCCTTAGGAATAGTATTTACTGAGTGGTAAGAGACTTTGAATTATTTATTGATTTTTTTTTTTCAGAGTCAAACAGATGAAATCCCTGTATTGACAATAAAAGATAATTCTAAGTATGGTACCTTTGTTAATGAGGAAAAAATGCAGAATGGCCTTTCCCGAATTTTGAAGACAGGGGATAGAGTTACCTTTGGAGTGTTTGAAAGTAAATTCAAGTAAGAATTTTTAAATTGATATTAAAATGGACAGCTCTATTTTGCACCAATCAGATTCTAAAGGAAAAGGATATTTATGGATAATGAATTGGAACCAGTCTATTTAGTTCCTACTTAGGACAGTAGTGAACTTTGCACCACACGTGGTTAGTGCATTTTATTAATCATAGATAGTGAAAAGAGTGAATGAGAGTTTGAGTGGGCCCTAAGAACCTTGATGGGAGCTACTTTTGTTTGATTCTGCATAGGTCAAAGTATAATGTTAAACTTTGATCATTGTTTTTTTCTTAATTGCGACTTAAGACTTAGGAAGTGATAATTGCATAAGTTAGAAAGTTTAGTAATACATAAAAATCAAAATAATAGCATATGATGTGAGCTTAAAGTTTAAAGTACCATAAGTTGCCATCTCTATAACTATGATAACTTTATGTAACTTATTCTCATTTACAGAGTAGAGTATGAACCTTTGGTTGCGTGCTCTTCTTGTTTAGATGTCTCTGGGAAAACTGCTTTAAGTCAAGCTGTATTGCAACTTGGAGGACTTACTGTAAACAATTGGACAGAGGAATGTACTCACCTTGTCATGGTATCAGTTAAAGTTACCATTAAAGTAAGTTGAATGCCTTGTTATTATGTTAAAGTAAGTTCTCTGAATTTAAGTTTATTCCTTTACCCACTGTACACGGATGTTTTAAAAGTCACTTGCTTTAAAACTATCAGAACTGTTAGTTGTAGATGTATATATGCCAACCAACCCCATATCTACCGTATAGGCTAGAATGGTTTTTCAGAAACACTGTTTATTATCTGGGGCAAGCAAAAGCACATGAAATTATTTAAATGATTTAGCATTTAAATGATTTATATTATCCTTTCACCAAGCAGTTTAGCATTTAAATGATTTATATTATCCTTTCACCAAGCAGTTATTACAGCGTGTAGTTTGTGTTTTCAGTCTAAAAGCAAAGCAATTAGAGATCAACTGCCAATCTTCAAAGTTAGCAGCTCATGTCTTTCCTTCCTCCAGTCTCTGATACCATCTCATGGTTTCATGCTCTTTTATTTAGTTCTTATTTGGCTTTAGACCCTAATCACAAGACTTTAGATTCTTACAGTATTACCTTAATGTATTGTCACAATCTAGAGATATGTAGATATATGTTATTTGTCAAAGCAGTGATGTATTTTGGTATGTTTTCAGACTTTGCATCTTCTTCAGATTTGGTTAATCCAAAACTAATTGAAGAATGATATTGGGAGGTGATTCGTCTCCTTCAGCAGGTTGACTATAGATATGTGAGATTGTTTTAGGTTAATATCTATAGTGAAAAGCAACAGATATTTAGATTCCTTTATTCGATGATACAAAAATCCTTTAATATATAATTAATTAAATTAGAATATGTGTCTTATACCTAAATAGGTGTCATAGAGAAAGGCTTGCTGTTCAGATTGAACCTCATGTTAAACTTGGATCAAAGATTGTTTCATCTTTGTCAGTTTATGAAATTGATTTATAAATTCAGCAGAGTGATTAGCCTCCTGAATAGTAATTTATGCTAATAAACCCAGATAATAGATTCATAATTCAAAATGTCCATTTATCAGTTTATAGTAGGGATGTATCTTTATAGTGACCAGAATATCTACATGTGGACTCCAACATGGTCCCCTTGAAGATACCAAGGTACCTGAGAAATGGAATAGGTAATCATGCCATTGCTTGGTGGGTTTGAAATAAGAGCAAAGGCAGTTAGATGGTCTTGAAAGATATTTTACTGAGTCTGTGACAGACCTGGAAACTAGCATCCATTTACCATAGTACACTGTATTCCAGTGACTAGGATGCTAATGGCCACCCAGTCCCTGGATATTAAGAGAGTACTGTATATATACCAACAAAGGCAGAGCAATACTCCTTTTTCAATATTTCTGATCAATTGTGTGCAAAAAAAATTTTGTCATTATATTATTTTTTTAGTAAATTTTCCAAAAATACAGGTTAGTTTATGTTTTTAAAATCGTTGAATGTTAGAACAAAAAGGTAACCTAAAGAGCATTCAGTTCAGTTTTTATTTTCTGAAGAGGAAACTGAGGCATGGAGCAATTGAATCCTTTGCCCAGGATCACATGTATTGGAGTTTACTCAGTCCAGTGTTGAATTGCACATTACTGCTTCATGCAAGAAGTCAATTATTTCATTCATATTTGAGGTTCATAACTTTCAGATTCCATTCTTGAGAGATACCCTAAATTGCTTGCTCACATTTAGGTAATTTCCTATGTTTATTAGAAGTATTCTTACTAATTCTTTAGTTGGATTATTTCCTAGAATTATGCTGAATCTTATTTTCATTGTCAGTGATGGTATTTTTTAATCTGTCTCAAATTTTATGGATACATCATATTTGAGGCTTATAGTTTAATTCACTTGCTAGTTGAAGTTTCTTCCCCCACTCCATCTGTGTATACTTATTTTCAGCTTTTGTCCAACACTAAAGAGTTATTCCTTTATTTACTTTCTTAAAAACACTTTATTCCATAATTAAAATCAGTTTGAAAGGCAATTAAGCTGAAAGAACTCTCTCATGTTTATCTCTTGTTATTGTCTTCTCTAGGGCAGATGTTACATTTCCTTAATTCTAAGATGTACATTTTAATGTTTTTAAAATGGTATACATTTTTAAATTGACTTGTGTTTTATGTTATGTTGTTCTGCCCTCCCCAAGCAGTTTTTAAATTAATATTGTAATTGATAGCTTCTTTTTTTTTCACCTTTAATAATGATTGTTTATTGTTTATTGATACTTGCCTGTACGTTACATTTATTTGTTATTTCAACAATCTTATTGCTATTTTAGCATATAGGCCTTTGCTTTGCAGGGTCTGACTTACATGAGTTGTAGTTACCACAGTTTGTTTATTTTTAATTTTTATTTTATATTGGAGTATAGTTGATTAACAACCTTGTTAGTTTCAGGTGTACAGCAAAGTGATTGATTCAGTTATACATACACATGTATCTATTCTTTTTCAAATTCTTTTCCCATTTAGGTTATTACAGAATGTCAAGCAGAGTCCCCTGTGCTATACAGTAGGTCCTCGTTGGTTATCTACTTTAAATATAGCATTGTGTATATGTCAATCCCAAACTCCCAATCTGTCCCCCCCCCCCCGTATTGTAATTGGTAGCTTCTAATAATCAAGTGATAATACAGGGATTTTTATACTAAAACTAGGCAGTGACCAATACTGACTTCTATTTTATAGATTGTGTCTCCTTTATAAATATAGAGAGACAGGAGGAAAAACAGAATAGAACAGCCTCTTTGTAGTCTATAACTTACATCTTTAAAAAAGCTAGGGTATGAGTATATGTATTCACATGTTTTCTTCTTTTTAGACAATATGTGCACTCATTTGTGGGCGTCCGATTGTAAAACCAGAATATTTTACTGAATTTCTTAAAACAGTTCAGTCCAAGAAACAGCCTCCAGAAATTGAAAGGTATATTGCGTATTTTAAATATAATAAAATATGACATACAAAATATGATAGCACTGGTTTTATTTAGGTTAATTCCCTCTTTATTGACTGTTTCAGGATGTAATGTTACAGTTCAGTATTATTAATGAAGTTTTCTTGTCAGTATGTGAAGAAAGTTTCCCAGTTCTTTGTGATTGTTCCTTATCTCCATGAAACAAATGTTACATATGTGCCAATATTTAAAGGAAAATGTTGAAGGACAGTAATAACATAGAGGTGAAATCAGTAGAGCACACATGACAATGCTGGGCATCATGCATGCAGGACACCAGGAACTGTGTGGTGCAGCATCCCTGTTGTGGAGCCTCAGAGTCCTGGGCCAGAATATTAACAGCGCTGTGGCCTTGGGAATTGAGCTGATTTCTTCTAAGTGTCAGTTACCTCCTTTGAAAAATGAGACTAATACCTGTCCTGCTGAGTGTTTAAGTATTTAGTATTATTAGTATTAGTATAATTATCATTTATCTTAACTAGTGGTATACATAAAGTCTGAGCATATTGCCTGGCATCATAATAGGTGCTTATTAAAAGAAATGTAGCTAATTGCAATATCTGGGAAGATTCATAGTAGCTTGATTATTTATTTAATTTTTTGGATGCTCTGCTAAATTTGTGAACCACCAGACTAAAGGATCTATCCACTGTATGTATTGTATTAGTAATGTTTGCAGTAATATAAGCTATGGTTGAGGAGGAAGATATTTGTGATTTTTCTTTTCAGATTGCATGGTTAAAATACTGGTGACTATAAAATGGTGGGTGTTTTTAGTCAGCATAAGAACATGCTTGCTTAAAATGTATGTCAGTAGCTTATAGTCTATATGGCATAATAGATTTGAGGAGGTTTTAAAAATCTAAAATTCTATGCAAATTAAGTATTTTATTACCCAATTTAGGTTAAGTATTACCTATTCAAGCTAAGTATTTTATTACCAATTTAAAAATATTACTAGCTATTATAAGCTAATTTGCCCAGTGCATATATTTTTAGGAACTATTTATACCTGATAATATGTATCTGCTTTTAAAAGTAACTGAATATCAGATTTTTCTCTTTGTTTTTAATTTTCATTTGGGAGGTTTCTTGTATTTTATAATCTGGTTAACAGAAAATATGCTTTCTTCTGGAAAGAGATCTTCAGATTTTATTTTATTTATTTTTTGGCCACACCAAGCGGCTTGAGGGATCTGAGTTCCCTGACCAGGGATTGAACCTGGGCCCTTGGCAGTGAAAATGCAGAGTCCTAACCATTGGACCACCAGGGAATTCCTGAGATTTTAAAATAGATGATTCTTAACCTTTTTTGAGTCCTAGACCCCTGTGAGAAAATGAAAGCACTGGTCTCTCCTCTAGAAACTTCACTTACTACCAACTTACATAGTATTTCAACAGAATTACATTTTTCCCTGAAGCCTATTTATGACCCTCCCTAGAAAAGTTGATAAATCCTATAAATAATGACACTTGTTACAGATAATAAACCATTGTTAATTCTAGATTACTTAAGAGTGGAGGGGTCTGATTAAGTTTTTACTACTGGTGATATGTTTTATGGTCTTGGAGTTTTTAGAATTAGTCATTGATTCTTACTTATTTGTTCAGATTCTCAGGTGTATTTAACCTTGGTTTTTTGTTTTTTGTTTTTTTTACTTTAGATTAGGCATAGTTTTTTTCTGGCTTCAATTTGTGACTGTATTAACTTAGATGGCTATAATAAAACATCCCTACTCTAAGATTGTTCAATAACTCCTAATTCAGTGTTAACCAGGAAAGACTATTACATTAGTTAATGTTTGATGATAGCAACTGATAATCAAGTTTTTAATACTATTTTAAAATACGTAGTTTTTTGCCTTAATAGATTGCTATACCTATTGGGATCCATTTTGATATGTTTGTTGAAGACTAATTTGACTACATACTCAATTAAATAGAAAAATGATTAAATTTAAGATATTAAATAGTAGTAGGATGGGTTATAAAAGGGATATGAGATAAATTGTGGTGGGTCTTCTATTACATAACTACCTGTTCCTTTAGTTCTGTAAAAGCATTATCACTAGTCCTGAATTTAAATTAGGAGGCATACTATAATATTTTTACCTAACAAAATGTGTAGTCCTTTTTGGTACAGTTATGTCTGCACCTTTGCACTGTTACCACAAAACAGAGTAAGTGAAGGGTTAAGATAGAGTACCTGATATGGTTTGTGATACCTAATTTTCCTATACTGTTATCAAAGTACCAATGTAGGTGAAGTCATTTTTAGATTACATTTAAAAGAAGTATTTAATTTTGATACTCTATGCTCTAATAAAGGAAGTTCGTTAAAATACTATATATGTCTGAATGTAAAAAAAATGATCCTCAAGAGAAAAAGGGAGTTTCCCTTTCTCAATTTATTTCAAACAACAAGCAGCATTGTTTTCAGAAAACACTGTTGGGAGAGAGTCCTTACATCATACAAAACTTGCTGGATATGCCAAGAATGAAAGGCCCTGACTGCCCTATACCCAGGCCATTTCTCAGGGTTATGTTTGCAGTGAGAAACCTGGAGGGATGAGGTAGTATCTCCTTCCCAGGACAGAGAGCAGGCCTGCTTATAGCTTGTTATAAAATGGGTGGATTCCCAAGTTCAGTGTAACACTACCCATGGTATATACCTCTCCTGTAACATAACCCACGGTATGTACCTTCTGTGTCATCCTCAGGGGACTTGGCATGGAAGGAGACTTGCTGCAAACACACTGAGGCTTGCTGCTTGCTTTGTCTCTGACCCAGGAGTCTTGTGTCTTCTGCCAGCATCCATGAAAGAGCAATAGGTTAACTTATTAGCTTGTAATAAAATCTCAGACCCAAGAGACACATTAGCATGAAACAATCTTGGTAAATGAAAGTTTAGGAAGCTTGTAGAGTTGACCTTAAATAATCAATTAAAATTTAAAGCAAAGAAATTTAACACACACTAGAAATTTTCTTCCTGGAGATACAAGCTCAGATTTACAAGTTGTGAATGCCAATGTAATTCAAACCTTTTAGAGATCACCAAAAAAAAAAGCAGTATAGTAAGTATGTGGTTCTAGAAATCATGAACATGTACCTTTGGTACTAATGAAATAAACAGCTATCCAGATGTTGGGCAAAGAAATATTGTGGCTTGGAATAGTTTCCATGGCCAGAATTATACATGAATTCAGAAAAATTCTGTATTTGGAAAATCTTGGGACAGAAGTGAAGATGATGTGCTCTGAGTTAGATAAAATTTATTGAACATCACGTGAAGAATTTATATAAAGTTATAAAATGTATATAGGAAAAAGTCAATATTTCTAGATTAATATTTTATAGAATTTGTGAATAATATGTACCAGTTACTACATAATAAAGCATAATTATTTTATTTGTAGCTCTTGAAGTTTCTGTGTAAGTATGCCAAAAAATGTTTTAATTTTTTCATTATAGAAGTTAGAGGTCATTTTATATTTGTGGTATCCTTGTATTCAGGCAGTGTGCCTCTAACCTAGGTCTCTGCCAAGTTAATTTACTGTTTTCCAATTTTATTACTAGCTGTCAAATCACTATAGCCTCAGTGATGCTTTAAAACTTCTAGAATGTAATTTTTCAGAAATACTGATTTTTTAATGATGTTTTCTTCACATTTATCACTAGTCTCTCCTTTCTTGTTTTCATCCTTAATACTACTAAAGAGAGAAAGATTTTTCTATGTATATGAAGTTCCAGAACATAGTCAATTATTTATCAGTGTATTATATATATGATATATATATGTATATCATATATATGTATATGTATGTATGACTCCAACATTTGATTCGATTCTTGATAATACGGTGTTTTTTTTTCCTTTCAAGATCAGTCTTATTGAGTATTGGGGCTCAAATTTATCAATGTTTTTAAAAGAAAACCAAAATACATTTTTCTAGTCCCAGAATTTTAATACTCACATTTGTATTGAGGGATGTTTTTACTTTCTGTCTACTTCTAATTTATTAGGTGAAATTTTTATTTCTGTTTTATACTATCAGTTTATTTATTATCAAATATTTATTGAACCAGGCAAGATAGACCTGAGGATATAATGATGAGCCAAAAAGCATTACAGTTTCTACCATCTTGGCACTTAGTAGAGGAACCAAACATCAAAGAATCACACAAATAAAAGTTAGAACTCTGGAAAGCTAATTGCATATCGTTCTCATGGAATGTGACTTGGTATAACAAATGTTCACTCTTCATTGAACTAAACTGTAGTTAACTGTTAACTATTATCTGTGGCAAAATTAAGAATGACAGTGTGAAAAACACAAAGCTGTAGATAATTTTAAAATGCTATTTTTCTCATTAGAAAGCAGTAGTTGTTCCGTGGCATGTGAGATCTTCCCGGACCAGGGCTCGAACCCATGTCCCCTGCTTTGGCAGGCGGATTCTTTTTTTTTTTAATCTTTTCTTTTTTTTAAATTTATTTATTTTAATTTATTTATTTTTGGCTGCATTGGATCTTCGTTGCTGTGCGCGGGCTTTCTCTAGTTGCAGCGAGTGGGGGCTCCTCTTCGTTGCCGTGCGCGGGCTTCTCATCGTGGTGGCTTCTCTTGTTGCGGAGCACGGGCTCTAGGCGCGCGGGCCTCAGTAGTTGTGGCACACGGGCTTAGTTGCTCTGTGGCATGTGGGATCTTCCCGGACCAGGGCTCGAACCCGTGTCCCCTGCAATGGCAGGGAGATTCTTAACCACTGCACCACCAGGGAAGTCCCACACTCTCTTGATTACTGCCGCTTTACATTAAGTCTTGAATTCTGTAGTGTTAGTACTCCAACCTTGTTCTTCTTCCTTAATATTGTGTTGGCTGTTCTGGGTCTTTTGCCTCTCCATGTAAACTTTAGAATCTGTTTGTTAACATTCACAAAATAACTTGCTGGGAGTTACTGGGATTGTGTTTAATCTATAGATCAAGTTGGGAAGAACTGACATGTAGACAATATCGAGTCTTTCTATCCATGAACATTAATAATTTTTACTAGAAGGTAGAGAAACTAAAAGTCTGGTCAGTTATGAATAGCTGTAACAAAAGATCTGGTTATATAGAAAGTTGAAACTATGGACTGAATTATCTGTTGATTTTACTTCTCTATTTTCTTCTTTTCCCTAATCTCTATGGATTATTAAAATGTGTTTATAGTGTTACATTAAAGAGCTAAAAGACTGTGTTTTTAAATCTTTGGGAATTTTATTTAAACTGACAAAATGTAGGTTTTAAAATTCCCTGAGCTTCTCCAAAGAGATTTGTAACAAAACACTTATAGCAGTAGTTCATAGAATTACAATATGAACATTATTACTAATACTTACTGGTTCCTAAACAAGCACAACATGCTAATAGAAGTTGATCTTTAATGGATGATGATTCAACCATTCGGTTTTTGTTTTTTTTTTTGGTTTTGGTTTTGATTTTACTTTTTTTTAAACTTTTTAATTACTTTTTCTCTCTCAACCATTTGTAATTTACATAAGTTGTTTGATTCATATATATTTAATTGTATCTCGTTATGATTGTCTACTTTTGTATTATATAGTTTTAGAAAATAAAGAAGAGTTCTGCTGTTCTGTGTGGCATCTGTCACCATATTTCTAGAAAAAGTGTTTAGGCACTTTCAGTCCTTACGTCCCAGATAAAACTCTTAATTTTTTAATAATATAACGGTATTATAGAAATTAAGCCTTTCTAGTGTCTAGATTGCCATTCCATTTACAAATTTAATGTTATACATACAGTGTAGTGTATAATTAGAATGTACTTTATTTTATTTTTTATAGTTTTTACCCACCTATTGATGAACCAGTTATTGGAAGTAAAAATATTGATCTGTCAGGACGACAGGAAAGAAAACAGATCTTCAAAGGGAAAACATTTGTCTTTCTAAATGCCAAACAGGTAATGTTGTAAGCTAAATTTTTGTAAAGAAAATGTTATAAACTAGGATAAATTATTACTGTTGTCAATAGTTGTTAATGCACTTCCTTTTGAGATTTTGTGTAGAAGTGTGAAGTGAGATAAAAAACTACCCAGGCACCAGAACTTGCCCAGCGTTCATGTATATGACTATGGCATTTCTTAATATCTCTTAATTGGCTTATTAATTAAGTTTATATAAATACGTACAAGGAGGAGACCAAAAACTTTGGTTTAAGTTCTAACTTGTTCGGTTAGTAAGCAGCTGTTGAATGTCTTCTGTGTGCTGAAATGAGAGTTCCAGGAGTTAATGTTACAAGTGGAAAAATCATGCAAGTAAACCCACAGTTACAGTACTGTGTGAAGAGGAGCTGTAGATGATGTAAGGATTCCAGGGCTGCAGTGGTACCTGGTGAACTAGGGATTTTCTCAGAGTGGAAGCTCAGATTGTCCTCTCAGGAAGTATTATAAAATCAATTCTTCTTCAATTCTGCTTATATTTCACTTCCCAAATCAAATTCTTATAATTTTAAGAATGTATTCAAGACATTAATTATGGCTATTTCATTACTTTTTTTCTTTTTCTTTCCATTTTTAGCATAAAAAATTAAGTGCAGCAGTTGTATTTGGAGGAGGAGACACTAGGTTGATAACGGAAGACAATGAAGAAGAAGATAGTTTCTTTTCAGCTCCTGGAACTTGTGTTGTTGATGTAGGAATAACAGATTCACAGACCTTAATTCCTGACTCTCAGAAAAAATGGATTCATTCCATTATGGATATACTGCAGAGGTACAGAATTATTCTTTATTAGTTAAAAAAAAACAGGGCAAGTAGGTGATTTTATATGTAACTTTTTTTGCACTCCACATAATAATGTAAAGGTATATACAAGAATTATTGTAAAGATTTTATTGTGTATGGTACTTGGAAATTTATTGTGACTTAGTATGCTAGAAATAGAATATATTTATCCATGACAGTTTTATCTCAATATTTGTTTTCTGCCGCTTTTTTGTTACTTTAATAGAATTTGCAGAATATACCTCTCTTAAAAAAGCAGTATTTGTTTTTCTCTAGAATATGTAGTTGAGTAAGTTAAAACTCAAATGTAAAATTGTTCTGAAATAGCCTCAAGCTGGAATGTATTTTTCCCTTGATTATTATCCGTTGAAAATTTGTATAAAAATTACTCTATTATGGCTATATAGGCTGTTATGGGAAAGCAGGAAAGAAAGTATCAAGTATCCTAGAATAGTGTTTGTAGTGTGGAGAGGCGGCAGTTTGAAAGCACTAAAGCAAGGATTTTTTTCCTGGACTCTTTACTGGTGTTAATAATCTTAGCATTTTTGAAGCACAAAGTAAAAAAATCAGCCTTGGCAGTCCGTTGACTGAATTTCTATTCACCTAGTAAAAAATAGTTAGGGCCGGGACTTCGCTGGTGGTCCAGTGGCTAAGACTCCGCGCTCCCAGTTCAGGGGGCCTGGGTTCGATCCCTGTTGAGGGAACTAGATCCCACATGTCACAACTAAAAGACCCCGCATGCTGCAACTAAAGATCCTGCATGCTGCGACTAGAAGATCCTGCACGCCACAACTAAGACCCAGCGTGGCGAAATAAATAAATAAATGTTTAAAAAAATAGTTAGGGCCTAGGGTATTTATATGTCTAAAAAGTCTATACAAATAAGCTCTCCACAGTATTCATTTTTCCTGACCCAGGAGTCTTTCTGACCATGAAGATTGCTTTTTTTTTAAATGGGTTTGCCAAAGTAAAAGGTAAAATTTCAGTCATGTGTCTCATAAATATTTTGCTTAAAGGAGATGTGTTAACTGCTGTGAAAAAGAAAATATTTGTTTAACAAAAATACTATCTTACTACTACAACCAAAATATACTGTGATTCTATTGTGTTTTAGGCACTGGGAATATAATGGTTAACAAGATAGCTATGGACCCTGCCACCACTGGAGCTTACTGTCTAGAGGAAAAGACAGATAAAGACAAGTAAACAGATAACTACAAATGTGTATAAGAAAACAGAATAACAGGGCAGAGGGGAGAAGTTTATTTTAAATAGAGAAGGCTTCTTTCAGGCAGTATTTTACTTATGACCAGTTTACCAGTCTTTAAAAGCCATGCTGAACAATAGCAATAATAGCTTACTTACATAATACTATATACTGTAGCAGGTCCTGTTCTAAGAGTTCTACATATATTAAGACATTTAATCCTCATACAATCATGTGTATTTTTACTGTTATGGTCCCCATTGTGCAGAGAGGGCAAAAGGGGATTTGAGTAGAACACAGGGAGCTAGCAGAGGAGCCAGGATGTGAACGCATGCAGTCTGGTTCCAGAGTCCATGCTCTTTACCATTACATCTTGCTGCCTTGCTGGAGTGAGAGGTTGCTCAGAGGCTGGTGACTTGATCATGAGATGACATTTTGTTCTGTAGTCTCTGGCTCCTGTTTCAATTTGTTCTTGGAGAGAGGACAATTTTACAGTTTGAGAAAGACTATCACTTAAAATAACACCTGTCCATTTAGTCCAAGCCATTGATAGCAATTGAAGGTACAGTTATATCAAACCAGTAAAGTCAGCTATTGACTGAATTTCAGACAATAGGGCAACATTGGGATTGGTTAGTGCCATGGCGCTATTGATTAGTTGTCAGAAGTGGGTATAGGATATCAGTGATTAAAATTAAATATCTCTGAAAAAGATTAGATGTCTAGGGGAACAATATAACCCTGATTTTTGTTCTTGCTGAGATATTTTCCCAATGTCTTAGCCCATATTTGGGACCTCTTCCTGTTACTAATTTAATTATTTTCTCTTTATCCTCTCCTCCTTTGCCTTATCCTCTTCTCACCTGTTCCACAGCTTTGCACAAAATTGAATGAATCATAATCTTTGGATCATGATACACTGTCATCACTGAACTATAAATAATACACATTCATTTTGTTCACTAATTATTTAATTAGTTATTTTAAATAAATTTTTATTATTGTAAACTGCTACTGAGATTATCTTTGTATGTTTCCTATTGGTACTTGTGCAGGATTTTCTTTGGGATATATTACTGCATTACTAGGGTTAGAACACTCAACAGTATCAAACTGTTTTCCGCTTTATACTCCCACCCACGGTATATAAGAGATTAAGTTAGATGCACATCATTTTCAACAGTCGGTATTTTCAGACTATCATTTTTGCCAATTTAGTGGATATATAATCATATCTTGTGATTATGATTTGTATTTCCCTGATCACCAGTGATGGCTAACATTTCTTCAAAAGTTTATTAGATGTTAATTTTTCCATCTTTGTGAAATACATGTCTCTTGCCCAGTTTTCTATTGGGATAATTGTATTCTTTTTTTGTTTTAAATACAGATTTCCCCTGTTTTATGTGTTCTTGTGTGTGTAGTGTACATGTGTGTATTTAGTTCTATATAATTTTATTACATGTGTAGGTTCGTGTATTCACCATAGTTAAGATACAGAACAGTTCCATCACCACAAGAATCCCTCATGTTGTTCTTTTATAACCACACACCCCTCCCTACCTCCCCCTGCCTGTCCCTAAACTTTGGCAACCACTAATTTCTTCTTCATTTCTAAAATTTATTATTAAAAAAGTGATATATAAATGAAATCATACAGCATGAAACCTTTTAGAATTTTTTTTTTCACTCACCATAATTCCTCAGAGATTCATCTAGGTTTTATGTATCAGTAGTTCATCCTTTTTTATTGCTGAGTAGTGTTTCATGGTATGGATAACCATGGTATGGACATTGTCTCTTTAATTACATTTTCTAGTTTACTGTTGATGTATAGAAATTCAGCTGACATTGATATTAATCTCATATCCCACCACCTTGTTGGACTCCCCTTTTATTTCTAATACTTTATAGTCTTTTTTTGTATAAACCATATCATCTGTAAATAATATTTCTCTCCTCCTTTTTAATCCTTTATGCCTCTGGTACTGCTCTCTTTTATTCTCTCTCTTGGTTTTGGACCAACTGGGACATCCAAAGCTGCTGGATAGAAGTGGTGATAGTAGCCACATTTATCTCACTATTGACTTTAAAAGTAATGCTTCCAGAATTTCCCCATTTAAGATGATGTATGTCTGTATAACATGATTATTAAATGTGTATTTTGTTTTATATAGCCAATCTTTGTAACTAATTTTCATGATATAATGTATGTATAGTTTCAAAAGTATTAGTAGGGTAGTAAAATATCAATTTTGAATTGCCTGAAATACAAGTAGGTGTGTGTGATCACTTGATGATAATACTTTTTAAAATCTTTTTTTGTGTGTTATTATAAATTCACTTAGAGTTCAAGTCTAAGTTAAACTAATACATACAAAACAATGAATGTTAAGCATTTGAAAAATACCTTTTAAACTACTACAGCCACTTAAAATACATATACATATGTATATTTTACATATTCTGTAGTATGGATATACTATGGTTTGTTGAGTCATCCATCCATTGAAGGACGTCTGCATTTTTCCAGCTTTTGTTACAAATAAAGCTGATATGAACATTCGTGTACAGGTTTCTTTGTGAACATAAGTGTTCATTTCTCTGGAATAAATGCCCAAGAGTGCAGTTTCTGGATTGTATGGTAATTGCATATTTGTGTGCCTTTTTTTTAATTTGTAGGAGTTTTTTATATATTCTTGACATTAATCCTTTTTTCACTTTTATGTGATTACATAAAAGATTGCAGAATCTGTTACCACTTTGTAAATTATCTTTTTATTGTGTTGATGAATGAAAGCCCTTAATTTTAATATCCTAAAATTTAACAATCTTTCATAGTCAGTGCTTTTTGTATTTTGTTTAAGAAATCTTTTTCTACTCATAGATCAAAAAGTTATTCACCTATATTTTTTACTAATTTTTACTAGTATTTTGATATTTTGTTTTTGAAATTTATTTTTGATCTATCTGGAATTGATTCTGTTTTATACCAAGGGACCTTACATGCATGGGAATGTTTTTGGCCTTCTTTTCCATTGAGCAATATGTCTCTTCTTATACTAATACCACGTTTACCACATTGTCTTAATTACTATAACAGTTTAAGTCCTCATATCTAGTAGGACAAATATTTTCTTTCTGCTCTTCTTCAGAAGCATCCTGGCTATTCTTGGCTTTTTATTTTTCCATATACATTTTAGAATCATCTTTTTAAAAACTTAACAGAAAAACAAACGTTAAGCATTTGAAAATGACCTGTTTAGCTACTACAACCACTTAAAATATCTCTACAATAAGTATTAAAAGGAGTTTTAAAGCTCTTAAAATTTGAGGTGTAGTTTCTATATAGCATTATTAAGTTATATTAAATTATGTTTGTTTGATAAAATCAGTCATTATTCACATTACAGAATAACAGAAGATAGGTTCACCATAAGATTCCTTTAATAAGAAGATTCATTAATACATGTAAATTTGGTAAAATGATTTGATTTACTAACATACGTATAGATGTAGCTTATTTCTAGTTCTTTGTACTTTTCTCCCTCCTTATCCTTCTCCCCTCTTTTTCTCTCTTTTAAGTTTTATCTTAGGATTCTAGTAATCATAGATTTGCTTTAAAAAATCTATTTTATTGCTTCATCTGGGTATTACTATTATTCTGAAAATTATAGAGTTTTAGAACTGGAAGGATCTGTATCCTTTACTCTAGACCTTTATTTTACAGATGAAATAACTGAATTACTAAAAGGTGGTGAACTTGCCCAATGTAGCATTGCTCCAGTGAATAAGCTAGTACTATAGGTATTTGCAGTTCTCTCTGTACCATATAATTGTGATATCACTTTGGGGGGGCGGAAAAAGATAGATTCAGTTTGACATCATCTTAATAAAAGTTGTTAGTTTTAATATAGCATCATACTTAAACTATTTTATTCTAACAGGCAGGGTCTTAGACCTATTCCTGAAGCAGAAATTGGATTGGCAGTTATTTTCATTACTACAGAGAATTACTGTGATCCTCAGGGCCAGCCCAGTACAGGTAATTAAAATACTATTTTATTGATTCTTTAGCAACTTTATTGTGTAAATTGATGATTGGCTGTATGTACATTATTTTTTAAAATATTTATTTATTTATTTGGCTGCATCGGGTCTTAGTTGTGGCACGCGGGATCTTTGTTGCAGCATGCGGGCTCCTCTCTAGTTGTAACGTATGGGCTCTAGAGCGCACGGGCTTTGTTGCCCCGCAGCATGTGGGATCTTAGTTCCCCAACCAGGTATCGAACCCACGTCCCCTGCATTGGAAGGCAGATTCTTAACTACTGGACCACCAGGGAAGTCCCTGTATGTACATTATACTTGCCAGGGGTGACCATCTTCACCGTCTTTTAAAAGTCATATGTTTATCTGTTCATTTATTCATTCGATAAATATTTATGGCTGCCAAGTACTAGGCACAGTTGTAAGTACTGAAGATACAGTGGTGAATAAAGTAAACAAGATACCTGTTATTGTGAACTTTATATTCTAAAAGTCAGGATTCAGACAGTTAACAAGCAAACAAACACATCTGATAAGTTCTGTTAAGGCCAAGTACAAAGAGAAAGCTAAAACAAGATGATGTGATAATGACTGGGAGTAGGCTATTTTAGATTGGTACTCAGGGACAGTCTCACTTAAGATGTCATATTTGAGCCTCACATGTCCTGAATGATGAGAAGAGGCAGCCATGGGAGGATATGGATAGCAGAATTCCAGGTAGAAGGAACAGACCAAAATCGTGTCTGTGTGGAGAATGGATTCCAGGGGTCCAAAATGGAAGTGGGGATATGAGTAGAGGCTGTTGTGGAGGTCCAGGTGAGAGAGAGCCTAGTGCCTTGGACCATGATGGTAGTAGTAGAGATGCAGAAAAGCAAATAAATTCAGGCCAAATTTTGGAACTAGACCCAGCACATCTTGCCTGTGGAGGATTTAGAAACAACTAATCTTTTGGCATGAGTAACTGGTTGGGTGGTGATGCCATTTACAGAGATGAAGAATACATATTATAATCATCTCAGTGTTGACTATCACAAAAGCCAGTTTACTCAGGGCAGCTATTACCCCTTGGTTTTTTAAAACTCATTCCCCTACTTTTCTTGATAAGCTGATGTTGCCATCAAGAAGATGGTTCATTTATTCTTTCCTTCTCGCTTCTTTACCTTAGATATTTTTATGTTTATTCTTCCTCGTAACTTTTCTTTGTCTAGCTATGTGTGCATCCATTTGGTATTTCTTTATACATTTATTTGCCTCCTAAGTTCTTTTTATAGCTATTTGTCAGCAGTTATTGGACTTTGGCTAAAAGACGAGTTAGGACAGCACTACCTAATTATACACTCCAGGGGGTATCATTTACATTGTAGCCCACTGAATGGCACCTATAAAATTGGACAGTGTACCTCCTGATTAGTAATTATAGCTGCTGTCTCTTGAGTTTGCGGAGACTGAAGTATGTGCTTTACACAAGGCATTACAATTTAATCTGCAAAACAGTCCTTTTAAGATAGATGACATTGTTTGCATTTTACAGATGAGGGAACTGATGTACAGAGAGGTTAAGAAATTAGCCAGAGGTCACATAGCAAATAATTTGATTCAAACTGACTCTTTAAGTCAAAGCTTTTATGATATTATTATACTGCTATTATGATTGATGGTGTGGGGGTTACTGGGAGCAGATGTAAAAGGATAAACAGACTAGTACTTGGATTTTATGACCTGGTTAAGAATGTTTATTCACCTGATGTCTGTACACTTTTCCATGAGTACACTACATATGTTTCTGTCTATACATGGGTAACCTTCAAATACAGTTTTAAGAGCTTGTGAAGTTTCCATAATAATTGTGATATGGTGAATGTTTCCTCAAAATTCATGACTAACATTCTCAGAATTTATCTTTAGAGTCAGAAGTTAAAGACCAACTCTTCAACCTCTCTTAGAGAGAAAACTACTTTGATGTGGATACCAAAAGTGAGCCATATTCTTATAGAAGCTGTCCATTAGAAAGCTCCACAACCCTTTAGAAATAGCATGTACTGTAGATTCTATTTTGTTGATTGTATATTTCTGTTCTGTTACAGAAAAAAATAAAACGCTATGTGTAATTTCAGACTTTAACAACACAACAAAAAATATGTAAAAATAAACAATCATTGGGTCTATGTGAGTATCTCCCCTTGTCCCAGGTCCCTGTTTGGAACAGCTGTCCTCTGCTCTCTTTTAGAAAACTAGTCTCAATTAGATATGTGCTTCAGAAACATTTTTTAAAAATTCAAGTTCACATTCTCTGTATTCCAGGATATTCTGGGATGCAGCCAAGGCATCAGATTTTTTTGGTTTCTTTTGCTTGATTTTAACCTCCTGTTTGTCATAGAAACTAGGGAAGGACTGAACTAGAGAGGAGCCTTCTTTTATATAAATGGAGGAGGCACTCAAACTATAAATTTAAGTCATTTTTTACTCATACAAGACTTGAAATTCTTCCTCTGCAGCTTCTGCTCAAGAGGTCTGCTACCATCCCTTCTCACAGCCACTGCCCTATTTAACCCTCCGTGTCTTTATTTCCTGAGGGCTGTTCTAACTGCCCTCATTAAGGTCCTGCCTCCATATTCATCTCTACAGTTAATATTTCACTTTGCCACTAGAATCACCTTCCCTTCTCCTAAAAACTTTTACTAGTTCTCATTATCTATAGAATAAATCCCTAAGCCCTTTGTCTAGACTTTCGAGCCTTCAACAGTTTAGCTGTAGCCTATCTCTTCCCATCCTCATCTTTTTTTAATATACTTCCCTACAGAATACATATGCCATATTCTTTTATGTGCCATACTCCTTGACCTTGCTCATCATGGTCCTTGTTCCTAGAATGCTAGCACTGCTCTTCAAAATCTGACTCCTTCCACAAATGCTCACCTCTTTCGTGAAGTTTTTCTAGGTTTTTTCCTCTCCCATAACTCTTCTCCAAGTCAGGTTAATTATTTTGTTTTTTTATACCCCAGTAACTTTTTTTTTTTTGCCTTCCAGTTAGAATTTTTTCCTACTTTGAAACATAACCAGTTGTTTCCATGCCTCTTTCAGCCACTACACTGATTATAAACTCTTACTAATTTTGGATTCTCTGACATCACCAAGCCCAATACTTGTTTGTAGTTGGTATGAATATTTGCTTAATTGAACTAAGTTATTGGTACACAAGATTATGTTTGCTAGGGTGGAGCAGCAAAATTTTATCATCCACTGTTAGAAATGTATTTATGGCCAGAAGGTCCTTAAAGATCATCTAATCTTTCTATTAAAAGGTGAGAGACCTCAAGGCTGAGAAAAGTTAAGGTCCCATACATAAAACAGCCAAGACAATCCTAAAATTGGGGTTTTGTGACTGCTAGACCAGCACCTTTTCTATTGTGTTATTTCATATGGAAACAAGGTCATAAGGAATTGATTAAAAATCTACATTATAGTTAGTAGTATTATTTCTTGCACATATTCATAGGTAGGTCTGTGTGGGTTCCAAGTCATAGACATCAGACTTAACAAACAATTTTAGAACACGGCTAGTTTTGGGGGGAACAGTGAATGCATGTCTTCTTTCCTCCCTTTTTCTCCTTTGTTTCCTCCTTTCCTTCCATATTCATCCATTTATCTTTCAACAAGTATTTATTGAACATTGTTATATGCCTTTAATTACTGTAAACACTTGGAATAAAGAGGTGAGCAGAGTAGAGCAAATCCCTACCCTCCTGGTATTTTAGCAAGGAGAATATTATAAATAATCTTATTGACAGACATTAGTTATTCTGCATCATTAGATTCAGCTTATAAGTATTTCTTTTAATGGTTATATACACATTTGTAATTATTATTTTTTGCAAACTGTGCAAGCTAAGATGAATTTTAGGGATATGTATGTATAAGGAAATGCCAGTGAGCTAAGGTGGTCATATAAGGAGAGTGGCAGAAGTAAGTTAAATACCTGAATTTGGAATCAGTAATAAACATTTATTAAACACATCCTATGTCATGAGGAGCTAACAGAGTGGTAATTTAGCTTTGATACTTAGTAAATGTCAACTTAAAATTTTTTTTCCGTTAATTTAATTCTGTTAACTTATTTATATCCATTATATACCAAACATTGCTCAGAGATTAGAGATACAGAAATGAGCAAGACTCAGTCCCTGTTCTCAAGGAGGTTCCAAGTCTAATAAGAGAAAGTAACAAGTAAACAAGTACGGTATAAAGTGATGATAACAGCTAACACTTGCGTAGTCCTTATTATGTTCCAAGCATTTTTCTAAGTGCTATCCATATATCAGTTCACTTTGCCCTTAAAACAATATGTGAGGAAGAAACAACATGTAATTATCCTCATTTCATAGATGAGGAAACTAAGGCATAGAGAGGTTAAGTAATACAGGTCACGCAGGTAGTGTTAAAAAGTTAGTAAGAGTGTGTTAACAGTTAGTAGAGTGATGTAAAGGGTGGTATGGGATCCAAAATGAGGGGCATCTAATTCAATGTGGGAGGTTCAAGAGAAGTATTCCAGAAGAGTGGCACTTGAATTAAATTGCTGTTCTGATATATAAAATGATGAAGTAATCATTTTGGTTTTCTGGAGTAGCCAAAAAATTTATGTCTAAAACTGTTCATCTCTTCTTTTCAAATAGTATATTCCTTCTAAAAATTAAATTCACATTGATTTTGATTTGTGTAGACGGTAGAGTAGATATACTTTCTGTGGGGGAGAAATTTTAATTTTTTGGTCTCCTGACTAAAGCATAGTTTGAATTAGAATTTAAGTTGAGTTTATTTTTATTTAAGTTGATAATAGTTTAATATGAAGGATTTGATGTGGCTTTAAAATGATTTGGTTCAGATAAGCCCATCACAGATGCCAACAGGCTGCTGCTTATAGGCTGTTTTGTTAAGTATTTGACTGGAGACAACTGTATGCTATAGTTAATTCTCTCAACATGGCACAGTCCTAACAATTCTAAGTGACCAAATGTCCATCTTGTGTCTAGCAGTTGTGATTCTTTCTTTCACTTCTGTGATTTACAGGATTGAAGACAACAACTCCAGGTCCAGGCCTTTCCCAAGTCTTACCAGCCAATGAAAACTTAATGCCAGGTGCCCCAGTGAATACTACAACATATGTAGCTGACACACAATCAGAGCAAGGAGATACATGGTAAAGCTTCATTGTTAATGAACTATTGTTATTATTCTATCAATAAATTAATAGTATATTCAAGAAGTAGAGTCAATGCCTGTATCAAGTCATCTCTTGGGAGATAAAGAATTGGGAGTGTGGGATGCCAGGGAAAATAATATTTTGGACAGGGTTTAGCAGACTTTTTATAAAGCATTAGAGGGACTTCCCTGGTGGCGCAGTGGTTAAGAATCTGCCTGCCAATGCAGGGGACATGGGTTTGATCCCTGGTCCGGGAAGATCCCACATGCCGCAGAGCAACTAAACCCGGGTGCCACAACTACTGGGCCTGCGCTCTAGAGCCCGCAAGCCACAACTACTGAGCCCATGTGCCGCAACTACTGAAGCCCGCACACCTAGCACCCATACTCCAAAACAAGAGAAGCCACCACAGTGAGAAGCCTGCACACTGCAAGAAGAGTAGCCCCTGCTCACCGCAACTAAAGAAAGCCCATGTGCAGCAACAAAGACCCAACACAGCCAAAAATAAATAAATAAATAAAAATGAAGCACTACAGAGTAAATATTTTTGGCCCTGTGGGCCACTGATCTCTGTCACAGCTACTCAACTCTACCATTGTAGGATTAAAGCAGCCATACACAACATGTAAATGAATGAGTGTGGCTGTGCTCCAATAAAACTTAATTTACAAAAACAAGTAGCAGGCCAGATGTGTCCTGCAAGCTGTAGTTTGCCAACTCCTGAAAATGATAAAGTTTTTTTTTTTTATTCCTTGCACATGTACATGGTAGACTACAAAGAATTATACTGTTTTATTTGTGACTGGTGAAATAAGTTTGAGATAAATTTGTTTCTATTATATGATGTTGCCTGTATGTGAACATTACTTATAGTTTTGGAGATACTTTATATGTGTGTACCTGGCTATCTAAATAATCAATATTTGTTCATAAAGGTAGTTTTTTTAGTGGTTCTCTATTTGAAGAGGGTTTTTTAAAATAGTTTTTTGGATTTTTTTTTTTTTTTTTTTGGAGAGCAAGGGTAGCTCATATGTATCCTATGGCATTTTTTCACTTAAGACAGTGTATTTTAAATAATCCATAATGAATTATTCATATTGGAAGATACTTATGAAAGCACTATATTAGACCATATTTAAATTTTCACTATACCTATGTTTTGTATTGAGATCATAACTTTTAAAAGAGAAACTACAAATTTTTTTAAAAGAGAACTTTTAATATAACTTTTAAAAGAGAAACTTAATTTTTTAAAAGTCAGTTGAATGACAACTTTGGGGTTTTTGGTGAAATAAGAAGAGCAAAAGTTGTATATATTCAACCATACATTGTAGAACTGTGTGTTTGTGTGTGTGTGTTTAAAATATTTTTCTGATGATCTAGAGTTCTACTCTAGAGTTCTATTCTAGAGACTGCCATCTGGTTGGAATATAACCATATCAGTTCATCAAAAGTGATCTAAATACCCCATTATATTTGAAATTGGAATGATAGCTTATTCTTTTCATAAATTTCCAGTTTTTATTAATTTTTTTACATGGAAATAATTTTAAAATTTTAAACAAAGCAAAAATCACTTCGGTATATAACCTGGTTTAATTTATAATAGGATACTAGGTTTTTATTCCATGTGTGTTTGGCAGTTTTTTATAGCGCATTCCTGACAGTATGTGCTATAGGGGATGAAGAAGAGAAAGATATGTCTTCAGGGAGGTTTGATGACAAAGGAGCTACTTTCTTGGGATAGTAAAATATATTCACTAAACTACTGTCTCAAGATAACTATATTCTAAAGCTGTATTACGTTCGTACTACTTAATGGACTTTGTTTCTGGATAAAAATTGCTATAAACGTGATTGTTTACCTTGCATTCTTTTCTTTTGCTGCAGTATGAATTTGAGTGAAAGGCCAAAAGAAATCAAAATCTTCGGAATGGAACAAAAATTCAGAATACCTTCACAAGAATCATCCACTGTGAAGGAACCCCACAAAGTAAACTCTAATAATAATAATATAGTATCAAATACTCTTGTTAGTATGAAAATCCCAAACTATCAGCTTTCACCAACTAAATTCCCAGGTGTAAATAAAAGTGGAGATCGGGCTTCTCAGCATCAGCAAACCAACTCCATCAAAAACTACTTTCAGCCATCTACCAAAAAAAGGTATAATTTTTAATAATACTGCTCTGTGTGTCTAAAAATACTAATATTTGTTATACGATTGTAGAATGGTACTAAGTCCATGTTCTGCTTAAGTATGCTTCTGTGGAAAGCTTTGAGCTTATTCCCTCTCAGAAATGTCCAAGTCTCTTTCTTCACTAAGGTCATTAGATACATTTTCCCTCAACTTTTTCCTTCTGTTGTTTCATTTGCTGTACTTCTCTTGAAGAAGAGGTTACCCACACCTCAGTTTTTTTGACCTACCTATTTCCCTTGGTCATGTCTCTCATTTCCTCTAGGACCATGCTTCATCAATTATTCTTAATTTCTAACATCTTTAATATCTTCTTCTAGGTCCTTTTCTTCTGTGTTCAAAGACTCTATCTCAGTTTTTAAAACCTTCCCTTGACTTGATTTGTTCCTCTAGCTACTGCCCTTTATCTTTTACAATCACTGTTAAACTTCTCATAAAGAGGAGATTATTGTTATTATTCCCGTTTCTGTATGAAATATTTCTTAACTCGCAATATTTCATCTTGACATGACATCCTTGAAAGTAATCATTGACACAAGTTGCCACCTCTTGTGGCCTTTTGGTAACACTCAACTCTTGAACGTTTGTTCTCCTTCTGGTCTCTTCTTGACTTTTGTGGTAGTGTCCTATCCTGGGGTTTTTTTTTGCCTCTCTGACTTTCTCCTTTGCTCCCTTTGAGGACTTTTTTTCCTCCTGCTATGTATATTGTACTTCAGGTTACAGATGATCAGTATATTTGGTCCTGGCTTATTCTTTAAGCATCACTTCTACTTTCCCACAGAAATCTGCTTTTTCCCCTAATCATAGGCCTAAAACTTTCTCCCCTGTCACTGCCTTGTATATATATTTTTGTTAGTAATTTACTTTGTCAAAATCTTTGACTGTTTCTCCTCTGCCTCCCCAAACCAGTAGTGCTGATTCTTATTTTCCTTGTCTTATAAATTCCTCTGTTTCCATCTGTTTGTGTTGCTAGCTCTCTGGTTCAAACGCTGATCGTTTAAATTATTACAAAAAACTTCTTGATTGGTTTATTTAGGACCCTGACATTAGATTAGTATTATGAAAATATCACTCTAACTGTTCCAGTTCAACATGAATCCAGTAAACTAGAGAGCAGAGACCCAAGTTTTTGTGCCCTCTGTGGGCCTCAGTACAGTTTAAATGAGTCAGGTATTCAGTACTCATTGAATGAATGATACAGTATTGTATAGAATACCCTTAGTCATATAGTCACATATTACTTGCAGTATATAGTTTATACTGTATTCTGGATTTAGCCACTTTGACTTACTATCTTGAATCTAGCTCTGATTAACCCATCAGGTTTTAGTCCCAGGGTAATTTTTCCATGTCCACAGGTTCCCTTCATTATAAAGTTAAGCTGTTGTTTTCTGACAAGTCTTTTGTATTTTATATTTTTCTACCTTTTCCTCCACACTGATTCATCAACTACTGTAACTTCCAGCAAAGAAGATAGACATTTCCCTATTGTTTAAGCCATGGAATTGACCAGTCCTATCAAAACAGTAGAGTGTGTATGAATTATGTACTGTTTTCAGATGTCTGTTTTTTTATTTCTGGTGAGATTGTTAATCAGTAAAACCAAGAATATTGTCAATTAAATGAAGAAGGGGGTGAATACTGCCAAACTAAAAAATTACTTAGCTGTGTTCATTTTCTGTTTTTGTTTTCTTCTCTCCTTTTTTGAACCTAAGGGAAAGGGATGAAGAAAATCAAGAAATGTCTTTATCTAAATCAGCAAGAATAGAAATGTCTTGTTCTCTTTTAGAACAAACACAACCTACTACATCCTCAGTATGGAACAATAAGGAGCAGCAGAATGAGCCTGTGGAAAAAAAACCAGATAACTCGTATGCAGATATAGATTTAAAATCCACTGTGAAAAATTCTGCCAATAAATCTCTCTCTACAGAAAAACTAAGATCAGAAAAAAGAAAAGAAATTGATGATTTAGCCATAGAAGATGAAGTATTGGAACAGTTATTCAAGAACGCAAACCCAGAGTTAGAAATTGAAGTGAAAGTTCAAAAACAAGAGGAAGATGTCAATATTAAAAAGCCGAGATTGGATATGGAAACAAATGGCACTTGTAATGATGAAGCAATACCAGAAAGTAACAAAATCTCTGTAAGTAACTTTTTTTTTTTAAACTTTATTTATTTATTTATTTATTTATTTTTGCCTGTGTTGGGTCTTCGTTTCTGTGCGAGGGCTTTCTCTAGTTGCGGCGAGCGGGGGCCACTCTTCATCGCGGTGCGCGGGCCTCTCACTGTCGCGGCCTCTCTTGTTGCGGAGCACAAGCTCCAGACGCGCAGGCTCAATAGTTGTGGCTCACGGGCCTAGTTGCTCTGCGGCATGTGGTATCTTCCCAGACCAGGGCTTGAACCCGTGTCCCCTGCATTGGCAGGCAGACTCTCAACCAGCGCGCCACCAGGGAAGCCCAACATTTTTTAATAAGAAGTATTGCAAATAGGAACTTAGAATGTTAAAAAGTACTTGAGGTATTTGTATTGACAGTATGAGCAGTCATGATGTTTATTTGGGGGAAAAAATTAGTATCTTCTACACCCAGTATTAAGTATAAGAATTTGTTGGTTGATAGGGTAAATGTTAAAAATACAGTGATTCTTTGACTATATATAATAAATGACAACAAATAAAACTTATTCATGATTTGTTTTTTTTAAAGAATCAATTTTATTTATTTATTTATTTATTTTTGGTTGCATTGTGTCTTCATTGCTGCACGTGAGCTTTCTCTAGTTGCAGCGAGCAGGGGCTACTCTTTGTTGTGGTTGTGGTGCTCGGGGGCTACTCTTCATTGCAGTGCACGGGCTTCTCACTGCAGTGGCTTCTCTTGTTGCAGAGCACAGGCTCTAGGCAGGCGGACTTCAGTAGTTGTGGCGCGCAGGCTCAGTAGTTGTGGCTCGTGGGCTCTAGAGCGCAGGCTCAGTAGTTGTGGTGCACGGGCTTAGTTGCTCCACGGCATGTGAGATCTTCCCGGAGCAGGGCTTGAACCCGTGTCCCCTGCATTGGCAGATGGATTCTTAACCACTGCGCCACCAGGGAAGTCCCCATGATTGTTTTAATAGATTTCCAGGCTGTACTATTTTATTATATCAGACATTTGGCCATGATGATAAGTATAGGAGGAGCTTTAATAGAGTAAACAGGCACAGAGAGATGAAGAAAGTTAGTAAAAACAAAGTATTTACTAAATAAATTTTTAGGATAGAACATGTATAACATCACTAGGGATTTTTAATTTTTATTTTTATCTTTAATGTTCTGTCCTCTTTTCCTGAATGTTGGTAATTTGTCTTACCCGCTTTGGTCTAAGAGAACTCTTTAGATTATTTTGTATTTTATGTATCATTAAGTTGCCTACTGTTGGTAGACTGGTTACCTCATTAGGTGAGAGCACAGATACAATGATTTGATAAGCATTTGTTGAGAACCTAGTGTGTATCAAGCACTATATAAATCTATAACTACTATTGAAAGATCAAAATATATGTCCTATTTAGCCTTTATACTGGCATCTTCATATAAGGTAGAAAATCCTCATTGTTTGTTATTCCTTATAAGTGAATACTTAATGCTGTTTTGTGGACCAGCTGCATCAGAATCACCTGGTGAGCTTTTTCAGAATAGGGATTCCCGGACTGAAGCCCCAGAGATCCTGATTCAGCACATCCAGTTTTCTTCCCAGGATAAGTTCCCTCAATGTATTGGTTAAGAATTACTTTTGCTGTCTTTAAAAATTCTAAAATCAGTGGCTTAAATAAGATAGGGCCAAGATTTACATGCTGTATAATGATATCAGGGAATATAATTATTTTATTTTGCTCTACGATTCTGCAGCATAATTTCCTTTGTTCTTATTTTACTATTTTAGAATTCATGACATTCTGAATAAAAATATGGTACAACATAAATATGTTGTAGCAGACGTTTGGAGAGTGAATAGCAACTCAATTGTGACACACTTCTGGATATACTAAAGTTAAATCACTGTATTTTAGCACTGTACTTTTTTAGTAAGAACCTTGTTAACAAAAGTAATTTTGCTTTCAATATAAGATAATTTTTTAAAACTTTTTATTTTGAAATAATTGCTGATTCACATGCAGTTGTAAGAAATTATATAGAAAGATTCCATATACCTTTCACCCTGTTTCCCCTAATTGTAACATCTTGCAGAACTTAAGTATAATATCAAAACCAGGAAATTGACATTGATATAATTCATCAACCTTACTCAGACAGTGTGAAATTATTTTTAATTCTTTCATTTTTACTGTTTTAAGAATTTGTTGTCTGAAGGTCCTTGTGGATACTCGTGGATTGAAAGAATTACACTTAATTTTTCTAGCCACAGAAGTGATTATCAGAAAAAATATTTCTTAATCCTTTCATTTAAAAAACTTTTTGCAGTTTTAAGAAGGCAAAAATGTCATACTTCTCTCTGGCATTGGATTCCTTAGCTGTATATCAGAAGGGCATTTTCTAAAATATATTGATGATAAAACTACCATTTTTCTATTTTGGGATTAAATATGGATTCTAGCATGTCTGTAAGATTTACTATAAGCTGAAATAGAAAGCTATTGGCTAGATACCCCTGCTAGGCATTTATCCTTGTGTAAATGACAACTGTGTCGGGGTCTTGGCCTTACTTTCAATTTCCCAGTCTCCATAAAATGCAAACATGTCTCCATATCCTTGTTAACATTCCTCCTCTTAACAGCACCCCCTGTCTACAGAATATCTCTTCTTCACCTCTTTCCACCCTTCTATTCTAAATTAAGGTTTCCTCTTCTCTTACCATATAGCATCTTTGAAAGCCTGACAATTATACCTACCACTTACTGGATACCATCATGCTATTTATAGCAACCTGCAGTGAAGTAGTACTATACACATTGAACAGATGTGGAAACTGCAGTGGGAGTTAAGTAACTTGCCAAAGTGACTTAGCTAGGTTTTGACAACTGAGACGAAAATGCAAGGTCCACCCTGTTCTTTTGGCTGTTTCTTTTGTCAGGTTTCTCAGAATGTCATTCATTCACTTATTTATTCTAGGCATTGGGTATGCTAACATGAAAGGCAGTCTGAGAGAATAAGTTTGATAGGCCTTTAGGAGGTAGAATCTCTAAGACTTGGTGATTGACTCAATATGAGAAATGAGGAGAGAGGAAAGAGTGTAGAAGTCCCAAGCTTGCAGTCGAAGGGTCTGGGTAGGCTGTAGTGTGATTCTCTGAGATAGGAAATAAAAACTTGCTCAAGAGGTTAAGCAAGTTTGAGGGAGTAGGACAGGATGGGGAAAATGTATGGGGGAGTAAAATGTTCTGATTGTAGTAACAACTTCCAGTGGGTAATGTATGTGAAAATACTCAGTAAAAGGGTGCATGGTAGGCTTGGAATAGAAATTTTTAATCTTACTACTGATAAATAGCATTAATTTTCTTCAGTCTCTAAGCAAGCACAGAGTACATCTTGCTTTTTCTTTCTAACTTTCTTCTTATTAAAATTTTTCTGAATTTTTATTACTGAATCATTGAAAATTTGATGTAAAATGATATGCCCCCCTATTGTATCCAAAGGAATTGTAGTTTTTATTGGAAGTATTAGAAAGCTATCTGTGTAATATACTTTTTTCTAGTACGTGGTCTGGATATATGAATATGAAGGATAGTATGATTTTATACAAGGCAGTCTCCATAAATATCTTGAACAATTAAAATAACTCTTTCATCTTGGATTAAGGATGACTTAACATTCAATTCTAAATAAATTTAGATAGACTTCTTTAAAAATTTGTTTTTATTTTTGACTGTAAAAGTAATACACGATCATGTAGAAATATGAAAACTAAAGAAAAACATTACAGTTTGTTGATAATCCTGCCATCTGCAGATAACCATAGTCAATATTTTGGCATTTTCTCTTTTAAATCTTATTTTTCAAATTGGACTCAAATGTTAATGCAATTTTATAGCCATTTTAAATTCATTTGTATTATGATCATTTCTCATATTACATTCTTTAAGTGTATAACCTGTATGAACTTAAATTGCTTCTTGTTCTTTACTCTTATAACTCATATGACAGTCTTTTTCTATGTATATTTCTAGTCTCATCTCATAGTTTCTCTAGGAAAGATGCTTGAAAGTGAAATAACTGGGTCAAGAGCATGAGTATCTCTGAGGTTTTCAGAAAGATACCATCTTATAACTCTTATGAGCAATATTTTTTATTTCTTTAGCAAGAATATGAAATTGGGAAGAAGTGTGAGCTCAAGAATCACTCTGGTCAACTAAAGAACTATCTGTGAGGGATTTGTATTTCGTTTTTATAAAGATTTGACTTGTATGGACCATCATTGCATCAATTTCTGTCAGTCTACAGTCTTAGGATTAATTGATTCTCTTTCTATAATTTTGGTCTATTTCATAATTATGCCTCCTCTGGAAATGGATAGATCATATTATAACCATGGTATAGCAAAAAGAGTATGGACAAAGCCTGAGTGTAATTCCCTGCCCTCTACTCCATAGATAGTGACCTTGAAAACGTGATTTTCACATTTATGAACCTCAAGTCTTTTGTTTATAAAATCAGGTTAACACTTTTACAACAGAGTTGTTGTTTATATCCAAAAGAGTAATGAAATATTTGTAAACTCTAAAACAAAATACAAAAGTATTAGGCCATTGTTATTTTGAGTTCCTGATTACATTCTGTCACTGTTGCATGAACCTTTTCTTTTTACTTTTCCCTTTTTTCTTCTCTCCCTAAGAAGAAAAGGACTAAGACTGTTTTTATCTTAGTCCTGTTAGCAACTTCCAAATGGATATATAGTAAAGCAGTTAAAAAAACTAAGATAGCCTTGAGCAGCTGTAAGAATGTGGATATGTAACTAGCTAGTTAGTTAATAGTAAGTGACATAAAGAATCTCTTCCAGCAACAGGAAGGAATCTTCAGGCTGATTTAATAATTATTAATCTGGAATAAAAAAGTGGCTTTCAGTTAATGAGGTGGTGTGCCCAGAATTAATGATTGATTTTTTTGAGGTGTCCAAAATAATAAAAAATATAAATTATTGAAAATCCAAGAAACCTTAAACATAGTATAGAGAACTTCTAGAATGTATTGTATAATAATCTCGGTGTATGGTTTTAATGAAAAGAAGCAGACTATTTCTTGCCAAGAAAATGTATACAAGAAGATAAATTGTTTATTGGGATGATTTTTATTAGAATATGCTACTAAATTTCAAACACTTTATGGTTTTTTAGCCTTCTCTCATAGATGAGTGTGTTATAAATGTTTCTAAAGTTGTAGAGTACTTGAGTAATTTTCTGGTTTTGAAATAGATATGATTTGATTTCAAGTACAAAGTTCAGGTGCCAGAAATAAACCTTTTTTTTTTTTTACTGTTTTTGCGGGTATTTGAACTTTTTTCTGTAAACTCCTAAATGACAAGTAATTTTCCTTTTCCTCCTAATTTCTTCTCTCCATCTTAACACCATTTAAGAACAATGATGAACTTCAGGATGATGGTGAGATGCTTCCAAAGAAGGTGTTACTGACTGAATTTAGGTCACTGGTGGTTCGTAACTCTACCTCCAGAAATGCATCCAGTGTAAATAATGATTATGGTGAACTAAAGAATTTCAAGAAATTCAAAAAGGTATGTATTCCTTTAACTAAAATATCACAAGAGGCCAGTGTTTGAAATGTTTTTAGAAATATGCTAACTAGTAATAAAAGCAGTTTATGTTGAAAAGTGATGCTATTTCTTCTGCTTAAAACAGTTAAAAACTACTAAGGACATAAACTGACACTTAAATGAATATATAAAACAAACTTTATTAAGGTTGAATTCTTTAAAGGATGCTGTTTACCTGGTTTTTTCTACCTTAAGCAGCAGGCTTTTGGCTGTATCGACAGTGTCCTCCTAGTTCTTTTTTTTTATGTCTTTTGGCCATGCAGCATGGCTTGCGGGATCTTAGTTCCCCGACCTGGAAACAGACCTGTGTCCTCGGTGGTGAACGCGTGGGGTGCTAACCACTGAACCTCCAGGGAATTCCCAGCTCCTCCTGTTTTCTAATATTGATCTGTGACTACCTGAAGAGGTTCTTTAACTTAGGACTTTGTGATGATAACAGATTTGTTCAAAATAACTGAGCACATTTAATAATGAAAACTAGGCATTTTATTATTACATGTGTATATTAAACAAAATATAAATATGTATACTGAATATCAGATCTGAGTTCCTCCTCCTTTAGGAACTGACAAGATATTCAAGAGAATATTTTTTTTCCTTTTTTTTTTTGAATTTTTGAATTTTATTTAGTTTTTATACAGCAGGTTCTTATTAGTTATCCATTTTATACATATTAGTGTATATATGTCAATCAGAATCTCCCAATTCATCCCACCACTACCACCACCCCCCGCCACTTTCCCCGCTTGGTGAACATACGTTTGTTCTCTACATCTGTGTCTATTTCTGCCCTGCAAACCGGTTCATCTGTACCATTTTTCTAGGTTCCACATACATGCATTAATATACGATATTTGTTGTTCTAAGAGAATATTTCTGATCCAGTCTGTATTAATGCATGCTTACTTCATGTTCAATAACGTGTTACAAAATCTCATGGTTAAATCAAAATTCAAAAGACATACTAATTTTTTTAATTAAGTTACCAAACAAAAATCAATAATACTCAATAAAAAGAAGCTTAACTGGATTGCCTCTAGTGAAAGAATTTGTTTGACTTTTTCTGTATATACTCAAATCAGTGAAACAGCTCTATTTCCTCTCACACTCATTTTCATTTATAATATATAAACATCTTTAGTACTTATATGTGATTTACAATCTTTGTTTTTTTTAAGCTTTTTTTAAAAAAAGATTGTCAATTTTTTAGTGCATTTACCAAGGTTTACTATTTAACAGGTCAAATTTCCTGGAGCAGGAAAACTTCCACACATCATTGGAGGATCAGATCTAATGGCTCATCATGCTCGAAAGAATACAGAATTAGAGGAGTGGTTGAGGCAGGAAATGGAGGTTAGTAGGAAGTAAGACCCAGTAACTTGTTTGATTTGTATTTTGATCCCTTGTGATTTCCTTAGAGCAAATTCTTCTTAAAACCAAACTTAAGATGAGTGACCTAAGGTTATTCTTTCAGAAAAATTCCTGAGTTACAGAGCATTAAGGTTAATTTGTACCTTTCTATAACACTTCATTAAGGGACTTCTAGATTTATTGATCATATCATATCCAATATGCCGCCTAAGCCTCAGGAAACCAAACCTCAGTTATAATGCTCTTTTGGGAAAATATGAACTGCTTTACAGCTCTCCATGTTAGAATGTGGTTTCCAAAAACTCGCTGTTTTACAGCTGTTGGCTACAAGTAAATATTTATAAACTACTATAATGAGAACTCACAGGGAAGAATACAAAAATATGCTTCTTTTACTTTCTCCCTGGGTGTTTTGAGTCCTAGTGTATGTTATATAACAAGACTGTCCATGTGATCCATAATTCTTTCAACCCCTTACTTTTTTTAAACTGGTGAATTTGATAAAAATTCATTAAAGTTGGGAGCTTTTTAATATAGAAGTACTATGTGGAAGTTAAGAATTCAGAAACACATGACCATTGAATTGAGAGATAATCAGAGTCCGTATCCAAAGGTAGAAAGTCTTCTTCTTAGTCTTTGTGATTATCCAGTGCTACTGGAACCCAAAGGTGGGCTCCATTGGTCATCTCAACAGGCTGTTTGAAGTAGGGCTGTTTGGTAATTAGGGGGTAGGGACAATATCTCTTTCTTGCACTCTGATGTGACATAAGTTAAATCCCACTTTCTTCTCAATGTACCTTAGCTCCTTTCTGTATATTTCACTGCTTTGTTTCTTTGGATTGTACTTTGGTAATTTCTTCAGATTGTCTTCCAGTTTAGTACTTCTCTCTTCAGCTCTGTCTGGTTGGTATTTCATTCATCCATTGAGTTTTCATTCAACCTATTGGATTTTTTCATTTCTGGAAGTCTTTGTCATTTATTTCTAAATCTTGTTCCCTGCTGACATTTTAAAGTTCCTCTCTTGTATTCTTTTCCTAATGATACCAATACCTAAAGTGTTGATCTGTTTAATCTAGTTCTCTCTTATGGTGCCTTGTTTCCAAGTATGTATTTTGTGATCTTTGAATGTGAACTGCTCATTTTCCTTGGAACTTGATCTATGGGAATTCCTTAAGTCCTAATTTCAGGTTTATTTCCTGCAGAAAAGATATGTTTGTGTCTGCCAATCTTGTTCTACCAATATGAGACTACTTTAATCTCTGCTTGTGATGTTTTTGGATCATTCAGGTAGTTAATGTATTTGGACCAGAAGCTTGGGTGAAGGCTACCTTGTCATTATAAACTTAGTGAGATTTTTTATTTCTTTCTTTCACCCTGTCAGGGTCAAGATAGGCAAGTTTCTTTGCTGTCTCCTTTTGTGTTGTAGAGTTTGTTCCTCTTTTGCCCTTTAGTGCTGGAGTCTTTTATTCTATTTATTATGATTTTCTTTGATAATGCTCATTTCCCATACAGATATCAAAGGAGAGCCTGGGTTTTTTTGTGCTTTGTAGATCCCCCCAGGGCAGGGCAAAAGCTGGCTTTGGTACTTGGTAACATCTCAAGATTTATATTTTGCTTTATTATGGGTTTAATGTAGTATTCAGAAATTTGTTTTTAAGCATGCTTTTTTTAATCAAAAAATTGTTAGGTCACTCAAAAATAGGGTTGTCAGGATTTTTAATGTCAGAAAATGGAAGAATGGAGGTACCATCCTTCACTTCTTTCTTTTTTGAAAGGATAACTGGCTTTATTATTTTATAAATGTGCATTCCAAATAATTATGGTAGTACACAAAAGAATGAAGAAGTGAAAATCCTAAGTACCCATTTAGACATTAAATACATAATGTTCCAGACATCTCTTTATTGAGGAGGAGTGGAGGCAGGGAGGGATAATGTAGGAAGGGAAGGAGAGAGATTGATAGAAGGAAGTAAAACTGAAAGCCTTGCTGAATTTGTATAAATGTTTCTTCCTTCCAGATATTTCCTGAGATCCCTAAATAAGAAAAACACTATCAGGTTAGAATCAGTATTTGTTTCAAACTACGTATTTTGATTTTAGACACTGTTTGTTGGTTCCTGCTGTGAAGAGTGAGGAAATTATTTGTGCTTCCTCTCTACTTCCCTGCCCGCACCTCATGCCAGTGCCCCTTTTCCCCCTTTTTAGGTGACTTGCATGCCTACAGTATTCCTTCTTGGGCTTGAAAGTCAGTAACAGTCAGAATATATCTCAGTGTTGATCATTCTCCCTTCATTTTTCCCAGAGTAAAGTATGCTATTTTGATTTGTAGGTGCAATTCTTTTTTATTTCAAGGAACTTTTCTATTACATCTTTAAAAACATTTTTGTATTTTCTGGGTTCTCTACATTTAAGACATAACTCTCCTTTTATTAAATCACCTTTGCCCTTCACATCCATTTCTTCTACATTCATTGTGGTTTTCTTAAGCTCTTTCAGTATATCAGAAATTCAGATTTCAGTTGTGTCTCTTCTGTTCCTCACCAGCTATGTTATGTGACCTTGAGGAAATTACTTCTTTATCGTTCTGTTTCCTCCTGTGCAGAATGGGAACAATAATAGTACCTCCATTTCACAGGCTTTTTGTGAGAATAACATACGATACTACTTAATAAAGCATTTATAACAGTGGAAACAGTGTTAGCTATTTCTCATTTATTTAATTCTGAAATGGTGTTTATTAGAGTTCTCAGTTTGTTTACTTAGCATTCATTCCCATTTCATTTCATTGTGTTTTTTCTATATTTAACTTTCTTGTTCTTATTTTATTGCTTTCATGTTCTTATTAATTTTATTTATTTTTTATTTATGGGTTATTATTTCTTTCAGACTAGGTTCTTTAACTGTCTTTTGCAGGTTCTATTCCAGTCTCTCTTTTTTTCCATCTGGATGTGGAGTGGCTTTCCTGTTTTCTTTTGCCTTGCAGCTATTTAAAGTAAAATACCCTGTCCAGATATTATTTGCTGTGTGAAACATCATATGACATCTTATTGCAGGGATTACATTCTGAAACCAGTTTGTGAGGCAAAAATTGAATGTTGTTGAAATCACTCCTACCCATCTTAGCTTGCTCATAAAGAACATAATTATCCTGATGCCTCCATACTGTTGGTATGGCAACATGTTCAGTCAAAGGCACATTGCATGTCCCATCTAGTTTCTATTGCCTGAAAACATTGAATTGAGGAAAAGGGAGGGTCAGGTAAAGCTGTGTGCAGCTCTTTCTTGGGACTGGAATTAAATATGTACCAGGGAGTATATCTTATCCCAGAAGAGAATAACTTACATTTTAGGTTATTTGCCTAATTTGTCAGGGATGCCTGGAGCCTATGCCTTTGGTCAGTGTCAGTCCCACTTACCTCCCCATGCCATTAGTCCCCTCCCAGCAGTCCACCAGCAGTTGTTTTCTCTTTCCTGCTCAGGCTACTTTTTCCCAAATTTGTATTATTAGTAAGAATTCTCAGGTCTGGACAGTTCTGTAGCACTTTTTAATGAGTTGGGGGAGGGTTAGGAATCAGTTGCATTAATCTTTTGGTTCTTTGCACAGCCACCTTTTTGAAGTCTGTGGCATGGGGTTATGCTCTTCTTGATTAATTATAGCTGTGGAGTTTTGTTTGTTCTTGGATGGGGAGGAGTTGACAGAATGATGGTGCAGCTGCTGACTTTTTCCTATCTTTCATTTATTTCGTTAGCATTAGTAGAGAGGCTGTGTCCTAGATTTATTCTACCAAATCTCTCCTTTTTTTGCTAGAACAATTTTAGGTGCTCTAGGTAGGATTTGCTCACTAAGATAATAGAGTTGACTTTGTTCTTCTACATGGCTGCAGCTTCTACGTATAAATGTGCTACTGTCTTGATGTTTCCCTAGTCTTGCTCTAGCTGCTCTTCTGTATTCCCTGCCTTTGTTCTTTTTCAGCCCTCCTTTTTCTTCTTTTGCTGCAGACCAGTCTTAGTTTTCATAATCACTTAGTTCCCAAACTTTCTTTGAATATAGGATATTTTTATTCTGTGCATTAAACATAATAACTCTTTGACCTCTACCCAACCTGATTTGACTTTTGAAAGACTGTGTGTGATTTGTAGTTCTCCCAAGCCACTGAAAAATGCCAGTAATAGGAGGATTTCTGTTTTTTAATACTTTTTTACTTAATGATTTTACTAAGATATATAAGATAAAGCTGATTTTTCTTTACTATATTAAACTTTAAAATTAGCATCCCTTACTAGGAAGACTTTAAGAATATTTAGGAGAATGATACCAGCAGCTTTTTTGACAACTGCTTTATGAAAATCATGTGCCTTCCCATTTGTGTTCTGCTATACTTATTAGAAAATGTAAAAGATGTAATTTCAGTTGGACATTTCACTATATGAATAGAAAATCATTCTATAAGTTTGAATCCCTGCAAGTCTTCTTCTAGGCCCTTTCCAAAGACTCAGAAGCAGTGTAACAGCCTGGTTAATAGCTGGTGCTTTTATTCAAGGAGACCTGGTCAATCCCAGTTCTTCCATATGACAGTTTTTTGATTTTCTACAACGTACTTAACCTAAGTCTCTGTTTCCTTATTGGTTAAAATTGGAATAATAGTGTAAAAGTAGTAATGAGATTATATGAAGATTAAATGAGTTCTTTTTAGAAACAGTTTTAAGATAGTATCTGGAAATACACAAATGTAAATTACAGTAAACGGTATCTGCATTCAGAGAACTTACAGTTTTTTAGTGGAGATGTGATATAAATAATTATAACAGAAGATAGAAATTGATGAACATCTAGGAGTCACATAGGTAAAGTTCTGTGGGAGTTCTTCATAGCAGACTTACTTTTTTTTTTTTTTTAAGGCAACGCTATTTATTTATTTATTTATTTTGGCTGTGTTGAGTCTTCATTTCTGTGCGAGGGCTTTCTCTAGTTGCGGCGAGCGGGGGCCACTCTTCATCATGGTGCGCGGGCCTCTCACTGTCGCGGCCTCTCTTGTTGCAGAGCACAAGCTCCAGACGCGCAGGCTCAGTAGTTGTGGTTCACGGGCCTAGTTGCTCCGTGGCATGTGGAATCTTCCCAGACCAGGGCTCGAACCCGTGTCCCCTGCATTGGCAGGCAGATTCTCAACCACTGCGCCACCAGGGAAGCCCCAGACTTACTTTTAAATGAAGAGAATTAGAAAGCCATTGTTATAGAGGGGAAGAACATGTTCCTTGATGCATAGTAGACACTAAACAATTATTGAGTGAATGCACCTTGAAAGATGGTCAGATGTGGAAAGAGGAGGATACTGTATAAAATTTTTTTCATGAACAAAAGCAGAGAGGGTCCCAGTATATTTGTTAGGAGGTGAGCCTGGTTTTTTGTTTGTTTTGTTTGTTTTGTCTTTTTGTGTGATTCAGTTTAACTGGCATACAGGGTTCATGAAGAGGAGAGTGAGAAGTGATTGAGGAAGTAGAATGGAGCCAAGTTATGAAGAGCCTTTCCCATTTAAGAGTCAGACTCAAGAGTTTGTGTTTTCTTTGGTAGGTGGGAGAAGTCATTGAAGGGTTTTGAATGGCACATGATAGGATCATAGCTGGACTTTAGGAATATGCACCCAGCACAGGGTATTTCCAGTCCTAACTGTCAAAGGTGCTTTAGGAGTTTGGTGAGTTTGTGTTTTAAATTATTTTGTGGGTGAGGTGATTCAGCAGCGACTTCTGAGTCCTGATTTGGGGCTGTGAGGAAGAGAGCCACTTTACCTGCAGAGCTGCTCTGGTTGAAGGTGGGGTAAATATTGCCCTCTCAGCCCCTCCATCAGTGGTATGATCTCAAAACACTGAAATTTCATTTAGTAAAAGGGTTCTCCTGGAAAAAAATGTTTAAAAACTCAACAAGCTAGCAATGTATGTGTTTGTTGCCTTTGAGAGGAGATTGGCTGGAGAAAGTTGTTTAATTAGAGGACTTTTGCAGTAATCTTGGCTTGAAGTGAATACGGAACAGACCTGTTGAATGGGCAAGAAGTCATAGAGGCAAAAACTTACAGACCTGGTGACCTCTGGGATGTGATCACCCAGCATGGCAATTTCATTAACTATATTTTCATCACTTAGCAAGTTTTTGAAACTCTGTTAATTTTGACAGGTGCAAAATCAACATGCAAAAGAAGAATCTCTTGCCGATGAACTCTTTAGGTAAAGTTTAATTTCAGCTTTCTCCTGAATCTTTGTATATAAAATTCAGTTCTATTGATAGAGTTTAAATATTTGTTTCTTCTATCCTTAGAAATAGACACTTTAGTACCTTCACCGAAAGAATATTTTGTCTTGTTTTTAATATAGGTATTTCTTTTTACTACTTGAGCACCTCTTAATTGGGTTTACTGGATATATCTTCAAGGTTTGAGCTTAATTCACTTATACTGTATCACAAGATATTTAAAATTTATTTGGGGCATTTAGGCAAAAGAAGGTTCCTGAGCTGGGTGAGTTTGGCTGATAAATTTGTGAGATTTTCAGCTCTGAGTAGAATTATGAATGATTGGGGTTTTGAAATAAGACAAGTAAAATACCAGACCATTTGTTAGTTTTATTTGGCACATACATAAAAATAAGAAGCTGGATTAGAGTTTCAAAGCAGGTTTTTGTGGGAGGGTTAGAGGAGTTATAATGGATGATTATAATTTAATTCTGATTTAACATTTTCAGCATTCCTGCAGACCCAACAAACATTATAATAATTAGCTCGCAAATATTCATAAACAATATTGTAGGTAGATACTGGCTAGGGGAGAGTAACGTTTTCCCAAGAAATACTGTATTTTTGAGTCTGTTTTGTAACCAGTTTGATTCTTTAATTTCATTATTGACAGTGTGAATCATTGATGAAAATGTTGACAAATGGTGCTGATTTTTCATAAGCACAGTCAGATGGGAATAGTTGCCCAACTACATTGTTTGTTATAGGAGAAGACTTTATAACATAATTATATTTTAGGTTCATTATGCTCTTGGTGAAAATGGTATAATTTAATTTGAGAGTGGAGAGGTCTATTTGCAGCCATCCTGGAGGAAGTATAAAAACCTGTATTAATTTTTAAACTGTTGTTTTCATTAATTATTTTAGTGCTTTTACAGGATTTTTTTATAGTTTTACTTTTACCAAATATTCATCAAAGCAACATCAAAAGGATAAATGACAGTAAAAATGTCAGTGCTTAGTATCTGATCCTAAGGATAAAATTAGCATTCTCATTTCTGTTTGCAAAAGTGTGTCTCTATTTTGAAAGCCCTTTAACTTGAAAAGTGAAAGGAATGCTGTCATTTATCTAGATATCATTTAACTGTTTCTTTCTTTGCAGATACAATCCTAATGTAAAAAGGAGAAGATAACAGGGTTTTTTGAAGAAGCCATGGAAAAACATTTCCTATCAAGTATTTACATCGAGTTTCCTCGGGGATACATGCATATAGTGTATAGAAGATTTAAGTTTATGGCCTAAATTTGTTAAATAAAATGAACAAAACTCCGTTTCTTTTGTGTGTGACAATTAGTATTGTTTAGTCTGTTTTCAGTCTTTGTTATCTAATCTTTTATAATAATTTTTTTTCATTTTTAAATGTTACTTTAACTTATTGAATAGTTACTGTGGTCACAGTTCAAAATTCTAAAAGTATAAAAGGGTAAAAGATTAAAAGGTCTCCCTTCTACCACTATCCTAGCTATTCGTTTCCCCTCCTCTGAAAAAATCCATGACACTCATTTCTTACGAGTTTTTACAGAGATTTTTAATGTCTATTCAAATTTCTTTGCATATCATTTTTCAGTAATTTCCTATAAAATTGATAGCGTAATATATACAGTGTTCTATACCTTATTCTTTTTCACTGACTAGATTGGAAGGTTATAGTCATATCAAAACTTAATTTTTTTCTGTTTATTATTTTTTCTTTTCCATTTTGCCATAGTCTTCCCTGAGCTGAAGTAACCCAAGTGAAATGGATTTCAGTGTTGAAGATGTCACCCACATATTATTCTAGTACTGGAAATGATAGTGGAAGACTTCATCAAGCTTGTGGATAGATCTCACTAGAATGAGATAAGACCTATTTGGTGGTCTTACTGAGCTGGGTGTTTTGAGCCTTTTAGAATCCTATTTTTTGTATCTATAAAGTAGAAATGGTAAGGTCGTCTTCTTTCTACCTTAAAGGGAGATGGTAAGAAAAAGAATGTCTGTTTCCAAATTTTGTCATATAGACAGCTTTGGCTGTACATTATAATTAGGGTAAAGTCTTTTTATCTGCTCTAAGGACTGATGCATTTTGTCTTAGGAGGTAGAACATGCTTTTTATACTGACTGAAAACTTCCTAGTTTCACGTAGGTTCTGCCACCCCTTTTTAGGTTGTGAGAGATAGCCTAGCGTGAAAAGTTATATCATAAATTAATTTGTAGTGTTGCTAAGCCTTCATGGAAGATTTAGTGTTCCTCCATATTCAGTCAAGGGAAGTCACCACATTTAAGTATCTGGCTAATATACTTTGCACCCTTGACCAGCCTTCAGAACATGTTATTTCCTTTCAGGAGATAGTTTTTAAATGTCCTAGCTTTTTTCTTGTTTCTTTGTTTAGGAAACATTATTAAATGTGTATTTTATATAAAACATTGCCCTCCACAACACTGAAAGAATTCAAAGGTAAATGAATAATGGTCTCTCTAACTTTCTAGGAGTAGTCTAAAAGCTCAAACACTCCAGAACTGACAGTTTTTAAAATTCCCTTTAAGTTCTGTTTAGCTTAGAAAGTATTGTTAGATAGATGAAAGATGTTTGCCATTGCTTTGCATAGATCCTTCAGTGCTGCACAATTTTTATAAAGCTCTTAGCTCTGCCCTGAACAACTTTAGTCATACCCATGCTTGAGTAAGGTGTGTACCTTTTCCCTTGGATTTTTGGGGGACTCTTTTCTAAGCCTTTGCATGTTTTAGGAGAAAGAGGGGAGGTGAAACTTGCCACCTCCCTTTCTTAGTCAGATGAATGGGAACTCTGCCTCCATTTTTGACCTGGGCCTTTAGGTGGTGGCAGGGAAGAGGTAGCCTGGCCTTTGGCCATAATCTCACAATTATCCGTTGCCCAGGAGCACTTTTTTTTTTTAACATCTTTATTGGAGTATAATTGCTTTACAGTGTTGTGTTAGTTTCTGCTGTGTAACAAAGTGAATCAGCTATATGCATATGTATATCCCCATATCCCCTCCCTCTTGTGTCTCCCTCTCACCCTCCTTATCCCACTCCTCTAGGTGGTCACAAAGCACCAAGCTGATCTCCCTGTGCTATGCGGCTGCTTCCCACTAGCTATCTATTTTACATTTGGGAGTGTATATATGTCAATGCTACTCTCTTACTTCGTCCCAGCTTACCCTTCCCCCTCCCTGTGTCCTCAGGTCCATTCTCTACGTCTGTGTCTTTATTCCTGTCCTGCCCCGAGGTTCATGAGAACCGTTTTTTGTTTTTTTGTTTTTTTTTAGATTCCATATATATGTGTTAGCATACGGTATTTTTCTCTCTCTCTGACTTCACTCTGTATGACAGACTCTAGGTCCATCCACCTCACTGCAAATAAGTCAGTTTCGTTTCTTTTTATGGCTGAGTAATATTCCATTGTATATATGTGCCACATCTTCTTTATCCATTCATCTATCGATGAGCACTTAGGTTGCTAACATATCCTGACTATTGTAAATAGTGCTGCAGTGAACATTGTGGTACATGACTTTTTGAATTATGGGTTTCTCAGAGTATATGCCCAGTAGTGGGATTGCTGGGTCATATGGTAGTTCTATTTTTAGTTTTTAAGGAACCTCCATACTGTTCTCCATAGTGGCTGTATCAATTTACATTCCCACCAACAGTACAAGAGGGTTCCCTTTTCTCCACACCCTCTCCAGCATTTATTGTTTCTAGATTTTTTGTTGATAGCCATTCTGACCGGTGTGAGATGATACCTCATTGTAGTTTTGATTTGCATTTCTCTAATGATTAATGATGTTGAGCATTCTTTCATGTGTTTGTTGGCAATCTGTATATCTTCTTTGGAGAAACGTCTATTTAGGTCTTCTGCCAATTTTTGGATTGGGTTGTTTGTTTTTTTGATATTGAGCTGCATGAGCTGCTTGTATATTTTGGAGATTAATCCTTTGTCAGTTGCTTCATTTGCAAATATTTTCTCCCATTCTGAGCGTTGTCTTTTTTATGGTTTCCTTTGCTGTTCAAAAGCTTTTAACTTTCATTAGGTCCCATTTGTTTATTTTTGTTTTTATTTCCATTTCTCTGAGAGGTGGGTCAAAAAGGATCTCCAGCAGCACTTTTGAAGTTGCATACCCCCTTCCCTTTCTCTAGGTATAATGCTCTTTCTACCCAGAAGTATCTTCCTTACAGATTTCTTCCTAATTCGATAACTGAAACCTTGTGGTTGGTCACACTAGTGGGAGTCTATATTTGCTTATTTGAATGATCATGATCCATATTCCTTCCTAAGAGATCAAAGCACATTGAGACTTAGGTAAAGTTTTCTCCTCCCTCAAGTTTAACAAATTTACTGGTGTAGAGTTCATAATATTCCTGTATTAAGCTTTTAATGTCTGTATAATATATAGTGATGTCTCTTTTGTTCTTTTCAGAGATTTGTGTTCTTTTTTTTTTTGCTTGATCAATCTAGTTAGAGGTTTATCAATTCTGTTCTAAAAATTTTTTTAAATGTTTAGTTTCATTGATTTTCTCTATTTTTTGTCTTTTTTCTATTTCATTGATTTTCACTCTTTATTTCCTACCTTCTACTTACTTTGTGTTTAATTTGCTCTTATTTTTCTAGCACCTGTAGATGGAAACTTAGATCATTGATTTTAAACCTGTCTTCTTTTCTAATATTAGAATTTAAAACTATATGTTTCCCTCTGTGCACTGCATTAGCTGCATGTGACAACTTTGGATATTTGTGTTATTATTCAATACAAAATATGTTTTAATCTCCTTGTGCTTTCTTCATTTACATGTGGATTAGCTATTTAATTTCCAAATAAAAGTTCTCTGTCTATCCAAAGATATAATAGCTAGTTAGTTACCAGTTCTTTGTTACTGCTTTCTAAATTAATTGCACTATGGTGAGAGATGTATTTAGTAAGAATGTCAGTCTTTTGAAATTTTTTGCAACTTGTTTTATCACAAGCATATGGTTGGTCTGTTTGTGTTATGTATGCACTTAAAAATAAAATGTATTATGCAGTTTGTGGGTATAGGTGTTCTATAAATGTCAGTTAGGTCAGTGGTTAATAATACTATTGAAATCTTTAATATACTAATTTTTTTCCTCTTTGACCAGTTACTGAAAGATGCATATTAAAATCTCCAACTGTAGTTGTGGATTTGTCTGTTTCTCCCTTTAGTTCTGTCCATTTTTACTTCATATATCTTTAAGTTTTATATTAAGAGATATAAATTAGTTTAAGGTATACAACATAATGATTTGATATATGTACATATTGTGAAATGATTACCACAAGTTTCGTTAACCTCGATCACCTCACATAGTTACAAATTTTTATTCTCTCTTGTGATGAGAACTTTTAAGATCACATCTTAAAGATTACCAGCTTTTAAATATACAATACAGTATTGTTAAAGGTAGTCAAGATGCTGTGCATTCAATACCCAGAACCTGTTTATCTTATAACTGGAAGTTTGTTGTACCTTTTGACCACCCTGATCCATTTTCCCTACCCCCCTGCCTCAGGCAACCACCAGTGTATTCTCTGTTTCCATAAGTTGGGTTTTTTTAGATTCCACATGAGTGAGGTCATACAGTATTTGCCTTTCTCTGCCATTTTAGTATAATGGCCTCAAAGTTCATCCATGTTGTAACAGATAACAGGATTTCCTTCTTTTTTATGGCTGGGTAATATCCCATTGTGTATATATACCACATTTTCTTTATTTGCCCATTGATGGGCACCTAAGTTATTTCCATGTCTTGGCTATTGTAAATAATGCTTCAGTGAAACAGAGGTGCATATATTTCTCTGAGATAGTGATTTTCTTTCCTTCAGACATATAGCCAGAAGTGGAATTGCTGGGTCATATGATGTATTTTTTTAAAACTTTTTGAGGAACTTTCATACTGTTTTCCATGTAGCCACACCAATTTACATCCCCACCAACAGTGCACAAGTGTTCCCTTTTCCCCACATCCTAGCCAACACTTGTTATCTCTTATCTTTTTGATGACAGCCATGCTAATAGCTGTGAGATACTTTTGATTTGATTTCCCTGATGGTTAGTGATGTTGACCACTTTTTCATGTACTTGTTGGCTACCTGTATGTCATTGGATAAATGTCTATTCAGTTTCTCTGTCCGTTTGTTAATTGGATTGTTTGATTTTTGCTATTGAGTTCTTTATATATTTTAGATATTAATCCCTTATCAGATATATGGTTTGCATATATTGCATATATTTTCTCCCATTCCATAGGTTGCCATTTCATTTTGTTGATGATTTCCTTTGACATGCAGAAGCTTTTTAGTTTGATGTAGTCCCACTTGTTTATTTTTCTTTTATTGGCTTTGCCTTTGTTGTCAAATCCAAAAAAAAAAAAATCATTGCTAAGACCTGTGTCAAGGAGTTTACCTCCTATGGTTTCTTCTAGGAATTTTATGCTTTCAGGTCTCACAGTCCAGTTTTTAATATATTTTGCCTTGATTTTTGTATATGGTATAAGATAATGGTCCAGTTTCAGTTTTTTACATTTGGCTGTCCAGTTTTCCTAGCACCATTTATTAAAGAAACTATCCTTTCCCCATTTTATATTCATGGATCCTTTGTCAAAAATTAATTGACTGTAAATGCATGGCTTTAAATCTGGGCTCTCTATTATGTTCAGTCTATGTGTATTTTTATGCCAATACTGTACTGTTTTGATTGATATAGCTTTGTAATATACTTTGAAATCAGGAAGTGTGATGCCTCTAGCTTTGCTCTTCTTTCTAAAGACTCCTTTGGCTTTTTAAGTTTTTTGTGGTTCCATACAAATTTTACAATTATTTGTTCTATTTTTGTGAAAAATGCCACTGGAATTTTGATAAGGATTGCACTGAATCTGTACACTGCTTTGGGTAGGATGGATATTTTAACAATATCAACTATTTCAGTCCCTGAGCTGGCTTAATTAATGCTGGCTTCATAAAACAAGGTTGGAAGTGTTCTCTTGTCTTCAGATTTTTGGACTCACTTGAGAAGGATGGGTATTAATTATTCCTTAAATGTTTTGTAGAATTCACCAGTTAAGACATTTAGTCCTGGACTTTTCTTTGTTGGGAGATTTTTGATTATTGATTCAATCTCCTTAGTACTAATTGTAATTGTTTATCACAGCAGGGTATTGAAATCCCCTACTGTTACTGTATTGCTGTCTCTTTCTTCCTTCAAGTCTGTTAATATATGCTTATGTGTTTAGGTGCTACTGTGTTGGGTGCGTAAATATTTATGTTTGCTATATCCTCTTGTTGGATTGACCCTTAGTATTGTATAATGACCTTCTTTGCCTTGTATTATACTCTGGATAGAAGTCTATTTTGTCTGATAAAAGCATAGCTACTTCTGCTTTCTTTTCATTTTCATTTACATGGAATATCTTTTGCCATCTCTTCACTTTCAGTCTGTGTGTATCCTTAAAGCTAAAGTGAGTCTCTTGTAGGCAGCATATAGTTTGGTTTGTTTGTTTGTTTATCCATTCGGGCATTTTATGTCTTCTGATTGGAGAATTTAGGCCATTTACATTTAAAGTAGCTATTGATAGTGTGAACTTACTATTGCCATTTTGTTGTTTTCTGACTAATTTCTGTAAATTGTTTTCTAATTCATTTGTTCCTTCTTGTTCTCTTCCTTTGTGATTTGATGATTTTCTGTAGTGGTATGTTTAGATTCCTTTATCTTTTGTGTATGTACTGTAGGTTTTTGCTTTGTGGTTTCCATGAGGCTTACATAAAACATCTTATAGTTATAACAGTCTATTTTAAACTGATAACAACTTTGAATGCATACTAAGCTCTGCATTTTTACTCTTCCCACCCCCATGTTTTATGTTTTTGATGTCACAATTTACATCTTTTTACCTTATGTAACCATTAATAAATTATTGTAGCTATAATTATTTTTTTCTACTTTTGTCTTTTAACCTTTATACTAGATTTTTAAGTGATTTACTCATCACCATTACATTATTCTAAATTTAACTATATTTACCTTTGCCAGGGATTATATTTTCATATGTTTTTCTGTTACTAATTAGCATCTTTCTTTTCAGCTTGAAGAAGTCCCTTTAACATTTCTTGTAAGGCCAGTTGAGTGGTGATGAACTCCTTTAGCTATTGCTGTCTGGAAAATCTCTCCTTTGATTCAGAAGGACAGAACAATTCAGAACGTTGCTAGATGGAGTATTCTTGGTTGGCAAGTTTTGTTTTTTTGGGTTTTTTTTTTTTTTTTTTTTTTTCTCAGCAATTTGATTATATCATTACATTCCCTTTTGGCCTGCCATGTTTATGTTGACTATTTACTTTGTTCATGCATTGTTCTGACCTCAGCGGTCATGTTTATGGCTATGAATCTGATCTCTTTATTAGCTAACTAAATCACTTATCTCCATCACTCCTCTGCTTCTGGGTTTTTATCTTTTTATTCTGTTTGGAACATATTCCTATGTTTCTTCATTTGCCTTGACTCTCTGTGTTGGTGTCTGTGTATTAGATAACATAGCCTTCTCTCCCAGTATTGACAGAGTGGTCTCATGTAGGAGATAAAGCTTATCATTCAGTCAGGCCCTAGCTCTTAGTTGTCTCTCAAATCTTTGTGATCATCAAAGCCACCAAATTTGTTCTTAGTGGTTTCCAGTAGTTGAGGATGTGCCAAGTTCTGTAAATGTCCTAAAGGGGAAGAACTGAGCACTTAGATGAAGGCTGATTAAAAGCTGGACCCTCAGCAGCTTTTTAAAGCATTCAAGTAGATATCTTTCATAGAATTGTGGCTGGGAGTTTCTGTCTCCCTTCTGCACTGGGCCCAGGTGGGGATAGCCAGTTAAGAACTATTTCCTTTTTGCTACAATGCTATGTGATCCATAAATACAAACTCCATCCAGTGAGATATTGGTGATTTGGATTTGGCTACAGGGATAATGCAGATACAGTGCCTGCTGGCTTCCCTGGTCCTTGGGTAGGATTGAAACTGAGTGGGGCCTGGACACAGAGGCATCCTTTGGTCCACCATTTCTTATAGGCAAGACTCCAGCCTCCATGACCTTCCCTGAGTTCCAAAGGGTGGATTTGAACAGTTGCTAATCAAGGGAGGAGCAGCCAAGAAACCACCTGAGGCAAGATTAAAGGGACCAGAAAAGCTCATCAAGATTAAGAGACCACCTGAGACAAGATTAAGGGAGTGCAAGCTCTGCTCACATCCTAATCTTGTCAGAGAACCCACCTTTGAACCACTGTTATAAAACCTCCACCAAATCCTCTGGGGTTAAGACACATAGTTTTTCGAGGGAGATGCCCGGTGTGTCTCCCTTTGCCTGGCAAAGGAATAAAGCCATCCTCTTCTACTTCACCCAAAACTCTGTCTCCAGGATTTGGTTCGGCACTGCTGTACAGAGAGGCCGAGCTTTTGGTAACAAGATGTCAGTCTCTACCTAGATATAAACTAAATTAGAAGTCTGACCTTAAGGCTGCAGCTGTTAAGATACGTGAATAGGCTTCTTTCATGGAAAGACTAGGAAAAGGGAATTTCTGTCTGCTGCCTCTGCATTGATCCCTGTGGGATAACTGGTCAAGAACTGTTTATTTGCTACATCCCTGTTGAACTTGTGAACCCAAGCTCTGCTGGCCACCAGAGCCAGAGTATCAAGGAGTATATCCTCTGAGTGGCAGCCACAAAACCTAGGGCACCAGACATGTGCACAAGCTTCTTTCGGGGTGACACCAGAGTAACCTGGAGTGGGGCAGAGCAAAACATGACAGCTGCTGGTTTCTGGAGAGGGTAGCAGTCTGTCCCTAGATATGAGCCAAATTAGGAAACTGACTCTCAGGCTGCAGCTTTTAAGTTATGCAAATAAGCCTCTTTTAGGGAAAGACTAGGAGATAGGCGTTTTTGTCTGCTGCCTCTGTGCTGAGCCCTGATGGGATAGTCACAACAAGTCCAAGCCAGTTAATAACTGTTTCCTTTTTGCTATAGTCTTGTGGGTCTTGTGTACACAAGTCTCACTGGCTTTCAGAGATAGATAGATGTTTTGGGGGCATATCCCTCAGATGGAAGTCTTAAAGTTGGGGTGCTTGATGTTGGGTCCAAACCCTTCACTTCTCAGGGAGGAGTTGGGAGTTCTTTCCTAATTGTCACTGCCAGAGGTGGGTTTTCTGGCAAGAGAGTTTCTCACCCTCTCCTACTGCTTTTTGATGTTTTTTTTTCTAATTCACTGGATATATAGATATAATTTAGCTAATTTCTGGATTTCTTTCAGAGGGAAGTGTTCTGTGTGTAACTGCAGATTCAATGTGTCCACTGAAGGAGGTGAATTCAGGAGCCTCCTCTGTTGCCATCTTGGACCAGAACTTTGCTTTATATATCTTGAAACTCAGAAATTAGATGCATATATTTTAAATTTTGGTATGTCTTCTGGGTTTACTAAATCTTTTTTTTAATGAAATCCTTCTTTATCTCTAGTAATAGTTTATCTTGAAGTCTTTCTCTTCAGTGTTTGTATGCTATGTCATTTTACTTATAATCTACCAGTATCTATATTTTCATGAGTCTCTTGTAAACACCACATTACTGAAGTTTTTTTTTATCCAGTATGATGATAATTGCATTTAAACTGGTGGTACTTAATCCACTTATGATTTTTTATATGGTTGGGTTGAAGTCTGTCATCATGATTTTTTCTCCTTGTCACATCTATTCTTTCCTTTTTTCTCCGTTTCTGTCTTCCTTTTTAATCAAATATTTGGGGGGGGGGGCGGGGAGTGACCAAGATGGTGGAGTAGGAAGGCCCTGAGTTCACCTTCCATTGGCATACCAAAATTACATCTATTTCCAGAGCAACTATTGATGAGAATGACCTGAAGGCTAGCAGAAAAGATACTCCACAACTGAACATATAAAGAAGGAACTACAATGAAACAGGTAGGATGGGCAGAGATGTGGTATAGTCAAGACCCACATTCTTGAGTAGGTGACCCACAAACAGGAGGATAATCACAACTGCAAAGGTTCCCCTTGCACACTGAGGGGTCCAAGGCCCACATTGGGGCTCCCCAGCCCAGGGGTCCTGCACCAGGAAGATGAGCCTCCAGAACATCTGACTTTGCAGGCCAGCAGGGCTTGTCTATGGAGGGCTGGAGGACTGTAGGAAACAGAAACTTCTCTCTTAAAGGGCACATGCAAAATATCACACTCTGACCACTAGCACAGAGGCAGTAATTTGAAAGGAGCCTGGGTCAGACTCACTTGCTGATATTGGAGAGACTCCTAGAGAAGTAGGAAGAAACGACTTCCCCGGAGGACTTAGACACTAGCAGCAGCCATTTTGGGGAGTTCATTGTACCACAAGGACACTGGTGCTGCCAAGTGCCATTTTGGAGTCCTCTCTAGCTTATTAGCACTGGAGGCTTACCTGCGCACCAGCCAGTTTGTGCCAGTGCCAGGATCCTCCAGGACAAGCAGCCAGCTGTGTGGGGACCCAGACTTGCCTGCTAGCAGGATGGCATCAGCCCTGGGACGTTCCTGGCCTTAGCCAACCAAGCAAGGGGCCAGCTCCACCTACCTGCATGCCCACAGTAGTTGGCCTTGCCACAACAGAAGAGCCCACATGGGTGGCACCCCTAGAGGATATAGCTCTAGTGACCAGAGGGGAATGTGTTGCTGTGCCCCATAGGACATCTCCTTCATAAGGCCACTTCTCCAAGATCAGGAAATGTAACCAACCTAAAACATAGAAATGAAAACAGACAAAACGTGGTGACAGAGGAATATGTTTCAAATGAAGAAATAAGATAAAACCCCAGAGAAAGAACTAAGCAAAATGGAGATAAGCAATCTACCCAATAAAGAGTTCAGGGCAACAATCATAAAGATGCTCAGTGAACTCAGGAGAAGAATGGATGAACACAATGAGAAGTTTAACAGAAAAAAGAAGAACCAAACAGTTGGAGAATACAATAACCAAAAAAAAAAAAAATGCACTAGAAGGAATCAACAGAATAGATGATATGGAGGCACAAATTAGGGAACTAGAAGAGTAGTGCACATCATGCAAGCTGAGGAGAAAAATGAAAAAAGAATTTTTAAAAATAAGGACAGTTTAAGACACCTCTGAGACAAAATTAAGCCTACTAACATTCATATTATAGGAGTCCGAGAAGGAGAAGAGTAAGAGAAAGGAGCAGAGAACATATTTGAAGATGTCATAACTGAAAACTTACCTAACCTGGGAAAAGAAACAGACAACCAGGTCCAGGAAGAACAGAGAGTCCCAAGCAAAATCAACCCAAAGAGGTTAACACCAAGACACATTATAATTAAAATGGTAAAAATTAAAGAGAGGGAGAGAGAGAATCTCAAAACAACAAGGGAAAAGCAACTAGTTACTTACAAGGAAATGCCCATAAGATAATCAATCATCAGCTGACTTTCAGCAGAAACTTTGCAGGCCACAAGGGAGTGTCACAATATGTTTAAAGTGATGAAAAAATCTACAATCAAGAATACTCTGCAGCAAGGCTATCATTCAGATACATATGACAGAGAAATAGTTTTACAGACAAGCAAAAGCTAAAAGAGTTTAGCGCCACTAAACTGGCTTTACAAGAAATGTTAAAGGAACTCCTCTAAATGGAAAAGAAAAGACCGTAATTAGAAATAGGAAAATTTCTAAAAGTACTAAAATCATCTATATCCATAATAAGTTGTTAAGAGATACATAAAAATATATATAGATGTATAGATATAGATATAGATATATACACACCTCACGGTAAGCACAAACAAAAAACCTATAATAGATACACAAAAAAGAGAAAGGAATCCAAACATAACACTCAAAATAGTCATCAAATCACAAGGAAAGAGTGCAAAAGAAGAAAGGAACAAAGAGGAACTACAAAAACAACCCCAAAATAATTAGCAAAATTGTAATATCTACGTACCTATCAATAATGACTTTAAATGTAAATGGACTAAAAGCGCCAGTGAAAAGACATAGAGTGGCTGAATGGCTAAACAAACAATACCTATATATCCTGCCTACAAGAGACTCACTTTGGCTCTAAAGACACACACAGACTGAAAGTGAGGGGATGGAAAAAGTTATTCCATGCAAATGGGAATGAAAAGAAAAACTGGGGTGGCAATACTAATTTCAAACAAAATAGATTTTAAAATAAAGACTGTAACAAGAGACAAAGTAGAATATTACATAATAATAAAGGGATCACTACAAAAAGGAGATATAACAATTATAAATATATGTGAACACAACGTAGGAGCACCTAAATACATAAAGCAAATATTAACAAAGATAAACGGATACTGAAGCTCCCGTGCCTAGAGCCCATGCTCCGCAACAAGAAAAGCCACCGCAATGAGAAGCCCGCTTGCCACAACTAGAGAAAGCCTGTGTGCAGCAACAAAGACCCAACACAGCCAAAAAAATTAAAAAAAAAAAATTCTAAAAAAAGTACTTCCCTGGTGGTGTGGTGGTTAAGAATCCACCTACCAATGCAGGGGACACGGGTACGAGCCCTGGTCCGGGACGATCCCACATGCTGCAGAGCAACTAAGTCCATGTGCCACAACTACTGAGCCTGCACTCTAGAGCCCACGACCCACAACTACTGAGCCCATGTGCCACAACTACTGAAGCCCGTGTGCCTAGAACCTGTGCTCCACAACAAAGACAAGCCACCGCAATGAGAAGCCCACACACTGCAATGAAGAGTAGCCCCCACTTGCCGCAACTAGAGAAAGCCCGCACGCAGCAATGAAGACCCAATGCAGCCATAAATAAATAAATAAATTTATATATTAAAAAAAGATAAATGGAGAACACAATAATAGTAGGGTACTTTAACATCTCACTTACATCAAGGGACATCATGCAAAGAGAAAGTCAATTATGAAACACTGACCTTAAATTACACATTAGTCAGATAGCCTTAACGGATATATTTAGAACATTCCACCCAAAAGCAACAGAGTACATATTCTTTTCCAAGTGCATATGGAACAATCTCTAGGATAGAACACATGCGAGAACAGAAAACAAGTCTTAATAAAATCATAATTAAGGTTTTCTAACCTTAACGGTATGAGACTAGAAATCAACTATAAGAAAAACAAACCAACCCTGCAAAACACACAAACACGTGGAGACTGAAAAAGCAATGGGTAAAAAAAAAAAAGAAAAAAGCAAAGAGGAAATTTAAAAATACCTAGAGACAAATCAAAATGGAAACACAATGATTCAAAATGTATGGGAAAGCAGTTCTATAGCAATACTCACCTTCCTCAAGAAACAAGAAAAATCTCAAATAACCTAATCTTACACCTAAAGAAGTAGAAAAAAAGCAATCCTCTCCCGCAAGTTTCATAGAAGGAAAGAAGTAGTAAAGATCAGAGCAGGAATAAATGAAATAGAGACTAAAAAAACCAAAATAAATATCAACGAAACTAAGAGCTGGTTCTTTAAAAAGATAAACAAAATTGATAAACCTCTGGCCATATTTATCAAGAAAGAAAAAAGAGAGGGCTCAAATAAAATAAAAAATGAAAGAGAAGGAGTTAAAACTGGCACTACAGAAATACAAAGGATCATAACAGATTACTATAAACATTTATGTGCCAATAAAATGGACAACCTAGCAGAAATGGATAAATTCCTAGAAATGTACAATCACCCAAGATTGTATCAGGAAGAAATAGAAAATATGAACAGACCAATTACCAGTAATTAAATTGAATCAGCAATAATAATAATAATAAAGTTCTAACAAAAGTCCAGGACCAGGCAGCTTCACAGGTGAATTCTACAAAATATTTAAAGAATATTTAAACTATTCCAAAAAATTGAAGATGGGGACTTCCCTGGTGGTCCAGTGGTTAAGACTCCACACTCCCAATGCAGGGCACATGGGTTTGATCCTTGGTCAGGGAACTAAGATCCCACATGCCACACAGTGCAGCCAAAAATAAATAAAACAAAAAGTTGAAGATGAAGGAACACTTCTGCATTCATTCTAAGAGGCCAGCATCACTATGATACTCAAACCAGAGGCTCCACAGGAAAAAAAAAAAAAAAAATTGAGGACAATATCAATGACAAACATAAATGCAAAAATCATCAACCAAATATTAGCAAACCAAATTCAACAATACATTGAAAGGATTATACCCCATGATTAAGTGGAATTTATCCCAAGGATGCAAGAATGGTTTGGTATCAGTCAATGTGATACACCAGGTTAACAAACTGAAGGATAAAAACCATATGATTATCTCAATAAATGCAGAAAATGTTTTGACAAAATTTAACATCCATTTGTGACAGAAACTCTCCATAAAGCAAGTATAGAAGGAACATACCTCAACATAATAAAGGCCATATATGACAAGCCAACAGCTAACATCATACTCAAAGGTGAAAAGCTGAAAGCATTCCCTCTAAGTTCAGGAACATGACAAAGATGCTCATTCTCACCACTTTTATTCAACATATTATTGGAAGTCTTAGCCACAGCAATCAGACAAGAAAAAGAAAAGGAATCCAAGTTGGAAAGGAATAAGTACAACTGTCACTGTAGATGACATGATAGTATATTTAGAAAATCCTAAAGATGCCACCAAAAAAAAACTATTAGAACTACTTAATGAATTCAATAATATTGCAGGATACAAAATTAATATATAGAAATCTGTTGCATAGATTTCTTTTTTTAATTAATTACTGATGAAAGAAATTGAAGATGATACAAGCAAATGGAATTATATACCATGCTTGTAGATTGGAAAACTTAATATTGTCAAAATAACCATACCACCTAGAGCAATCTACAGATTCAATGCAATCCCTATCAAATACCAATGGCATTTTTCACAGAATTAGACCAATAATTTAAAAATCTGTATGGAAACACAAAAGACCTCACATAGCCAAAATAATTTTGAGAAAGTACAAGGCTGGAGGAAGTATTATGCTCCCTGATTTCAAACTATACTATGAAGCTACAGTGATTAAAAATTTTATGGTACTGGAACAAAATAGAGAGCCCAGAAATGAGCTCATATTTCTATGGTCAATTAATCTATAACAAAGGAAGGAAGAATATATAATGGGGAAAAGATAGCCTCTTCAATAAATGGTGTTGGGAAAACTGGACAGCTATGTGCAAAAGAATCAAACTGGACTACTTTCTCCCACCATATACCAAAATCAACTCAAAATGGATTCAAAACTTAATAACACTTGAAACCATAAAAACCCCAGAAGAAAACACAGGTAGTATGCTCTTTAACATTAGTCTTTCCAATATCTTTTGGTGGAGATATGTATCCTCAGGCAAGAGAAACAAAAGTAAACATAAACAAATGGGACTACATCAAACTAAAAAGCTTTGGCACAGCAAAGGAAACTGTTAACAAAATGAAAAAGATCTACTGAATTGGGAGAAGATATATCTGATAAGGGGTTAATATCCAAAATATACAAAGAACTCTTAAAACCCAACTTCAAAAAAACAAACCAATTGAAATAGGGGTAGAGGACCTCAAAAAGACATTTTTCCAAAAGACATGCAGATGCCCAACAGACATATGAAAAGATGCTCAACATCACTAATCATCAGAGAAATGCAATCAAAACCACAATATCACCTCACATCTGTGTCAGAAGGCTGTCATCAAGACAAGTAACCAGTGTTGGTGAGCGTGTGGAGGAAGGGAACCCTCTTGCACTGTTGGTGGGAATGTAAATTGGTACAACCACCATGGAAAACAGCATGGAGTTTCCTCAAAAAACTAAAAATGGAATTACCATACAATCCAGCAATTCCACATCTGGGTATTTTTCCAACAAGAACACTAATTCAGTTAGATATATGCATCCTTGTGTTCCTTGCAGCATTATTTACAATAGCCAAGATATGGAAGCAACCTGTGTCTATGGTGTGTGTGTGTGTGTGTATATACACATATATATATATACATAAAACTCAGTCATAAAAAAGAATGAAATCTTGCCATTTGTGACAACATGGATGGACCTAGAGGGTATTTTGCTACATGAAATAAGTCAGAGAGAGAAAGAAAAATACCGTATGATTTCACTTATATGTGGGACCTAAAAAACAAATGAACATACATTATAAAACAGATTCCTAGATGCAGAGAACAAACAGGTCATTCTTACGGTGCAGGGGTCTTGGGGATGAGTGAAATAAGTGAGGGAGATTAAGAGGTACAAACTTCCAGTTGCAAAATAGAGTCATGGGGATGAAATGGACAGCATTGGGAATATAATCAATAATATTATAATATCTTTGTATGATGACAGATGGTAACTAGACTTATCGTGCTTATCATTTTGTAATATACAGAAAAAATCAAATCACTATGTTGTGCACCTGGGAAAAAATAAAAATTTAAAAATTTTTTTGGTATTCTACTTTACTGCCTCTATTGGCTTTACAGCCACACCTTATAAAATTTTCTAGTTGCTGTAAGGAATACATTTATTGCAGTTTACCTTAAATAACATACCACTTCCAGTGTAATATATACATTTTGTAAATGTGTACTTCCATTCATCCCATTACTTATAATTATCACATATTTTACTTCTACATGTGCTAAGTCTTAGCTCTTAATTTCTGCTTTAAATTTTCTTCTGGTTAAACACTGTCATTTTCCTTTTAATAATAGTCAATTAGATTTTAAATAATTTAAGGAATTAGAAAAATAATTAAAAATTTTCATTTCTGGAATTTCCTTCCTTCATGTAGATATATGTTTCACCAGATATCACTACCTTCGATGTGAAGAACCTCCTTTAAGATTTCTTGTAGTGCATATCTCCTGGTATCGAATTTTTTCAGTTTTCATTATAGGATATTTGGATATAGAATTTTAGTTTGACACCCTTTTTTAAACTTCAGCACTTTAAAGACATTGTTCCACTGTCTTCTTGATTACATTTTTCTGGTAAGTTGTTCATTCTTCTTATTGTTCACTGCTATGTGTCAAACTCTGACTGCTTTTTAAAATTTCTCATCTTTTTCAGCAATTGACCGGTTTCTTTTATCCTGTTTGCAGCTTGAGTTTCCTGGATCTGTGAGTTTTTATTTTTTTAATCAAATTTGTAAATTTTTTAATCTTTATTTTTCCATATATATTTTTCTGCTCCAGTCACTCTTCCTCTCCTTCTGGATCCAACTATACAGGTTAGACCACTTCTTATTTATCTCATATGTCAGGTTTTTTTTCTTTTTTTAAATCCTTTTGCTATGCTTTAGTTTGAGTAGTTCCAATTAACCTATCAAGTTCATTGATCTTTTCTTCTACAGTGCCTTGTATATTTTTATGCCCATCTAGTGAATTTTTCATTTAAGAATGTATTTTTCAGCTGTAGAATATATGGGTTTGTCTGTTTTTATTTGTTTTTTGTTTTTGTTGTTCTGAGACTCACCACCTATTCACTCAATGTAAACCTTTTTCATTAATATTTTAAACATTTATATAGTAGCTTTTAAAGTGCTGTCTGCTATTTGTAACATCTGTGTCAACTCTGGATCTATTTTGATGGCTTTTTTCTCTGGTTATGTCACATTTTTTTTGTCTTAACACCTAATAATTTTTTATTGCATATTGTGGATGCTGTGATGTTGCTAAGGATCTGGATTTTGTTGTCTTCCTTTAGAGAGTGTCCAGTTCTGTGGTGGCAGGCAGTTAATTTACTGGCAAATACGTGTGATCCTGTTGAGGACTGGTTTTAGAGTAATGTGGATTTATAGTAACTGTATTCCCAAGGGTTGGCCTGTTTGGGGTCTCACCTGAATGCCTGGCTTTTTTTTTCTTTCTTTCTTTCACTTTAAAAAAAGGTAAAGTTGAACAAAGTTCACATACTGACTGCTTAAAACACAGAGCCATGACTAAATCTTATTTTTGTTGTATTATTTTCAAAACCCCAAAGAGGTTCTGCTTTTTAATCATTCTTTCAAGAGCTAGGCTTTTGAGGGATGAAGGAGATGCCCACATCATGGTATGACTAGTCAAAATATTTAGTGCTTTCCTCCCTCCCTGAATAGGTAGTTGATACTGATAAATAATGAAAGATTTGGAATTATGGGACAGAAATTGATCAACTTAAGAGTACAAGAGTATATTACATCAGAGAAAAAGCTTTAATGTTACATGCAACATAGGACAGCTAGGTATGAGGGAGAATTGAGAAATGTGAGGTTACTAAAAATGAAATTATTCACCAGGTTTATTTAGGGCCTTTAAGGCCCTTCTGAAGTTTTATTTTACTTGAAGTCATTTTGTGTGTGTATGTGAATACTCTCATCGCAAAAATGCTATTGGTTGGGTAAAAGCAAACTTTTGAGACACAAGGGGATGTCAACAGCTTTTATCCTTCCCTAGAAACCATCTTTATGACAATGTCATTTTCAATTTAGAATCGACATTAAGAAAAACATCCAATCCAACTAATTCAGAGCTCAAAACAACAAACAAGAAAGTGCTCAATCAAGTGCATGAAAGGATGTTATACCATATCAATAGGTGTGAAACTAATTTGAAAAAGTTACCATTATAAAAACTGGGTACGTCATTTCTAAAATCAAGTTAATCATACATGACAGTTATCAAGAGTGTAAGAATTCATCTGAAACAGCTAGTTGTAGATGTCTATTCCAAACAATTCTATTTTAAGGTGAATTATGATTCTGTAAGCACATAACATTGCAATAACATGAACAGAAAAATACTGACTTTTAGTCCATTTTTTAATACTAAAAAAAAAAAAAATAGAGGGACTTCCCTGGTGGCACAGTTGTTAAGAATCCACCTGCCAATACTCGGGACACGGGTTTGATTCCTGGTCCGGGAAGATCCCACATGCCACAGAGCAACTAATCCTGTGCGCCACAACTACTGAGCCTGTGCTCTAGAGCCCACGAGCCGCAACTACTGAAGCCCACGCACCTAGAACCTGTGCTCCGCAACAAGAGAAGCCACAGCAATGAGAAGCCCACGCACTGCAATGAAGAGTAGCCCCCACTCACTGCAATTAGAGAAAGCCCGTGCGCAGCAACGAAGACCCAATGCAGCCATAAATAAATAAATAAATAAAAATAGAAATAGGCTTTGAATAAACACATTCCAGGTGAAATAAATTTTACCAAAAAAAAAAAAAAAAGAGTAACAGAGAGAAAAAGACTTGAGAAATTCAATTTGCCATGGAGAACTTCACAAGTAACACTTTTCTTGTCTAATACTAAATTTCTGGGGATTTGCATGAAAACACAAGACATTAAGCACACCTAAATATAAATCAAGATAGAACATATAATTCAATAAATAACCAAAGGATTAAATGCTATGTCATCTCCAATGAACAAATTTCAAAGTAATCATCTTGAGAATAGAAAAGACAGGTTTTAACTTTTTCAATTTTAACGTTTAATAATTCTGGTAATACTCAAAAAGTATTGCAATATCATAAGTACTTATGCCCAAATATCTTAAGTTTCAGTGACAGAAATTAACTCAGTGTTCACAAAGGAATAAATAGTTCCATTCAAAATTTATTGAACTGCAAATTAGTTTAAGTATTATGCTAGTTAACTAGAGAATATATCTCTAAAAAATATCTCAGCAGGTTCCTGGATGTCTCAGTATATGCCAACATTATTGGACTGTTTAAATTAGAAGCTGAAACTATGAATTACCTGTCAAGGTTTCAACAATAAAAAATTTTAAAAGCCCATTATATTTGTTAATAAATTAGATTTATACAATTGATGATTTCAAAATAAATAAAACCTGAGTAGTATATGCCCTCTTTTTCCACCCACCCTCAGCATCTATACCTTTACATCCCATTTTCTTTTAGACCAGTGTGTCTCAAGCTTTAATAAGCATACATATTCCTTGAGGATCTCATTAAGATGCAATTTTTGATTCAGTAAGTCTGTTGTGGGTCCTGAGAGTCTACCTTTCTAACAAGCCACAAATGAAGCTGATGCTATCTTTGAACCACCCTTTGAGCAGCAAGGTGACCCAATATATAAAGTGAAGGAAACCTCTGGCCTAATGACTGTGGTTTTATAGATTCAATGCTGTTATATTTTGTAATCAAACATAAATAACCAACAATGATCACAAAAAATAAGTCTTGGAAGAAAAGAATGTTTTAGTTAAGTGAGAACTTAAAGTATACAAAATTGGCAGTGTTTCTATTTGTCTGACAACTGACACCTTTGATACATTATAATGTAATCAGGACACCAAATTCTGGTAACTTTAAAAAATAGTTACTATAGCTTGAGGCTCTTCCAGTTAATTCAAGTTCAGAAAATTCAAGCCAGTACACTGTAAAACCACTATTAAAAATCTTTAATGGTAAAGTGTTCATATAAATTACTTGTAAACCTGCTCTAAGCTATCCCATCTCCTCCTCCTCTTTCAACAAATAAATGCTGCTTTTTTTTCTTCTGTCTTGTAGCTAAACAGCGTGTAACACCCAGTGCCCCTCCCTTTAAAAATCTAACAAAATTGTCTCCAACCAAAGGACCCAATGCAAAAAGGTTGGCTTCTTTAACACACTCATATGTATATGCATCTATTTCCACAGGATTACCCTTACATGTGATTGGCTGGCTTGAGTTGTGGCCCAGGTAACACCCTTGCTCCTTCAGAAAGGACAGATTGGGATGAGAACCTATCAACACTACTGCTGCAGAGAGCTTAAATATTTTCTTCAATCCAGAGATATTTTGAAGAATGCATTTCATGTCCGACTTAAAGGAAAGCACATGGTGCTCAGGAAAACTGGTATAATCAGATAAAAGATTTGAGTCTAAAGAATATGACTGAGTACACATCATATGATAGACTTTATGGTATTCTGGATAAAGCTTTTTGGGAAGCTGTTTGAAAATTAAGCTTGGATCAGTTACTCGTCTGCGAAATACATGAATCACAGGGACATTATTGTTGTAAGCACACAGTACTGCATCAGCTGCGGTAAGCCCAGAACCTACAATTAACACTGGATCCACCTTGCCACACAACTTTCCTTTGCTTATAGCGGCTCCAAATTCAGGCATTGAATGAAACACAAAAGGAAAATCTTCCCCATCAATTTCCAAACGGCCAGGAGAATCCAATGTTCCAGTTGCCAGAGCTACATTTTCAGCAAAGAGACAGAAAGGAATATGGGAACCATCTCCTATTCGCTGATAACCCCTGATTTCCCAGTTTCTCTTGGTAAATTTTGACTTCCCTATCTGTAAATGCTGTGTTGAAATATCTCTGTCTTGACCATCATTATCAACTTGATCTCTGTAGAGTCTTGATACAGAGGTAATGTAAGTATTCTTTCTGAAATTCTTCTGAAGACCCATGACTTTTACATAATGTTTATAGTAGCGAGCTATTTCCTCTGGCATAACTCGATCCCCTTTTAGGTTCCTATAAAAAGAAAAGGAAAAATATTCTATGAGGATAATACTTTTAGTTTCCATGATTAGTACTTCTCCATCTAGTGAACTATTATATCTTTTTAATTCCTCTGGACTGTCTCAGCTAAAGCTAACACTTACCATAACACTTTACAAAGAAAGAAAGCCTTTCCTTTTCTTTAAAAATGTTAATAAATTAGTTTATCAATGGAGGAAGTCCCATGAGGGTAGAGACTGTATTTAATGCATCTTTGTTTCCCCAATGCCTTGTATAAGTATCTGTTCAGATTAGCTGCCTTTATCAATAAACTTTTATTAAATAAATGGATTAAAATGTGGATATCTGAAAATTAGACTATTTTAGTCTATCTCACAATTGTAATCTAAATAATTCAGTCTATAGCTATACTATTCAGTCTGTATTCTATTTAACTGCAGACTGAATTGTTTAGATTACAACCATTGAGATATTACAGGTCTGACTGCAATACATATACTTCTCAAAGATAATATCTAGACACGATTTTTAATAAGTTGCTTTCTGTTTTCCTAATGACCAAAAATAATTCAGATCAGTCTTTTGCTGAACAAAATCATATTTAAGTAGATAACAGTTCTCTCTCTGTGTTCTCCTACTCACAAAGAGATCTATAAATATAAGCTGCTCTTCATGAAAAAAGCACGTTAATACATTTTTTATTTTCCACTCGAAATTTAAAGCAATGGGAGTTAGTATCCTTAAACAATGCCCCAATTAGAAGTAAGTAGAAATAAAAACACCAAATCACGGAATTCCCTGGTGGTCCCGTGGTAAGGACTCCGTGCTTTCACTGCTAAGGGCCCGGGTTCGATCCCTGGTTGGGGAACTAAGATCCCATAAGCCACGCAGTGGGGCCAAGAAAACCCAGAAAAAACACCAAATCATTTCACATAATTCAGTGTAACTTGTAGCTGGAAGACGTTCAAAGTTTAATGACTATAATAATTAAGATTTAGAATGTATTAACTCTCAATTTGTACAGAAACCCTATGTAATAGTTACTATTATTATTATCTTCATTTTGCAAACTAGGAAATTGATAGCTAGTTTAAGTTATTTGACCAAGGTCATAACATTAGAAGTTACAGAGTCAGGATTTAAACCCTGCCAATCTCTAGAGGTCTAAGAGTCTTAACACTATGCAAGGGCAGGAACTAAAGCTAATATTTATCACAAGATTCATTTTCACATATTAAACACACAAGATGCTCAATTTAGAAGGATGAACACTCTGGTATGTAAATCATAAAGCTTTCTTTCCCTTTCTTACCCACATCATAAAGGGAAAAATATGTTGAGCAATTTCACTTTCTTACTTATGAAAATCAAGAACTTGTACAATTTGCCTGATTTTGCAACTTAACATTTCAAACCCACATAAAATTCCTTTTTAAAAACCCAAAAGTCATATTTGAAAGGTTTAAATTTACTCTGGTCTAAATTTACTTTCCTTAAATCTTCTTAAATTAAGGATAATTACTGTAGATTAACATGGTTTCTATCTAGCAGAAAGTCAAGCATTCAAACATTACAGCCCTGTTCTAACAAAGGTTGAGTAACTTCCTGCTTTAATTTATTGTTTCTGGCAGCAGTCAAATTAGAGTAGATTCTGTTTATTAGTAGTTACTATCTATAGGAATGAAAATGGCTTGAAAATGATAGGGCTTTTCATATTTCTCTTTTTAAATTTTGGGTTCTTTCTCCCAAATAAATACAAAATAAACTTTTATTCTTTCAAGTTGAGATTTTCATATTTTCTTTTTTTAAAAATTAATTTTCATTGAAGTATAGTTTTTTTACAATGTTGTGTTAGGGGATTTTCATATTTTCTATTCTCATATTTTAGTATTCTTATTAAATATTTACCTCTACAGCCAAGTAGGCAATCACATCACGGATTCTATTTTATTCCATCATTCTAAATTATTCATTATATATATTCTGGTTTCTCTTCAGATCATATAAATCTTAAGCCTTTTAAAATTATTCATTATATATACTCTTCTACTCTAAAAAGTCAAATACTTTAGGTATGTATACATGAGATATGCATACATGAAGTTATATATCCATTCATAAAAATAAGTTATATATATCCACTCATAAAAATAAGTAAATAAGGAAAGGATATGTAGGTGGACAAGAAAGTAACAAAACAGAGTGGTTTAACAGGAGAGTGGGATAAAACTATGATTAACAGTCTGTAGACAAGCCCTTACTTCTGTGTGCTTAGTTTTATAAAATCTCTAAATAGAAACTAACTCATAACCACTGCTCAAAGAGGTTTTATTTGAAAGACACATGCATTAATATTATTCATCTAAGACAGGATCACAACTAGTTTGAGATTTGCTGACAGACTCCCATTGTACACCAAAATTTTAATAGTTTGATCTTTACCTTCGTTTGCTAGATACCCAATCTTTAAATTTAAGTCCAGGTAGCTCCATCCAATTTCCAAAGCTGATTGTCAACATCGAGCCTTCCATATTCTATTTGAATAAAAAATGTACAATCAAAAAACACATTTTATCAGTAACAAGGGTTTTTTTTTTTTTTTTTTTTAACCAAAGCCATCTCATTTACTATAATTAAGTCTGGAAAAGGAGAGCTCAAAGAAGTCCTAAATGGTTGTGTAAATCACCTCTGGAAATTTATTCCAATTAACTTTCAAATATTTTCAACACTTGGTAGTATCTATACTCCTTCTTTCATGTAATTATACATTTATAAATCAGATTTACAATATCACCCAATGCCTATAATCAACATAATTAGATGCAGACTATCGTGTTAGAGGAGCAAATCAGTATTTTCATTTTAAACAAAAGGGGAAAAGTTCATTCATCTCTAACACTTTAAATGTCTTTGCATTTTAATACTATTAACAAATTTTTTTAAATGGGCAGCAAAATAGCTTCCCCCCCCAATCAATTATGATTGTGAAGTCTAAGCTGGTTTCAATACAGCAGGCATCACTTTCTAAAACTAGGGAAATAAGGAAGTGGTTGCCTGATTAAGAACAGACTCACTGCTGAGGCTAATGCTGCCTTTAAGGAAGTGAGCCCCTTCAAGCTTGCCCTACTTCTGCTTTGCTCAGTACAAAGCAAGAAAAGCCCAAGGGCCAAAAGCACCTTTCCCAATGACCTCAACGATCTCTTTCAACCAACTCTTTTAGGCTATGCCTTCTTTTATCTGAACCCTTCTTGCCCTGTTTCTACACAGCCCAGTATTGGGAATGGGACTTGTTATTATTATTATTATTGGCCAACATTTACAGAACACTTACTATGTGCTACGGCTTATAAAGTCATATTATTTGTGACAGTACAAGATCACCACAGGAAGAGAATGCAGCAAGTTGCCACTGCTTTGAAGCAGCCTGGGCGTGATACTAGGATTAGAACCGAGTTTCAGGTATATATCGCTTTAGCACTGATTCAAATATGGTTTTAGTCATCAAGGCTTATCCATACTTTAACTTTCCTAAATGTAAGTGGGAGAAATGAAGTAACAGAGATCAAATATTGCCTGCACATTTTTCTAAGCAGAAAATATATATGTACAATAAAACCTCAGGAATTTATAGAAGGTTCTCTAAAAACTTAAAAAATGTATTATGGCTTTTTCAATAAATGCAGTTTTATTAAGAATGCTACTTATTAATAAAGCAAATATAAACATGTAAGCTAAAAGGCACAGATATTTTGATAGTTGCTATCCATTACCATAAAGGTAATTAAGATGAAAAAGTCAGCGACATAGTTAATCTATAAAGTCCCCAAATACTCTGAAACAATCGTTTGATAAATGTAAACAACTTTTAGCCATATAACGTTGCACTAATATAGGAATATCCAACCGAAGTTTATACTAAAGATTTGATATTTAAAGTTAAAATTCCCATGAAGTCTTTATTTCATAACATAGCAAAAATTCTTTAACATTTATTTGTACAAGTGAGCACTCACCACACACTAGACACTGTACTAACTGCTAAGGACACAGGAGTGAAGAATAATTATTAGTTGCTGCCCGCTAATGAAATATGCTGGATCTTTATGTTGACAGTCCTCTGGTTTAACCTCTGCTATGGACTGAATTGTATCACCCCCCAAATCCACATGCTGAAACCCTAACCCTCCAATGTTATGGCATTTGGAGATGGGGCCTTTGGAAGGTAATTAGGGCTAGATGAGGTCATGAGGTTGATGCCCTCATAACAGGATTAGTGGTTTTACAAGAAGAGAGTTCACACTCTCTTTGCTACATAAGGATATGCAAGAAAGCAGCTGTCTGCAAGCCAGAAAAAGAGCCCTCACCATAAACTGAATCATCTGGCACCTTGATCTTGGATTTTCCAGCCTTCAAAGTGTGAATCTGTTGTTTAAGACACTCAGTCTATGGTATTTTATTTTAGCAGCCCAAGCAGACTAATACAATTTTTTTTCTTTTACATTTTTCATTTAAGATCTTGAAAATGTAGGGAAATAATACATATTAGAATGAAATACTGTGTGAGATTTTGTAAACTCTACAATGAATAAATGAATTTAAAATGTTTTACTATGCAAAACATCTTGAAATATTTTCTGTATAATTCTTAGAGAAACACTTATTCTAAGACACTATCACTAATCAAATTTGGCTTAATTTCTACTAGTAATTAATTCATATTTATCCGAACACATTAAAATTCTCAGATAAAGATGTGGTAATCATCATATATAATATTATATCATAATGTTTAAGAATCAAAATGGTCTTATCAAGATGACGTATAATAATTCACATTCACTAAAATGCTAAGGAAAATATACTCACATGCCAAGCTCCACCAGGTGGACCTTTACCAAGAACTAAGTGAGGGATATAATGATGCTGTTCTAATTTCCAATGCAAAATGGATGGATAATCATACCCAAAGTCAGCATCTGGATGAAGAAGTGCGTCGAAAAGTACTGCAACAGGATTGGATGATCGACCCTCAAGGCCCTCAGACAAATACTCTAAGTCCTGAATGAATTTTTTTTTCAAAAAGAAAGAAAAAAGGCAGATAGAGTTTGGAAAAACAAACAAAAAAACTCCAGCTAACATAATAATAGTGAAGACCATTATTGTAATCCAGCATTTCCCATAGAGTGTGCTACAAAACACTGACGTTCCTTGAGATCTTAATAGATTCTCTGGTCAAATAAGTATGGGAAAAGGTTGGGTTTCAAAAAGCTAATCAGATCGTTTTACTACAAAACTTGAAGATGACTTTAATATGCTAGTATGCCTTACTATGTCTACCATGATACTCTAATAATAAAAAGTAGCATTTCCCAAACTTACCAGAGCATAGAGCACCTATTAAATTCCATCAGGAAATAATTTGGGAAATTCTGCTCTAATTAATTCAGGAAAATAAATGGAAGCAACTCAGCAGAATATATTTACAAATCTAAAATTAAAATGTTAGAAGGTGTTATTTAGAAGAAAAGGTTTTCAGCTAAGAAATACAATGCTTATATAGTAGAAAACTAACCTTGCCTCAGTATAAAAAAATTTAAAAGCATCAACATGTGAAAAATAATACCTGATCAACAATGGAAAGATGTCTCGCTTCTTCTAATTTGCTATGTAAGATTGTGTTTGGATGTATTGCTTCTGATGATAAATATGGTCTGTAGCCTGACAGCATATAAGAAAGGCAGATTCCTGAGGGTCCATTTCCTATTAAAAAAAAAAAGGTGGAGAGGGGTGTATCTTGCATCTTAATACTCATGTTCTTTGGCTTTTCTGTTTCACAGATGGTTTTTCTCCTTCACCAATTCTTCTTTCTCTAAACTCTCAAAGCCAAGTATTCACAAGAGAAGATTTTTGTCTTCTCTCCTGTTTTCTTTTGGGAGTCTCACCTACTCAAAGCTTCAACTCTCTATGCTACTAACCCTCAAAATTAGATATCTAGGCTGACCTCTTACCCCCAAAATATATCCCAAATTTCCATATGCCACTTCTTCACCTGACTGAACCACTAATAACTTAATCACAATGTGTTCAAAAGCAAATTCATGAGTTCTTCCATTTTGGTGCCCCTCCTTTAAACCTCATTCCTTTGCTGGTATGATACTTACCAGCAAAATCCTAAGTTAATCAGGTTCTGGTTTAAATGTATTTTGTCACCTATATCCATTCAGTTGTCTTTGTTATTCTCACTCATATATTCTCACTCAGAAGACAAAAATCTCTTCTTGTTCCTCTTCAAGATTCACCTACTTCAAATCATTTCACATTCTACATTCAAATGAGTTTTCATAACAGAGTTCTCATTATGTTACCCACGCTATGTTACCCACTCTACCCAAAGTCCTTCATTGCTTGTTTCCTCTATCCAGTGTTCTCCATGTTCTGGTCTCAACCATCTTTCAAGTCCCACCTCCTAATAACTTCCCTCCTGTATTTCTATATCCTTTACCCAAAACCAAACTGGATTTTTTGTTGTTGTCGAACTCCAACAACTACTTTGATTTCTGTAGTTCTTTTAGTCTGGGTTGCCACTTCTCTATTATATCCATCTACCAAAAATTTAATCTATCTGGGACAACTGTAAGCCATCGAAAAATATCCTGTTCCTTGTCTAATATTTTGCCCCAAATAAAATAAGCTCATAGATGTAAACATGAAAAGTAACATCATAATATTAGGAAAGAGGTTAATATTTCTACTTATAATGCTGTAGTAAGAAGCCTTTAAATATGACACAAAACTCAAAAGACAGAAAGGAAAATAAACCATTTGACTTCATAAATTTTTTTTTTAAATGGCAAATACTGGGAGTTAAGATCTGAGGCAAAGAGCTAATTTCCTTGAATCAAAAAGAAAGAGACAAAACTAAAAATCATAATACCAACAGAAATAGAAAAAAAATCTGAGAAAATCCAACACCTATTCATGTAAAAACTCTCAACAAACAACAGAGGGGAAATTCCTTAACTTGATAAAGAGTATCTACAAAAATCCTACAGCTAACATCATAATTAATGGTGAGAAATTAGGGGGTTTTTTCCCTATAAGATCAAGAAAAGGATGTCTCTTCTCACCATTCCTACTCATCACACACCTTAATGGAAATCCTAGCTAATGCACTAAGACCAGAAAAGGAAATTAAAGGTATACAGATTGGGAAAGAAGAAACAAAACTGTCTTCATTTGTAAATGCCATGATTATCTATGTCAAAAGTCCCAAAGAATTGACCAAAAAAACTCCTGGAAGTAATAAGCAATTATGTTGCATGATACAAGGTTAATATATATAAGTCAATTGCTTTCCTACAGACCAGTAATGAACAAGTGGAATGTGAAATTAAATATACAACACCACTTATATTTGCAAGAAATACTTGGGTATAAGTCTAACAAAATTCACATAAGATCTAAATGAGAAAAACCACAAAACTCTGATGAAAGAGATCAAAGAATATATAACTGATGGAAAGCTATTCCATGTTCATGGATAGAATGATTCAATATTGTTAAGATGTCAGTTCTTCCCAACTTGATCTACAGATATGATGCCATCAAAATCAAAATCCCAGCAAGTTACTTTGTGGATATTGGCAAACTGATTCTAAAGTTTAAATGGAAAGGCAAAAGACCCAGAACTGCCAATATAATATTGAAGAACAAAGTTAGGACTAATACCATCCAACTTCATCTTACTGTAAAACTACAGTCAACAAGACAGTGTGGAAATGAAAGAATATACAAATGAATGGAACAGAATAGACAGCCAAGAGATAGATCCTCACAAATACAGTCAACTTATTTTTGACAAAAAAGCGAAGGCAATGCAATGGAGAAAGGATAATCTTCTCAACAAATGGTACTGGAACAACTGGACATCCACATGTAAAAAATATGAATATAGATACTAACTTTATATCTTTACAAAAATGAATTAAAACAGATTATAGACTAAATATAAAACACAAAATTATAAAACATCTAGGGCTTCCCTGGTGGCGCACTGGTTGAGAATCTGCCTGCTAATGCAGGGGACACGGGTTCGAGCCCTGGTCTGGGAAGATCCCACATGCCACGGAGCAACTAGGCCCGTGAGCCACAATTACTGAGCCTGCGCGTCTGGAGCCTGTGCTCCGCAATAAGAGAGGCCACGATAGTGAGAGGCCCCGCACCGCGATGAAGAGTGGCCCCCGCTTGCCGCAACTAGAGAAAGCCCTCGCACAGAAACGAAGACCCAACAGAGCCAAAAATTAAAATAAATAAATAAATTAATTAATTAATTAAAAAAAATTATAAAACATCTAGAAAATAACTATGAGAAAATCTAGGTGACGTTGGGTTTGGTAATGAGTTTTCAGATATAACACCAAAAAGCAAGATCTATGAAAGAAAAAAATTGATATGCAGGACTTCTTAAAATTTAAAATTTATGCTCTGCCAAGTCACTGTTAAGAGAATGAAAAGACAAGTCACAGACTAGGAGCAAATATTTGCAAAACATGTATTTGATAAAGTACTTGTTTCTAACATATACAAAGAACTCTTAAATCTCAACCATAAGAAAACCACCAACACAATCAATTAAAAAGTAGGGAAAAGCTCTGTACCTCAAGGTATAGAGATGGAATATAAGCATATGAGAAATTACTCAACATTGTATATCATTACAGAACAGCAAATTAAAACAATGAGATACTACACACCTATCAGAATGGCTAAACCCCAAAACACAGACAGTATCAAATGTTTCCAAGGATGTGGAACAACAGGAACTCTCATTCATAGTTGCTGGGAATGCAAAATGATACAGTCACTTTGGAAGACAATTTGACAGTTTCTTAAAAAGCTAAACATAGTCTTACTGTATGACCCAGCAATCACACTCCTAGGTGGGTTGAAAACTTAATGGCCATGCAAAAATCTGCACATAAATGTTTGCAGCACTTTACCCATAAATGTCAAACATTGGAAGCAACCAAGATGTGCTTCAATAAGCGAATGGGTAAACTGAAACATCCATACAATGCAATAGTATCCAGTGATAAAAAGAAATGAGTATCAAGCCATGAAAAGACAGAGAGAGGGATCTTAAATGCATATTGCTAAGTCAAAGAAGCCAGTCTGAAAAGGCTACATACAGTGATTCCATATATATGACATTCTGGAAAAGGCAAAACTATAGAGATAGTAAAAGATCAGTGGTTACCAAGGGTTGATAGTTGAAGGAAAGGATGAATGGGTGGGACACAGGAGGTTTTTAGGGCAGTGAAACTATTCTATATGATGTTATAATACATGACATTATACACCCAGCAAAACCCATAGAACTGTACAACCCAAAGAGTGAACCCTAATGCGCACTATAGATTTTAGTTAATAATAATTTATAAAAACAGTGGTTCATCAATTGTGACAAATGTACCACACCAAAGCAAGATGTTAATAAAAGGTATAAAAGGGGGTTGGGAAGGAGAAGAAAAGGAATATATAATAAAGATATTAATAAAAGGTATAAAAGGGGGTTGGGAGAGTATTTACAGAAATATTCTCTGTAATTTGTTTCATTTTCCTATAGACTTAAACTGCTCTAAATAAAGCCTATTAAAATAAATACTGACTATATGAAAAATAGTGGGAGTTAATATCTCAAAGAATCAAAAAGAAATAACACTCAAAAGACAATACAAAAAGAATACAAATAAGCAGTTCATAGAGAAATATATACACAGGCAGAATGTGCCCCAACTCCCAAAGATTTCCCATTCCTAACCCCAAGAACCTGAGCGTGTTACCTTACAGAGAAAAAGGACTTTGTAGATGTGATTAAATTAAGGACAGTAAGCTGGAGAGAGTACCCTGGATTATCCAGGTGGGCCCAATCTAATCACACAAGTCCTTAAAAAAAGAGACCCTTTCCCACCTTTGGTAAGGAGGAACCGTAACTATGAAAGGTTAAAAGAGAAACAACACTGCTGGCTTTTAAGATGCAAAAGGGGTCCAGGAGCCAAGGAATACTAGTAGCCTCTAGAAACTGGGAAAGCAAGGAAACATTCTATCTACCCTAGAGCCTCCAAAAGGAATGCAGCCCTGCTGATTTTAGCCCAGTGAGACCAGTGTTGGGACTTCTGTTCTATGGAACAGTTAAATACATTTATGTTGTTAAAGCCACCAGGTTTGTGGTAATTTGTTATGACAGCAACAGAAGACCAATTACATACATTAAGGAAATTAGCCCTTTATTATGATCAGCTGGCGGTGCTATTGCCAGCAATAATGGCCCTATATACATGAGGTTAAGCTACGCTTCGGCTAGCTGAGGCAAAATAGGAACAGATTGCTTTGGGGGAAGTAAGGCGCAGATGAAAGTAGTTTTTCCTTTTCTGACCCTGCCATAGCCCAACTAGAACAAGAAGACATAGGTTCCTTTGCCTATGGCAAGACATCCAGGATGGAAAACCAGGGCTGGATATAAGTGGGAAATGGAACGTGAGATTTAGTTTCCAAGATATCTTGGATGAGAAATACTGCAAACACCGTCAGCTCCCCTAGAGGGGAATCTAGTGTAGAACTATCTTGTTTTCCTTCCTTCCTTCCTTCCTTCCTTTATTGAATCTCCTATGGAGAGATGTCAATATGCCAGACAGAGCACAGGACTTTCCTCTCCATTAACTTGAAACAAGTCAAAGAAACTAAGGAAGTTGTATGCCATCAAGGTACATTATGTCCCATAATTCTTTCCTTTGGCTTGGTTTCATACTATAGTACTTGTCCAACTTCATGAGTTTGAATATTAGATTAAAGATACATATGACAGGTAATTAAATACATGCAATAAAACAAAATCATAAAATTTTATAATTTTGAATTAGGTTTTATTAATAACTTAATTTTTAATATCTTATATACCTATCTATTGAGGTGGTACAATGGATATATAATAGTAACATATGGTTAAAATATTATAAACCTAACTGTAGAGTACTATAATGTTCTTTACTAACTGAGCACTGACTACTAACTTGCACAGGTTACTCAACAACTGAGTTTCCCTGTCTGTCCATACCCGAAAACCTCAGAGGGCTATCGGGTTGTAAAGCATAATCCAATAATGTACACAGAATGCTCTATACAGGGCTCTAATAACATTGGTTATCATCATTATCATGACACTGTCATATAAGTAACACAACTGATAGACTACTGATATTTTAAAATAATAGAGTAATATCAACCCTTCTATGAAAAAATGTTCCATTCTAACACAGAATCTAATATCAGATAAACCAATTCCTCTCTCCAAAGATTTAGTTATTGGTTATTTAAAAATATTAAGCAACCTAAGAATACTTTTCAATACAATCCTAAGAACTTGTGCTATGTAACTGTGCATTTATAAAAGTAGTAAGGATCAGAACTGTAATTTTAAGAGATAAAATGCAATAAAACTTACCTATTACTACCACAGGCAAAGTCACTGATGAATCTTCAAGTAAAGAAGTTTCTTCAACTAATGGCATAGCTTTAACTTTTCGCCCCAAATTATCACCAAAATATTGCACTAAGGAATTAAAAATCTCTCCTTCAGTTTCAGGGTCACTATAGTTTCTTTTAAAAGGAAAATATGGAACAAAAACAAAACAACAGATATATAGTCAATATAGCCTTTATAAAAATCTGTCTTTATTCAGATTTTATTTAGGCCATAAAATATTCAATAGTTCCATAAAAGGAGAAAAGGAAATCCTTTTGATTAATGCTTTCAAATTAGTACCTTAGCCACATGTCAACGTACACCACTTTGTCAGAAATCCTAAATACAGTGGTCCCTTGGTATCCAAGGGGGGTTGGTTCCAGAACCCCACCCTCACTCCCCAAATACCAAAATCCATGGATCCTCAAGTCCCTTATATAAAATGGCATACTATTTGCATATAACCTACCTACATCCTCCCACATAGTTTAAACCATCTCTAGATTACTTATATCACCTAATACAATGTAAATGCTATGTATGTAGTTGCCTGCATGCAGCCAATTCAAGTTTAGCTTTTTGGAACTTTCTGGAATTTTTTCTTTCCCAAATATTTTCCATCTGCAGTTGGTTGAATCCGTGGACGCAGAACATGTGGATATGGAGGGCTGAATGTAGCTGCTCATGTCTCTTTAATGCCTTGAAGTCAAGTCTTAAATAAGAAGCTATTTTTAATGACCAAAGACACAACATTGTATTAGGGATTTTTATAATTCTGAGATCTCCTAGGACTGGAAAGTTTCTCCTTCACTTTTTTCTCATTAATAAAAAGGTGAGTGCAATAGAGGCAGTATATTTGGAAAAAAACAGTCACACATAATATTTTAAGGAAAAGTTACTGAACTTATATATTACAAATGGTGCATTTTGGTAAAAAAAAAGTAAGGTTTATACATCTTATTCTCAAAGAGATACTGAAAAATGCAAAGATCTTAACTTTATTTCCAATCTACCTTCTTTCCCAACTGCCTCCCTAGAAACTAGTTTTGGCATTCTGACAAGCTCATGCAATAAATGGAGTATCCTTTGAACACAGTTAATGTTCTGCATTATACTAGAGATTACTTCAGAACAGAATTCCTGAATTATTTTTCATTTTCATATAGTCAGAAACAGGCCAATGTCTGAAAATATTAAACTGAGTACTGACCAGTGGGTGAGTGTGATTACTATTCCTAAAATGATAAACATGGGAATGGATCAGTTATTTCACAGGACTCACTGATCCTTGGGGGAGGATGACAAATGGAAAGAATTAGGCAGAGACCAAAATTTCTCCTTCCCTATAACCTTCCAAGTTCCCAAACTACCCTAGGATAGGGCAGAGTTCCCCAGGATACACTGACAGCTTTCCCACCCCCAGTAATTGGGCTCCCCTAACGATACATGGCCCCTTTTGGCCAGAACTGATACCCTTTGGATATGGCTACTTAGGAAAGCCCCTCCTCACACTGCAAGCCTGCCCCTGAAAGAAGTGTCTTATGCTCAATCCATCCCTTTCAGAGCATTCCAACTCCCACCACTGATCAGATCCAGATGTACTAGCTGTCTTGCCTTCTGCTTCTTGACAACTGAACTCAACAAGAGTATATTATACTTGGGCCTGTCCCTGATATTTCTCCAAAGTGTGTGCCCAAGACAGGTTCCCCAGCTTCCTTTGGATGCTTCTGATTAGTCCTTTTAGGTATCCAGGCCTCATTAATATTATGGTGGTTGTAAAGGCCACAGTTCTTTTTCAGGAGATGCAGACATCATGGCCAGTCTCCTCCTGACACCCCTATCTCAAACACTGTTGCTTCCATATATATAACCTGGAATTTAAATAATAAAAATGATCATCACTCTAAGATTCTGGTAATTAAAAAGATGTCTCCTTCTTCAAACCCTAACAAATGTTTCACATTAATAAAAGGGCAGATATGCTGGGGGTTAGAGTCAACTTGAGACTATATAAATATTAAACTAGATACTTGAATATTATCTGATATCCTGTACACTCTGAGAGCAAACTGATAATCCTCTGAATGACTGAATGAAGGTACTTGAGCAGTTACTACCATATTTGATTTTATAAGCAAAACTCAAATGATCTAAAATGCCTTGTCCAGTTTCTTAAGTCTACAAATAAACGCTGTGAAACAAATATTTAATATTTAAATTCCTTAAGAACAAAAAAATCATGGCTAGAAGTGTTGGCTTAAACTCCGAATCACTTTTACTTAAAGGTACAGTAGAATTCATTTATTTAATAACTTATTAAGAGGCATTTAATATTCTAAGTCAAGATGTCTCAAGAAACCGTTTTTTTTTTTTTTTTTCCCGGCAGGCCTCAGAATTTTAATATAGCTATCAATTCTATAAATTGACTATACATTTTGTTTTGAATTTTATTTATTTTTGTACAGCAGGTTCTTATTAGCTATCTATTTTATGCATATTAGTCAATCCCAATCTCCCAATTCATCCCACCACCACCAACCCCCTGACTATACATTTTACAAGGATCTTTCATTACACTGGACTAGTCTTCTCAAATAATGGGTTTATACTTAAGAAAAAAGAGGTTAAGACAATTAGAAATAAAATGCCTCCTCTGTTAGGCTTCTATTAATCAAGAAAGACAAAGTTTTCAAGCGCTCAAAAACATCAGAAAAACAACAGATCATCTGATCAGGCCTTAGACCAAGGTAAATAAATAGAGGGAACTTGGTAATGCTTTTTTAAAAAAAAGACTTTTAATGAGATATAATTCACATATAAAATTCACCCTTTTATTTTTTTTGGCGGCACCACTTGGCATGTGGGATCTTAGTTTCCTGACAGGGATTGAACCCACGCCCCCCGTAGTGGAAGCACGGAGTCTTAACCACTGGACTGCCAGGGAAGTCCAAAATCCACCCTTTTAAAGTGTACAGTTCAGGGCTCTAAGTAGTCACAAGGTTTTTGCAATCACTACCAATAACTTCAGAGAAATTTTATCACCCCAAAAGTATATGCTGCACCCATTAGCACTCATTCCTCATTCTTCCCTCCCCGCAGCCATTGGCAGCCACTAATCTACTGTCTTACTGATGTGCCTACTCTGGAAATTTCAAATAAATGGAACCCCTCATACATTATGTAGCCTTTTGTGTCTGGCTTCTTCCACTTAGCATGTTTTCAAGGTTCACCCAGGTGGTAGGATGTATTGGTACTTCATTCCTTTTTATGCCTGAATAATATTCCATTGTATATTACCCACTCATGAGCTGATAAACATTTGGATGGTTTCCACTTTTTGGCTATTACAAATACGCTATGAACATTCATATATAAATTTTTGTGTGGACAAATGTTTTCATTTCTCTTAGGAGTGCATGCAATGGCTGGGCCATAAACTCTATGTTTAACATCTTGAGGAATTAGCAAACTATTTTCCCAAGTGTGCATCATCTTACATTCCCACCAGTGATATGAGGGTTCCAATGTCTCCACATCCTCACCAGCATGTTATTTTTTGTGTTTGTTATTTTAGCCACTCTAGTAGGTGTAAAGTAGCATCTCACTGCAGTTTTGATTAGCATTTCCCTAATGACTAATAATGTTAAGCATCTTTTCATGTGCTTATTGGCCATCTGCATATCTTCTTCAGAGAATAATTCAAATTATTTGCCCACTTTCCAACTGGGTTGTCTTTTTTATTGTTGAGTTTAAAAAATTCTTTATATGTCCTGGATACAAGTCCCTTTTTGGATATATGATTTGTAAATATTTTCCCCCATTTTGTGGTTGTCTTTTCACTTTCTTTATATTGTCTTTTAAATCACAAAAGTTTTAATTTTCGATCAAGTCCAATTTATTTTTTTCTTTTGTTGCTGTACTTTTGGTGTCATACCTAAGACAGCACTGCCTAATCTAAGATTACAAACCTGTTTTCTTCTATGAGTTTTATAGTTCTAGTTCTTAAATTTAGGTCTTTCATCCATTTCGAGTTAACTTTTATATATAGTATGAGGTAGCAGTCCAACTTCATTCTTCTGCTTGTGAATATCCATCTGTCCTGGCATCATTTGTTGAAAAGACTGATATTTCCCTTTTGTCTTGGGATCCCACAGAAATCAACTGACAACAAATGAAGGGAATTATTTCTGGACTCTCAATTCTATTCCATTGATCTATGTTTATCTTTATGCCAACGTCACACTGTCTTGATTACAGTTTCTTTGTAGTAAGTTGTAAAATTAGGAAGTGTGAATCCTCCAACTTTGTTCTTTTTTCAAGATTGTCTTGGCTATTCTGGGTTCCTTGTAATTCCATGTGACTTTTAGGATCTGCTCATCAATTTCTGAAAAAAAAAAGGCAGCTAGGATTTTGATAGGATTACACTGCATTTGTAGATAAATTCAAGGAATATTGCCATTATTGCCATCTTAAGAATACTAAGCTTTTCAATCCATGAACATGGGATTCCTTACCATTTATTTAGGCCTCCTTTCATTCTTTTCAATGTTTTCTAGTTTTCAATGTACAAGTTTCACATTTCTTCTGTTAAATTTATTCCTAAATATTTCATTCTCTTTGATGCTAGTATAAATTGAATTGTTTAATCAATTTCATTGTCAGATTGTTCATTGTAAGTGTACAGAAATACAATTGATTTTTGTGTGTTGATCTTGTATTCTGCAATATTGCTGAATTCATTTATTAGATCTAGTAGGTTTTGTGTGTGTGTGTGGGCCTCAAGCAATTTGACACTAGTCTCTCCCAAGACTCAAGTAGAGTATATAGAGCCAAAGTTTTAGCTTATCTTAATTCTCCAGAGTATACGTAATTTGTTCTGATTTTCTACTAACTGGTCATAGGTATAATCTTTGTGTATATAATCCATAATATTGGTATAAACCATTTGTAATAAACTTGCATGGTACATGATAAATACTGGTTTAACACAGGCATGAAAAACTGAATCAAGAGAAGAAATGAAAATAAGGTTCACTGAATTTACATAAAGCAACAATGAAACAAAGACCTATTAGTAAGTATTCTTTCTAAAAAATTCAGAGTCTAAACTATAAATTTAGTATTGCTGTACATATTTTACAGTATACGCATACTGTGTTCACAGGTCTATGATCAGTGAAAATTTCCACTGCAGATATCCAATTTGCTGAATGTCTGTTCTATTTAAAACAAGTATTTGAGTAATAAAAAAATCTACTTTAAAAAAATCTACTTTTCCTTTATTTGAGGCAATAAATTGGAAAATATAATTAAATTTTAGGAAATAGTAAAGAACAGCACTTTATACATATGCAAAAATAGTTACCTTATTTTTAGGCATCAAATTAGAAGACTATTTGAAATTTCAGATGATTTTAGATGCCTTCCATGTTTTGTTTTTGAAACATTATGGTCCAAAGACTCAAAACAAATTTAAAAGGATGGCACAGATGTAATATTTGAATAACAAAACACTTTTCTCACACCTAGCAATACTTTTCTAAATGATCCTTCAAAATGAAATGCTTTACTACCTGAGTTTAGTCTTTGGAAGCATGAGCTTAGATTTTTACCAAATTGATACTACCATAAGAAAAGAAGGTTCTAAAGTCACAAAGGAAGTCAGTCACACTCTTTATCTTCTAGAACAGGAAGTATGGAAGTTTTCTTCCTTGGGAAGTTAGGAGACAGTTCTCTCACAATATTTATTCTTTCAGATATAAGGCAAGATCCAAAATGTAGACACTGTCACAATTGGTTTTAAAATGTGTTCCTAATGAAATTACTCAAAAAAAAAAAAAATTGTGCTAGTAAATTATAAACCTTCTCCTAAGGAAATGTTTTAATTATTAAATAAACGTTTTCTTTTTAAAATTTTAGATAAGATAGAGCTGTTTATACAATGGAAATATGGTTTATCAATCACAATTTTTATTCTTTGGCTAGCAGGCTTGTTTTCCCTTATCCCTCAAGACCAAAATATAGCAAATACCTTGTTTTCACCTCCTCCTCCACATTTCTGTACAAGGACGTAAGCACATGATATTCATTACCTAGGGTTAGTTGAACACGTATGAATCCCAAGCTGTGTCCTTAGAATTCAACTGTACCAAAAGGTGTCAAAAGGCATATTATTTTCTCAGGGGCTTCAGTTTAACCAGTTTTCACTAGGGGAACTTGTTTTCTAAAGTTCTCCAAAGTGGATCTGATACTCTCAAATCACTGTCTGTCAAGTAGATACCACACAAATTTGCCTAGAATTTAAGATCCAGCAGTTTATTACATAAAATAATTTTTAATATCCAGAATCTAGAGACTTCTACAAAACTCACTGAGAAGGTAGGCAAGCCTGGATTGCTGCTCTAGTTCAACAGGAATTCTGAGTCTTTTCTGTGCCTTACACCCCTTTTGCAATTTGGTGAAGCCTCTGGACCTCTTCTTTGAATAATATTATAAAACACATAACAGGATTTACAAGGAAACTAAAAAGTAAACTTGGAATATGTTTTTATGTATTCCTCTATTGTATTAAATAACAAGCTCAGTGATGTAAAATAATTACTGTAATCTTGAAGAAAGAAATAAACAGTATTTCTAGGTATCTGCAACAATTAATGTGGTATGAAAATATTTGTGATTTCTATTGATGACAAAGTCACAAATACTACTGTGATTTACTGCTTATATTTACAGTTAAAGAAAATAGATTTTGGTTAAAGTTGAGTGAAAATTCCTGGTACCTTTCTTTACATCCAAGTTCACTGGCCACCTAAAGTCTATACATGCAGCCCAATTTAAGAACTCTGATCAGAATTTCATATTTTACAAAAGAAGTTTTGCATATCATTATTCTAGCACATTCGTGTATATATAAGGCAAGGCACTTTACTTAAGTCTTCGCTAAGCTTATCTTTTCTTCACCAGAAGGTTAAAACTAGTTTCAAGTTGCTCTTGGTCTTTCTCTCCATAACTGAATGAATTGTTGGCCAACTGTGCTAGATCTAGTACACAAACTTTTATTTTAAAACGTATTATCCGTATGACCCCTAAAAACGTTCCTCATAATGTTAGTCTAGAATCGTCAGATTTTTCAAATTTCTACAATATATATGACTTACAATGACTGACATCTTAAAAGTCAGAAACATATTTGTAGCTAGAACATCACATTTTAAACATAGCTCCCTGCCTCCCTTCAACCCAGTAACTTAGGTTATTAGATTTTTTTTAAAGAAAAAAAATGTTTAAGGTGTGTGTGGGGCTGGGAGAACCTCACAACCCTTCACTAAAACTTTGCACTACTTTTAAGTCTCAGTTCGCCGTAACCGACTAGATCCGGGCCTAGCCGGTCCCGCAGTCCCGTGACTGGCACGGTCCAGGGAGAGGAAAAGGGGACAACAGAGGAGAGTCCCCCAGAGCCAGGGGCCAAGGCGGGGAACCTCGACTAGACAGGAACCAGGAGGAAGCAGCGGCCGAGGCGGGAGGCCTCTGCAGTTCAGGCGCTTGCCTTCCACCCCCGACCCGTCCCCGACTCCCTAACCCGCGCGGCCTCTACCCATTTCGGCCCCTGCCCTGCCGCAGGGCCCCGCAGCACTCTAACCTCCGCCTGCCCCCTTTTCTTCCACGGTGGAGAAGTCACCTGAAATGACCGGCCAGGGAGCAGCGGCAGCACCACACGGGCATGGAGCGCGGCGCACGGGGCGCCCGAGCGCGACCGCCACGGCCACCTCCCTCGGCGGGGTTGCCCGTTCGGGGCGCCCGCCCGGTTACGGGGTCCTCGGGGCGCCCGCGCCCCGCGCCTAGCCGTTGCCGCGGCTGCCGGAAGCTGCGGTTCAGCAGCCGGCCGAGCTCTGGAGCACCCAAGCCCGCTTCAGTAAAGCGGCTTCCGCTCCTCGACTACTGGCAGCCGGACGCCGGCGGCCGACGATCTCTGGCCGCCGCGATGGGGGCGGAACGGGGCGGGGACGCTGTGACGGCTGCGGCGGAGGTGGGCGGGTTCCTCCTCGCAGGTGCGGAGGCGGCGGCGGCGGGCGAGGCCCGGGATTGGTGGAGCCGCGGCCAGAGAGAGGGGCCCGGCCTGAAGAAGTGTTGGCTGAGAGGGCGGGGGGCCGAGGTAGTCTGCCCACCAGACGGCTGGCGGTGGCTACTGGGGCCCGGGCCTCGGCCTGCGCCCTGCGGCCTCTCCGCGTGCTCCCGACCTGCGGCGTGGGAGGTTGGCGAGGCTGGGAGGATGAGCGTCCTGAGGGCCGGATGACAAGGGGAAGAGGAAGAGCTGCTAACCTCGGTAGCGGGATGGTTAGGGGGAAATCCCTGCCTGCTGCGCGGCCTCTGCGACCCGAGCACCCCAGTGTCTCCAGAGTCGGTGCACGCGGGCCTCTCACCGAGGACGCCCGGCAAGACCGAGATTCCCGCTCCACTTTAGCGCCTTACCTCGCGCTGGCCTGGGCGCAGACGCCCGGAGCTTCCGCGCGCTTTTCGTTCTTGACCCTGCCTCACAGTCGCCTGGGAGAACTCACCAAACCATGGGTGCCCGGGCCCCACCCCAAGGGTTCTGATGGGGGAAGTCTGGCTTTCCGGCTGAGGTCCCCCTTCCTTAAGTAAGTGGCATCGCTGGTTAAAAATACAGGTGCTCAGCCCCGCCCCAGATTCACTGAGTACCTTTCATGGAGGGGGAAAGGGCAGGAACGTGTATTTTTTAAGTCCCTCCAGGTGGTTATAATGCGAGAAAAGTTAGAAAGTACCGAGTAATGAGTGTCCCTGTTCGGTATTTTCAAGAAATGAAGGGGGAAAAAACCTGGGAGAAGTGATTAATTGCATATACTGTTATATAGAAATGTCTTTCTATCCCTCTTTCCAAAGAGCGCTAATTATTTTTGCAGTTAAAATCTGGGATACGTAAGTTTCTGTTTTTAAATAATTTTTTAAGTTCTCAATGTTTGCTGAATGTTGTCATTGAACAAACTTGGACTTAGCAGGTATTTTAGCCTCTGTGGAGCTTAAAATGAAGTTCTAGGACTCAGCCTGACTCCAGGATTATACAATCTAAGATAATATATTCATTCATACATATACACTTATATTCCTGCTACTCTAATGTTTATTTTACTTTAATGTTTCAGAAAGTGAAGCATAATTTTCTGTTGATGTTCATAACATTATCCTTTTAAAGGAACTAAATTCGTAATAGCTATGCCAATCCAGAGAACTGAAATATTTAAAACTGTAAGGTTTATGAGTACTTTGTATAACTTTTTCTTTTCTTTATGGCTTTGTTTTCACTTTGAGTTTCTTGTGGTATTTTCAGATGAATTAATAAAGTGAGCATATCAAATTTTAGCCTTAAGCAGCCTTGTATTTAAACCTCGGGAACTTGCTATCATGGTTTACCCTTGATAAGGGCTAATGATTAAACCAGGTCACAATAACTACATAGAGGATTTTTCTTATAGCAAATGGGGCACATCAGAATTTTTGTTTCTGTTTTTTGAAATTGTAGGGTGAGGTGCTATTTAAATATAAAATCCGGGTTTGATGAGGTCGTGGGGCAACAGACTCAGATACTGCTGGTGAGAGTGTAAATTAGTATGTAAACCAAACTCCCCCATCTGCATAATAGACTCTCATTCCTCCTTTCAGCACGTGCAGTAGCACATTTAGGGTGGAGCTTATCTCACACTAACAACCATTCCAAAACAACCCTCCTTACTGGTGTACAATATACCAGTATTTTATACATTAAATTATAGTATAGTAGTTAAAAGGACTGTCTGTTGGAATCTTCACTGTGCTAGCAGTGTGATCTTGGACAAGTTACTTAGCATCTCTGGGCTTTGATTCCTCATCTGTAAAATGAGATAATAATAATTAGTTCATTGGTTATAAGAATTAAATTAAAAAATACTTATAAAGCACTTACCACAGTACCTGGCTCATGTTAATAAATATTAAAATAAATAAGTATAAAATATTAAATATGAAAATAAATACTTTTCATTATTATCAATAATATTGTAAAATATTTTCACATTTTCTAAAATCAGGAAGTATGTGTATGAATTGAAATGTGCTCTCCCCCACTCCACCCCAATTCATATATTAAAGCCCTAACCCTAATGTGACTGTATTTGGAGATAGGGCCTGTAAAGAGGTAATTGAGGTTAAATGAGGTCGTGAGTGTGGAACTCTAACCCAGTAGGTTTGGTACCTTAGAAGAAGAGGAGCGGTCTCCTTTTGCCAGATGAGGACACAGGAGAGGGTGGCAAGCCAGGAAGAGAGCTCTCACCAAGAACCAAATCACCAGCCTCCTTGGTCTCAGACCTTCCAGCCTTCAGAATTGTGAGAAAATAAATGTCTGTTTAAGCCACCTACTGTATGGTGTTTTGTTTCAGAGCCTGAGCTGACAAAGATAGTATGTTTTTGCATTTTCTGAAGCAAACAGAAAATTTTAATGGAAATTATTCAAAATAAACTGTTGCATTTTATATACTATGTAAACCTGTCAATGGACCATTTCATATGCTTGGTAGTATAAGACTAAGTTTTAGAGGGGTTTAGAAAACATTCTAGAAAAACAGTTCCTCCTTTATTGAAACTCTGGGAAGTTCAGATACCGTTCAGATTTCTTTATCCTCAGGCCCACTGACACTTTTTGATACAGAGAATTACCTCTGTTTCGCTGCCAATTTGGAATTCTCATCAGCTCTATTCTCTATCTAGATGGCAAATTTTAAAAAAATGCTTCCCTGACTACACAGGAAATTGGGGACTTACTGGTGCTGGGGACTTAAGATAAAGTTTGTTCCTGCAATTTGAACTCAGGGGATTAGAAAATTCTATACCTAGAAGGCTGCTTGCTAAAAATACAATTTATTTTTGTGGCTATTGTAGCAGTCAGATTCAGTTGCAGAGAACAGAACTCATAAAATTCACTCTAGCTCTTAAGAATCACTCTTAAGAGTTGCTTTTGGAGAGGAACCAAGATGGCGGAGTAGGAGGAAGTGCTCTCACTCCCTCTTACGAGAACACCAGAATCACAACTAGCTGCTGGACAATCATCAACAGGAAGACACTGGAACTCATCAAAAATGATACCCCATATCCAAAGACAAAGGAGAAGCCACAGTGAGATGGTAGGAGGGGCGCAATCACAGTAAAATCAAGTCACATAACTGGTGGGTGGGTGACTCACAGAGTGGTGAACACTTATACCACAGAAGTCCACCCACTGGAGTGAAGGTTCTGAGCCCCACGTCAGGCTTCCCAACCTGGGGGTCCGGCAACGGGAGGAGGAATTCCTAGAGAATCAGACTTTGAAGCCTAGTGGGAATTGATTGCAGGACTTCAACAGGACTGGGGGAAACAGAGACTCCACTCTTGGAGGGCACACACAAAGTAGTGTGTGCATCGGGACCCAGGGGAAGGAGAAGTGACCCCATGGGAGACTGAACCAGACCTACCTGCTAGTGTTGGAGGGTCTCCTGTGGGGGGTGGGGGGTGCTGTGGCTCACCATGGGGACAAAGACACTGGCAGCAGAAGTTCTGGGAAGTACTCTTTGGTGTGAGCCCTCCCAGAGTCTGATATTAGCCCCACCAAAGAGCCCAGGTAGGCTTCAGTGTTGGGTTGCCTCAGACCAAACAACCAACAGGGAGGGAACGCAGCCCCACCCATCAACAGTCAAGTGGATTAAAGTTTTACTGAGCTCTGCCCACCAGAGCAACAGTCAGCTCTACCCACCACCAGTCCCTCCTATCAAGCCTCTTAGAGAGCCTCATCCACCAGAGGGCAGAGAGCAGAAGCAAGAAGACCTACAACCCTGCAGCCTGTGGAACAAAAACCACATTCACAGAAAGATAGACAAGATGAAAATGCAGAGGGCTATATACCAGACAAAGGAACAAGATAAAACCCCAGAAAAACAACTAAATGAAGTGGAGATAGACAACCTTCCAGAAAAAGAATTCAGAATAATGAGAGTGAAGATGATCCAGGACCTCGGAAAAAGAATGGAGGCAAAGATCGAGAAGATGCAAGAAATGATTAACAAAGACCTAGAAGAATTAAAGAACAAACAAACAGAGATGAACAATACAATAACTGAAATGAAAACTGCACTAGAAGGAATCAATAGCAGAATAACTGAGGCAGAAGAACGGATTAGTGACCTGGAAGACAGAATGGTGGAATTCACTGCTGTGGAACAGACTAAAGAAAAAAGAATGAAAAGAAATGAAGACAGCTTAAGAGACCTCTGGGACAACATTAAACGCAACAACATTCGCATTATAGGGGTCCCAGAAGGAGAAGAGAGAGAGAAAGGAACAGAGAAAATATTTGAAGAGATTATAGTCGAAAACTTCCCTAACATGGGAAAGGAAATAACCACCCAAGTCCAGGAAGCACAGCGAGTCCCATACAGGATAAACCCAAGGAGAAACAGGCCGAGACACATAGTAATCAAATTGGCAAAAATTAAAGACAAAGAAAAATTATTGAAAGCAGCAAGGGAAAAAAAACAAATAACATACAAGGGAACTCCCATAAGGTTAACAGCTGATTTCTCAGCAGAAACTCTACAAGCCAGAAGGGAGTGGCATGATATACTTAAAGTGATGAAAGGGAAGAACCTACAACCAAGATTACTCTACCTGGCAAGGATCTCATTCAGATTCAATGGAGAAATCAAAAGCTTTACAGACAAGCAAAAGCTAAGAGAATTCAGCACCACCAAACCAGCTCTAAAACAAATGCTAAAGGAAATTCACTAAGTGGGAAGCACAAGAGAAGAAAAGGACCTACAAAAACAAACCCAAAACAATTAAGAAAATGGTCATAGGAACGTACCTATCGATAATTACCTTAAACATGAATGGATTAAATGCTCCAACCAAAAGACACAGGCTTGCTGAATGGATACAGAAACAAGACCCATCTATATGCTGTCTACAAGAGACCCACTTCAGACCTAGGGACACATACAGACTGAAAGTGAGGGGATGGAAAAAGATATTCCATGCAAATGGAAATCAAAAGAAAGCTGGAGTAGCTATACTCATATCAGATAAAATAGACCTTAAAATAAAGAATGTTACAAGAGACAAGGAAGGACACTACATAATGATCAAAGGATCAATCCAAGAAGAAGATATAACAGTTACAAATATATATGAACCCAACATAGGAGCACCTCAATACATAAGGCAACTGCTAACAACTGTAAAAGAGGAAATTGACAGTAACACAATAATAGTGGGGGACTTTAACACCTCACTTACATCAATGGACAGATCATCCAAAATGAAAATAAATAAGGAAACAGAAGCTTTAAATGACACAATAGACCAGATAGATTTAATTAATATTTATAGGACATTCCATCCAAAAACAGCAGATTACACTTTCTTCTCAAGTGCGCACGGAACATTCTCCAGGATAGATCACAACTTGGATCACAAATCAAGCCTCAGTAAATTTAAGAAAATTAAAATCATATCAAGCATCTTTTCTGACCACAACGCTATGAGATTAGAAATGAATTACAGGGAAAACACGTAAAAAACACAACTACATGGAGGCCAAACAATACGTTACTAAATAACCAAGAGATCACTGAAGAAATCAAAGAGGAAATCAAAAAAAAAAAAATACGTAGAGACAAATGACAATGAAAGCACGATGATCCAAAACCTATGGGATGCAGCAAAAGCAATTCTAAGAGGGAAGTTTATAGCTATACAAGCCTACCTCAAAAAACAAGAAAAATCTCAAGTAAACAATCTAACCTTACACCTAAAGTAACTACAGAAAGAAGAACAAGCAAAACCCAAAGTTAGCAGAAGGAAAGAAATCATAAAGATCAGAGCAGAAATAAATGAAATAGAAACAAAGAAAACAATAGCAAAGATCAATAAAACTAAAAGCTGGTTCTTTGAGAAGATAAACAAAATTGAAAATTGAAAAACCATTAGCCAGACTCATCAAGAAAAAGAGGGAGAGGACTCAAATTAATAAAATTAGAAATGAAAAAGGAGAAGTTACAACAGACACCACAGAAATACAAAGCATCCTAAGAGACTACTACAAGCAACTCTATGCCAATAAACTGGACAACCTGGAAGAAATGGACAAATTCTTAGAAAGTTATAACCTTCCAAGACTGAACCAGGAAGCAACAGAAAATATGAACAGACCAATCACAAGTAATGAAATTGAAACTGTGATTAAAAATCATCCAACAAACAAAAGTCCAGGACCTGATGCCTTCACAGGTGAATTCTATCAAACATTTAGAGAAGAGCTAACACCCATCCTTCTCAAACTCTTCCAAAAAATTGCAGAGGAAGGAACACTCCCAAACTGATTTTATGAAGCCACCATCACCCTGATACCAAAACCAGACAAAGATACTACAAAAAAAGAAAATTACAGACCAATATCACTGATGAATATAGATGCAAAAATCCTCAACAAAATACTAGCAAACAGAATCCAACAACACATTTAAAGGATCATACACCACGATCAAGTGGGATTTATCCCAGGGATGCAAGGATTCTTCAATATACACAAATCAATCAATGTGATACACCATATTAACAAATTGAAGAATAAAAACCATATGATCATCTCAATAGATGCAGAAAAAGCTTTTGACAAAATTCAACACCCATTTATTTATGATAAAAACTCTCCAGAAAGTGGGCATAGAGAGAATCTACCGCAACATAATAAAGGCCATATACAGCAAACCCACAGCAAACATCATTCTCAGTGGTGAAAAACTGAAGGCATTTCCTCTAAGATCAGGAACAAGACAAGGATGTCCACGCTCACCCCTATTATTCAGCATAGTTTTGGAAGTCTTAGCCATGGCAGTCAGAGAAGAAAAAGAAATAAAAGGAATACAAATTGGAAAAGAAGAAGTAAAACTGTCACTGTTTGCAGATGACATGATACTATACATAGAGAATCCTAAAAATGCCACCAGAAAACTACTACAGCTAATCAATGAATTTGGTAAAGTTGCAGTATACAAAATTAATGCACAGAAATCTCTTGTATTCCTATACACTAATGAAAAATCTGAAACAAAAATTATGTAAACACTCCCATTTACCATTGCAACAAAAAGAATAAAATACCTAGGAATAAACCTACCTAGGGAGACAAAAGACCTGTATGCAGAAAACTATTAGACAGTGATGAAAGAAATTAAAGATGATACCAACAGATGGAGAGCTATACCATGTTCTTGGATTGGAATAATCAATATTGTGAGAATGACTTTACTCCCCAAAGCAATCTACAGATTCAATGCAATCCCTATCAAATCACCAATGGCATTTTTTAAGGAACTAGAACAAATCATCTTAAAATTTGTTTGGAGACACAAACGACCCCGAATAGCCAAAGCAGTCTTGAGGGAAAAAAACGGAGCTGGAGGAATCAGACTCCCTGACTTCAGACTATACTACAAAGCGACAGTAATCAAGACCATATGGTATTGGCACAAAAACAGAAACATAGATCAATGGAACAAGATAGAAAGCCCAGAGATAAACCCACGCACCTACAGTCAACTAATCTATGACAAAGGAGGCAAAGATATACAATGGAGAAAAGACAGTCTCTTCAATAAGTGGTGCTGGGAAAACTGGACAGCTACATGTGAAAGAATGAAATTAGAATACTCCCTAACACCATACACAAAAATAAACTCAAAATGGATTAGAGACCTAAATGTAAGACCGGACACTATAAAACTCTTAGAGGAAAGCATAGGAAGAACACTCTTTGACATAAATCACAGCAAGATCCTTTTTGACCCAGCTCCTAGAGTAATGGAAATAAAAACAAAAATAAACAAATGGGACCTAATGAAACTTCAAAGCTTTTGCACAGCAAAGGTAACCATAAACAAGATGAAAAGACAACCCTCAGAATGGGAGAAAATATTTGCAAATGAATCAACGGACAAAGGATTAATCTCCAAAATATATAAACAGCTCATGCAACTCAATATTAAAGAAACAAACAACCCAATCCAAAAATGGGCAGAAGACCTAAATAGACATTTCTCCAAAGAAGACTTACAGACGGCCACGAAGCACATGAAAAGATGCTCAACATCACTAATTATTAGAGAAATGCAAATCAAAACTACAATGAGGTATCACCTCACACCAGTTAGAATGGGCATCATCAGAAAATCTACAAACAACAAATGCTGGAGAGGGTGTGGAGAAAAGAGAACCCTCTTGCACTGTTGGTGGGAATGTAAATTGATACAGCCGCTATGGAGAACAATATGGAGGTTCCTTAAAAAACTAAAAATAGAATTACCATATGATCCAGCAATCCCACTAGTGAGCATATACCCAGAGAAAACCATAATTCAAAAAACACATGCACCCCAATGTTCACTGCAGCAGTATTTGCAATAGCCAGGTCATGGAAGCAACCTAAATGCCCATCGACAGAGGAATGGATAAAGAAGTTGTGATCCATATATACAATGGAATGTTACTCAGCCATAAAAAAAACGAAATTGGGTCATTTGTTGAGACGTGGTTGGATCTAGAGACTGTCATACAGAGTGAAGTAAGTCAGAAAGAGAAAAACAAATATCATATATTAATGCATGTATGTGGATCCTAGAAAAATGGTACAGATGAACCGGTTTGCAGGGCAGAAGTTGGGACACAGATGTAGAGAACAAACGTATGGACACCAAGGTGGGAAAACCGTGGTGGGGTGGGGATGGTGGTGTGCTGAATTGGGCGATTGGGATTGACATGTATACACTGATGTGTATAAAATTGATGACTAATAAGAACCTGCAGTATAAACAAACAAACAAACAAACAACTAATACTAAACTTTCTTTGGGTTATTTGTATGGAAATATGTTAATATAAATGTTTCAGACATTACATGAAATTTCTAAAAATCTTATATGTTCTGGTATAATGTTATATGTTATAATTCTAGTTATTACTTTAAAATGTATATCTCAGAAATAACTAAATTTCCTTGTCAATAGCATTATCATGAACTTTCATCAAATCTTTAACCGTGGTCATTTTTAAGTCTTTTGTCATTTACCGACAGTTCTGGGTGTACTCTGATGCTTTTGCAAAAATGTTCCTATAAAAGAGTTTCATCTTCAAGAAATTCATGGAAAAGACTTTGACAAGTACAGGTTTCTGGTAACTGACTATACTGCTGAATTGAATGAATAAGCATTTTCAGAAGTCTAATGGAAAACTGATGAATTCATAAAAGTGCTAACAAAAGATCAAGATAAAAAAAATTAATTTCATGGGACTGAGTGCACTGATGAGGATGATTATAATTTTTGTGACTTTCTGTTTGAATGAAAAAAAATTCCCACAGGGACTCAGAGGCAAAAAATATACAAATCAATTTTCACTGCAAAGTAAAGGAGCTGTTACAGTGGAGGATTACTGGACTGAATGTCAATATTATGACATAGTATGAGTGTGTTTCATGTTTGGTAATTGCAATCATTGTTGCTTTTGTTGTGGTCATCCATGTACAATGCTTGGTGTCAGTTTATTTATCTCTTGTAAAAATAAAATACAGTGTGTGTGTGTGAAAAAAAAAAGAATCACTCTAAGAATAAGAAGAATTTTTACAGGATATTGCAGAATCATAGGAGAGCTGAAGACACATAGGTAGAATTATGAGAAAAGTACCCATAGTCACACTGCAAGAGCAGTTCACTATCAGGAAAGGGGAATTTTCCCCCTCTACCCGTCTTGAATCCTTGTGGCTATACTAATACAATTGATACAAGACAGATCAACAGGAGAAAAAGAAACAAATTTTAATCATGCACATGGATGTCTTGTAGAAATGGGTCCTAAGAAGTGGCTGAAGCAAGCAGCTTTTATACTTTTAGGCAAAGAAACAATAAATTTGTAAGGAATTGATAGGACAAAGGAACTTAGGTTTTGGGTGCCCAATTAGTGAAAAATCTAAACAGAATTTGGGTTTGGGGTAGTAAATTAAAGTAACAAGTTTTGTTTATATAGGCTTCTCAGCCCCAAATTCCCTATCTTTGGTGAAAAGGTATCATTCTACCTCCAGATGCGTGAGTGCACTTGTCACAATTTATTTTCTCTTTTCACGGAGACAGGAGAGTCAGAGTACTTTTTGTGTTGGCTGTTTAGTAACTTTAATTCAAAATAATCAGTATGCCATTGAGGCACATTTTGGGGCTGCCTAACCTAGTACCCCAAACCACCAAGGGAGCCGCTGCCTATCTGTGACCAAGATGCTGCCTGCCTACTTGAAAGCTTCAGCTACAGCTGCTCACTCTAGAACTACAACTGAAGTGCAACGCTTTATTGTTTTTCTCCCTCTAACAAAGTAAGTCCAGGATGTCAGGAACTTTGTTTCTCTGTTCACTATTGTATACTCCAGCACTGAGACCAGATATTGGTTTGTAGTAAGAGTGAACACACACCACCATAGGTGACACTCACTCACTGATCCAGGAGGACTGATGTTGGATAAGCCTTTAACTAAATGGAAGGGAGAAACATGAGTTATGACTCATTTCTCTGTCTCACTGCCTATAAGGTTGACTTGTAGGCTATATTTGCATTACTACAAGATTAGAGAAAAGGAGAAAAGTAGAGAACAGTAGTCAGAGACAAAATATGACAGAAAAGATAATTAATACAGAATTAATTGTGGTTTCCAACATGAATAGAAGTTCCAGAAAGAACAGAGAAAATGATTGGATGAAACTTACAAGAAAAAAAAATTCAGAGCTAAAGGGAGATGTGAGTCTGCAAGTGTATAATATCTACTGAGCAGGAGAAAAGAAAAAAATCTATATGTGGGCATATACAACTTAAGGATAGCAAGAATAAAGAGAAGATCCCAAAAGTGTCCAGAGAGCTAATACAGGTCTTCCATAAGGGAATGAGAATCAGGCTGGGAATAGACTTCTCAGCAATAGGAGTAGAGGTTAGGAGATAAGCAATTCCCTGAAAGTTCCACTTTCCCAAGTCAGGGAAATGACTTTGAACCTAGAATTCTATACCAAGCCAAACTATTGACAAAATATGAAGGCAGAATGAAGAAGAAAACTAAACATAAACTGAGGAAGCTTTATATCTCAAATACTCTTTTTTAGGATGTTACTTAATGTAACATGTTGACTGGCAAAACAAGGGAACTGTCCAAGAAATTGGAGCAGGTTGGATCTATTAACAATAGAACTAATTCAGCAAAGAAATGAGGGCAAGTTCCAGGGTGATGACTGTGCAGCAGGCCTGAGAGCCACCCATCCAAATTGAAAGGAGACTACAGAGTTGTAAGAGAATTTTCTTTCGCAACAAAAGATCCCCCAGATGTGAGAGTAAATGGAAGTGTTGGAGAACCTATACTAATGATGGCATAAAAATAGACCATTCAAAAAAAAAACAAAAAAGGCAGAAGTCTAGTAGGGTGGGGGTGTATGGCAAAAAGTATACAAAAAACATATATAGTCATAGAATACAACTTGGCCGGGTAGATGTAAGATATACACTGTTTACTGATTTTCACATTTATAGTCCACCTGTAGACAAATCAAGAAACCCTTAACTGTGGCTACGAATCAGATTATAAATGTCATCCATGATAAGGTAAAAGAGAACAAGACAGATGAAGAGTAGGGTATGGGATACAAATTCTTGTTTGACAAAATGAAGAGGTACTCCTTATAGTTGAAATAAGAAATACAAATTTAAGTATATTATTTAACCTCACAAATGTAAGCAATGGAAAAGCTAACAATAGTGATATAATTTATTAGGTATTGTAGGTCGGGAAAAATTGGAGTGGTTAATTTAGTAAAATCCTTACCTATCTTAGCAGAAAGTGAGTATACAAGACCTAACACCGATGCATCTAGAATGAACAGCATAAATATATAATTTAGAGCTAGTAGTGTAACAATGAGGTAAATGCGACTGCCACTGGGGAACAAGATTGGAGGGATCAGGAAAGGATGGGTTGGAGGCTTGTTGCTTTTTGTGTTCAGCCCGCTTGAATTCATTCATTCATTTATATAACAAATATTTGTTGTGTGCCAAAAATGTGTCAGACACATAAATGAAACAGATGAGTGGGGGAGACAGGGTATTTTCTACCACAACAATGCCAAAATTTGAAACTGAATATTAGGCAGCCTTGTTCTTAAAATTTTTTATTAGGCAATTGATGCCAACATGTTGCTCCCTTCTTCTCTTACCCTTCCTCTTACATTGTCATTCTGTAACACAAACTTTTCAGTCATCTGGTGCCCACACCCAGTCTTGTTTTTTGGTGTTGTGGGGAACTTATGAATGGGGCAGTAAAGGAGAACTCTTACCTGTCCTACCTTTCCCCTCCAATGGCATGGCTAGGAGAGGTCCCAGGATTTCTGTGGAGGGTATTTGTGGTTGTGGAGTTGCAGGTAGTTATTAGACATTGCAGTGAGCTGAAGCAGCAAGGATGATAAGCATACTGAGCAGACTACTTTGGAGCCGGAATGAGAAAAGCTGTCTCTTTTTTATATATGCAGGTACCAGAGTAGTGCGTATAGAACCACCTGGGAGCACTTAAAAAGCTCAATGCCCAGGCACAACCCCCTCCCTTCCCACCCTCACCACTACCAATTAAATTTAAAAGTCTCTGGCAAAGGGACCTCAGGCACATGATTTAAATCATTAACATACAGTTCATAAGCGATTTCTGCACAATTGATAGAGTTAAAAAATTAGAGCTTCAAACCACTTTTCATTCTGATATTCATAATATAATGTCCAAGAAAGAACAACACTCACTTCCTTGACCTTATAATACATAGTTATAGTGTAAATAGAAAATGGCTTTTATTTCATAATAAGGTTAATTCTGTGGTCAAAAGCCCCCCCCCCCACCAACAAACATACTAGTTTACAGTTCTAATCTCACCTCTTACCCTCAGTGTCCACATGCTGTTCTCCAAACATACCAGGCAAGCTCTCCTCCTTAGAATTTTTCACTGGCTGCTCCTACTGCCTGCAACACTATTTCCACCATATCCATAAGGCTAAGTCCCTCACCACCTTAGAGTCTACTCAAATATTACCTCCTCAATGAGGCTGCTGATGAAACAAAATAATTTTAAGGCAGGAAAAAAATTTAACGTGAAATTTTCTCTGCTGTTTGAGCCACTATACCTTCTCCTTAGTGTGCATTGTGCAACTGCATTATACATTAACTAGATTCCCTAAGAAGACGCAGGAATGCCTGCACACACACACACATGCACACACACACACACACACACATCAATTTCCTGCTGGCACGATCAAGGAAACTCCTTAGGAGATAGCATTCCCTCCTTAATCATGTAAGGGGTTATGAGGACCCACTACTCACTTTGTTGAGCTATGTAAACTGTCAATGTCACCTTGATGTTTAACACTTTGATGTATAACCTTTGTCTCAAAAACTTATATAACTGTGCTTTGACCTCTAATGGGCAGAACAGTCCTCAGAGTTTTCTGAAAGACTATCTCCCTAGTTATAATTTTCAGATTGGCTTGAATAAAATTTTCCATTTCTTTCTTAGATCGCTTATTGATTATTTTTTCATCAACATTTGCATAACATAGTTGGCAGGATATCAGAGATACCCACCAGAGGACACCTGGAGTCTACCCTGAACTGGTGTTTGATATCAGCATGGGCCATTTGAGCCCCACTGACTTCTTGGTACTCCTCAGATGTTCCGGTGAGTTCTCCTGATATGTGGATCTCATTGCTTTTAAGTGATAAACCTAAAAATTTTATTTGAGCTATTTTACTTAAGACTTGGAGTCTTAAGTGGCACTGATGTATTTCCAAGGCAGGGACCTAGGGGGATCTTGGTGGGAGGTCAAGGGAAATATAGGTGTCTGGTTTTTGTTAAATTTGGCTGAAACTGAAAAAAAAAACCCAAGTAGATATATGGTCTGAACAAACTATTTGCTAGTGAAATGAGAGATTGAATTATTTAGCTCTAAAGAACAAGGGATGTTGGGTCCTTCCAGCCATAAGGTGTCCTCAGGTGACTGAGAACCTAACAGATGTATCTGAGGATCAATCCTGCAGTAGTCCCACAGAGAACCCCACTATAACCATTAAGTAAATACTCTTCCTCTAAGGATGCATAAAATAAAGACTGATCATCCAGTGCTCCAAGCACCCACAATGGTTTTAGACTGTCAGAGGGAAAAACTATGACACCTAAAAGAGTTGAACCAACCCTTGGGGAACTGGACTCAGAAGCAGCACACATCCAATCCACCACACTGTCCTCAGAAAGTTGTTCATACCATATCTCATATCTAAATTAGGCTACTAAATTAATAATGGGAAATTGTGCCCCAAAGGACAATCAGCTCCCGGATGGACAGCCACCTAAGTGGATACTAGCTGGGTTTATGTATCACACTTAGGGAATGGATAACTTGCAAGTGCTTAGTTGGGAACAGAGGGAAGTCTCAACGTGAAAATGGCCAAGATGGAACTCTTCTGACATTCCAAAACAGGCTTTGGTACACAGTTAGAGAAAGCTGGCTTGATGAAACACCTTTTCAGAATTCTGACCCTAGGAACAGAGCTTGTTTTCTTCTCCCTGTGCCTTGAGATGTAAATGTTCTATCAGGGCTCTCAGGAATTTTTATCTTACTCTTATCTAGAGCATCTCCAATTCCTGAGACTGAGAAAAAGAAAGGGGGCAGGGAGGGGGACTTTTTAACCTGAATCAGGAAGACTGTGAGATCTCTGTGTCTATATGGATGTATGTATGTCTGCATGTAGATAGATACATATAGATATGTCTTTACCTCCAGATGGTATTACCAAAATTAATTTGTAAAAGAGCTCTATTTAATTGGCTTAAATAAAATTGGCTTATATAAACAGTCAGAAATATAAAAGAAACTAACCCAAAAGAATTTCAGGTTCATGTGATCTGGGAAATATTCAGTATTAAAGTAATATCTGGTATTAAAGTTGGTTTAAGTTTGTTGGTTTAATTAACACAGAGATGTCTTTAGAGTCATCAATATTAAATATAATAATTTCATTGTACCTAGGTTGACTAGAAATCAAATAAGATCTTGTTATATCTGTTGCAAAATTGTCAGCAAGAAAAATAACTTGGTATGATGAAACTTTTAAATAACTTAAATATAAATGAGACAAGAATTTTTTAGGTGAACCCTTTAAGGATAATTATGTTTTAGGTATGTTTATCTAAAATAGTTTCTCCAGATTTTTAGTAACTTGAAACTTTAGAGTTTTGCTAAATTAAGTGATGGGAATTCATTGAATATCCAGATCATTTCCTAAAAATTCCTGGAAAATTAATTGCTAAACAAGTGTAAGTTTACCTACTTTTGTCTTATTAGAGAAAAACTAAAGATGTTTGAGCTCATTGGACACATGTCTTGTGCCACAGTGAGGAAAGAAATTATGCTTTGAGAAAAATGTATGTTTCTAGAGGTTATAGAATATGTTCATAAGTTTGCCAATCAGGAAATGCTAGTATGACTAACAGTTCACAATTACTTGCTTCTTGGGTTTTGACAGAGATTAATTAAGGTTTTCAAGGTTAATATTATAATATATAAGTAATTAAGGTTACTAGAAATAATAAGGGAAATATTTCAGTATTCAAGAAAAGTAGGATGTGTGTTTTCAGTAAAAGAAGGTATGATAAATGGAAATGCATTCTGTTAAAGGAACAGAAAGTAATTATGTACTAAAGCTGGTTATTTCTAAATGGGAAACAAAATAAGGAACAAACTAATACAGATATAGAAAGTTGTGGGAGGTTTGTGGAAAAGAAAACCTGAGAAAAGAGTTTTGTGCATGATCAGGACTGGCTAAAACTAGATTGAACTAAATAAGTAAATGTCTTTTGTTATTGAAAGTAAGTTGGTACAAGACTGGAGTTTGGTTTTCTCCCTCTGTAAAGAGAACAAAGTTTTCTTGGAATATTGAGCTGCTTTTATTGTCACTTTGACTACGTGAATAAGTATTGTTTCGCAGCACCCTATGATCTATTTGACCAAATGTTAAAACTTTAAAAAAATTTTTGACAAACTTCTTCAAATCAGATTCTAAATGAAGTTCTTTTGACCCCTAGCTAACTTTGGGATGTTTCAGAGGGTCCCTGAAGCCTCTCAAAGAGAGATATTCAACTAATTAGGATTATTTGATATGTTAAATTAATGGGAAGCATTGTCAAATAGTGATGATAAAGTTTCTTAGGTTATATTGTATGGGTAAATGTCATTAATATAAATGTTCTAGAAATTATATGAAATTTCTAAAATTGGATATGTCCCGGTATAATATTATCAGTCATAATTCTAGTTATTATCTTAAAATGTTTATGTCACAGCAATAATCAAGTTTCTTTGTCAATTGCATTGTAATCAAATCTTTGTCATTCATAGACAGTTGTTTTACTCTGATACTTTTGCAAAAATGTTTCATCTTCAAGAAGATTCATAGAAAGGACTTTTTGACAAGTACAGGTCTCTGATAGTTTTCAGATCATACTGCTGAAACAGGTAAGAAATTTAAAAGTTCTAATGGAAACCCCAATGGCTTCTAAACTCTTAACAGATGATTAAAATCAAGAATTAGTTACATAGGACTGAGTGAACTGGTGAATATGGTTATACTTTTTATGGTTTTTGTTTGAAGTATTACTTTTAATCTTTGTTTTCCAGATATAAGTAAATCTTTCCCCTTAGACTAATTGTGACTTACAGCAATTTGGTAAATTATATTTTTGTAATTGGAATTGAAAGTTTTATCTTTTCTCTCTACCTGGTCCATCCAGATTTTGGAAACTCTTAATGAGTATTCTTATTTTATGGCAATATAGTTATTTCCATAAGTTCAATAAGAATCTGTTCTCCTTATAACAGGACATAATTGGAAACATTAGTTATATTACCATGGCTCCGACTGGAATGTCATATTTTGAGAATGTACATAGAATCAGATATGACCAGACAGCTTTAAAGAACTAAGGTGAACTTTATGGAGCCATAAAGCCCCTTGGAAAAATGACTTGATACACCATTTACAGGGTTCCCAGAAGCCTTACCAGGTAAATGAGGAAGGCCACATCTTGGCAGGTGAAAGAATCTCAAGATATTTTGGGGACCTTGAGAAGAGAGGAATTCACCCAAATCTGTAGATGTTGCAGGTGGAATCTGATAGCAAGCTCTTGGTGTGGCTTTCCTGGCCTTGAGAGGCCTTTTAAAAGTTCAATCTAAGATTCCTTATGAACAGTTCTAGCAAAACCAAATTTGAAAGAGCCTATATGATCAATTATACTTATGTAATTAATGAGACCAAATTTATTGAAACCAGACATTTTGCAAACAAATTAGTCTTAATTTAGCTATATTTGGTGGAAATAAGGACAATTTTAGAGAAAAAATTATGTTTTAGCAACATGCTTTTGTGGATATTAAATTCTAACAGTGTTCTAATTGTCTTTGAGGTTCTATATTTACTGCCTAAGACTCACTTACTGGATGGCTCCTCATTATTATGTTACATTATTGTAAAGTTTAATTGAATTATTCAAAGGACAGTCTAAGTTTGTTTCTGAAACTTATCATAGTAAACTATTTTTGGATGAAGATCAGATGCCCCATGACCTGCAACCAGGAGATTATGCATATTGGAAAAGACATCAAGTACAGGACTCTTTATAGCCACATTGGAAGGGGCCATATCAGGCATCCTCTCCTGAATGGACTGCAATTTCTATTTCTGACAACCAGCTTCGACTAATTGAGACCAGCAGTACCAGACCAGGACAAGAAGAACACGACATCTGAAGGAGACAGCTGACCCAAGATGCCAAACCAGGCCTGTGTACTTGTTACCTTGGTTGCTCACACTTTTGCTTATGAACCAAATGTGTTTCTTTCTTGGGCTCAATCATATGCGTTTCAAAAATCAGTCCAATTTCTGCGTTTGTGGACAAAAATTACCTGTGTCTAGTACTCCTGGGTTACCTTGGTGGATTTCTCCTCTCCAAGGCTCTAATTGGATGACCCTTAGGAAATTTATTCTAGAAGAAAGGACTTATAGTTCTGTTGGGGCCATTATTGATATTTCTAGATGGGACCCTCCTCACTTGACCAATTAATCATACTTGCTCTGACCATGGCCATAAATATGGATTTTTTTTCCTTTTCTAAAAATTTTTATTGAAGTATAGTTGATTCACAATGTTGTGATAGTTTCAGATGTACAGCAAAGAGATTCAATTATACATATATATATAAATATATATATTCTTTTTAAAATAAATTTTTAATAATTCTCTTCCATTATAGGTTATTACAAGATATTGAGTATAGTTCCCTGTGCTATATAGTAGGTCCTTATTGATTATCTATTTTATATAGTAGTAGTGTGTATATTTAATTTATTTTTTTATTGGAGTATAATTGCTTTACAATGTTGTATTAGTTTCTGCCATACAATGGAGTGAATCAACTATATGTATACCTATGTCTCCTCCCTCTTGGACTTCCCTCCCATGCCCCCCCCATCCCACCCATCTAGGTCATCACTGAGCACTGAGCTGAGCTTCCTGTGCTTTATAGCATATTCCTGCTAGCTATTTTATGCATGGTAGTGTATATATGTCAATCCTAATCTCCCAACTTGTCCCACCCTCCCCTTCCCCTCCATGTCCACATGTCCGTTCTCTATGTCTGCGTCTCTATTCCTGACCTGCAAATAGGTTCATCTGTACTATTTTTCTAGATTCCACATATATGCATTAATATACAATATTTGCTTTTCTCTTTCTGGCTTACTTCACTCTGTATGACAGACTCTAGGTCCATCCACATCTCTATAAATGACCCAATTATGTTCCTTTTTATGGCTGAGTAATATTCCATTGTATATATGTACAACATCTTCTTTATCCATTCATCTGTCATTGGACACTTAGGTTGTTTCCATGTCCTGGCTATTGTAAATAGTGCTGCAGTGAACATTGGGGTACATGACTCTTTTTGAATTATGGTTTTCTCAGGGTATATGCCCAGTAGTGGGATTGCTGGGTCATATGGTGGTTCTATTTTTAGTTTTTTAAGGAACATCCATACTGTTCTCCACAGTGGCTGTATCAATTTATATTCTCACCAACAGTGCAAGATGGTTCCCTTTTCTCCACACCCTCTCCAGCATTTATTGTTTGTAGATTTTTTGATTATAGCCATTCTGACTGGTGTGAGGTAATACTTCATTGTAGTTTTGATTTGCATTTCTCGAATGATTAGTGATGTTGGTCATCCTTTCATGTGCCTCTTGGACATCTGTATGTCTTCATTGGTGAAATATCTGTTTAGGTCTTCCACCTATTTTTTAATTGGGTTGTTTTTTTGATATTGAGCTCCATGAGCTCTTTGTATATTTTGGAGATTAATCCTTTGTCCGTTGCTTCCTTTGTAAATATTTTCTCCCATTCTGAGCATTGTCTTCTCATCTTATGGTTTCCTTTGCTGTGCAAAAGCTTTTAAGTTTAATTAAGTCCTATTTGTTTATTTTTGTTTTTATTTTTGTTACTCTAGGAGATGGGTCAAAAAAGATCTTGCTGTGGTTTATGTCAAAGAGTATTTTTCCTGTGTTTTCCTCTAAGAGTTTTATAGTGTCCATTCTTACATTTAGGTCTTTAATCCATTTGGAGTTCATTTTTGTGTATGGTGTTAGGGAGGGTTCTAATTTCATTCTTTTACATGTAGCTGTCCAACTTTCCCAGCACCACTTATTATAGAGGCTGTCTTTTCTCCATTGTGTGTTCTTGCCTCCTTTGTCATAAATTAGGTGACCATATGTGCATGGGTTTATATCTGGGCTTTCTATCCTGCACCATTGATCTATATTTCTGTTTTTGTGCCAGTACCATACTGTCTTGATTACTGTAGCTTTGTAGCATAGTTTGAAGCTGGGGAGCCTAATTCCTCCAGCTCTGTTTTTCTTTCTCAAAATTGCTTTGGCTATTCAGGGTCTTTTGTGTTTCCATACGAATTGTTAAATTTTTTGTTCTAATTCTGTGAAGAATGCCATTGGTAATTTGACAGGGATTACATTGAATCTGTAGATTGCTTTGGGCACTATAGTCATTTTCACAGTATTGATTCTTTCAATCTGAGAACATGATATATTTCTCCATCTGTTTATGTCATCTTTGATTTCTTTCATCAGTGTTTTATAGTTTTCTGAGTATTGATATTTGCCTCCTTAGGTAGGTTTATTCCTAGGTATTTTATTCTTTTTGTTGTGGTGGTAAATGGGATTGTTTCCTTAACTGTCTGATCTTTTGTCATTAGTGTATAAGAATGCAAGAGATTTCTGTGCATTAATTTTGTATCCTGCAACCTTACCAAATTCATTGATTGGTTGTAATAGTTTTCTAGTGGCCTCTTTAGGATTTTCTATGTATAGTATTATGTCATCTGTAAAGAGTGACAGCTTTACTTCTTTTCCAATTTGTATTCCTTTTATTTATTTTTCTTCTCTGATTGCCATGGCTAGGACATCCAAAACTATGTTGAATAAGAGTGGTGAGAGTGGACATCCTTGTCTTGTTCCTGATCTTAGTGGAAATGCTTTCAGTTTTTCACCATTGAGAATGATGTTAGCTGTGGGTTTGTCATATATGGCCTTTATTATGTTGAGGTACGTTCCCTCTATGCCCACTTTCTGGAGAGTTTTTATCATAAATGGGTGTTGAATTTTGTCAAAAGCTTTTTCTGCATCTATTGAGGTGATCATATGGTTTTTATTCCTTAATTTGTTAATATGGTATATCACATTGATTGATTTGCGTGTATTGAAGAATCCTTGCATTCCTTGGACAAATCCCACTTGATCATGGTGTACGATCCTTTTAATGTGTTGTTGGATTCTGTTTGTTGAGGATTTTTGCGTCTATGTTCATCAGTAATAATGGTCTGTAATTTTCTTTTTTTGTGATATCTTTGTCTAGTTTTGGTATCAGGGTGATAATGGCCTCATAGAATGAATTTAGGAGTGTTCCTTTCTTGCAAATTTTTGGAAGAGTTTGAGAAGGATGGGTGTTAGGTCTTCTCTAAATGTTTGATAGAATTTGCCTGTGAAGCCATCTGGTCCTGGACTTTTGTTTGTTGGAAGATTTTTAATTACAGTTTCAATTCATTATTTGTGATAGGTCTGTTTATATTTTCTAATTCTTCCTGGTTTAGTCTTGGAAAATTGTACCTTTCCAGGAATTTGTTCATTTCTTCGAGGTTGTCCATTTTATTGGCATATGCTTGCTTGTCATAGTCTCTTATAATCCTTTGTATTTCTGTGGTGTCAGTTGTAATTTCTCCTTTTTCATTTCTAATTTTATTGATTTGTATCCTCTCCCTTTTTTTCTTGATGAGTCTTACACCAATGGACAGATCATTCAAACAGAAAATAAATAAGGAAACACAAGCTTTAAATGACACAATAGACCAGATAGATTTAATTGATATTTATAGGACATTCCACCTGAAAGTGGCAGAATAAACTTTCTTCTCAAGTGCATATGCAACATTCTCATCACATCTTGGGTCACAAATCAAGCCTTGGAAAATTTAAGAAAATTGAAATCATATCAACCTTCTTTTCCAACCACTGCACTATGAGATTAGAAATCAATTACAGGAAAAAAACTGTAACAAACACAAATACATGGAGATTAAACAGTGTGCTACTAAATAACCAAGAGATCACTGAAGAAATCAAAGAGGAAATTAAAAAAATACATAGAAACAAATGGCAATGAAAACACAATGACCCAAAACATATGGGACACAACAAAAGCAGTTCCTAGAGGGAAGTTTATAGCAATTCAATCTCACCTCAAGAAACAAGAAAAATCTCAAATAAATAATCTAACCTTACACCTAACGCAACTAGAGAAAGGAGAACAAAGAAAATCCAAAGTCAGTAGAAGGAAAGAAATCATAAAGATCAGAGCAGAAATAAATGAAATAGAAATGAAGAAAACAATAGCAAAGATCAATAAAACTAAATGTTGGTTCTTTGAGAAGATAAACAGAATTCATAAATACGGATTTTATTTAAAATTACTCAAGCTCAATCAGAGCAATGAGCTAAATTTCAGTCAAAGAATATAACTTCCCAGTTATTGGGAGGGACCCTCCTTCAATTTTGGCATGGATTTATATGGCTAACACCAGGCTATGGTCATTTAAGTTTAAAGGCCCTTATATTGGGAACAGTTAAATCATACTAAGGATAATCAGCCTAATAACACTAGGAAATTGGGCTGAGTGCCTTATGAACAATGACAATACGTCATTACCTTTGAGAAGCAGTGACTGGTTTGGAACTGATTGGTTGAGATGACCAGGAAAATATTAGGTAGTTCCTAAGAGGACCCAATGGATTTATGGAGCAAATTTACAGTGTTGGTTCTCCCCAGGTTGGTTAGAAAGATGCACAATTGATTTCTCTTGGGCTCAAGATCAGCTAAGGGCAATCCTGAAAACAGCCACTGCCACTCTACCTTTAATGCGGGCACACTGTGTCCAATCATTTTTCTAATGGTATGATAATTTGGCCATGGTATTTGTTCCTTCACTTGGAATAGAAGACGTCATTACTTACATAGAGGCTTTAACCAGATTTATTCAGCAAGCTTTGAATTATAATAATCAAGCCATTAATTGCTCAATTCAGAAGTTTCCATTATGAGAAAAGCAGTCCTATGGAATCACATGGCCCTTCATATTCTAACAGCTTCCCAAGGGGGAACTTGCACTCTAATACATACTAAATATTGTGTTTGTGTACCTAATGAGTCTTCTAATGTAACCCACCTTATGATGTTTATGAAAAATCAAATTTCCACTCTGAATGATTCTCTTCCCAGTTTAGGGGGAAAATGGGTTGTTTCAGTTTTTAAGAAATAGATCAAAATTTATTTATTTGATTTAAATATTGATGCTTTGTTGGGATAAACCTATCCAATCAGCAAATATGATTATAGATGTCCTTTGCACCTAATCATCCTCTTCAATACTTTTTTGTCCATTAAATCAGAGAAAATTCTAAGATGCCTGGCAAAGTTATTTTTGGAAAGCGACCCATTTTCTACATTTCCCTCCAGTTACTTCAGAGTTTCAATTTATGTCACCACATAGGATAATTTCATAAGGACACTGACATTATTATTTCACTTTAAAATGTAATTTCATTATTTTGCTCCTAACTTTATTCTCCTTTAGTTTTAAAAGATTATTTGGCCTCCCCAATTGCTAAAATGGTTTATGATATAGAAGTTATCTTGTATGCATATTCATTGTTAAAATGTGTCTTGACATGGATCTCAGAGTCTTAAGAGGTAATTAACAGTCTTATTTGTAGATTCTTAATCTTATTGAACTTTCAGGCCATTTTGCCTGTAGATTTATTTCCTATAGATTTGAAAGAAAAAGCTGTAATATCAAATACATCACAAATCAGATTATTTGGGAAGAAGACTTAGACTTTCCATCATTATATAATTTATTCTAAATATGTTTCAATGGTAAAAGAAGAGGAACTGTTAACCTGGCATTTTAAGCCATTCAAAGTTATACAACTCTTTTAAAATAAGACAACTGTCCTGAATTTATGTAATAGTGGTATTCTCAGATAATAGTATTATTAAAACAACTATCTATTTATTCTTGTTCTCAATCTTAAAACAAATTATAAATCACAGAAATAATAGCATTAATCATAAATGTGAACATAGTTTTTCTTAAAATTTTTTTAGAATATATACTAGTAATGACATAGTTAAAATAATCATTTGATTCTCTAATTGCCTGTTTAATTGCTATAACTAGAATATTTGATTGGATTGTTCTTTTGGGGGAGTTGCCAGGGAATGTGCTTATTTGTGTGCAATTTTATGTTAATTTATGAACTGCAATAGAAATCAAGAAAACTAATGCTAAATATTTTAGAAATTTAGTGTGGTATACAGAGCTCAGAACTAGAGTTTGGAATTAATTTCCTTAAAAGAATGTAAAACACATCTGGCTTCTTCGAGCAATTCCAAGGGGAAATTTTATTTCCTGTTTAAAAATATATGGATGTAAGAGTTAATCTCCAAAGTTAACTAACAAAAGACACCAGAGCTTTAGATAAATTAATTAAAAGAGATTTGAAATCTACCTACTCAGTATTTTTTTTTTCCTATGAGTATATATTTTATTTGCAGAAAGATTCTGTTTGGCTTTTTTTTTTTTTTACAAATCTGTCTGCTCTTATTTAAAATACTCTCTTATTCTTTCGCTGTGATTTATATTCCTTCCTTCCTTATAAATATTTATTTCAAAGTATCTTTCAGAGTAGATTGTAACCTTGGTGTGCATATTCTTCTATTTGTTGTGTCTGCTAATACTTTCTCACAATGATTCATTTCCTCAAGTAGACTATAATCTCTAACTATAAATTCATCTGCAGCAGGGGTTGATTTGGTGGCTTATGCTGCATACTCAAGACGTAGCCTCTTAACCACAGCCCAGTTTCAAATTTGCCTCTACTTAGACTGGATGGGTTTCACCATATCTAGATCAGTTTTAATGAAAATATCTTAGTTTAGAATCATTTGAGCCAAGCAGACAGAATGAATTTGGACTCTACAGCTACCCACTGGCTGAAGTACTGGCTTCTTTTCCACCCAAGCTTCCTTGCAGTTTCCTAGGCAGGGTTAGTGGCTGATGTTTTTCCATTTCATGGAAAGGTCAGCTCCTTATGACTCCTGGTCATATGCAGGAAGTTTATAGTTAGGTCTTTTGGCCAGAACCCTACTCTCAAGCATAATACTTGTTGTCAACATGTTCATTAACTAGGAAAACCTTATCATTTATCATTTAAATCAGAACACTTTGAAAATTGGAAAGGGATTTATTATTAATTATGCAGAAGCAGCAGGTGCAAAGCAAGCCTATCCTTAGAAAACTGTAACCAAGCAGGACCCTATGGGGCCTTCCTGGGACAGACCCCTCCCCCCATGTCCTCTGCCTGTTTCTTGTTTGTAGAAAAGCTGTAGTCTTCCAGGCCTCCCTGAGTCACAAATGCCCGGCTCAAGAATGAATGATTGAAAGGATGTGAACCTATAGTGACAAAAGTAGGAGATGGGCCAGAAGAACTGGTAACAATTTAAATAGTAAATAAGCCATATGGCAGTATAGAATCTTTAGTTCCTCCCTGAAGTACATAGATAACAGTATTTGAAGCACATTCCTGAGTTATTTTATAGATACTAAAACCCCCACCAAACGGAAGAAGTTAACTACATGATGACCATGAGCACATAACCCCCAGACGAGCTGGAGCCTGAGGCTTGGTAATGTTAACCCCTGTGACACCACCCTTTTACCTCACCATTAACCAATCAGATATTGTGCACGAGCTGAGCACACACCCTGTGACTCCCCTCCTTCACCTTGCCTTTAAAAATGCTTCCTTGAAACCTATCAGGGAGTTTGGTTTTTTAGAGCATGAGCTGCCTGGACTCCTTGTATTGCACCTACAATAAACGCTGCACTTACCTTAGCCACACCCCAGTGCCAGTAGGTTGGCTTTATCACACGTGGGCAAGCACACCCAAGTTTGTTTTGGTAACAAAACCAGTACATATGTGATAACCCTGCACTCACGCTAAGGTGGAAGCTATTTTGTCTTTGCTCCTGCCCACCAATTACAGTCCCACATTTTCTGTTCCTTTATTTCTACAGTCTGGAAATTTTCCTGGTAATTTATAGCTTGACAGTACATCCAAAACTTCCATTGTTATACTTGGCCCATGCATTTTGTATTGGAATAGGTCCTTCCAGTATCAACTTTTTCTGATATGTTAACCTAAAATTTATTAATTTAATAAATTAACCTTCTTAACCTTTCATTGTTTCACTGCTTCTTGTGAGTTCCACTTGAGTTTATTAGCTACTCCCTTATCATTATCATTACATTTACTTGAATGATGGTTACAAAGATGATAAGTAAAGAATTTCCCCCTTTTTCTCTCCCTGGAAATAGTTGGCAGAATTTTGTGTAATATTATATGCTTTCTGAATGTTCATCATTCCTAGGTTAAAGTAAAATAATTCTTTTATTTCTTTCAAAGGGATCAAACTGGTACTTTGAACTTAAATTCACTACTGATATGTACAATACTTAATAAAATGACTTTATTATTATTTGGCATCTAATTATGGCCAGTAAAACTACTTTGGGAGTAGAATTTACATCTAATTGCTCATTACTCAGAATCAGGGTTCCATTCTACAAGAGTGGGACTAGCAAAAGCCAAGAATGTTCTGAATAGACTGAAGTGCCAAGAAAACTAGCAGAAAATGCTAGGTGGACAAGCTCAACATGTCAGCAGAGCCCACACATGTGCTGAGTTTAGATATACATGGCACAGCCACAAATTCAATGAAGGCAAATGGATCATGAGCTCTTAGAGAAGAGGTAATAACCTATTGGAGCTGATGCATTATGTTACACCTACTCTTAGTACCCTATTTGTTGTTCATTCCTTTAGACATATGTCCCTTCCTTCCAACATGATAATCTGTTTATCTCTTTAAGGTTCTATAGGTCCAGCAGAGCACTGAGGACTGCCAAGGAGAAACTTGGTGAAAAGGCAGCAGCTGGCAGTAAGCCTCCATTAATGTAACTTAGCTCTATTACAACTCTGGTAAACTACCTCCTCTACCTCTTTCACTTCTTCGGCTCCAACCTTTCCCTAGCGACCACAGTATAGCTTTTCTTCCTATGTTATATTTCCATCTGCCGCACTCCTAAGTGCCAGCCCATTCTGATGGATTTTTTTCAGCAAAGCTTTTTACTTTCTTACACTGAGGAGTGGTCTGTAAACCCTGTGTGGTTTATTGATGTGTTAAACTTGTGGCTTCATCTTTTGAAGGTATATTTTAGAGTCAAAATCTGGAGTAAAATAGAGTTAAAACTTTATTTTGACAGAAGAAAATATTATGTTCTTTTTTCTTCCATAGTCTTTTGATTACTTGAAAAGTATCATATTTCTGATCATGTCAATACAGTCACTACTTCTCTGATTTTAACAATATGTTAACCTGAACGTTGAAAGAGAAACTTTAAATCTAATGCAAGCACACAGAAATGACATAGAAACACATTTGTTGAGCAGAAGCAAGAAGAACTACAATCCTGCAGCCTGTGGAACGAAAACCACATTCACAGAAAGATAGGCAAGATGAAAAGGCAGAGGGCTATGTACCAGATGAAGGAACAAGATAAAACCCCAGAAAAACAACTAAATGAAGTGGAGATAGGCAACCTTCCAGAAAAAGAATTCAGAATAATGATAGTGAAGATGATCCAGGACCTTGGAAAAAGAATGGAGGCAAAGATCGAGAAGATGCAAGAAATGTTTAACAAAGACCTAGAAGAATTAAAGAACAAACAAACAGAGATGACCAATACAATAACTGAAATAAAAACTACACTAGAAGGAATCAATAACAGAATAACTGAGGCAGAAGAACGGATAAGTGACCTGGAAGACAGAATGGTGGAGTTCACTGCTGTGGAACAGACTAAAGAAAAAAGAATGAAAAGAAATGAAGACACCTTAAGAGACCTCTGGGACAATATTAAACACAACAACATTCACATTATAGGGGTCCCAGAAGGAGAAGAGAGAGAGAAACGACCAGAGAAAATATTTGAAGAGATTATAGTCGAAAACTTCCCTAACATGGGAAAGGAAATAGCCACCCAAGTCCAGGAAGCACAGCGAGTCCCATACAGGATAAAACCAAGGAGAAACAGGCCGAGCCACATAGTAATCAAATTGGCAAAAATTAAAGACAAAAAAAAATATTAAAAGCAGGGCTTCCCTGGTGGTGCAGTGGTTGAGAATCTGCCTGCCAATGCAGGGGACATGGGTTCGAGCCCTGGTCTGCGAAGATCCCACATGCCGCGGAGCAACTGGGCCCATGAGCCACAATTGCTGAGCCTGCGCGTCTGGAGCCTGTGCTCCGCAACAAGAGAGGCCGCGATAGTGAGAGGCCCGCACCCCGTGATGAAGAGTGGCCCCCACATGCCACAACTAGAGAAAGCCCTCGCACAGAAACGAAGACCCAACACAGCCAAAAATAAATAAATAAATAAAAAATATTAAAAGCAGCAAGGGAAAAATGACAAATAACATACAAGGGAACTTCCATAAGGTTAACAGCTGATTTCTCAGCAGAAACTCTACAAGCCAGAAGGGAGTAGCATGATATACTTAAAGTGATGAAAGGGAAGGACCTACAACCAAGATTACTCTACCCGGCAAGGATCTCATTCAGATTTGACAAAGAAATCAAAACCTTTACAAAGAAGCAAAAGCTAAGAGAATTCAGCACCGCCAAATGAGCTCTACAACAAATGCTAAAGGAACTTCCCTAAGTGGGAAACACAAGAGAAGAAGAGGACCTTCAAAAACAAACCCAAAACAATTAAGAAAATGGTCACAGGAACACACATATTGATAATTACCTTAAACGTGAATGGATTAAATGCTCCAAACAAAAGACACAGGCTTGCTGAATGGATACAAAAACAGGACCCATATATATGCTGTCTAAAAGAGACCCACTTCAGACCTAGGGACACATTCAGACTGAAAGTGGGGGGATGGAAAAAGATATTCCATGCAAATGGAAATCAAAAGAAAGCTGGAGTAGCTATACTCATATCAGATAAAATAGACTTTAAAATAAAGAATGTTACAAGAGACAAGGAAGGACACTACATAATGATCAAGGGATCAATCCAAGAAGAAGATATAACAATTATAAATATATATGCACCCAACATAGGAGCACCTCAATACATAAGGCAACTGCTAACAGCTGTAAAAGAGGAAATCGACAGTAACACAATAATAGTGGGGGACTTTAACACCTCACTTACATCAATGGACAGATCATCCAAAATGAAAATAAATAAGGAAACAGAAGCTTTAAATGACACAATAGACCAGATAGATTTAATTGATATTTATAGGACATTCCATCCAAAAACAGCAGATTACACTTTCTTCTCAAGTGTGCATGGAACATTCTCCAGGATAGATCATATGTTGGGTCACAAATCAAGCCTCAGTAAATTTAAGAAAATTGAAATCATATCAAGCATCTTTTCTGACCACAATGCTATGAGATTAGAAATGAATTACAGGGAAAGAAACATAAAAAAACACAAACACATGGAGGCTAATCAATACGTTACTAAATAACCAAGAGATCACTGAAGAAATCAAAGAGGAAATCAAAAAATACCTAGAGACAAATGACAACGAAAACACGATGATCCAAAACCTATGTGATGCAGCAAAAGCAGCTTTAAGAGGGAAGTTTATAGCTATACAAGCCTACCTCAAGAAACAAGAAAAATCTCAAATAAACAATCTAACCTTACATCTAAAGGAACTACAGAAAGAAGAACAAACAAAACCCAAAGTCAGCAGAAGGATAGAAATCATAAAGATCAGAGCAGAAATTAATGAAATAGAAACAAAGAAAACAAAAGCAAAGATCAATAAAGCTAAAAGCTGGTTCTTTGAGAAGATAAACAAAATTGATAAACCATTAGCCAGAATCATCAAGAAAAAGAGGGAGAGGACTCAGATCAATAAAATCAGAAATGAAAAAGGAGAAGTTACAACAGACACCGCAGAAATACAAAGCATCCTAAGAGACTACTACAAGCAACTCTGCCAATAAAATGGACAACCTGGAAGAAATGGACAAATTCTTAGAAAGGTATAACCTTCCAAGACTGAACCAGGAAGAAACAGAAAATATGAACAGACCAATCACAAGGAATGAAATTGAAACTGTGATTAAAAATCTTCCAACAAAGAAAAGTCCAGGACCAGGTGGCTTCAGAGGTGAATTCTATCAAACATTTAGAGAAGAGCTAAGAGTCATCCTTCTCAAACTCTTCCCAAAAATTTCAGAGGAAGGAACACTCCCAAACTCATTCTATGAGGCCACCATCACCCTGATACCAAAACCAAAGATACTACAAAAAAAGAAAATTACAGACCAATATCACTGAAGAATATAGATGCAAAAATCCTCAACAAAATACTAGCAAACAGAATCCAACAAGACATTAAAAGGATCATACACCATGATCAAGTGGGATTTATCCCAGAGATGCAAGGATTCTTCAATATACGCAAATCAATCAATGTGATACACCATATTAACAAATCGAAGAATAAAAACCGTATGATCATCTCAATAGATGCGGAAAAAGCTTTTGACAAAATTCAACACCCATTTATGATAAAAACTCTCCAGAAAGTGGGCATAGAGGGAACGTACCTCAACATAATAAAGGCCATATATGACAAAAAAAAAAAAAAAAAAAAAGAAACACATTTGTGGATTTCACCTATCCTACATAATAAATCACACTCTCGGGAAAATTGTAACAGATGTCACTGCTCTCTTTCCTGTCTTTGACTTTGTAGCTTACCTGCAAAGATTAGGACTCCTTGACAATAAGTCAATTCATGCTCTGTTGAACAAATATTTTCTATTTACTTTATCTCAATACCTGCTTGTTTGCCTTATGCTGCCCAAATCAAATTATAGATGTTATCCCTTCTCAAAAATATGTCTTAAGCCTTGGCATAGCATATGTGGTCTAGTTTAACTGCTGCTTAACCCCTTATTCTTAACCTTCCAGTGAACTCCAAATCCTAGTAGTTGCAGCAGTACACCAAGTTATTTCTTTTCTTGAGACTTTGTGCCTGCTTTCTTCTCTCTGGAATATCCTTTATTTTTTTACTGGTTAGTATTCCATTATATGAACTACCACAACTTATTTACCAGTTGATGGACATTGAAGTTGTTTCCAGTTTGGGGCTATTATGGATAAAAATTTTAAAATAAAACTGTTAGCAGGGCTTCCCTGGTGGCGCAGTGGTTGAGAATCTGCCTGCCAATGCAGGGGACATGGGTTCGAGCCCTGGTCTGGGAGCATCCCACATGCCACGGAGCAGCTAGACCCATGAGCCACAACTGCTGAGCCTGCGCGTCTGGAGCTTGTGCTCCGCAACAGGAGAGGCCGCGACGGTGAGAGGCCCGCGCACCGCGATGAGGAGTGGCCCCCGCTCGCCGCAACTGGAGAAGGCCCTTGCACGGAGGCGAGGACCCAACACAGCAAAAAATAAATAAATAAATTTAAAAAAAACGGTTAGAAATCTAAAAAGGAGTAGATATATGTATATGTATGACTGATTCACTTTGGTGTACAACAAGAAACTAATAAAACATTGTAAAGCAACTATACTCCAAAAAATGGAAAATACTAGGTGTTATTAAGGATATTGAGCAACTGAAACTCTCATGCACTGCTGTTGGGGATGCAAAGTAATACAGCCACTTTGGAAAACAGAAGTTTCTTCTGAATGTAAGGATACTCTTACCATATGACTCAGTAATCCCAATCCTAGGTATTTCCCAAAATGAAATGAAAACTTCTCTATAAAGACGTGTCTGCAAATGTTTATAGCAGTTTTGTTTTTTTATAAAAATAGTTTTATTAGATTATTTAGTAATTAGATTTTTACTAAGTCTGTCTCCAAAATTTTAATGTTTTGACCACCATTTGGCAAAATGGCATTTTATTTTTTGAAAAGCTTGTCAAATTTGTATGGGCTAATTAAAGCAGAGATATATTTTTTATTATTATTATTAATTTTTTTCAGAGTATAGTTGCTTTAGAATGTTGTAAACATTGTGAAAGGTTTGTGCAAACGTAATAGAATTAGTATTAGTAGCAGTAGTAGCAGAAGCAGTAGTAATAGAAATAAAAATAGAAGTAGTAATTAGCATTGGTCAGCATTCAAATGTGCTGCCTCAGGAAGGTCTGAGCTTCCGGCCTCCTGAGGTAATATTAAGGCAGTGGCTGGACAGCCCTTAGCATGTTGTGGAAGAGAATCTGTTGGATGGAACTTCAACTATCTGGTCTCTAAATTTCTTTCCAAGTCTAAGCCTCTGTATCTTTGTTATCATTAAATCACTGTATGCTTTTTCTGGTCTCTTGGCAATTTACTACAGTCAGTACCATAGGAAGCAGGGACACAGTGTAAAATAAAAGGTAGTGAGATATTTTAAGTATTGTCACTGTGTCATTGTTCATTTAATTCCTATCACCTCCTTCAATACAGTGTCAATGAATGTCAAGTAGTTTTCAGCATTAGTCACTTTCAGGAACTCTGATCTTTGTTAAAGTTTAGGCATGGATTTAAATTGTAGACACAGAGCTCACATCCTGGAATTCTTGGGAAGAAAGATTTTCAGAGTCACTGATATTTTTCATAATGTTCTTATGCTGATAGACTGCTCTAAGTCAGTAATCAAGCAGTAAATAAAAAGCATAAGCTAAAATGAATATATTTGTAAAAGTATAATATTTCATAATACCTGAATACATGGATAATTAAGAGGGAAAACAGAATATTTCAGAAATGTGCAGTTTTAATGATTTATTTAAAAAAAAATAAACTCCATAAGGAACAGGCATTTTGGGTTTATCAAATATCTGGAAAGTTTTAAAAGCATTTATAGTTAAATAATTTTCAAACATATTTAACTAATAACCTTCATCCTTTAAAAATACACATTTCAGAGTAATTCCTGGTCATTATAGAAAGTTAAGAAAACGGGTATACATTTCTATAAAAAGAAGAAAATGAGAGTTATAAGAATCATACCACTAAATGTAACCACTGTTAATATTTTTGTATATTCTATTCTATAATATACTTATACGTACGCATATAAATACATAATAAAATTATAGATACATGTACATTCTTTTAAAATCCTGCTTTCAAAAAATATTCTTCAATGAGCGCTTTTTTTCAACATCTTTATTGGAGTATAATTGCTTTACAATGGTGTGTTAGTTTCTGCTTTATAACAAAGTGAATCAGCTATACATATACATATATCCCCATATCTCCTCCCTCTTGCGACTCCCTCCCATCCTCCCTATCCCACCCCTCTAGGTGGTCAGAGGGCACCAAACTGATCTCCTTGTGCTATGTGGTTGCTTCTCACTAGCTATCTATTTTACAATTGGTAGTGTATCTGTGTCCATGGCACTCTCTCACTTCGTCTCAGCTTACCCTTCCCCTCCCAGTGTCCTCAAGTCCATTCTCTATGTCTGCGTCTTTATTCCTATCCTGCCCCTAGGTTCTTCAGAACAATTCTTTTTCTTTTTATAGATTCCATAGGTATGTGTTAGCATACGGTTATTTGTTTTTCTCTTTCTGACTTACTTCACTCTGTATGACAGACTCTAGGTCCATCCACCTCACTACAAATAACTCAGTTTTGTTTATTTTTATGGCTGAGTAATATTCCATTGTATATATGTGCCACATCTTCTTTATCCATTCGTCTGTCGATGGACACTTAGGTTGCTACCATGTCCTGGTTATTGTAAATAGAGCTGCAATGAACATTGTGGTACATGACTCTTTTTGAATTATGGTTTTCTCAGGGTATATGCCCAGTAGTGGGATTGCTGGGTCATATGGTAGTTCTATGTTTAGTTTTTTAAGGAACATCCATACTGTTCTCCATAGTGACTGTATCAATTTACATTCCCACCAACAGTGCAAGAGGGTTCCCTTTTCTCCACACCCTCTCCAGCGTTTATTGTTTGTAGATTTTTTGATGATGGCCATTCTGACTGGTTTGAGGTGATACCTTTTTGTAGTTTTTTTTTTTTTTTTTAATTGACAAGCATTTACTTAGCTCACAGTTTACAGGTATGCAGGGCCCAGTGAGCCTTTCTTCTGGTCTCTGCTGGGCTCACTCATGTGTCTGCAGTTGACTGCTAGGCTGGCTAGGAGCCAGTTGGTCTGGGATGGCTTCAGTTGGGATGCTTTCTCTTGTTTCACGTGGTCTCTCATCCTCCAGCGGGCTGAGTGTTGTTCACATGGGGTCTGGTTAGGGTTCCAATAAGAAACTACTCTTTGTAGTTTTGATTTGCATTTCTCTAATGATTAGTGATGTTGAGCATCCTTTCATGTGTTTGTTGGCAATCTGTATATCCTCTTTGGAGAAATGTCTATTTAGGTCTTCCACCCATTTTTGGATTAGGTTGTTTGTTTTTTTGATATTGAGCTGCATGTGCTGTCTATACATTTTGGAGATTAATCTTTTGTCAGTTGCTTCATTTGCAAATATTTTCTCCCATTCTGAGGGTTGACTTTTCGTCTTGTTTATGGTTTCCTTTGCTGTGCAAAAGCTTTTAAGTTTCATTAGGTCCCATTTTTTACTTTTTGTTTTTATTTCCATTTCTCTGGGAGGTGGGTCATAAAGGATCTTGCTGTGATTTATGTCATAAAGTGTTTTGCCTATATTTTCCTGTAAGAGTTTTATAGTGTCTGGCCTTACATTTAGGTATTTAATCCATTTTGAGTTTATGTTTGTGTATGGTGTTAGGCAGTGTTCTAATTTCATTCTTTTACATGTAGCTCTCCAGTTTTCCCAGCACCACTTATTGAAGTGGCTGTCTTTTCTCCATTGTATATTCTTGCCTCCTTTGTCAAAAATAAGGTGACCATATATGCATTGATTTATGTCTGGGCTTTCTATCTTGTTCCATTGGTCTATATTTCTGTTTTTGTGTCAGTACCATATTGTCTTGATTACTATAGCTTTCTAATATTGTCTGAAGTCAGGGAGTCTGATTCCTCCAGCTCCGTTTTTCTTTCTCAAGATTGCTTTGGCTGTTCAGGGTCTTTTGTGTTTCCATACAAGTTGTGAAATTTTTTGTTCTAGTTCTGTGAAAAATGCCATTGGTAGTTTGATAGGGATTGCATTGAATCTGTAGATTGCTTTGGGTAGTAGAGTCATTTTCAAAATGTTGATTATTCAAATCCAAGAACATGGTATATCTCTCCACCTGTTTGTATCATCTTTAATTTCTTTCATCAGTGTCATAATTTTCTGCATATAGGTCTTTTGTCTCCTTAGGTAGGTTTATTCCTAGGTGTTTTATTCTTTTTGTTACAATGGTAAATGGGGGTGTTTCCTTAATTTCTTTTTCAGATTTTTCATCATTAATGTATAGGATTGCAAGAGATTTCTGTGCATTAATTTTGTATCCTGCTACTTTACCAAATTCATTGATTAGCTCTAGTAGTTTTCTGGTGGCATCTTTAGGATTCTCTATGTATAGTATCATGTCATCTGCAAACAGCAACAGCTTTACTTCTTCTTTTCCAATTTGGATTCTTTTTATTTCTTTTTCTTCTCTAATTGCTGTGGCTAAAACTTCCAAAACTATGTTGAATAATAGTGGTGAGAGTGGAAAACCTTGTCTTGTTCCTGATCTTAGAGGAAATAGTTTTAGTTTTTCACCATTGAGAATGAAGTTGGATGTGAGTTTGTCATATATGGCCTTTATTATGTTGAGGTAAGTTCCCTCTATGCCGACTTTCTGGAGGGTTTTTATCATAAATGGGTGTTGAATTTTGTCAAAAGCTTTTTCTGCATGTTTTGAGATGATCATATGGTTTTTCTCCTTCAAATTGTTAATATATTTTATCACATTGATTGATTTGTTTATATTGAAGAACCCTTGCATTCCTGGGATAAACCCCACTTGATCATGGTGTATGATCCTTTTAATGTGCTGTTGGATTCTGTTTGCTAGTATTTTGTTGAGGATTTTTGCATTTATGTTCATCAGTGATATTGGGCAGTGTTTTCTTTCTTTGTGACATCTATGTCTGGTTTTGGTATCAGGGTGATAGTGGCCTCTTAAAATGAGTTGGGGGGTGTTCCTCCCTCTGCTATATTTTGGAAGAGTTTGAGAAGGATAGGTGTTAGCTCTTCTCTAAATGTTTGAAAGAATTCGCCTATGAAGCCATCTGGTCCTGGGCTTTTGTTTGTTGGAAGATTTTCAATCACAGTCTCAATTTCAGTGCTTGTGATTGGTCTGTCTACATTTTCTATTTCTTCCTGTTTCAGTCTCGGAAGGTTGTACTTTTCTCAGAATTTGTCCATTTCTTCCAGGTATCCATTTTATTGGCATATACTTTGTTGTAGTAATCTCTCATCATCTTTTGTATTTCTACAGTGTCAGTTGTTATTCTCCTTTTTCACTTCTAATTCTATTGATTTGAGTCTTCTCTCTTTTTTTCTTGATGAGTCTGGCTAATGGTTTATCAACTTTGTTTATCTTCTCAAAGAATCAGCTTTTAGTTTTATTAATCTTTGCTATTGTTTCCTTCCTTTCTTTTTCATTTATTTCTGATCTGATATTTATGATTTCTTACCTTCTGTTAACTTTGGAGGGTTTTTGTTCTTCTTTCTCTAATTGCTTTAGGTGTAAGGTTAGGTTGTTTATTTGAGATGTTTCTTGTTTCTTGAGGTAGGATTGTATTGCTATTAACTTCCCTCTTAGAACTGCTTTTGCTGCATCCCATAGGTTTTGGGTCATCGTGTCTCCATTGTCATTTATTTCTAGGTAATTTTTGATTTCCTCTTTAATTTCTTCAGTGATCTCTTGGTTATGTAGGAGTGTATTGTTTAGTCTCCATGTGTTTGTATTTTTTACAGGTTTTTCCTGTAATTGATATGTAGTCTCATAGCGTTGTGTTTGGAAAAGATACTTGATACGATTTCAATTTTCTTAAATTTACCAGGGCTTGATTTGCGACCCAAGATATAATCTATCCTGGAGAATGTTCCATGAGCATGTGAGAAGAAGGTGTATTCTGTTGTTTTTGGATGGAATGTCCTATAAATATCAATTAATTCCACCTTGTTTAATGTATCATTTAAAGCTTGTGTTTCCTTATTTATTTTCATTTTGGATATTCTATCCATTGGTGAAAGTGGGGTGTTAAAGTCCCCTACTATGATTGTGTTATTGTCAATTTCCCATTTTATGGGTGCTAGCATTTGCTTCATGTATTGAGGTGCTCCTATGTTGGGTGCATAAATATTTACAATTTTTATATCTTCTTCTTGGATTAATCCCTTGATCATTATGTAGTGTCCTTCTTTGTCTCTTGTAATAGTCTGTATTTTAAAATCTATTTTGTCTGATATGAGAATTGCTACTCCAGCTTTCTTTTGATTTCCATTTTCATGGAATATTTTTTCCATCCTCTCACTTTCAGTCTGTATGTGTCCCTAGGTCTGAAGTGGGTCTCTTGTAGACAGCATATATGCAAGTCTTGTTTTTGTATCCATTCAGCCAGTCTATGTCTTTTGGTTGGAGCATTTAATCCATTTACATTTAAGGTAGTTATCAATATGTATGTTCCTATTACCATTTTCTTAATTGTTTTGGTTTGTTATTGTAGGTGTTTTCCTTCTAGAGAAGTTCCTTTAGCATTTGTTGTAAAGCTGGTTTGGTGGTGCTGAATTCTCTTAGCTTTTGCTTGTCTGTAAAGGTGTTAATTTCTCTGTTGAATCTGAATGAGATCCTTGCTGGGTAGAGTAATCTTGGTTGTAGGTTTTTCCCTTTCATCACTTTAAATATGTCTTGCCACTCCTTCATGGCTTGCAGTGTTTCTGCTGAAAGATCAGCTGTTAACCTTATGGGGATTCCCTTGTATGTTGTTTTTCCCTTGCTGATTTTAATATTTTTCTTTGTATCTAATTTTTGATAGTTTGATTAATATGTGTCTTTGCATGTTTCTCCTTGGATTTATCCTTTATGGGACTCTCTCTGCTTCCTGGACTTGATTGACTATTTCCTTTCCATATTAGGGAAGTTTTCAACTATAATCTCTTCAAAAATTTTCTCAGTCCCTTTCTTTTTCTCTTCTTCTTCTGGGACCCCTATAATTCAAATGTTCATGCATTTAATGTTGTCTCAGAGGTCTCTGAGACTGTCCTCAATTCTTTTCATTCTTTTTTCTTTATTCTGCTCTGCAGTAGTTATTTCCACTATTTTATCTTCCAGGTCACTTACCCGTTCTTCTGCCTCAGTTATTGTGCTCTTGATTCCTTCTACAGAATTTTAAATTTCATTTATTTTTTTGTTCATCATTGCTTGTTTGCTCTTTAGTTCTTCTAGGTCCTTATTAAATGTTTCTTGTATTTTCTCCATTCTATTTCCAAGATTTTGGATCATCTTTACTATCATTACTCTGAATTCTTTTTCAGGTAGACTGCCTATTTCCTCTTCATTTGTTTGGTCTGGTGGGTTTTTACCTTGCTCCTTCATCTGTTGTGTGTTTCTCTGTCTTCTCATTTTGCTTAACTTACTGTGTTTGGGGTCTCCTTTTTGCAGGCTGCAGGTTTGTAGTTCCCATTGTTTTTGGTGTCTGCTCCCAGTGGTAAGGTTGGTTCAGTGGGTTGTGTAGGCTTCCTGGTGGAGGGGACTGGTGCCTGTGTACTGGTGGATGAGGCTGTATCTTGTCTTTCTGGTGGGCAGGACAACCTACAGTGGTATGTTTTGGGGTGTCTGTGACCTTATTATTATTTTAGGCAGACTCTCTTCTAATGCGTGGGGTTGTTTTCCTGTCTTGCTAGTTGTTTGGCATAGGGTGTCCAGAACTGTAGCTTGCTGGTCATTGAGTGGAGCTGGGTCTTAGCATTGAGATGGAGATCTCTGGGAGAGCTTTTGCCATTTGATATTACATGGAGCTGGGAGGTCTTGAACCAGTGTCCTGAACTTGGCTCTCTCAACTCAGAGACACAGACCTCACACCTGGCTGGAGCACGAAGACCCTGTCAGCCACATGGCTCTGAACTCTGGATCTCCACACTCTGGAGGCTCCCCTTTGGATCTAAAGTGTTTTTAAAATTTTTATTTATGTATTATTTATTTCTGGCTGTGTGGGGTCTTAGTGGCGGCATGTGGGATCTTTCCTTGTGGCACATGGGCTCTTCATTCTAGTGTGCAGGATTCTCTCTAGTTATGGTGTGTGGGCTTCTCATTGCAGTGGCTTCTCTTGTTGCAGAGCACTGGCTCTAGGCCCACAGGCTTCAGTAGTTGTGGCACATGGGCTCAGTAGTTGTGGCTTGCAGGCTCTAGAGCACAGGCTCAGTAGTCATGGCGCATGGGCTTTGTTGATATGTAGGACGTGAGATCTTCCCAGACCAGGGTTCGAACCTGTGTCCCCTGCATTGGCAGGCAGATTCTTAACCAATGTGCCACCAGGGAAGTCCCCTTTTACATGTTATTTATACCCCAGTGTAGTGTAAATGTGGGTTGGTTCAGAGAGTTAAGGTCTTTTTGTATCAAATTCAGTTGTCTGCAGAAAGCTAGCTCATCATAGCCATATACCACAGTTCTCTTCCTCCTCTCCAAACTGACAGGGAATTCTTTGAAAGAAAGATGGTAAAGCAAATCGTGCTGTGTCCTAATGGATGCCACATGTTCCCAGATTGTATTAAAAATCAGGCTGATCATGGTATTAAGAAGGAAGTTCATTTAAGGTAGTAATTCCTTACCAGAAAAAGAAGTTCTTTACTTGGAATCAAACAATCTTCAAGTGATTTAAAGAACTTGAAGATGCAGTGTTGTACTTTCTGCAGAGAATGTTTTAAGAAAAACTAATTTGATCTCAAAATGTAGACAGAGAAACACCATCTGGAAAAAAATTGGAATGGAAAAATTTTAAGATTATATTTCTCTTGTATTTTTTGAAAAATCAACCTGATAATTGTGTTACTAAGACAGAGCTTAATGGCTGGGTAAGGTAGGTCAAAAACAAAACAATCCAAGTGAAAACTTAGAAATGTGGTTGGTAATGGGAGCATGAAGTGCTAGGTGGGAGGGAAAGGGGGAGAGAGGGAGAAGACTCACAGTACTCCTTTCCCAAAGCCTTCAGCATGAGTCTTCTTCATTCTTCATAATTTGGAGGAGGTCTCTACCTCTAGGACAACGACTGGGTTTACACCAAGAAAATGTAGGCATTGCCAAATAACTCAAATATCCTACACCCAGGCTCAGAGATTGCAGAGTTAATATTCTCTCCAAGACTTCTCTGTCGGATGAACCTTTAATGAGACATGGGATAATTTGGGAGTGAGATAAATGAAACCACATCTTTGAATGCTGCTGTCCCTTACATATTATGTTAATTTGGCAAAAAGCAGTTGTAAGCAAGGATGTAGAGTATATGACTAGCATGATTCTAAGGAGTCAGTGCATGAGACTAAGGAACGGTCACATAATAACTAACACTTACAGAATACTTGTCAGGAACTTCTAAGAGCATTATATTTATGTATTAATCCATTTAAACCTCATAACAACACCAAGGAAAACTTTTTCATTATAAAATATATTTTATTTCTAACCACATTATACTAAATTATTTTTGCATATCAGTCATTGGACATAAATGAAGCAGAGGAAGACCTAATACATCCAGGAAATGGAGGAGAGGGCAAAAAATAGTTTTAAAAGGGTGGTAGATGACTGCTTAACAGGAATGGAAGGATGTGATCTGAACTTCTCAGAAAGGTACTAGGCTGCTTATTTACATTCTGAGAGCAGGTGGCTTTTGGCCTTGGACAAGTGATTGGTGAGTGATTACCTTTTTACCCTCTACATTTAGTGCCTTCCTAGGACAGCTGCTTCTGCCAGGTTATTCCTCTATTTTAGAATGTTACTGGCTATTGGCTTAAAGGGTAGATAAGGAGTATCAACAATAAGCAAAAATGTTGACTTTTTCTTTTACTTAAAAACAGATCAGGAGATTAGAAAATGCTATTACATGAGGAGGAAATAAGAGCAAAAACTTAAAGCCTGACTGCTGTTCCAGAGTGCTTTACATAGATTAACATATTTAATGCCTAATATAGCCCTATGAAAATCCTTGAGTACAGCACAGGGAGGTTAAATCACTTACCCAAGATCACACAGCTCAGAAGTCATGATTCCAACCTCCAAAATCTGGATCCCCAATCCACACTCTCAACCACTATTTTCAGAGAACATCCATTCTACTTCCACCTGGTTGTGTATGCTTGGACAAGTCACTGCATTTCTCAATTTCTCTATTCTCCTTTCCTTAATTTACCTACCTCAGAAAGTTGTTGAGAGTGAGAAATGACATAACATATATGAATGTATAAATAACACTACAGGGTATTGTTTTTCATTGTTTTAAGCATAAAGCTCTAGCCATTGTTAGATCTGTCTTTAAGATGAATTATATTGGTACTTCCTTCCAGTACTGATGGAACTTCTAGTGCTGACTCTCTTTGCATCCTGCTTCAGAGCGTATGGTTCAGGACGAGACTGGGGAGGTGAGCACTGGGCTGGACATCCCTTACTGCTTGGGTCTACTGAAGGTGGAATGGAAAGAAAGGTGACTGATGGTGCTGCAACAGTCACAAGGCCAGTTGGTTTCTGCCTTGTACTTTTGGTTTAGTACTATTCCCTGCTCTCCTTCTCCCAGCTCTTTTAAAATCAGTGGCTGCTACTACATCTGCCCTGGCATCCATGACTGCTGGGGACCCTGCCTTCATGCTGCTCTGCTCAGCCACAAGTTAGGGCTAAACGTTGGGGAGAGAGTACTCAGTTATGATGTTGAGGGATGTGTGGAGTAGGGCTAGAGGCAGGATAGATTTAGCTTTTCCTGTTCTTGATAATGGTTAACTCACCCAGTAAAAAGTTAATCACAACAGTAAGTATATGAATCATAGAAAAATCACTTAAATATTGTTTAACAATTAGCATAACACTAAAAATAAACAAAAATTAGAGAATACATTTAAACCAGAATACTAGGCTAGACAAAAAAGAGGGGAAAATTATCTTTACTTCTTTCTAGTCCTATGCCTTTTCAGTTATTGCAGCACTTCTGAGAGAGGAAATTAATTGTAATAAAATAATAATCAAACTTCCTGCCTGCCAAAGAAAAGATAAAACCTTGGAGGCTTACATTTTTCATTTCTCTTAGAATTTAAAACATTTGATAAACATTCTGATGATGAGATTATCTAAATTTTAGGTAGCATGGTGAATGAAAGCCTATATTTATGTAATTCTTATTAAGGCCTAGAATTGATTTTTAAACATCTAAGAAAAAGCATAAACCCAATATTTTAATTTAAACAATTATTCTTTAATTTTTGTTATTTTTATTGTTATACTAATTGCTAAATTGTAAATGATTGTTCTATTATTCACATGCTTACTGGTATGACTTTACTTTTGACATTCACTATGGTTTTTGTTCTTATGGACTGTTTCAGATACATTGGACAATGAGACTGCTTTGGATTGTATAATTACGATATTTGCAATAGTCAAAATGTGAGGAAGACATACTGTTTCTATTTTGGAAAATTCTTGTAGAATTGGTCTATTCTTTCCTTTTTTTTAATATTTAAATTTTATACTGTTATACTTTATTTATTTTTTAACATTTTTATTAGAGTATAATTGCTTTACAATGGTGTGTTAGTTTCTGCTTTATAACAAAGTGAATCAGCTATACATATACATATATCCCCATATCTCCTCCCCCTTGTGTCCCCCTCCCATCCTCCCTATCTCACCCCTCTAGGTGGTCACAAAGTACCAAGCTGATCTCCCTGTGCTATGCAGCTGCTTCCCACTAGCTATCTATTTTACATTTGATAGTGTATATATGTCCATGACACTCTCTCACTTCTTCCCAGCTTAACTTTCCCACTCCCTGTGTCCTCAAGTCCATTCTCTACGTCTGCATCTTTATTCCTGTCCTGCCCCTAGGTTCTTCAGAACAATTTTTCTTTTTTTTTTTAAGATCCATATATATGTGTTAGCATACAGTATTTGTTTTTCTCTTTCTGACTTACTTCACTCTGTATGGCAGACTCTAGTTCCATCCACCTCACTATAAATAACTCAGTTTCGTTTCTTTTTATGGCTGAGTAATATTCCATTGTATATATGTGCCACATCTTCTTTATCCATTCATCTGTCGATGGACACTTAGGTTGTTTCCATGTCTTGGCTATTGTAAATAGAGCTGCAATGAACGATGTGGTACATGACTCTTTTTTTCTTTTTTGAATATTTGATTTTTATTTTATTTATTTTTTTATACCATGACTCTTTTTGAACTATGATTTTCTCAGGGTATATATCCAGTAGTGGGATTGCTGGGTCATATGGTAGTTCTATTTTTAGTTTTTTAAAGAACCTCCATACTGTTCTCCACAGTGGCTGTATCAATTTACATTCCCACCAACAGTGCAAAAGGGTTCCATTTTCTCCACACCATCTCCAGCATTTATTGTTTGTAGATTTTTTTATGATGGCCATTCTGACTGGTGTGAGGTGATACCTCATTGTACTTTTGATTTGCATTTCTCTAATAATTCGTGATGTTGAGCATCTTTTTTAAAATTTTATACAGCAGGTTCTTATTAGTCATCAATTTTATACACGTCAAATCCAATCGCCCAATTCATCACACCACCACCCCCACGTCCCTGCGGGTTTCCCCCCTTGGTGTCCATACGTTTGTCCTCTACATCTGTGTCTCAATTTCTGCCCTGCAAACTGGTTTATCTGTACCATTTTTCTAGGTTCCACACATATTCGTTAATATATGATATTTGTTTTTCTCTTTCTGACTTACTTCACTCTGTATGACAGTCTCTAGATCCATCCACGTATCAACAAATGACTCAATTTCATTCCTTTTTATGGCTGAGTAATATTCCATTGTATATATGTACCACACTTCTTTATCTATTTGTCTGTTGATGGGCATTTAGTTTGCTTCCATTACCTGGCTATTGTAAATAGTGCTGCAATGAACATTAGGGTGCATGTGTCTTTTTGAATTATGGTTTTCTCTGGGTATATGCCCAGTAGTGGGATTGCTGGATCATACGGTAATTCTATTTTTAGTTTTTTAAGGAACCTCCATACTGTTCTCCATAGTGGCTGTATCAGTTTACATTCCCACCAGCAGTGCAATAGGGTTCCCTTTTCTCCACACCCTCTCCAGCATTTGTTGTTTGTAGATTTTCTGATGAAGCCATTCTATTTGGTGTGAGGTGATACCTCACTGTAGTTTTGATTTGCATTTCTCTAATAATTAGTGATGTTGAGCAGATTTTCATGTGCTTCTTGGTCATCCGCATGTCTTCTTCGGAGAAATGTCCATTTAAATCTTCTGCCCATATGTGGATTGGGTTGTTTGTTTTTTTAATATTGAGCTGCATGAGCTGTTTATATATTTTGGAGATTAATCCTTTGTCTGTTGATTCGTTTGCAAATATTTTCTCCCATTCTGAGTGTTGTCTTTTCGTCTTGTTTATGGTTTCCTTTGCTGTGCAAAAGCTTTTAAGTTTCATTAAGTCCCATTTGTTTATTTTTGTTTTTATTTCCATTACTCCAGGCGGTGGATCAAAAAAGATCTTGCTCTGGTTTATGTTAAAGAGTGTTCTTCCTAGGTTTTCCTCTAAGAGTTTTATAGTGTCCGGTCTTACATTTAAGTCTCTAATCCATTTTGAGCTTATTTTTGTGTATGGTGTTAGGGAATGTTCTAATTTCACTCTTTAACATGTAGCTGTCCAGTTTTCCAGCACCACTTATTGAAGAGACTGTCTTTTCTCCATTGTATATCCTTGCCTCCTTTGTCATAGATTAGTTGACCATAGGTGCGTGGGTTTACCTCTGAGATTTCTATCTTGTTCCATTGATCTATGTTTCTGTTTTTGTGCCAGTACCATATGGTCTTGATTAATGTCGCTTTGTAGTATAGTCTGAAGTCAGGGAATCTGATTCCTCCAGCTCCGTTTTTTTCCCTCAAGACTGCTTTGGCTATTCAGGGTCTTTTGTGTCTCCATACAAATTTTAAGATTTTTTGTTGTAGTTCCATAAAAAATGCCATTGGTAATTTGACAGGGATTGCATTGAATCTGTAGATTGCTTTGGGTAGTATAGTCATTTTCACAATATTGATTCTTCCAATCCAAGAACATGGTATATCTCTCCAACTGTTGGTATCATCTGTAATTCCTTTCATCAGTGTCTTACAGTTTTCTGCATACAGGTCTTTTGTCTCCCTAGGTAGGTTTATTCCTAGGTATTTTATTCTTTTCGTTGCAATGGTAAATGCGAGTGTTTCCATAATTTCTCTTTCATATTTTTCATCATTAGTGTATAGGAATGCAAGAGATTTCTGTGCATTAATTTTGTATCCTGCGACTTTACCAAAATCATTGATTAGCTCGAGCAGTTTTCTGGTGGCATCTTTAGAATTCTCTATGTATAGTATCATGTCATCTGCAAACAGTGACAGTTTTACTTCTTCTTTTCCAATTTGTATTCCTTTTATTTCTTTTCCTTCTCTTATTGCCGAGGCTAGGACTTCCAAAACTATGTTGAATAACAGCAGTGAGAGTGGACATCCTTGTCTTGTTCCTGATCTTAGAGTAAATGCTTTCAGTTTTTCACCATTGAGAATGATGTTTGCTGTGGGTTTGCTGTATATGGCCTTTATTATGTTGAGGTAGGTTCCTTATATGCCCACTTTCTGGAGAGTTTTTGTCATAAATGGGTGTTAAATTTTGTCAAAAGCTTTTTCTGCATCTATTGAGATGATCATATGGTTTTTATTCTTCAGTTTGTTAATATGGTGTCTCACATTGATTGATTTGCATATATTGAAGAATCCTTGCATCCCTGGGATAAATCCCACTTGATTGTGGTGTATGATGCTTTTAATATGTTGTTGGGTTCTGTTTGCTAGTATTTTGTTGAGGATTTTTGCATCTATATTCTTTAGTGATACTGGTCTGTAATTTTCTTTTTTTGTAGTATCTTTGTCTGGTTTTGGAATCAGGGTGATGGTGGCCTCATAGAATGAGTTTGGGAGTGTTCCTTCCTCTGCAATTTTTGGGAAGAGTTTGAGAAGGATGGCTCTTAGCTCTTCTCTAAATGTTTGATAGAATTCACCTGTGAAGCCATCTGGTCCTGGAGTTGTGTTGGTTGTAAGATTTTTAATCACAGTTTCAATTTCATTATTTGTGCTTGGTCTGTTCATATTTTCTATTTCTTCCTGGTTCAGTCTTGGAAGGTTATACCTTTCTAAGAATTTGTCCATTTCTTCCAGGTTGTCCAGTTTATTGGCATAGAGTTGCTTGTAGTAGTCTCTTAGGATGCTTTGTATTTCTGCGGTGTCTGTTGTAACTTCTCCTTTATCATTTCTGATTTTATTGATTTGAGTCCTCTCCCTCTTTTTCTTGATGAGTCTGGCTAATGGTTTATCAATTTTGTTTATCTTCTCAAAGAACCAGCTTTTAGTTTTATTGATCTTTGCTATTGTTTTCTTTGTTTCTATTTCATTTATTTCTGTTCTGGTCTTTATGATCTCTTTCCTTCTGCTAACTTTGGGTTTTGTTTGTTCTTCTTTCTATAGTTCCTTTAGGTGTAAGGTTAGATTATTTATTTGAGATTTTTCTTGTTTCTTGAGGTAGGCTTGTATAGCTATAAGCTTCCCTCTTAGAACTGCTTTTGCTGCATCCCATAGGTTTTGGACCTTTGTGTTTTCATTGTCATTTGTCTCTATGTATTTTTTGATTTCCTCTTTGATTTCTTCAGTGATCTCTTGGTTATTTAGTAACGTAGTGTTTAACCTCCATGTGTTTGTGAATTTTACGTTTTTTCCCCTGCAATTCATTTCTAATCTCATAGTGTTGTGGTCAGAAAAGATGCTTGATATGATTTCAATTTTCTTAAATTTACTGAGGCTTGATTTGTGGCCCAAGTTGTGATCTATCTTGGAGAATGTTCCATGCGCACTTGAGCAGAAAGTGTAATCTGCTGTTTTTGGATGGAATGTCCTATAAATATCAATTAAATCTATCTGGTCTATTGTGTCATTTAAAGCTTCTGTTTCCTTATTTATTTTCATTTTGGATGATCTGTCCATTGATGTAAGTGAGGTGTTAAAGTCCCCCACTATTATTGTGTTACTGTTGATTTCCTCTTTTACAGCTGTTAGCAGTTGCCTTATGTATTGAGGTGCTCCTATGTTGGGTGCATATATATTTATAATTGTTATATCTTCTTCTTGGATTGATCCCTTGATCATTATGTAGTGTCTTTCCTTGTCTGTTGTAACATTCTTTACTTTAAAGTCTATTTTATCTGATATGAGTATTGCTACTCCAGCTTTCTTTTGATTTCCATTTGCATGGAATATCTTTTTCCATCCCCTCACTTTCAATCTGTATGTGTCCCTAGGTCTGAACTGGATATCTTGTAGACAGCATATATATGGATCTTGTTTTTGTATCCATTCAGCAAGCCTGTGTCTTTTGTTTGGAGCATTTAATCCATTCAGGTTTAAGGTAATTATCGATATGTACGTTCCTATGACCATTTTCTTAATTGTTTTAGGTTTGTTTTTGTGCGTTCTTTTCTTCTCTTGTGCTTCCCACTTAGTGAATTTCCTTTAGCATTTGTTGTAGAGCTGGTTTTGTGGTGCTGAATTCTCTTAGCTTTTGCTTGTCTGTAAAGCTTTTGATTTCTCCATCGAATCTGAATGAGATCCTTGCCGGGTAGAGTAATCTTGGTTGTAGGTTCTTCCCTTTCATCATTTTAAGTATGTCATGCCACTCCCTTCTGGCTTGTAGAGTTTCTGCTGTTAACATTAGGGGAGTTCCCTTGTTTGTTATTTGTCGTTTTTCCCTTGCTGCTTTGAATAATTTTTCTTTGTCTTTATTTTTTGCCAATTTGATTACTATGTGTCTCAGTGTGTTTCTCCTTGGGTTTATCCTGTATGGGACTTGCTGTGCTTCCTGGACTTGGGTGGCTATTTCCTTTCCCATGTTAGGGAAGTTTTCGACTATAATCTCTTCAAATATTTTCTCTGTTCCTTTCTCTCTCTCTTTTCCTTCTGGCACCCCTATAATGCGAATGTTGTTTCGGTTAATGTTGTTCCAGAAGTCTCTTAGGATGTCTTCATTTCTTTTTTCTTTAGTCTGTTCCCCAGCAGTGAATTCCACCATTCTGTGTTCCAGGTCACTTATCCGTTCTTCTGCCTCAGTTATTCTGTTATTGATTCCTTCTAGTGTAGTTTTTATTTCAGTTATTGTATTGTTCATCTCTGTTTGTTTGTTCTTTAATTCTTCTAGGTCTTTGTTAAACATTTCTTGCATCTTCTCGATCTTTGCCTCCATTCTTTTTCTGAGGTCCTGGATCATCTTCACTATCATTATTCTGAATTTTTTTTCTGGAAGGTTGCCTATCTCCACTTCTTTTAGTTGTTTTTCTGGGGTTTTATCTTGTTCCTTCATCTGGTACATAGCCCTCTGCCTTTTCATCTTGTCTTCCTTTCTGTGAATGTGGGTTTTTTGTTCCACAGGCTGCAGGATTGTAGTTTTTCTTGTTTCTGCGTCTGCCCTCTTGATGCTGAGCATCTTTTCATGTGCCTCTTCGCCATCTGTATGTCTTTTTAGGTGAAATGTCTATTTAGGTCTTCCCTCCCTTTTTAAATTTGGTTGTTTGTTTTTTTGATATTGAGCTCTATGAGCTGTTTGTATTTTTTGGTTGCTTCATTTGCAAATAGTTTCTCCCATTCTGAGGGTTGTCTTCTCGTCTTGTTTATGGTTTTCTTTGCTGTGCAAAAGCTTTTAAGTTTAATTAGGTCCCATTTGTTTATTTTTGTTTTTATTTTCCTTATTCTATGAGATGGGTCAAAAAAGATCTTACTGTGGTTTATGTCTAAGAGTGTTTTTCGTATTTTTTCCTCTAAGAGTTTTATAGTGTCTGTTTTTGCATTTAGCTCTTTAATCCACTTTGAGTTTATTTCTGTGTATGGTGTTAGATAGTGTTCTAATTTCATTCTTTTACATGTAGCTGTCCAGTTTTCCCAGAACCACTTATTGAAGAGGCTGTCTTTTCTCCATTGTATCTTCTTGCCTCCTTTGTCATAAATTAGATGACCATATGTGCATAGGTTATCTCTAGACTTTCTATCCTGTACCATTGATCTATATTTCTGTTTTTGTGCCAGTACCCTACTGTCTTTATTACTGTAGCTTTTTAATATAGTTTGAAGTCAGGGATCCTGATTCCTCCATCTCCATTTTTCTTTCTCGAAATTACTTTGGTTATTCTGGGTCTTTCGTGTTTCTATACAAACTGTTAAATTTTTTGTTCTAATTCTGTGAACAATGCCATTGGTAATTTGATAGGGATTGCACTGAATCTGTAGATTGCTTTGGGCTCTCCAGTCTTTTTCACAATATTGATTCTTCCAATCCAAGAACATGGTATATTTCTCCATATGTTTATGTCATCTTGATTTCTTTCATCAGTGTTTTATAGTTTTCTGAGTACAGGTATTTGCCTCCTTAGGTAGGTTTATTCCTAGGTATTTTATTCTTTTTGTTGCAGTGGTAAATAGGATTGTTTCCTTAACTTCTCTTTTTGATCTTTTGTCATTAATGTATAGGAATGCAAAAGATTTCTGTGCATTAATTTTGTATCCTGCAACCTTACCAAATTCATTGATTGGTTCTAGTAGTTTTCTGGTGGCCTCCTTAGGATTTTCTGTGTATAGTATTATGTCATTTGCAAAGAGTGACAGTTTTACTTCTTTTCCAATTTGTATTCCTTTTATTTCTTTTTCTTCTCTGATTGCTATGGCTAGGACTTCCAAAACTATGTTTGAATAAGAGTGGTGAGAGTGGATATCCTTGTCTTGTTCCTGATCTTAGTGGAAATGCTTTCAGTTTTCACCATTGTGAATGATGTTAGATGTGGGTTTGTTATATCTGACCTTTATTATGTTGAGGTATATGACCTTTATTATGTTGAGGTAGGTTCCCTCTGTGTCCACTTTCTGGAGTACTTATCTAGACTCTAGATACCTCACAGATAATTACTATCTTGCTTTCATGAATGGCCCAGAGCCTGGTCATGGGCAATTTGTGCTGACTTAAAGTGCTTTGATGGATTCTAACACTTAAGAGTTTCATCCCTTTTGGTTAAAGCATCTTGAGCAGCCTTCTGTTCAAGTGTAAATGTGTTTGGAAAGGATGGATTATCAGATCCTTAGCTACGGTGCAATGATGAGCCTTAAAACATAATAGTATGGTGCTCTACCACTTGTCAAAGTTTGTGTACTTAAAACTGGTTCAATTTTACTATACATAAAATATACTTCAATAATTCTAGTAAAAAATCAAGCAAACAAAATATTACATCTTTCAGTTTTTAGGGTTGGAAGAAGAATTTTTAATTGAGAGGCAATTGGACTGAGTGGTTTCCAGAGAACTCCATTTCCTTAAACTTCACCTTCTCCTTGAGATTTTCACAAGTCAGCTTCTATCTATGCAAACTTCTTTAGGGATGTGCTTCTCTTACTTCTTAAAATGTTTATCTCTTTTTGACTGAAATATTTTCATCTAAAAAGTTGGAAATGATTAAAAATTAACAAATCTTTTGAAATGTATTATGTTTCTTCCTTACCTGCTTTTCCTTACAACATTCCCTTATGAGATGTAACCATTTTTATTTTTTTTATAGAAATCTAATTAGCATTTGCATAATTACTTTCTTTTTTTTTTACAATCTATTTATTTATTTTGGCTGTTTTGTGTCTTCTTTGTAGCGCATGGACTTTCTCTAGTTGTGGCTAGCAGGGGCTACTCTTCATCACTGTGCACAGGCTTCTCATTGCAGTGGCTTCCCTTGTGGAGCACGGGCTCTAGGCATGCGGGCTTTAGTAGTTGTAGCACGCAGGCCCAGTAGTTGCAGCACAAGGGCCCCGGAGTGCATGGGCTTCAGTAGTTGTGGCACATGGACTCAGTAGTTGTGGTTTGTGGGCTCCGGAGTGTAGACTCAGTAGTTGTGGCGCACAGGCTTAGTTGCTCCATGGCATGTGGGATCTTCCTGGACCAGGAATTGAACCTGTGTCCCCCGCATTGGCAGGCAGATTCTTAACCACCACACCACCAGGGAAGTCCCGAGATGTAACCATTTTTAATAATTCAGATTTTATCCTAGTACATCTTTACTTATGATTATTCAGATATACATATCTCTTTTTTTAGCCAAATTGTATCATGACTAACATACTACACTGCAACTTGCTTTTTAAATTCAGTGTCATATCATGGATATCCTTCTACTGTTTATACATCTACTTCATTATTTTAAAAGTCTGAATTTTATTCTGTTAAAAAAATGTAGCACAATTTGTTTAACTAGTCCCCAACTGATTTACTTTAAATTTGTTCTAATTCTTCATAGTTCAAAAATGTTATTAAGAATATTCTTGAACATGCATCCTTGCCCATTTATGAAAATATCTCTGTTGGAGAGATACTAAGACATGGACCTGCTGAATCAAAGGGTATGTGTATTTATTTTACCGGTACTATCTTATACTCCTAAAAATAGTACACAAAAGCATCGTTTTATCCATTGTGATGTTTTGAAGTTTTGCCTATTTGATAAAGTTGTATTATACTTTAATTTGCATTTCCCCACTTATTAATGAGGTTAAGTATTTTATGTTCATTGGTCATTTGTATTTATGTTCCTAGACTTGCCTGCTAAAGGAAACTAGAACATTTTACCCCAAAATATGTCAGTTTTGCATATTGATTATTTTAAATTAAAGATGCTTAAGACACAGTAGGTGCAAAAAGGACGTTCTGACCCTCCTTTTTCTTCCTGAAAGCAGGAAATAAAACTCCCATGTGAAAAATAGCTTCTCTGTACTAGGAGGAAAGAAGGCATCCTTTTCACCAGAGCAGGGAATTTGGGGTCAAGGAATCTGTTCAAACAAGTTTTGTTAAACCAACCCACCTTATCTTCCTACTTACTTCTTCACCATTTACTACCCCAGCCAAGCTCCTTTATTTTGTCAATTCTTCACAAATTTATTGTTTCTTTGTCTAAAATGTATAAATGCTGCCTCTTCTGGTCACTTCTTCATTCTCTTGTGAAGGCTCCCATGTATGTGTAAAAATGTAACAGAATTTGTATGATTTTCTTGGGTTAATCTGTCTTATGTCAATTTAATTCTTAGGCCCAGATGGAAACCCTAAGAGGATAGTGGAGAAATTTTTCCCTCCCCTGCAGTGATTATATCTATGACTATTATTTCCATTGCCTATAGGAGTCATTTGTTTAGAAGGGATATAAATCATTTGTCTTACAGGCTGCAAATATTTTCTTTAGGTATTGTATCTGTAAACTCAGAGATTTGAATTTTGCTTGGGTATAGAGAAGATTTAATATTTTATTTCAAACTGAAAATATAATGGTTAAAATCATGGACCTCAAAGTGCTTCTACTGACCACCAGTGATTTCATGCTAAATACATAGCCTGAGGCTCAGTTTCCTCCTCTGTTAACTAGAGGTAATATCTACTGCATGAAATTTCTGTTTGATGCGGCATATTTACTTGGCCTGGTTCTGCAGTTGCATAATAAGTGAAATTATTTTGTTGTGTATTTTTATTATTATGTTCTCCAGAACCTTCAGATCCTGCTTCATCTTGATTTGAACTCAACTGTTACTGTTCTGAAAAGTAAAGAGACACATTTTTAGAAAAATTATGATATATTAGTTGTGAGGGGAATGAAGTGCTCCTTTACTATAAATATCTTTTTTAAAGGCAGAATAGTTTCATGTTAAAACATTTAATATTTAAATATTACCTTAATAATATTATATTTTTAAATTGCTACTACAGCAATTAGAAGTAAATTATCACCAACAAATATTTATTTTGTACCTATTTTACACAAGGTAAAAGTTTTTTTTAAAGTTATCATTGTTTGTGTTAGGGTGGCTTGGGTTTTGTTTTGTTTTGTTTTTTTTCCCCAATTTGGGCAGGCATGGCCTGGCTCTATTACGCCTGCTGTGCTCAGTCTGTTTTTTTTTAAATTAATTTATCTTATTTTGGGCTGTGTTGGGTCTTCATTGCTGTGCGTTGGCTTTCTCTAGTTGCTGCGAGCAGGGGCTACTCTTCATTGCAGTGCACAGGATTCACATCATGGTGGCTTCTCTTTGTTGTGGAGCATGTGCTCTAGACGCGTGGGCTTCAGTAGTTGTGGCACGTGGGCTCAGTAGTTGTGGCTTGCGGGCTCTAGAGCGCAGGCTCAGTGGTTGTGGCGCATGGGCTTAGTTGATCCGTGGTATGTGGGATCGTCCCGTACTGGGGCTCAAACCCATGTCCCCTGCATTGGCAGGCAGATTCTTAACGACTGCACCACCAGGGAAGCCCTGGGTTTTGTTTTTGTTGTTTACCTTTCAATATATTGAATCTTACATTTTCTTTTTTAAAATTACTTATAAATTTTCTAAATGTATATACTACTTGTGTTATTGATTTAATATTATTTGATATTTTATTTTATTCAATGAAAATCATAACCCTATATTGAATAAAATAGTTTTTACTCTTAGATTTTCCTTGTTATCAGATGTTGCAGGCATTTTAGTGATTTTAAAACCATGTAACTTGGAAAATATTTGTCAGAATGTTTAATATGTCTAGTCCTTTCCAAGATCTTTAGCTGACCACAAAGTGTAATTCTTTCAGAAACTCAGAATATAACATTCAGTTTGAAAGCACCATTACAAATTAATTAGTTGAGCTGCCTTTTTAGTTCCAAGCATTTTTCTGTCTCCTTGGTGATCTGGAAATAGCAAGGGATGTTGTCACTAAAAGTATCAGCTGCCTAGTTCTATGAATGCATGAACTATACAGACTTGTTCCAAATAAATCTTGCCTTTAACTTTCTCATGACATTGTCATCTGCTCAGTTCTAATAGCTCCTCTGTTAATATTATCACCATTCCTGTTTATACCCCTAAACTACCTTTTATAAAAACAGCAACCAGGTATTTCAGATAATCATGATTTCAAATCTGTTCTTTTATCTCCATGAGTACATTAATCTCCTTTTGTGGTTTGGAGATTTCAAATCCAAAAGTCATTGAAAGGGAAAGAAAGAGGTATGAGGTTTGCTCCAAAATCAAGATAGCTAATTACCTATCCTGGCTTTGGGGACAGTTTCCAGAACATTAGCAACACCCATATCCAAACATAGGTATAGAAACACATTCCAAAGTTTAAGAAAAATTTTCTTTCATTCACACTCTGTATTATTCACACTGATGTTGCTTCCTATAGTATCTGAATTAGCTAAACAATAGTATTTTTTATATACATTCAGTTAAGGAAAGTTATTGGAGTCAGTGTGGTATTAGAATATGGAGTCATATGGCAGTTTGTTTTGTCATCCCTGTTTAGGTGATATGGGGAAGGTTATTTACATTTTCCAAAGCTTGGATTTCCTGGTTGTGAAGTTGATGAAATGATAATATTTACCAGAGGAAATAGCATGCTTTGGGGTGGATCACTATAATTTGCCTCAACGACAACTTGATAAAATATCATATCTTTATAAGCTTTATAATACGTTGATATTCCTTTGTTATTTCACCTCTGATCTAGAAATACCACACAAGGTATAATCCATCCTGGCCTTGTGAATCTTCACAGGGTGTTGTATTACAAAAGAGAAACATGCATTGTGTGTAAGATAAAAGTTTCCAAACTGGTTTTACCAAGAAAGCGCTTGAGGACACTCTGTGTGTGCTATTGTATTTTGAGATATTGTGATGTCAAAGACACTTCCAAATATGATGGTCAGGACATTGTCTTGACTCTAGAACCAGATGGAGAGAGGCTCTGCTTATTCCATAATTCAACATGTAGTGTTGCCTTTAAATGTATGAGATTATAACCCTTGATAATTAACATTTTATATTGAGTCTCAGGTGTGAGATTTGTGATAGCTTGTTTCATGGAAATAAAATTATATTATGCAATTTTCTTTGCAATAAATACTGTCATTATACAAACTTCCACACCAAATTTCTTTCCATTTTAACTCGTGTTTAACTTTGATGGGAATACAACCTTTTCCGAAATGTTCCACTGTCAATAATAGAATGAAAAGAATAGCCATGAACAAGCTGCTGTTGAATAAACTATGTTTTGAGTCATAATGAGTGTCAAAAATCACTCTGTTGTCTCTCAGTTTATTAAATAAACCCTAAAGCCATACCTTACCCAAGTCAAATCATTCTCAGTAGAAAATATTTTATAAGAGGGAAAATAAAATACTTGGTTTTGCAAAATAGTTTTAAAATCTTATTTTAGCTGTCCACTGACATTGGCTTCAGGGTTCACATGAATCCTCTTCTATTTCAAAGGGTTTCATGACTCCCCCCCTACCCCCCCAAAAAAAAGATTAAGAAACTGTTCCCATCTGAATAAGGGTCCTGTCTGACCCTGGGAGTTGACTTACTGAGTCAGCAGAACTGAGGTCAGTTATCTGGAAACGATGCTGCCAGTGTTGGCAGCCTGAACCGAGAGGCCTGAACGAACTTCAGAGTCTGATTATACCAAAGACAAAGGATTGTTGGCATCATCAGTTCCCTGAACAAGCAACAAGTGGGCATTCCATTGCAGGGTGAAACTGGGTGACCTCATCATCCTTCCCCAACTATGAGAAAGTTACTTTTAGCTCAGCTATTAGGAAACAAAGAAAGATTTATATTTTGTGAAAACTGTAGCCTGAGGGTTTTTTTTTTTTTTTTTTCAGGACTTTTGTTGATTTGAGAAAAACTGAAAATGTTTCAAAGTATGCTTTGTTTGAAATATTAGATATTTCTATATATACAATAAATTCAAAAATTAGGGTTTTTTAAAATTAAACATTCATTGAGGTTCTTTGTCAAGTACCAGAGATATAAAAATGATTAAGACTTGCTGTCCTCAAGGAATATACAGTTTAGTGAACTGTATGAACATATATATATTTTATGCATAAGATAAATTCAATGCCTCTGATCATTACAGGCCTACCTGTAGAGAAGACCTGGGGTGCCACTGTCATCATGTAAAGTCTCAGTTTCTTCATCTATAAAATGAAGACAATACCAGTCCTACTTACTTTAAAAGTTATCGAGGGGATGAAATTGTTATATATCTGCAAGTGTTTAGAAAAACATCTTTTACTAATATTTCTCAACTTGTCATACCTGAATTTATATCACCTTGGGTGGTATGCTTGTTAAAAGGACAAATTCCTGGGCTCCACCCCAGACCTGCTATATTACAATGAGTGTGGAGCCCAGGGAATCTGTATTTTCATAATGGCCCTCAGGGGATTCTTATGTACATTGAGTTTGAGAAACAATGCTTTATTCAAATGTGTTATACAGTTATTATTAAAATATTGCATTGCACATGGCAGGGATTATCTTCAGAACTAAAGTTTGGAAACAGTAAGTAACCTGCCCAAGGTTATTTAGTATGTGGTAGAAACAGGGCCCCGATCCAATTATCTATTAATCTAGTTCTCTTTCCATAACATCAAGTTGTGTCTTATACGAAAGGATCTGCATGAATGAAAAATCTTATTATTTTTCCTAGTGGGAGCCACAAAGTACATTTCAAAACTAGCCATGTTAATGATAGACAGTGGTAAGGGGCAGTATTTTTCTTCTGAGAGATTGGCAGGGAAGATTCTGGGAAGCAGTGTATTCCCTAAGGAGCAGTCCAAGAGACTGGATCTTAGCACTTGTGTACTACTTCCTTTTCTAGTCTCCCTCCAGAACAGGTCTCTCCACAGCAACTGAACAAATATTTAGAAAATGGAGGAGTTCCACCTGACTTACTTTTCTGAGAGTTCAAATTCCATAGCTTAGGGCCATTACAGTTCCCAGACTATGTTCTTCAATACCCTCAAACTCACAAGGGTTCAGTGGAATATTGTGATTTTTCAAGGGGATCACAGTGACATCTGTGCAAATTTCTAGTTTGAGACAGTTCACAGTTTCAACATTAGAACATGCTACATTCCTTCCTGTTACATAATAACTTTATGGTTTTCAGCCATTGCTGTGATAAAAAGCAATTATCCCAAGAAAATCAATATGTAACTAGGGAAAAAGGGAGGTGATATCCAATCTGGTTCCAAGGTTTGAGACGTTGTACGGTGCTCAACCAGCACACATGTACCATTAGTAAGTAATTGTGGTCCTTTTGGAGCAAAGTGATATTTTTTCTTTTAATTTATGTGTATCAGTTTTTCAAATGGTTACTACATTGATATCACATAAATATTTATCAAATTGTTTGGCCCTAACTACTTAACGAACCTAACCATTAGGTGTTTCCTTTGGCCTAGGGCACTGTGAAAAATTACTGAGACACTAAGTGTGCCACGAAGCCATAAAGTTGGGGAATTTCTGCTTTGGGGTGGGGAGAGAAAAGAATTTGATTGAAACTTTAAATTCAGTTAAACACATTAATTCATAGACAAGGCTTTCATTTCTTTAAGCATCAGAAGGCAGTGGTCAATAAGCTGATGGCCCAGATATTCTGGGCCCTCTTAGATGTGACAGAACTAATGGGGACAAGGGTGCCCACTTGTGCACAGCTGTTTCTTCCTGGAAATAGGACAAACTTTTCTGACATTTCCTCTGCAGTCTACCCCAAACCTTTCCAATTTATTGGGCTTTACGACTTCCTGAGTTTATGTCCCTCAAAGCATTGCCTGCTTTAAGCCTTATCTAATTGAAGGAAGGAGATGGAAAAGAAAAGCCGTCTTCCTTTCTCCCCACTCTTTGCTAACTTCTCACATATAGCTGTAAAGGGATCTAGTTTCATGGTTTTGATATCACTCAACATAGAGATTACTTAGCAAATAATTATGAGTACATTTCTGCTTTTTCTGGGACTTCTAGTCAGTTTACAGAAATACCTTGCAGTATTTTTCAAGAAACAAAACCAGAAACTGGAAAAGAATTTGCTTCATTTTGCTGGTATACCACTGATTGGTGAGAGGCTATTATGGTTGGAAAATGTGTGGGGCTCAGGACAGCTATGTAGACAATGGGCACTAAATTCTTGACTTTTTTTTTCTGGCTTCTCATTTTGTAAAATGGGCATAATAATGTCTACCTCAGAGGGTTATTAAAAGGACTTAATATTTATGTAAAGTGGGTGATAGCACTGGCCTTGGAACATTTGAAATGTCCAATAATTGTAGTACTTTCCACAGATATCTCCCAAAGATTAGTTATTAAACTTCCAGAGCCTTGGCTTTCATGTTGAGCTCTGTGTTGCAGATATCTATATTTGTAATATCAGGAAGCAGACTCACATGATGTCTCAAGCTTTTTGAGAAAGACGAGTCTGTCTCTACCCTCTTCTCAAATGGTCTATTGTAGCCACAGCTGCTTGGCTTCTTCCTCGCCTGTCAGGAGTGGCTTGGCTAATGGAACATCATGTGCACTTGACCCTGCTCTGTGGAAGGGAGGGGGCAAATGCCTGCCCCCAAGAGTCCTCCCCCACAACACCCATCCTGTTGTGTATGCTTACATGAGAAGCTGTTTGCTCTCCATTACAAATAAATACTCAGTGCAAACTTTCTGCAGCACAGGTCTGGGATATTTTATTCTATGTCTTTGCTCACACTCAAAATTACCTTTCCCCCCCTCTCTGTTTACTCTCTGTTTCTATCCAAAATTTACACATTCCTTTAACTATGCCTTTTCTGATCAACCCGCCTGACAAGAGTTCTCCCCAATTCGAAGTCCCTAACTATTCATTTAGCACATATAATATTGTGTAGCACAGTGTATTACTTTTCCATTTTTTTCCTGTTTATAGTTCATCTCCTGAGCCACAGTCTCAGCTCCAGTTCTGGCTATGTAGCACATTGCAAGTTGGTCTCCTTAAGACTCACTTATCTCAGCTATAAAAATCCAGGATTACCTGCTATTGCCACCTTTTGTATCCCCATTGCACTAGGCCTTGCATGTAGTAAATTCCCCCCAAATTCTTAGTAAATACTTTAGATCGATTGCAAATATTCACTATGTTATGTACTTGTAGAAGCACAAATGAAGAAGACTATATAAAATGTCAACTAATATCCTAAATTAATTTTATTCATCTGCTGAATGTGCTATCTTTTTTCCCCTTACACTGAGTTTGTTAGAGTTTTGCTAAAATAAAGTAAAAGCCTCTCTTCTGTATCCTCAGCATATGTTAGGTCTAAAGGAAGAGATAAGAGATCATTAGACTCTTGATGAAAGTCTTTAATATACCAGACAACTAGAGCTCACTAAAACAACAATAACAACCACATGTTATATATAAAAAGATGTTATATATAACATATATCCAGAGATTACAATGTGTCAGGCAGTGTTCTATGCTCTTTAAATATATAATTGTTATAATCTGCACAATAGCCATACAAAATAGGTAGTGCTGTTATTCCTGTTTTATAGATGAAGAAACTGAGACAGTTTAGGATACGTGCCTCAGATTTAGAGGTAATGTGATAGGCTGAACAATGGCCTCCCAAAGATGTTCATGTCCTAATCCTTAGAACCTGTGACTGTTACTTTACATCATAGAAGGGACTTTGCAGATGTGATTAAGTTAAGGATCTTGAGGTGGAAAAATGATGCTGAGATATCCAGGTAGGTCCAATGTAATCACAAGGCTTCTTTTTTTTTTTTTTGTTAATACTTGTCTTTTATTGAAAATATATAAAAGCAATAGATGAAGCACTTATTTGGGAGATCAACCTCAAACTCATAACATCTCATTCCCATTTTATATATATATAATATATATGTTTTAATTTTTTTATTTTTTACTTTTTTAACAACTTTATTGGAGTATAATTGCTTTACAATGGTGTGTTTGTTTCTGCTGTATAATATGTTTTTTTCTTTTTTTTACATTAATTAATTAATTTATTAATTTAAAAAAAAGAAAGTGATTATTTCTTAGGGGGTTGTATTCCCTGGGAAGGGAAATGAGGGAGCTTTTTTTTTTTTTTTTTTTTTTAAAACATCTTTATTGAAGTATAATTGCTTTACAATGGTGTGTTAGCTTCCGCTTCATAACAAAGTGAATCAGTTATACATATACATATGTTCCCATATCTCTTCCCTCTTGCATCTCCCTCCCTCCCACCCTCCCTATCCCACCCCTCTAGGTAGTCACAAAGCACCGAGCTGATCTCCCTGTGCTATGCGGCTGCTTCCCACTAGCTATCTATTTTACATTTGGTAGTGTACATATGTCCATGACACTCTCTCACCCTGTCACATCTCACCCCTCCCCCTCCCCATATCCTCAAGTCCATTCTCTAGTAGGTCTGTGTCTTTATCCCCATCTTGCCACTAGGTTCTTCATGACCTTTTTTTTTTATTTATTTTTTCCTTAGATTCCATATATATGTGTTAGCATACTGTATTTCTTTTTCTCTTTCTGACTTACTTCACTCTGTATGTCAGACTCTAACTCCATCCACCTCATTACAAATACCTCCATTTCATTTCTTTTTATGGCTGAGTAATATTCCATTGTATATATGTGCCACATCTTTATCCATTCATCCGATGATGGACACCTAGGTTGCTTCCACGTCCTGGCTATTGTAAACAGAGCTGCAATGAATATTTTGGTACATGACTCTTTCTGAATTATGGTTTTCTCAGGGTATATGCCCAGTAGTGGGATTGCTGGGTCGTATGGTAGTTCTATTTTTAGTTTTTTAAGGAACCTCCATACTGTTCTCCATAGTGGCTGTATCAATTTACATTCCCACCAACAGTGCAAGAGTGTCCCCTTTTCTCCACACCCTCTCCAGCACTTATTGTTTCTAGATTTTTTGATGATGGCCATTCTGACCGGTGTGAGATGATACCTCATTGTAGTTTTGATGTGCATTTCTCTAATGATTAATGATGTTGAGCATTCTTTCATGTGTCTGTTGGCAATCTGTATACCTTCTTTGGAGAAATGTCTATTTAGGTCTTCTGCCCATTTTTGGATTGGGTTGTTCGTTTTTTTGTTATTGAGCTGCATGAGCTGCTTGTAAATCTTGGAGATTAATCCTTTGTCAGTTGCTTCATTTGCAAATATTTTCTCCCATTCTGAGGGTTGTCTTTTGGTCTTGTTTATGGTTTCCTTTGCTGTGCAAAAGCTTTTAAGTTTCATTAGGCCCCATTTGTTTATTTGTGTTTTTATTTCCATTTCTCTAGGAGCTGGGTGAAAAAGGATCTTGCTGTGATTTATGTCATAGAGTGTTCTGCCTATCTTTTCCTCTAAGAGTTTGATAGTGTCTGGCCTTACACTTAGGTCTTTAATCCATTTTGAGTTTATTTTTGTGTATGGTGTCAGGGAGTGTTCTAATTTCATACTTTTACATGTACCTGTCCAATTTTCCCAGCACCACTTACTGAAGAGGCTGTCTTTTCTCCACTGTATATGCTTGCCTCCTTTATCAAAGATAAGGTGACCATATGTGCGTGGGCTTATCTCTGGGCTTTCTATCCTGTTCCATTGATCTATATTTCTGTTTTTGTGCCAGTACCAAACTGTCTTAATTACTGTAGCTTTGTAATATAGTCTGAAGTCAGGGAGCCTGATTCCTCCAGCTCCATTTTTCATTCTCAAGATTGCTTTGGCTATTCGGGGTCTTTTGTGTTTCCATACAAATTGTGAAATTTTTTGTTCTAGTTCTGTGAAAAATGCCAGTGGTAGTTTGATAGGGATTGCATTGAATCTGTAGATTGCTTTGGGTAGCAGAGTCATTTTCACAATGTTGATTCTTCCAATCCAAGAACATGGTATATCTCTCCATCTATTTGTATCATCTTTAATTTCTTTCATCAGTGTCCTATAATTTTCTGCATACAGGTCTTTTGTCTCCTTCAGTAGGTTTATTCCTAGATATTTTATTCTTTTTGTTGCAACGGTAAAAAGGAGTGTTTTCTTAATTTCACTTTCAGATTTTTCATCATTAGTATATAGGAATGCAAGAGATTTCTGTGCATTAATTTTGTATCCTGCTACTTTACCAAATTCATTGATTAGCTCTAGTAGTTTTCTGGTAGCATCTTTTGGATTCTCTATGTATAGTATCATGTCATCTGCAAACAGTGACAGCTTTACTTCTTCTTTTCCATTTTGGATTCCTTTTATTTCTTTTTCTTCTCTGATTGCTGTGGCTAACACTTCCAAAACTATGTTGAATAATAGTGGTGAGAGTGGGCAACCTTGTCTTGTTCCTGATCTTAGTGGAAATGGTTTCAGTTTTTCACCATTGAGGACAATGTTGGCTGTGGGTTTGTCATATACGGCCTTTATTATGTTGAGGAAAGTTCCCTCTATGCCTACTTTCTGGAGGACTTTTATCATAAATGGGTGTTGAATTTTGTCGAAAGCTTTCTCTGCATCTATTCAGATGATCATATTGTTTTTCTCCTTCAATTTGTTAATATGATGTATCACGTTGATTGATTTGCATATATTGAAGAATCCTTGCATTCTTGGAATAAACCCCACTTGATCATGGTGTATAATCCCTTTAATGTGCTGTTGAATTCTGTTTGCTAGTATTTTGTTGAGGATTTTTGCATCTATGTTCATCAGTGATATTGGCCTGTAGTTTTCTTTCTTTGTGACATCTTTGGTTTTGGTATCAGGGTGATGGTGGCCTCGTAGAATGAGTTGGGGAGTGTTCCTCCCTCTGCAATATTTTGGAAGAGTTTGAGAAGGATAGGTGTTAGCTCTTCTCTAAATGTTTGATAGAATTCGCCTGTGAAGCCATCTGGTCCTGGGCTTTTGTGTGTTGGAAGATTTTTAATCACAGTTTCAATTTCAGTGCTTGTGATTGGTCTGTTCATATTTTCTATTTCTTCCTGGTTCAGTCTTGGCAGGTTGTGCATTTCTAAGAATCTGTCCATTTCTTCCAGGTTGTCCATTTTATTGGCATAGAGTTGCTTGTAGTGATCTCTCATGATCGTTTGTATTTCTGCAGTGTCAGTGGTTACTTCTCCTTTTTCATTTCTAATTCTATTGATTTGAGTCTTCTCCCTTTTTCTTTTGATGAGTCTGGCTAATGGTTTATCAATTCTGTTTATCTTCTCAAAGAACCAGCTTTTAGTTTCATTGATTTTTGCTATCGTTTCCTTCATTTCTTTTTCATTTATTTCTGATCTGATCTTTATGATTTCTTTCCTTCTGCTAGCTTTGGGGTTTTTTTGTTCTTCTTTCTCTAATTGCTTTAGGTGCAAGGTTAGGTTGTTTATTCGAGATGTTTCCTGTTTCTTGATGTAGGATTGTATTGCTATAAACTTCACTGTTAGAACTGTTTTTGCTGCATCCCATAGGTTTTGGATCGTCGTGTCTCCATTGTCATTTGTTTCTAGGTATGTTTTGATTTCCCCTTTGATTTCTTCAGTGATCACTTCGTTATTAAGTAGTGTATTGTGTAGCCTCCATGTGTTTGTATTTTTTACAGATCTTTTCCTGTAATTGATATCTAGTCTCACAGCGTTGTGGTCGGAAAAGATACTTGATATGATTTCAATTTTTTTAAATTTACCAAGGCTTGATTTGTGACCCAAGATATGATCTATCTTGGAGAATGTTCTATGAGCACTTGAGAAAAATGTGTATTCTGTTGTTTTTGGGTGGAATGTCCTATAAATATCAATTAAGTCCATCTTGTTTAATGTATCATTTAACGCTTGTGTTTCCTTATTTATTTTCATTTTGGATGATCTGTCCATTGGTGAAAGTGGGGTGTTAAAGTCCCCTACTATGATTGTGTTACTGTCGATTTCCCCTTTTATGGCTGCTAGTATTTGCCTTATGTATTGAGGTGCTCCTGTGTTGGGTGCATAAATATTTACAATTGTTATACCTTCCTCTTGGATCGATCCCTTGATCATTATATAGTGTCCTTCTTTGTCTCTTGTAATAGTTTTTATTTTAAAGTCTATTTTGTCTGATATGAGAATTGCTACTCCAGCTTTCTTTTGATTTCCATTTGCATGGAATATCTTTTTCCATCCCCTCACTTTCAGTCTGTATGTGTCTCTAGGTCTGAAGTGGGTCTCTTGTAGACAGCATATATATGGGTCTTGTTTTTGTATCCATTCAGCCAGTCTCTGTCTTTTGGTGGGAACATTTAATCCATTTACATTTAAGGTAATTATCGATATGTATGTTCCTATTCCCATTTTCTTAAATGTTTTGGATTTGTTATTGTAGGTGTTTTCCTTCTCTTGTGTTTCTTGCCTAGAGAAGTTCCTTTAGCATTTGTTGTAAAGCTGGTTTGGTGGTGCTGAACTCTCTCAGCTTTTGCTTGTCTGTAAAGGTGTTAATTTCTCCATCAAATCTGAATGAGATCCTTGCTGGGTAGAGTAATCTTGGTTGTAGGTTTTTCTCCTTCATCACTTTAAGTACATCCTGCCACTCCCTTCTGGCTTGCAGAGTTTCTGATGAAAGATCAGCTGTTAACCTTATGGGGATGCCCTTGTGTGTTATTTATTTGTTGTTTTTCCCTTGCTGCTTTTAATATGTTTTCTTTATATTTAATTTTTGATAGTTTGATTAATATGTGTCTTGGTGTGTTTCTCCTTGGATTTATCCTGTATGGGACTCTCTGTGCTTCCAGGACTTGATTAACTATTTCCTTTCCCATATTAGGGAAGTTTTCAACTATAATCTCTTCAAATATTTTCTCAGTCCCTTTCTTTTTCTCTTCTTCTTCTGGGACCCCTAATATTCGAATGTTGGTGCGTTTAATATTGTCCCAGATGTCTCTGAGACTGTCCTCAGTTCTTTTCATTCTTTTTTCTTTATTCTGCTCTGCAGTAGTTATTTCCACCATTTTATCTTCCAGGTCACTTATCCGTTCTTCTGCCTCAGTTATTCTGCTATTGATCCCGTCTAGAGTATTTTTAATTTCATTTATTGTGCTTTTCATCATTGCTTGGTTCCTCTTTAGTTCTTCTACGTCCTTGTTAAATGTTTCTTGCATTTTGTCTATTCTATGTCCAAGATTTTGGATCATCCTTACTATCATTATTCTGAATTCTTTTTCAGGTAGACTACCTATTTCCTCTTCATTTGTTAGGTCTGGTGTGTTTTGACCCTGTTCCTTCATCTGCTGTGTGTTTTTCTGTCTTCTCATTTTGCTTATCTTACTGTGTTTGGGGTCTCCTTTTCACAGGCTGCAGGTTCGTAGTTCCCGTTGTTTTTGGTATCTGTCCCCAGTGGCTAAGGTTCGTTCAGTGGGTTGTGTAGGTTTCCTGGTGGAGGGAACTAGTGCCTGTGTTCTGGTGGATGAGGCTGGATGTTGTCTTTCTGGTGGGCTCGTCCACGTCTGGTGGTGTGTTTTGGGGTGTCTGTGGCCTTATTATGATTTTAGGCAGCCTCTCTGTTAATGGATGGGGCTGTGTTCCTGTCTTGCTAGTTGTTTGGCATAGGGTGTCCAGCACTGTAGCTTGCTGGTCATTGAGTGGAGCTGGGTCTTGATGTTGAGATGGAGATCTCTGAGAGATTTTCGCCGTTTGGTATTACGTGGAGCTGGGAGGTCTCTTGTGGACCAGTGTCCTGAAGTTGGCTCTCCCACCTCAGAGGCACAGCCCTGATGCCTGGCTGGAGCACCAAGAGCCTTTCATCCACACGGCTCAGAATAAAAGGGAGAAAAAATTGAAAGAAAGAAAGAAAGAGGATAAAATAAAATAAAATAAAGCAATTATAATAAAAAATAAGAAAAAAAATTATTAAGAATAAATTTATTAAGAAAAAAATTTTTTTAATTTTTAAAAATATATTTATTAATTTTTTATACTAAAAATAAGAAAAAATTTATTAAGAAGAAAAAATTTTTAATTTTTTAAAATAAAAAATATGAAAAAACTTATTAAAAAAATTTTTTTTAATTTTTAAAAATAGAAAATAAGGAAAAATTATTAAGAAAACATTTATTAGGGAAAAAAAATTTTTTTAAGTAAAAAAAAACAAAAAAAAAACGGACGGACCTAACCCTAGGACTAACGGTGAGAGCAAAGCTATACAGACAAAATTTCACCCAGAAGCATACACATATACACTCACAAAAAAAGGAAAAGGGGAAAAGTTAATATATCCTGCTCCCAAAGTCCACCTCCTAAATTTGGGATGATTCGTTGTCTATTCAGGTATTCAACAGATGCAGGCACATCAAGTTGTTTGTGGAGCTTTAATCCGCTGCTTCTGAGGCTGCTGGGAGAGATTTCCCTTTCTCTTCTTTGTTCGTACAGCTCCCGGGGTTCAGCTTTGGATTTGGACCCGCCTCTGCATGTAGGTCGCCTGAGGGCGTCTGTTCCCTGCCCAGACAGAACGGGGTTAAAGGAGCAGCTGATTCGGGGGCTCTGGCCCAGTCAGGCCAGGGGGAGGGAGCGGTACGGAGGAGGCGGGGCGAGCCTGCGGAGGCAGAAGCCGGTGTGACGTTGCAGCAGCCTGAGGCGCGCCGTGCGCTCTCCCGGGGAAGTTGTCCCCAGATTACGGGAGCCTGGCCGTGGCGGGCTGCACAGGCTCCCGGGAGGGGCGGTGTGGAGAATGCTCGCCCACAGGCTTTTTGGTGGTAGCAGCAGCAGCCTCAGTGTCTCATGCCCGTCTCTGGGGTCCGCACTGATAACCGCGGCTCGCGCCCGTCTCTGGGGTCCGCGCTGATAGCCGCGGCTCGCGCCCGTCTCTGGAGTTCGTTTAAGCGGCGCTCTGAATCCCCTCTCCTTGCACGCTGTGAAACAAAGAGGCAAGAAAAAGTCTCTTGCCTCTTCGGCAGCCGCAGACTTTTTCTCGGGCTCCCTCCCGCCTAGCTGTGGTGCGCTAGCCCCTTCAGGCTGTGTTCACGCAGCCAACCCCAGTCCTCTCCCTGGGATCCAACCGAAGCCCGCGCCTCAGCTCCCAGCCCCCGCCCGCCCCGGCGGGTGAGCAGACAAGCCTCTCGGGCTGGTGAGTGCTGCTCGGCGCCGAGCCTCTGTGCGGGAATCTCTCCGTTTTTCCCTCTGCGTCCCTGTTGCTGTGGGATCCGCGCTGATAGCCGCGGCTCGCGACCGTCTCTGGAGCTCGTTTAGGCGGCGCTCTGAATCCCCTCTCCTTGTGCGCCGCGAAACAAAGAGGCAAGAAAAAGTCTCTTGCCTCTTCGGCAGCTGCAGTCTTTTTCCTGGACTCCCTCCCGGCTAGCACCGAAGCCCGAGCCCCAGCTCCCAGCCCCCGCCCGCCCCGGCGGCTGAGCAGACAAGCCTCTCGGGCTGGTGAGTGCTGGTCGGCACCGCTCCTCTGTGCGGGAATCTCTCCGCTTTGCCCTCCGCACCACTGTGGCTGCGCTCTCCTCCGTGGCTCTGAAGCTTCCCCCCTCTGCTACCCGCAGTCTCTGCCCACGAAGGGGCTTCCTAGTGTGTGGAAACCTTTCCTCCTTCACAGCTCCCTCCCACTGGTGCAGGTCCCGTCCCTATTCTTTTGTCTCTGTTATTTCTTCTTTTGCCCTACCCAAGTACGTGGGGATTTTCTTGCCTTTTGGGAGGTCTGACGTCTTCTGCCAGCGTTCAGTGGGTGTTCTGTAAGAGCAGTTCCTACAGGTGATCTCCGCGTCTTACTCTTCCGCCATCTTGCCCCTCCCCCCAATATGTTTTTAAATTGAAGTATAGTACTATATTGTGTTAGTTTCAGGTATACAGCACAGTGATTCATATATATTTATATATGTATGTATACATATACATATATATTCCTTTTCAAATTCTTTTCCCTATAGGTTATTACAAAATATTGAGTATAGTTCCCTATGCTATACAGTAGTAGTAGTTATCTATTTTATATACAGTAGTGTGTATATGTTAATCCCAAACTCCTAATTTATCTCTCCCCCAACCCCCTTTCCCCTTTGGTAACCATAAGTTTGTTAGCTATGTCTATAATCATAAAGGTTCTTAAAAGAGGGAGGCAAGAGGATCAAAATCAGAAGGAGATGGCACAATGGAAGCAGAACTTGGAGAAATGCACTTTGAAGATGGAGGAATAGGGCCATGAGCCAAGGAATATAAACCACCTCTAGAAGCTGGAAAATACAAAGAGATGGATTCTCCCCTGGAGCCTCCAGAAGGAACGCAGCCTTGCCAATACCTTGAAGACTCATTTTGAACTTCTAACCTTCAGAACTGTAAGATAATAAATTTGTGTTGTTTCAAGACACTAAATTTGTTGTAATTTGTTCAGCAGCGAGGAAAGAAATACACCACATATATATTTAGTCCTGAGGGACTTAGTCTGGAAGTAGAAACAGGCTGAAACTGAGGAAAAAAATGTATTTCTTGGAGATGCTAAAAGAGAATGGGCTTACTAAAAAGGTATAAACTCAAAGGATTCTGTCCAAGGAAAGAGTTCCATGACAGGCATAATTTCTAGACATGGTTCTGTCACTGGCTACCTTTCAGATGTGAATAAATCACTTTCTGAGCTTAGTTTTCTAATCTTTAAATTGAGAATATTGTACTAGTGTGACTTGATCATAAAGATATTATTAACAAGTTATTTGAATAGGTAATATATAAACACTCATTGTACAGAATTGAAAAAGTTTACAGTGAAAATTAAATCTTTCTCTCACTTCTTGTCCTTAAGGTGTCCAAGTCTCCTTCCCAGATGCAATTGTTGTTACCCATTTTCTTCAGTATCCTTTTACAGATATTTCATGCATTTCCAAACATATATATATATATATATAATATATATATATGCATATTCTTTTTTTATCATACAAATGATAGCATATTAAACACATTGTCCTTCACCTTGCTGTGAAGTTAATGAATCACTTGGTGATTATTCTGTAGGATTCCATATTAGTATGTAATGTGGTTCCTCTTTCCTTTTTAATTTTTTTTAATCAGTCATCAATTTTATACACATCAGTGTATACATGTCAATCCCAATTGCCCAATTCAGCACACCACCATCCCCACCCCACCACAGTTTTCCCCCCTTGGTGTCCATACGTTTGTTCTCTACATCTGTGTCTCAACTTCTGCCCTGCAAACCGGTTCATCTGTACCATTTTTCTAGGTTCCACATACATGCGTTAATATATGATATTTGTTTTTCTCTTTCTGACTTACTTCACTCTGTAAGACAGTCTCTAGATCCATCCACATCTCAACAAATGACTCAATTTCGTTCCTTTTATGGCTGAGTAATATTCCATTGTATATATGTACCACATCTTCTTTAGCCATTCCTCTGTCGATGGGCATTTAGGTTGCTTCCATGACCTGGCTATTGTAAATAGTGCTGCAATGAACATTCGGGTGCAAGTGTCTTTTTGAATTACGTTTTTCTCTGGGTATATGCCCAGTAGTGGGATTGCTGGGTCATATGGTAATTCTATTTTTAGTTTTTTAAGGAACCTCCATACCGTTCTCCATAGTGGCTGTATCAATTTACATTCCCACCAACAGTGCAAGACGGTTCCTTTTTCTCCACACCCTCTCCAGCATTTGTTGTTTGTAGATTTTCTTATGATGCCCATTCTAACTGGTGTGAGGTGATACCTCATTGTAGTTTTGATTTGCATTTCTCTAATAATTAGTGATGTTGAGCATCTTTTCATGTGTTTCATGGCCGTCTGTAAGTCTTCTTTGGAGAAATGTCTATTTTGATCTTCTGCCCATTTTTGGATTGGGTTGTTTGTTTCTTTAATATTGAGCTGAATGAGCTGTTTATGTATTTTGGAGATTAATCCTTTGTCCGTTGATTCGTTTGCAAATATTTTCTCCCATTCTGAGGGTTGTCTTTTTGTCTTGTTTATGGTTTCCTTTGCTGTGCAAAAGCTTTGAAGTTTCATTAGGTCCCATTTGTTTATTTTTGTTTTTATTTCCATTACTCTAGGAGCTGGGTCAAAAAGGATCTTGCTGTGATTTATGTCAAAGAGTGTTCTTCCTATGTTTTCCTCTAAGAGTTTTATAGTGTCCAGTCTTACATTTAGGTCTCTAATCCATTTTGAGTTTATTTTTGTGTATGGTGTTAGGGAGTATTCTAATTTCATTCTTTTACATGTAGCTGTCCAGTTTTCCCAGCACCACTTATTGAAGAGACTGTCTTTTCTCCATTGTATATCTTTGCCTCCTTTGTCATAGATTAGTTGACCATAGGTGCGTGGGTTTATCTCTGGGCTTTCTATCTTGTTCCATTGATCTATGTTTCTGTTTTTGTGCCAATACCATATGGTCTTGATTACTGTCGCTTTGTAGTATAGTCTGAAGTCAGGGAGTCTGATTCCTCCAGCTCCGTTTTTTTCCCTCAAGACTGCTTTGGCTATTCGGGGTCGTTTGTGTCTCCATACAAATTTTAAGATGATTTGTTCTAGTTCCATAAAAAATGCCATTGGTGATTTGATAGGGATTGCATTGAATCTGTAGATTGCTTTGGGTAGTAAAGTCATTTTCACAATATTGATTATTCCAATCCAAGAACATGGTATATCTCTCCATTTGTTGGTATCATCTTTAATTTCTTTCATCAGTGTCTTATAGTTTTCTGCATACAGGTCTTTTGTCTCCCTAGGAAGGTTTATTCCTAGGTATTTTATTCTTTTGGTTGCAATGGTAAATGAGAGTGTTTCCTTAATTTCTATTTCAGATATTTCATCATTATTGTATAGGAATGCAAGATATTTCTGTGCATTAGTTTTGTATCCTGCAACTTTACCAAATTCATTAATTAGCTATTGTAGTTTTCTAGTGGCAGTTTTAGGATTCTCTATGTATAGTATCATGTCATCTGCAAACAGTGACAGTTTTACTTCTTCTTTTCCAACTTGTATTCCTTTTATTTCTTTTTCTTCTCTGATTGCCGTGGCTAGGACTTCCAAAACTATGTGGAATAATAGTGTTGAGAGTGGGCCACCTTGTCTTGCTCCTGATCTTAGAGGAAATGCTTTCAGTTTTTCACCGTTGAGAATGATGTTTGCTGTGGGTTTGTCGTATATGGCCTTTATTATGTTGAGGTAGGTTCCCTCTAGGCCCACTTTCTGGAGAGTTTTTTTAATCATAAATGGGTGTTGAATTTTGTCAAAAGCTATTTCTGCATCTTTTGAGATGTTCATATGGTTTTTATTCTTCAATTTGTTAATATGGTGTGTCACATTGTTTGATTTGCGTATATTGAAAAATCCTTGCATCCCTGGGATAAATCCCACTTGATCGTGGTGTATGATCCTTTTAATGTGTTGTTGGACTGTTTGCTAGTATTTTGTTCAGGATTTTTGCATCTATATTCTTCAGTGATATTGGTCTGGAATTTTCTTTTTTTGTAGTATCTTTGTCTGGTTTTGGTATCAGGGTGATGGTGGCCTCATAGAATGAGTTTGGGAGTGTTCCTTCCTCTGCAATTTTTTGGAAGAGTTTGAGAAGGATGGGTGTCAGCTCTTCTCTAAATGTTTGATAGAATTCACCTGTGAAGCCATCTGGTCCTGGACTTTTGTTTGTTGGAAGATTTTTTTTTTTATATTAAAATCTATTTTTTTATTGAGATATAGTTGATTTACAGTATTACATTAGTTTCAGGCATGTAACAGTGATTTTTATAGATTATACTCCATTTAAAGTTATTATAAAATATTGGCTATATAACCTGTGTTTTACAGTATATCCTTGCAGCTTATTTATTTATTTATTTATTTATTTATTTGCCCTTCAATTACAAGGCTTTATTTATTGATTTACTTTTTTTTTCTTTTTTTTTTTTAAACATCTTTATTGGAGTATAATTTCTTTACAATGGTGTGTTAGTTTCTGCTTTATAACAAAGTGAATCAGTTATGCATATACATATGTTCCCATATCTCTTCCCTCTTGCATCTCCTTCCCTCCCACCCTCCCTATCCCACCCCTCTAGGTGGTCACAAAGCACCGAGCTGATCTCCCTGTGCTATGCAGTTGCTTCCCACTAGCTATCTATTTTACATTTGGTAGTGTATATATGTCTATGCCACTTTCTCACCCTGTCACATCTTACCCCTCCTCCTCCCCATATCCTCAAGTCCATTCTCTAGTAGGTCTGTGTCTTTATTCCCGTCTTGCCACTAGGTTCTTCATGACCTTTATTTTCCTTTAGATTCCATATATATGTGTTAGCATACTGTATTTGTTTTTCTCTTTCTGACTTACTTCACTCTGTATGACAGACTCTAACTCCATCCACCTCATTACAAATACCTCCATACCATTTCTTTTTATGGCTGAGTAATATTTCATTGTATATATGTGCCACATCTTCTTTATGCATTCATCCGATGATGGACACTTAGGTGGCTTCCATGTCCTGGCTATTGTAAATAGAGCTGCAATAAACATTTTGGTACATGACTCTTTTTGAATTATGGTTTTCTCAGGGTATATGCCCAGTAGTGGGATTGCTGGGTCATATGGTAGTTCTATTTTTAGTTTTTTAAGGAAACTCCATACTGTTCTCCATAGTGGCTGTATCAATTTACATTCCCACCAACAGTGCAAGAGGGTTCCCTTTTCTCCACACCCTCTCCAGCATTTATTGTTTCTAGATTTTTTAATGATGGCCATTCTGACCGGTGTGAGATGATATCTCATTGTAGTTTTGATTTGCATTTCTCTAATGATTAATGATGTTGAGCATTCTTTCATGTGTCTGTTGGCAATCTGTATACCTTCTTTGGAGAAATGTCTATTTAGGTCTTCTGCCCATTTTTGGATTGGGTTGTTTGTTCTTTTGTTATTGAGCTGCATGAGCTGCTTGTAAATCTTGGAGATTAATCCTTTGTCAGTTGCTTCATTTGCAAATATTTTCTCCCATTCTGAGGGTGGGCTTTTGATCTTGTTTATGGTTTCCTTTGCTGTGCAAAAGCTTTTAAGTTTCATTAGGTCCCATTTGTTTATTTGTGTTTTTATTTCCATTTCTCTAGGAGCTGGGTCAAAAAGGATCTTGCTGTGATTTATGTCATAGAGTGTTCTGCCTATGTTTTCCTCTAAGAGTTTGATAGTGTCTGACCTTACACTTAGGTCTTTAATCCATTTTGAGTTTATTTTTGTGTATGGTGTCAGGGAGTGTTCTAATTTCATACTTTTACATGTACCTGTCCAATTTTCCCAGCACCACTTATTGAAGAGGCTGTCTTTTCTCCACTGTAAAGTCCCCCACTATTATTGTGTTACTGTCGATTTCCTCTTTTATAGCTGTTAGCAGTTGCCTTATGTATTGAGGTGCTCCTATGTTGGGTGCATATATATTTATAATTGTTATATCTTCTTCTTGGATTGATCCTTTGATCATTATGTAGTGTCTTTCCTTGTCTCTTGTAACATTCTTTATTTTAAAGTCTATTTTATCTGATATGAGTATAGCTACTTCAGCTTTCTTTTGATTTCCATTTGCATGGAATATATTTTTCCATCTCCTCACTTTCAGTCTGTATGTGTCCCTAGGTCTAAAGTGGGTCTCTTGTAGACAGCATGTATATGGGTCTTGTTTTTGTATCCATTCAGAAAGCCAGTGTCTTTTGGTTGGAGCATTTAATCCATTCACGTTTAAGGTAATTATCGATATGTATGTTCCTATGACCATTTTCTTAATTGTTTTGGGTTTGTTTTTGTAGGTCCTTTTCTTCTCTTGTGTTTCCCACTTAGAGAAGTTCCTTTAGCATTTGTTGTAGAGCTGGTTTGGTGGTGCTGAATTCTCTTAGCTTTTGCTTGTCTGTAAAGCTTTTGATTTCTCCATCAAATCCAAATGAGATCCCTGCCAGGTAGAGTAATCTTGGTTGTAGGTTCTTCCCTTTCATCACTTTAAGTATATCATGCCACTCCCTTCTGGCTTGTAGAGTTTCTGCTGAGAAATCAGCTGTTAACCTTATGGGAGTTCCCTTGTATGTTATTTGTCATTTTTCCCTTGCTGCTTTCAATAATTTTTCTTTGTCTTTAATTTTTGCCAGTTTGATTACTATTTGTCTCGGCGTGTTTCTCCTTGGGTTTATCCTGTATGGGGCTCTCTGTGCTTCCTGGACGTGGGTGGGTATGTCCTTTCCCATGTTAGGGAAGTTTTCGACTATAATCTCTTCAAATATTTTCTCTGTTCCTTTCTTTCTCTCTTCTCCTTCTGGGACCTCTATAATGCGAATATTGTTGCATTTAATGTTGTCCCAGAGGTCTCTTAGGCTGTCTTCATTTCTTTTCATTCTTTTTTCTTTAGTCTGTTCTGCAGCAGTGAATTCTACCATTCTGTCTTCCAGGTGACTTATCCATTCTTCTGCCTCAGTTATTCTGTTATTGATTCCTTCTACTGTAGTTCTCATTTCAGTTATTGTATTGGTCATCTCTGTTTGTTTGTTCTTTAATTCTTCTAGGTCTTTGTTAATCATTTCTTGCATCTTCTCAATCTTTGCCTCCATTCTTATTCCAAGGTTCTGGATCATCTTCACTATCATTATTCTGAATTCTTTTTCTAGAAGGTTGCCTAGCTCCACTTCATTTAGTTGTTTTTCTGGGGTTTTTTCTTGTTCCTTCATCTGGTATATAGCCCTCTGCCTTTTCATCTTTCTGTGAATGTGGTTTTTATTACACAGGCTGCAGGATTGTAGTTTTTTTTGCTTCTGCTGTCTGCCCTCTGGTGGTTGAGGCTATCTAAGAGGCTTGATGGGAGGCTCTGGTGGTGGGTAGAGCTGACTGTTGCTGTGGCGGTCAGAGCTCAGTAAAACTTTAATCCACTTGACTGTTGATGGGTGGGGCTGGGTTCTCTCCTTGTTGGTTGTTTTGCCTGAGGCAACCCAACACTGGGCTCTTTGGTGGGGCTAATATCAGACTCTGGGAGGGCTCACGCCAAGGAGTACTTCCCAGAACTTCTGCTGCCAGTGTCCTTGTCCTCATGGTGAAACAGAGCCACCTCCCGCCTCTGCAGGAGACCTTCCAATACTAGCAGGTAGGTCTGGTTCAGTCTCCCCCAGGGTCACTGCTCCTTCCCCTGGGTCCCGATGCGCACATTATTTTGTATACGCCCTCCAAGAGTGGGGTCTCTGTTTCCCCCAGTCCTGTCGAAGTTCTGCAATCAATTCCCACTAGGCTTCAAAGTCTGATTCTCTATGAATTCCTCCTCCCGTTGCTGGAACCCCAAGTTGGGAAGCCTGACATGGGGCTCAGAACCTTCACTCCAGTTGGTGGACTTCTGTGGTATAAGTGTTTGCCACTCTGTGAGTCACCCACCCACCAGTTATGGGACTTGATTTTACTGTGATTGCACCCCTCCTACCATCTCACTGTGGCTTCTCCTTTGTCTTTGGATATGGGGTATCATTTTTGATGAGTTCCGGTGTCTTCCTGTCGATGATTGTCCAGCAGCTAGTTGTGATTCTGGTGTTCTCGCAAGAGGGAGTGAGAGCACGTCTTTCTACTCCACCATCTTGGTTCCTCTCCCCCCTCTTTCCTTTTAATAGCAGTGTATTCCATTGTTTCAATGTACCAGAATGTATTTAACCTGTTTTCTGTAGAGACATTTAGATTGTTTCTAGTCTTTTGCTATAGTAAACAAAGGTGCAATGTGTATATGTGCTCCAATATATCTGTAGGTTAAATACATGAAGTTTTAGTTGATAGCATGTATTGATTAAAAATTTGATAAATATTGTCAAATTACACTCCCAAGAGGTGTATTCTAGCTATCTATTGTTATGTATCAAACCACTCCAAACTTAGTGACTTAAAACAACCATTTATTATTATTATTATTTAAAATAAATAAATAAATTTATTTATTTATTTATGTTGGCTGCGTTGGGTCTTCTTTGTTGCACGTGGGCTTTCTTTAGTTGCGTTGAGTGGGGGCTACTTTTTGTTGCGGTGCATGGGCTTCTCATTGTGGTGGCTTCTCTTGTTGTGGAACACAGGCTCTAAGCATGCAGGCTTCAGTACTTGTGGCACACGGGCTCAGTAGTTGTGGTGCATGGGCCTAGTTGCTCCGCTGCGTGTGGGATCTTCCCAGACCAGGGATCAAACCCATGTCCCCTGCATTGGCAGGTGGATTCTCAACAACTGCGCCATCAGGGAAGCCCCAACCATTTATTATTATTTCTCACTCTTCTGGGGTTGATGGGCTCAGCTGGGTAGTTCCTGCCTGGGGTTTCCTGTATATTTGCAGATATATGGCTGTGAGGGCAGAGTTGTCTGAAGGTCTCTTCACTTTGTCAACAAAAATATCAATAAACAATCAATAATAAGAATAGAAACGAGTTTTATGATTACTCTGAGAAACTGCTCCCAGAGAAGTGTGGTTTCCAGCAGTTTTATATCTTGTCAGAACAAAGAACATTAAACAAGTCAGGGTTACATTTCTTCAAGATTTCAAAAAACAGACCAGCACATATATGGCAAGTCAGTATGGCCTTGGTGCCTGGGAAGGGAGTCTTATCATCAAAGCAGTAGCAGTATTGGTGTCATAGGGAGAGAGACATTTAATCTTTCTTTTTAACATGGACATTCTTTACTTTTGGTCAACGTATTCTTTTGTCTAATAATTAAAACAGATGTACAATTGATAGGCCACAAACTGGCTATTTTAGTTAGCATAAATTTCACGTTAACTCATGTATAAGCCAGAATGACTTCCCTATATCTCAATATGTGAAAATTTCTTTTTTCAGTTCCCCCCTTTTGATTGTAAATCTTTCAATAGAAAGCACTGATGATCAAAATTTGTTCCTCGAGGCGGGGGTGGAATTTTTGCTGCTCCGGCTCCATCCTGTCCCTTGGTGCTAAGTCTACTTCTTTCCTTTTTTTGAGGAATAGAATTACCTAGTGAGTCTTGGGGAGAATTAATTTTTTTTTTTAATTAAAAAAAAATTTTTTTTATTGGTTGCGTTGGGTCTTCATTGCTGCGTGCGGGCTTTCTCTAGTTGTGGCAAGCGGGGGCTTCTCTTGTTGCAGAGCACAGGCTCTAGGCTTGCGGGCTTTAGTAGTTGCAGCATGCGGGCTCAGTAGTTGCAACACACGGGCCCTAGAGCACGTGGGCTTCTGTAGTTGCGGCGCACGGGCTTAGTTGCTCCGTGGCATGTGGGATCTTCACGGCCCAGGGATCGAACCCATGTCCCCGGAATTGGCAGGCAGATTTTCAACCACTGCACCACCAGGGAAGGCCAGGAATTAACTGAGTGTAATGGATAAGCACAAAGATATATTGACATGGAAGAATTTCATTGGCTATACATTTTATCAACCATATTGAATTGTCACACAAACATTGTACGTGAGCTTTTATTAGCAGTAGACTTGAAGCAAGCAGTGATACACATCATGAGTAGCTTGATAGCTGGGAAAATAATAATAATACACATTATGAAAATGATAATTATTTGTAAAGCAGAGCAAAAAGAATTGCCTGTTCCTGAAGAGAGCCAACTAAACAAGTCATTGAAAGGGTCAGTTTTTCTTTCATCTTGTAACTATTTTGCTTTTGAGACATTCTTTCTAGGTGTGTCTCAACTTCTCCAGAGGTACTGATATAAGTACAACAAGTAGTATGAGCAATAGCACAAACACCTCCTTGTTTAGCCAGCAGAAAATTTAAGGCAATTCTGTTATCTAATACTACTTGGGCTAAGGAATTTAAGGATGTCTGTTGTACTGCTATGCTTTTTGCAGTCTCTTTGGCTATTTAACCAGTGGTGACTGATAGATTTCTGAGCATATTCCTTCTTACATATACTCCTGCACTAGGAATTAAGATTCCCAAAAGACTTTGCCACCAGGTATCTTGGTATCCTGATAACATAGATCTTTTAACTCTGTAATGGGGAGAACAGGAGGTTCATCTGTTTCCCTGTATATAGCTAATGAGATAACACAATGTCCCAATAACAATAAACCTCCTATTTGCCAGCTGTTAAGATATTTATGTGCCCATCCTTGGGAAGGTGGATCAATTCTAATACCACATATGAAGACAAAACCTGGGGGAGCACAAGTGATCCTTCCCACAGTACTCTCATCGATAGCCTCATTAATTGGAAGTTTCATTAACATGGTTAATTAAACCATGGGTCACTTCTCCTGCAAGCTTTCCAAAAGCCATCTATATGGTATTTGATATAAGGGAGCTGCTGGCATAATTTACTTGCATTTTGAAAGACATTTTTTAATTAAGTAAGGGACAGAGCAAGGGGGTCCTAGGGTAAGTTGTGCTCAGTCTCAAGGACTGAGGATAGTATCAGGCAAGGGATGGACATTTTAATATGTTGAAGAATTTGAACCTGAAAGTTAGGTCAGAGGGAGGTTGGTCTAGGTAAGTGGTTACATTAGAAACATCTGAAAAGTTGGTGACTGACAGGAATTATAAGGGGCTTATTTTGGTCTTGTATTGACCGAGGAATTTGATGACAGATCCAACAATTGGTTAGATTGCATCCAGTAGCTATACTCTGTGATAGCTTTACTAAGGAATTTTCTTTCCAACCTGAACACCAGGGCAAAAGTACAGTCAGAAGTAAAACAGTAACTTTAAATTTTGATAGACAGACATTTGATAAATAGTAAAGGTAGATTAGTAGGCCTGGTTCCAACTCTTGGGTTAGCTGTCTGGTACTGCTGTCATCTTCTTCCCATCCTGGCTTGGTGGTGTTGATCTTAGTTTGTCGAAGCCGGTGTCAGAAGTAAGGGATGAAGTCCATTCAGGTGGAGGGGTCTGGTAAGGATCCTTCCATCTAAGTTGGAGAGAGTCCTTTAAATTATATTTTTCCAGTGTGCATAATCTCCTGGGTGCCAGTCATGGGGCATCTGATTTTCATCCAAAGATAGATTACTGTGATCAGCTTCAGAAACAAGCTTAGAATAACCTTCTACTAATTCAGTTAAACTTTACAATAATGTGACATACAACAAAAAAGCATCTTGGATGTAGGTAGTAAATACAAAACCTCAGTATATATAAAACATCAAATCCCCAAAGGCATATCATTGAAACATAATTTCCCTCTCTAAATTATCCTCGTTTTTAACAGAGTCAAATTAAGCTGATTTGTTCGCAAAATTAGTCTGGTTTCAATATACTTGGCCTGATTATTTACATAAGTGTAATTGATCATATGGGCTCTTTAGAATTTGGCTTTGCTGGAACTTTTCATAAGGGATCTCAGATTGAACTTTTAAAAAGCCTCTCTCAAGGCCAGGAAAGCCATGCCATTAGATTCTACCTGCAATACCTGCAGATTTAGGTGGATTCCTCTCGTCTTGAGTTCCAAAATATCTTGAGGTTCCTGCATCTGCCAGGAATTGGCCTTATTTACTTACCTGGAAAGGCTGTTAGGAACCTAAGAGCTTCCAAATTCTGAAGGGATCAGGCAGAGAGAAAAGATAAGTGCTTCCATTCTGTTTACAAAGGTGTAATTTACCAAATTGCTGTAAGTCATAATGACCTTAAGTGAAAGGTTTCCTTATCTCTGAAAAACAAAGATTAAAAGCCAGTAATATTTCAGACAAAAAGTCATAAGAATTAGAATCACATTTATCAATTCATTCAATCCTATGTTGTTAATTCTTGTTTCGTTTCAGTCCAGTTTTTCCATTAGTTTTGTTGACCTTGCCTGATGATTGAGGATGATAGTGACTGATAATTTCAAGAAGTTTGTGAGGGTTTTTGTTAAGGCTTGTATGATTTATCCATTGAAGTGGGTGCCTTGATCACTGGAGATTGTAGAAAGTATACCCCAAGGGGAAAACACATTTTTGACTATTTCTTTTTTCATTGTAAATGCATCAGTCTTGCAGCAAGGGAAGCCTTTAACCCATCAAATAAAAAAATGGAGTTTGCCAGAGAGCCATTGTAGATTTCCCATAGCCCTGACTGTTTAATTTACAGCTATTTGTTTACCCATCTTAATATCTCTGATTTAGGAGCAGACTGCTGCCATGCTACAAGGACATCAGGATGGCAAAAGTCTGACAATGAGGGGTTAATTTTTTTGTAGAAGCAGAATAGACTTTATATGTGCCATAATCTTACAGATTCTGTTTTTGCTGCCTTTGCATGAAAGTAGGTTCAATCTCTTTAGTGTGAGCCTCAATTTTGATGACAGATAACATTTTATGTCAGAACATATAAGAATTTCAGGAATTCCATATAATTTCTGGAACATCTATAAGATATATTTATATAGACATAACTTAAAGAGGGCTAAATGTTACCTTTTATTTGACAATGTTTCCCCTATAATTTAATCTACCAAAAAATCCTAGTTAGTTTAATATTTTTTCTGAGATGCCTCATGGGCCCTGTGAAGCATCCCAAAGTTAGCTGGAGGTCAGAAGAACTTTAATTAGAATTTGACATTCAGGAGTTTGTCAAAAATTTCAAAAAATGTGGTCAAATAGAATCATGTCATTGTGAAATAATACTTATTCACTCAACCAAAGTAAGAAAAGATTTTAAAATCAAGTACAAATCACTTAAAGACAAAGAAATTCACACTATCTGTTATCAAAAGCAGCATTCCAAGATAACCTTGTTTTCTTAATAGAGAGAGAAAACCAAATTTTAGTCTTGCAATAGCTTACTGTTATAACAAAATTCATGTATTTAATTAACTTCAATCTAATCTTAATCAATCCTGACCACATACAAAATTCCTTTTTTTCCCCAACAACTATATTTCCATTCTTCATATCTTCTATCACCAACAACATATATCCTACTTTCTTTACACACTGAAATGTTTCCCTTATTATTTTAGTAACTTTAATTACATATTATAATTTTTAACCCTTAAAAACCTTAACAAAACCAAGAAAGAAGTAATTGAACTGTTTGTTATATCAGCATTTTCTGATTAGCAAACTTAAGAACATATTCCATAGCCTCTAAATACATTTTTCTCATAGCATAATATCTCTTTTGTGTGGTACAAGATACATGTTTAATAAATTCAAACATCTATAGTTTCCCTCTCGCAAGAAGACAAAAGTAGGTAAACTTAGATTTATTCAGCAATTAATGTTCCAATATTTTATCCTAATTAAAATGACCTAGACCTTCAATGAATTCTCATCATTTAATTTAGCAAAACTCTAAAGTTTTAAGTTACCAAAAATCTGGAAAAACTATATTTAAGTAGACATTTCTAAAACATAATTATTCCCAAAGTGTTTACTCAAACGCTTTTATCCCATACCAAGTTAATTTTCTTGCTGACAAATTTTCAACAGATATAGTATGAACTTACTGACTTTCAGTAAACCCAGGTACAATAAAAGTACTAAATGTTGATGATTCTAAAGATATGTCTGTATTAATTAACAAACATAAACAACAAACTTAAACTAATTTCAATACCAGGTATTAGTTTAATACTGAATATTCTCCAGATCACATAAACCTGAAATTTATTTAGCTTAGTTTCCCTGTAATTAGAAATGTTTGGTTTGTAAGCACTTACTTTTCTTTAAGCCACTTAAATAGAGCTCATTTACAGATTAATCTCAACAGTATTATCCAAAGACAAAGACACATACTGAGACATACATGTATCCAGACAGACAGAGATCTCATAGCTTCATCTTAAAATTTAATATAGGGAGTATTATGGCCAGACCATATTACAAAGGAAAATAATCATTTTACATTTCATTGGTTTGTAACTGAAAGCAGTCCAATTCTGGAGAATGTACCTCAAGGGGCTGCATTCAGGAAACGAATTTGAGTTTCCCATAGCTGGCACACTTACACACAAGACAAATGCAAACATACACACAAAGAGCAAAAACAAATTCCTATGGAACAAAAAAAAAAAAAAAGGGTAGGATTAAAGACCTAAATGTAAGGCCAGACACCATCAAACTCTTAGAGGAAAACATAGGCAGAACACTCTATGACATAAATCACAGCAAGATCCTTTCTGACCCACCTCCTAGAGAAATGGAAATAAAAACAAAAATAAACAAATGGGACCTAATGAAACTTAAAAGCTTTTGCACAGCAAAGGAAACCATAAAAAAGACGAAAAGACAACCCTCAGAATGGGAGAAAATATTTGCAAATGAAGCAACTGACAAAGGATTAATCTCCAAAATTTACAAGCAGCTCATGCAGCTCAATATCAAAAACACAAACAACCCAGTCCAAAAATGGGTAGAAGACCTAAATAGACATTTCTCCAAAGAAGATATACAGATTGCCAACAAACACATGAAAGAATGCTCAACATCATTAATCATTAGAGAAATGCAAATCAAAACTACAATGAGGTATCATCTCACACCGGTCAGAATGGCTATCAACAAAAAATCTAGAAACAATAAATGCTGGAGAGGGTGTGGAGAAAAGGGAACCCTCTTGTACTGTTGGTGGGAATGTAAATTGATACAGCCACTATGGAGAACAGTATGGAGTTTCCTTAAAAAACTAAAAATAGAACTACCATATGACCCAGCAATCCCACTACTGGGCATATACCCTGAGAAAACCATAATTCAAAAAGAGTCATGTACCAAAATGTTCATTGCAGCTCTATTTACAATAGCCAGGACATGGAAGCAACCTAAGTGTCCAACAACAGATGAATGGATAAAGAAGATGTGGCACATATATACAATGGAATATTACTCAGCCATAAAAAGGAACGAAACTGAGTTATTTGTAGTGAGGTGGATGGACCTAGAGACTGTCATTCAGAGTGAAGTAAGTCAGAAAGAGAAAAACAAATACCGTACGCTAACACATATATATGGAATCTAAAAAAAAAAAAAAAAAGGTCATGAAGAACCTAGGGGCAAGACGGGAAAAAAGTTGCAGACCTACTAGAGAATGGACTTGAGGATACGGGGAAGGGGAAGGGTAAGCTGGGACAAAGTGAGAGAGTGGCATAGACATATATACACTACCAAATGTAAAATAGCTAGTGGGAAGCAACCGCATAGCACAGGGAGATCAGCTCGGTGCTTTGTGACCACCTAGAGGGGTGGGATAAGGAGGGTGGGAGGGAGAGAGATGCAAGAGGGAAGAGATATGGGGACATATGTATAACTGATTCACTTTGTTATAAAGCAGAAACTAACACACCATTGTAAAGCAATTATACTCCAATAAAGATGTTAGAAAAAAAAAAAAGGTAAAGTCCAACTATTTTTCTTTTCAATTTTTTCCAAGCAAGGATCTCTGTTTAAAAACAAACAACATGCAAATAGAAAGATAGGGAATCATGTCTGCACGTGTCTTGGCAATTCACCTGGCAAAGGCAAAACCAAAAATAACGGTTGGAATAAGTTAAATTTACTTACTTGAGTTCAAAAAGCCTCTTTCCAGTTGTTTTCCTTGGCTTGAAGTTCTACCAATTAACCCAAGGCTAAAGCCTCAGGCAACGTGGGCTATGTTTTTACTTCAAGGACATGATAAAAGTTAATGTCAAGCTTTCTCCTAGGAGTACTTTTCTCTTTCAGGGTCAGAATTTTGAAAAGGTGTTTTCAAGCCAGATGTATTTAATTGTGCATGCAAAAATCAGTTTTGGAATGTCAAAAAAAAAAGTTTCATCTTGGCCAATTTAAGGTTAGATAAGTACTTGCAATAATGGGCTCCATACCACTTGTAGAAGCTAGCCAGAGTTCCAGTGGGGGCTGCCTGTCTGGGAGCTGGGAGGCTTTAGAAGCACAATCTCCCACTTTCTTTTAGTTTTATTTTATTATAAAGTACAAATCTAAATTTAAATTTCCAATTTTAAGCTACATAAAAAATCAGCCAACCCAATTCACTCCAAAATTGCTTCCAGGCCTTCCTGCCTGGGAATTCCCTCTAGGTCCCTTGCCTAGAAATTCCTCCTAGGTCCTCTGCCTAGGAATTTCCCCCAGGTCCTCTGCCTAGGATTTGTATCGGTACCCCCTTAAGACTCCAAGTCTTAAGGTAACGGCTCAAATAAAAGTCATGAACCATCACTTAATATAAGGAGATCCAGATATCAGGGAAAACTCACTGAATTACCTGAAGAGTGCTGTGAAGCCAGGGAGGGCTCAATAGGTCCGTGCTTCCCCCCTCTGTGTGCTGCCCCACACGCAGGAAAAAAAAAAAAAAAAAAAAAGGAGGTCCGTTCCTGGTACCAAGTACCAATACAAAGTAGACTCCAGGTGACCTCAGGTGGGTTTTTCTGATCTCCTGTTGACTACTCCCAGTAATGTCGATGAAAATAATCAATAATAAGAATAGAAAAGAGTTTTATTTGAGCCAAACTGAAGACTGACTCAGAAGCCTGCTTCCCAGATACTCTGAGAAACTGCTCCCAGAGAAGCATGGTTTCCAGCACAGTTTTATATCTTGTCAAAGCAAAGAACATTAAACAAGTCAGGGTTACATTTCTTCAAGGTTTCAAAAACAAACAAACAAAAAACAGACCAGCATGTACACAGCAAGTCAGTATGGCCTTGGTACCTGGGAAGGGAGTCTTATCGAAGCAGTACAAGCATTGGCATCCCAGGAAGAGAGACATTTAATCTTTATTTTTAACATGGACATTCTTTACTTTTGATAAATGTATTCTTTTGTCTAATAATTAAAGCAGATGTACAAAGTATGTTTGATAGGCCACAAACAGGCTAATTTAGTTAACATAAAATTCAAGTTAAGCCAGAATGACTTCCCTATATCTCAATATGTGAAAATTTCTTTTATCAACTTACATGTGTGACACTTGGTCTAGGAGGACCTGGTAACTGGGGACAAAGAATTTTCAGACAGCTTTTATCTACCCTAATGTAGGGCCGATCTATATCTCCTCCTCACCCCCAGCAATATATTCTCTTGCATAAGACAAGAATGGCAGATTCCATTTTGATAAGTTAAAAATGGTATCTCATAATTTTTATTTGTTTTTTATCTTCTTGTGAGTGAGGTTTAACATTGTTTCATATGTTTAAGAACTATTTGTATTTACTTCTATGTGCATGTCCTCATAACTGCTGTTATAATTTTTGCCCATTTTTCTATGAGTTTTTAGTTAGTCAAGAAATAAGGTTGGTGGTTTCATGGAATAGGCTCCATTGGCTGGTGGGGAAGAGAGAGAAAGAGATGACCGTGGATCATCTGTGCAGAAGGAATCCACTCTTCTTTGCACTATCTGTGAAAGTGACAAGGCCTAAAAAGAAATGGTGAATGTTTTGATTTATGGATGCAGACCTTTGTGCAGGCAGCCTTGTGAGAAGGTTCAAGTGTCCCAGACATGTTGTAGAAGCTGCGAACGGCCACAGACCTAAAGAGACCATGCAGTAGGGAACAGTGGACAGATGACATCTGGGAACATGACCGATTTCACCCTCAGTGCTTTGGTCCTTTGTAGGATCCAGTACCTTTGGCTTAGCAGGTAGTGAGGTAGGCAAGATGTAGAAACCCCTCAATATGACTGAAATTAAATTTTCTGCCAGCCCTGTAGAATAGGGACTCAGAATATAGAAAATTAAATCACATTTCTTGCCCACATGAGATGGTGGACTTGTTAGTCCACAATCACTTAAAATCTACAAGTCTTTTCATTTATTCAAGAAGTGTTTTGAGTGCATGTTTTTTGCTAGGCATTGTGTTTGTTACTGTAGACACCGTGCTGAATTAGCAGACAGGGTTCCTGTCCTTGTGATTCAAACAGGCTAGCAGAGTTAAACACATCCTCATACAATGAACTATATGATTACAATAATGAAAAATACCATGAAGGACAAGTGAAAGGTGGGATGAGACGTTATAATAGAGGCCTAATCTAGACCAGGGTCTCAGGAAACTGCTTAGAAAAAAATGACTCTGGGGGAGAGTGCAGCTTTTCAGAAAACATGTTCAGAGGGAAGTAAATTTCTTGAATTTGAGATTGATGGGGGGGTGATGATGCACTTGGACAATGTTTCATAAAAAGTTATTGAGGATGTAAAAGAACACATTTTATTTTTGAAATAGTAATTTTTTGAAAAGATTGAAAGGTCTTAATTTCTAAAAAATAAGAAATCAAAATGTAAGAAAAAATACAGTTGTCATGCAAAAAATGACTCTGCAAGAAGTTTTTAGCAATTTTTCTAATAGCCAAAATACAAAAACAATCTAAATATCCAACAGTAGTGAGTTATTTAAATAAATATGGTACAAACACAAAATGGAATACAATTCAACTTTTAAAATGTTGATGTAGGTGATTTATTGGTTGGTTATATGAAGAAAAAGGTTTATTAAACAAAATGAATGATATCCTGTTTTTTGTCAAAATATTTAATAAAGAATATATGTTAACATAGAAAAATAGATTATTTCTGAGCAGTAAGGTTATTTTCTTCATTTGGCATGTCTGAATTTTCTAATTTTTCTACAAAGCTTTATACCAAGGGAAGAATGATAAAAGTGCATTTTGACAAAAAATGTTGTGAACAAGCTTGTAATATTTTGGATATTAAAAAGTCTTGGTGGGAGGTTCTTGGGGCTGGGGATGAAGGAAGTAGCTTTGGAGGATGTCACGTCCATGTTCAGATTCAATTCCTTTCATGAGAACAAGAAAAAAGACTTTTTCTGGGCTTGTGAAAAAATCAGGCTTGTGAAAAAAATGTGTAATGTTAATATCCTTTTCATTCTTATTTACAAAGCTCGTTTAATTAAATTATTTCTATGAGGCCTAGAATTGTCTTTTATTTTTATTCAAAATCCCTCAGCTGCAGGGCTTGGTAAATGTTTACTGTCTTCTAAAAGTCTCATCTAATGTTTTTCTTTTAAACAGCTTGAGCCCAAAGTTTAGTGACATTTGGTCATAAATAGTGGTGACAAAATAAAGGTCTCATTTGTTTTTAAAAAATGTATCCATCACAAGAGGTGTGCTTATGAGCAGTTCACACATAATAATAATACAGACTTAAAGGTGGAGCATCATCTGAGGTCCAGATCCTGTTCCTGAGGTTACTGTGCTGACCACCCTGTATAGACTCTCCTCCTGAGACTGTGCTGAAGCACATTTCATGCATCATGTTCCAGTCTTTACTCATCCATTCCATTTTGGACCACTGCAAAGAGCATGAGCCATTTCAGAGGGGCATTCAAAGAAGTGTATGTGTTATTTTGACAGTGGCATCACGGAGATGAAGGTATTTATACTTGCCCCACGTACAGTGAAAAGCATGAGAGTTAATGCTTTCAGTCACTTTCATTTTCTAGGAAAAATAATGGTGTTGGTTTGTTTGGAAACCCCCTCAAACACAGCAAAATGGGATGCCCTTGTCATTGCCCATATGCTGGACTCTTTTAGAATACAAGTTAAGTGCTGAGCTCCCTCTAGTGACAATAATATAGATATGTTTGAGAACTGTGATACTTTTACATATTTTGCAATTCAATTCAATTATTTTTAATTTCATTAATTCAATTACTTTCCATTCCTCAGTAAAAAAAGCTATGTTTTTTCCTACCTTATCCTGCTGGCTTAACAGAGTCTAAATTCCTTGGCACGTGCCTAAAATTTCTCAACAATCTTCCTGAGACCCATTTTTATAAACTTAACATGCTACTACTTTGAATATAAATTCTCCACTGTTTCTAAACTGGTTTATTCACTGTCCTCAGACACACTCTTATCTCTTCTATCTTCTTTTCTCCTGCCTTTCTTCCTTCCCTCCCTCCCTCCCTTCCTACCTCCACCCCTCCTTCCTCCTTTCCTCCTTTCATTTCTTCCCTCCTTCCTTTCTTCCTTCCCAGACTGGCATGCATACTAACCATCCCTCTTGCTATCCTTAAGGATTAGCTCGAACTCCACTTCCTTAGAGGACATTTAGCTCAAGGAAATTATTGTAGAGCATAAAGTATACTATATGAATTCTTCAGTAAATAACTTAAAAATATTGTGTTGTGCAAGGTTTGGGGCATCTTAAGCAGAACGCACTTCAGGTCTTGCCACTGAATGGGAGCAGATGTATTCTAGCTCTCTCACCCTCCCAATTACTCCTGTGTGGGAAAGGGATGTTGGCTTACTGCTCACTAGAGTTTGCCTGGTTAGTGTCAAAATATTTCCCAAGTCTCTGATTTTGCCAAAAATAATAGGTCTTGATACTTCTATGACATAAAGAAACATTTTAAATTTTTATCATGTTTAATTTAGGGAAATTTAGCATTTAAAATTAAGATTGTAAAAATCACCAATTTTTATTACTGAAGACATTAAAAGGAGAATTTATCCTCAAAATGTAACATAATGACTTATGCCTTTTAACTTTTTAAAAGCCCTTCCACATCTGTCATCTCATTTCATATTTCCTACAAATTCACAAGAATTATTTCTCAAATGGGCTTTAAATGACCAGGAATGAGAACTAGAGAAGCATACTCAGCTTTCTTCTTTCTATAGGTACCAGTGAGCCACTGACTAAAGGTCCTTTCATTGGGTCTCTATATGAATCATTAGTCACTTTGAATGGTCTAAGGAAGGGCTTGGTTCAGAATCTGGGCTGGATTAGATATGTCTACACCTTCTTGATTCTTTTTGCTATTGTTTAACAAAGATGTGGGGTATGGGCAGAGGAGGAAAGACATAGGAAGGGAGGGAGACAGCTCTAGATTCAGGAAAATACAATACACACCAGAAAGTGTGGAAACTAAGGACATTTTGAAGGAAAGAAAGGAAAATGCACAAGTGGCTGTCCTCAGTGCTGGGGGGCGGGGGGTAGTTATCTGGGTGTTGTCTAACCTCTAGGAAAGAGATGCAGTTCCTCCAACACTGCACACTCCCTCTCCTGCTGCTCTTAATAGAGAGTTGATTTCAGGGAGAAAATAATCATGAATTAGATATTAAATAAAGGGAAAATATTCTTCAGAAGATTCAAGAATATACAAGATCATATAGATATTCATCAAATACCTATTATATGCCAGATTCTGGGGATACAGTTATAATGGACACAACCCTCAAGGAGCTTATAAGTCAATGGAAGACAAAAATAATAATAGTAACCATTTTTTAAATGCTTACGCTATGTAGAACTTGTTTACACTTGACATTACTTAATCCTCACAACAACTCTATGATGTGGTTAGTATTATTTTCACTTTACAGATATGGCAACTAAGGTATGAAAGGTTAAGTAGCCTGTCTAGAGTTCCACAGCTGGCAAGTGACAGAACTGGAAATTTGAATCCGGGGAGTGGAATATCAAAACCTTTGCCTTTGGCCTCTTTTTTTCTCCCCAAACAGTGCTTCACTGATATGAAGGAGGAAAACATTATATTGAATGCTTTTAGTGTACCAACTTTGTAGTGAGTTCTGTGGATACCTGGTGTGTAGGATTCACTATGAAGATGGAGGCCAATAGATAGTTATGAAGCAGTTGTAATAAGTGGAAGTAGACATTGACATAGGAGCTTGGTGAAGGGGTTGGTTAGGAAAAACCTCTGTAAGAGTTGATACCTGACCTGAGCCCTGATAGGTGAGTAGGGACCCGACAAGTAAAGAGCAGAGGAAAGTGCCTTCCAGGCAGAGGAAGCTGGATGTTTGAATGCTTGAAAAAGCACAGTTTGCTGAGAGAATGCAAGTAATCAATATAATATGAGGCAGGGGCTAAAGTACGGGCTAGGAGACTAGAGAGGAGAGATGGCAAAGCTGAATAAACCAAGGCCAGATCATGAAGAATCTCTTTATTTAATATTTAATATTTAATGTTTTACTGTTTCTATAAAAGTGAAACATTTATTTTTTGAAAAGGATTTCAATATTGTACTTATTACAATAATACATAAAAGTACAAAGAGGTAAGTAAAAATCACCTGAAATCTTCTCAATCTGAGATTACAACTGTTGACATTTTATTGAACACCCAGCATCTTTCTATACTGTATATATATATATATATATATATATATATATATATATATGTGTGTGTGTGTGTGTGTGTGTGTGTATATGTAATTTTACATAAGTAGAACTATACTATGCCCATTGTTCTGTAACTTCCCTCCATTTTTATGTCAATGATGAGACTTGGACTTTATTCTAAAGAGTATACGTGAACTATTTTCAACAAGAAGATAGCATAATAATATTTGTAAATTGAAAAAACATAACAGTATTGTATAGTGTGAATTTGAGGCAATATGGTGGCAGGATACCATAGAAACCAGGGAAGAAATGATGATGATATGCACCAGGCAATGGCAGTGGGCTAGATAAAGGGATGAATTCAGATTGTACAGGAGTAGCCTCAGCAGTCTCTGTGACTGTGGGGATAGACTTGTGAAGTGGTAGGAGGTGCTGAGAGAGAGAGAGAAGAGAGAGAGATCTCCAGTGAGTCCCAGGTTGCTGGCTCAGGACAATGTGTAGGTATTAGCACCAGTAACTAGCAGTTTGGAGTGCCTGTGGCATGTTCAATTCAAGAGAACAGATAAGCATTTAAATATACAGGACTGAATCTCAAGGTACAATTCAAAGCTGAAGATAGAATTCTGGGCCTATCGTCAATGGTTAAAACCAAGACAACTGAGGACTGAACACTAGGTGACACCAAAATACACAGGCCCTGCAGGGAACTTTGAGTAGAAACTTTGTTTCATTCAGTGTTATATTCTCAGAACTGCCCCTAGCACACAGCACGCTCAAAAATGTTTCTTGAATGAGTAAATGAATAATAATATTTATTTCTATTTCAATTGGGAAGCTTCTTATTGTGGCAGCATAATGTTCCACTGAGTAAATATATTATACCTTGCATATCCATTTTCTTATTTTTCCAATTATTGATAGCTGTATAACAACCCATCCCAAATTTAGTGGCACAGGAAACTTCTTTGTTATGCCCACAGATTTTGTAGACCAGGGATTTGAAAAAGGCACAGAAGAAGGTTTGTGTATTCTCCAAAACATAGGGAACCTCAGCTTGGAAGATTTGAAGGCTGGGAGCACCTGGAAACTTGTTCACTCATTTGTTTGGCAGTTCATGCTGGCTGTTAACTGAGACCTCACTGGAGCTGTCCAAGTAGCATCTTGAGTTTCAAGAGTGAGTGTCCCAAAAGAACCAGACAGAAACTGTATTGCCTTTTATGACCTAGCCTAGGAAGTCACAAGGTGGCATTTCTGCCATAGTAACAAACTAACTCAGTTTTAAGGGTAGGGAACATAGACCTTATTCCTCAGTGGGAGGAGTGTCAAAAGTCAAAGTGACATTATAAAAAGAGCTTGTGGGATAAGAGCTATTGTCATGGTCATCTTTGGAAAACACAATCTGCCACAACTCTCCTGTGTTCCTCACTGTCTATTACTATAGCCTTTTCTCTATAGCTTTCCTGTCAGCCATGTCATAATGTCAACAACACTAAGCAGGTAATAAACTAAAACCTCCACATTGTTCCCCAGTGAATGGAGAAGCTAGCTGTTCCCCTTTCATCTCATAATTTTAAACATAGGCTTTGTATTAATTACCATTAAATTTAATTACCATTCAATAAATATTTATTGAGAATCTGTCATTTTCTAAATATCCTCTAGGCAATTGGGATAGACTGAATGCAGTACAGAAAAATGGTTCTTTCTCTCAAGAAGTTCACAATCTAGAGGAAAAAATAATTAAAGATTTCTATAATAGGTGAACACAACCTTCTATTAGCTTTTTGTTCTATCAATCACTGGTAGGATATAATTTGTTTTCAGGGTACTGTATGTAGAAAAATTTTATTTACTAGCTTGCTAGACTCCAGACAGACACACTTCTGGCACTCCCAATCTACCAGTCTGATGATGACCTCTGAAAAAATGAAATGAACTGACTGAAGCATGACTTGTGCTTCATGAGTTCATGCTGACTTGGAGTGATCACTGTTTCCCTTTTTTCCCCTCTTTTTTTAGATCGTATTCTAATTTGAATAATCTTAAATACCTTCTTAAATGTTTAGTAGTCATCTGTATTTCATTTTTTTGATAGGTTCAGAATTCCCTAGAATCTCCCTGAAGATACTAATATGCTTATTTTAGCATTTTATTCTGTGTTCCTATATTGTGTTTCCTCAGGGGTTAGATCTGTTTATTGAATTCGGTGCTTTTCTTTCTGCCTTCTTGGTTGTTGATGATTCTTGGTTGTTTGGTCATATCTGTAGGCAAGATCCTAACTTGGTGGTTGGAGAATAAGAATTCCTGTTTGCCTGGCTGGAAGCTCAAGTTTGGATTAAATCAGCTTGGACTTAAGTAGTTGTGTGTGACAGAGGGAGGGTGGGCTTTCTTTAAGATGTGAGTATGGTTTGTTCCAAGGATATGAAGCTCTCTTTTGCCTGCAACAAGGTCCTGATTCTCTGGATCTGTTGTCCATTTTGAGTCTCTGATGTAAAAACTATCACAATTCACTGTCTAGGGCACAAGAGTTCTGCCTTTGCTAGTTACCTGGCCCCTGCTGAGTGCTCTCTTCTTCCTGTCAGTTTCTGCTTACTATGATTGTAAGGATTTTGCAGAATTCTGCTGGGACAACTTGCATTTTTCAAGTTCTCTTTCATGGGTCTGGACTTGTGGATTGCTTATCTCTGTTGTGTTTTAGCATCAATATATCCCAGGACCAGGAATTCCTTATTGTTCTGGTTGACTATCAGTAACCCCCTTCTGAATTTCCTAAAACTTTTTTTAAAATTTAATTTTACTCTTCTTTTAGATTTCTATGGGTTTTTGGAAGAGAGGTAAATGCATGTATTCAGCCAGCTTTGGTGGGAAGCCACTGATTCCCTTCTATGGTAACCAGTATAGAGTTCTACTGGGAATCACAGCAACCTCTCCCAGCATGTGGTTTCTAGAAGACAGTTTTTTCTTTGTTTTAAAATTAGCGCATGCTTATATCCATGTATCTTGCATCTTTCTCATTCTCTGCAGGTTTTCAAAGATTACTACCAGCAGTCCTTTGCCGACATTGACAGCCTCCTTTTAGTGTTCTGGAAAGTATTTCACGGGAACATTGAAAATAGCTAAATGGTCTTATCATTCCTCACCTATTCAAATGGACTTCAGCTCTCTCTTAGATGTGCTTTTTTTGTCTTTTTAAGTGTTGGAACTTTTCACTGAAAATCTTTTTCTTGATTGGAAAGAAGAAAGTCATACAGAAGTTGTATAGTTCTTTTTTTCCATGCCTGCTAAATATTACACCATCATCACTAAGAATAAGGAATCCATTTTGTCTTTATTATCTCTGACCTTTAATTTTTTCTCAAGGATAAACTCACTTAAAGCTTTGGCATTTCTGGCATTATTAATAGAGGTCTGGTCATGACTCTAAATTTGTTCTTGATTTTGTAACTCTGCTATTATTTTTTGTACCTGTTCTTTTAAAGTCTGAGTGTTTGAAATGATTCCCTGCACCATGTTAGCAGCTCAGGGGCAATAAATGTAGAGGGAGAAACTAAAGGTCGGAGAATAAGAAGTAGGAGTAAATTATTGGTGATGAAATACGGGCAGCGTGAATAACAAATTCTGACGAATTTGCTGGTAAAACATCGCATATATAATAGCTCCCCTGCTGAGGTGGTGGATTCCATCTGTCACCACTGACCTGTGTTGTAATAACTCTTTTCCACTGACAAGACGTGAATGAGTCATCTAGATGAGTCTTTTCATCTGACTTTCATCATGTACACAGTGTTTTACAGATTCCAAAGCTCTGTCATGTATGCTATTGCATTTAAATTTCCTTTCTATTTTTATAACAATTCTTTGAAAGGAAAGAAAGGGTGAGTAGCCAGGGGAGAAATGACTGTATTTTCAGGCCCAGAAGAAAGAGCTGGGAAGGAGAGGTGAAGTCATCAGGTAAGAATGTGCAGCAAGTGCCCTTTTTCCTGGCTCTTCTGTTGTCTATAACCACTCTTTCCCATCTTTGAAACTCTGTCCTTGGTTTCATTAATACTATACTCTCTTGATTTTCCTCTTACCTTTTGGGCCCATCACAGTGTCCTTTGCTTGCTCCTTTTCTTTTCATCCATTAAAATTTGAAATCCTTTTGAAAAGGCAAACACAGCTAAAAACAGCTAAAAACAGCCAAAATGTTATTTTTTAATGGAACTTAATTAACTCAGAACATTATTTTTGCCATGTGAGAATTACTTGTAGGTTATTCAAAATGAAAGCTGGAATTGGAAAGAAAACAAAAGCAACCAAAGGTCTAGAAGGGTTAAAAATGTTCTGAGATAGTCCTTGACAATTTCAAAATAAAAATGGTTTCTTAACAGATGGTAGAAATACTTTGGTGCTTTTATTAGTTCATTTAAAATCTGCTGGGAGGAGACAAGATAGCAGAGTAGAAGGACTTGAGCTCACCTCCTCTCACAGAAACACCAAAACCACAACTAACTGCTGAACAACCATCGACAAAAAAGACTGGAACCTACCAAAAAAGATATTCTACATCCAAAGACAAAGAAGAAGATGAGATGGTAAGAGGGGCATTTTCATGATATAATCAAATCCCATACCTGCTGGGTGGGCAACCCACAAACTGGACAATAGTTATATCACAGAGGTTCTTCCATAGGAGTGAGAATACTGAGCTCCATGTCAGGCTCCCCAGTGTGGGGGTCTGGCATTGGGAGGAGGAGGCCCCAGAGAATTTGGCTTTGAAGGCCAGCAGGCCTTGAGTACAAGAACTGCACAGGACTAGGGGAAACAGAGATCCCACCCTTGGAGGGTGCACACAAGGTTTCATGTGCACTAGGACCCAGGGCAAAGCAGTGACTCCATAGGAGCCTGAGCCAGACCTATCTGCAGGTCTTGGAGGTTCTCCTGGGGAGGCAGGGGTCAGCTATGGCTCACTGTGGGGGCAAGGACACTGTTGGTGGAGGCTCCAGGGAACACTCATCAGTGTGAATTCTCTCAGAGGTTGCCATTTTGGCATCGAGACCTGGCCCTACCCGACATACTGCAGGCTCCAGTGCTGGGATGGCACAGGCCAAACAACCAACAGGGTGGGAACACAGCCCCACCCATCAGAAGACAGGCTGCCTAAAGTCGTCCTGAGTCACAGCTACCTCTAAACACACCTATTGACAGGGCCATGCCCAACAGAGGGACAAGTCCTGGTTCCACCCACCAGTGGGCAGGCATCAGTCCCTCCCACCAGGAAGCCTGCAAAAACCCCTAGACAAACCTCACTCACCAGGGGGCAGACACCAGAAGCAAGAGGAACTACAAACTTGCAGCCTGAGAAACAGAGACCACAAACACAGAAAGTTAGACAAATGAGACAGGAGAGAAATATGTTCCAGATGAAGGAACAAGATAAAACCCCAGAAGAAAAACTAAGTGAGTTGAAGATAAGCAATCTGCCTGAAAAAGAATTCAGAGTAATGATAGTAAAGATAATTCAAGATCTCAGAAAAAAAATGGAGACACAGACGGAGAAGATGCAATAAATGTTTACCAAAGAGCTAGAAGATTTAAAGGACAAACAAAGAGAGAGGAATAATACAATAAATGCAATAGAAAAACACTAGAAGGAATCAATAGCAGAATAAATGAGGCAGAAGAACAAATAAGTGAGTTGGAAAACAGAGTGGTGGAAATTACTGCTGTGGAACAGAATAAAGAAAAAAGAACAAGAAGAAATGAGGACATTCTAAGAGACCTCTGAGACAACGTTAAATGCACCAACATTTGGATTATAAGGGTCCCAGGAGAAGAGAGAGAGAAAGGACCTGAGAAAATATTTGAAAAGATAATAGCTGAAAACTTCCCTAACATAGGAATGGAAGCATTCACCAAAGTCCAGGAAGCACAGAGCGTTCCATACAAGATAAACCCAAGGAGGAACATGCCAAGACACATTTTAATCAAACTGACAAAAATGAAAGACAAAGAGAAAATATTAAAAGCAACAAGAGAAAAGCAACAAATAACAAACAAGGGAATCCCCATAAGGTTATCAGTTGATTTTTCAGCAGAAACTCTGCAGGCCAGAAGGGAGTGGCACAATATATTGAAAGTGATTAAAGGGAAAAACCTACAACCAAGAATACTCTACCAAGCAAGGGTCTGGTTCAGATTCAGTGGAGAAATCAAAAGTTTTACAGACAAGCAAAAGCTAAGAGAATTCAGCACCACCAAACTAGCTTTATAAAAAAATGCTAAAGGAACTTATCTAGGTAGAAAAGAAAAGGCCACAACTGGAAACAAGAAATTACGAATGGAAAAGCTCACTGTAAAGGCAAAGATGCAGTAAAGGTAGAAAATTGCCCACACAAATATGATATCCAAACCAGCAATTGTTAGAAAAGGAGAGTGCAAATGCAGGATATTAGAAATGCATTTGAAATTAAGAGACCAGCAACTTAAAACAGTCATGTTTATATATAGACTGCTATATCAAAACCTCATGGTAACTGCAAACCAAAAATCTACAAAAAATAAAAAGCAAACCAAACATAACTCTAAAGATAGTTATCAAATCAAAATAGAAGGGAACCAATAGGAAGGGAAGAAAAAACACCTGTAAAAACAAATCCAAAACAATTAACAAAACGGCAATAAGAATATACATATTGATAATTACCTTAAATGTAAATGGATTAAATGCTCCAAACAAAAGATATAGACTAGATGAATGGATACAAAAACAAGACCCGTATATATGCTGTCTACAAGAGATCCATATCAGATCTAGGGACACATACAGACTGAAAGTGAGGGGATGAAAAAAGTTATTCCATGCAAATGGAAATCAAATGAAAGCTGGAGTAACAATACTCATATCAGACAAAATAGGCTTTAAAATAAAGACTGTTACAAGAGACAAAGAATGACACTACATAATGATCAAGGGATCAATCCAAGAAGATGATATAACAATCATAAATATATACACACCAAACATAGGAGCACCACAATATATAAGGCAAATGCTAACAGCCATAAAAGGAGAAACTGATAGTAGCACAATAATAGTAGGGGACTTTAACACCCCACTTTCATCAATGGACAGACCATCCAGACAGAAAATCAATAAGGAAACACAGGCCTTAAGTGACACGTTAGACCAGATGGACTTAATTTATATTTATAGAACATTACATCTGAAAGCAGCAGAATACACATTTTTCTCAAGTGCACATGGAACATTCTCCAGGATAAATGCTGGGCCACAAATCAAACTTTGATAAATTTAAGAGAATTGAAATCGTATCAAGCATCTTTTCTGACCACAGTGCTATGAGATTAGAAATAAATTACAAGAAAAAAACTGTAAAAAACACAAACTCTAGAGGCTAAACAATATGTTACTAAACAACCAATAGATCATTGAAGAAATCAAAGAGAACTAAAAAATACCCAGAGACAAAAGGAAATGAAAACATGATGATCCAACACCTTTGGGACACAACAAAAGCAGTTCTAAGAGGGAAGTTTATAGCAATACAATCTCACCTCAGGAAACAAGAAAAATCTCAAATAAACAACCTAACCTCACACCTAAAGCAACTAGAGAAAGAAGAACAAACAAAACCCAAAGTTAGTGGAAGGAAAGAAATCATAAAGATCAGAGCAAAAATAAATGAAATAGAGATAAAGAAAACAATAGGTAAGATCAATGAAACTAAAAGCTGGTTCCTTGAAAAGATAAACAAAATTGATAAACCCTTAGTTGGACTCATCAAGAAAAAAAGGGAAAGGGCTCAAATCAATAAAATTAGAAATGGAAAAGAAGTTGCAACTGATACCACAGAAATACAAAGGATCAAAAGAGACTACTACAAGCAACTATATGCCAATAAAATGGACAACCTAGAAGAAATGGACAAATTCTTAGAAAGGTGCAATATTCCAAGTCTGAACCAGGAAAAAATAGAAAATATGAACAGACTAATCACAAGTACTGAAATTGGAACTGTGATGAATAAACTTCCAACAGAACAAATGGGACTTAATTATACTTAAAAGCTTTTGCACAGCAAAGGAAACCATAAACAAAATGAAAATAGAATGGGAGAAAATATTTGCAAATGAAGTGACCCAACAAGAGATTAATCTCCAAAATATACAAACAGCTCATGCAGCTCAATATAAAAAAAAAAACCCAAAAAACAACAAACCCCCCCTCAAAACCAAAATAACCCAATCAAAAAATGGGCAGAAGATCTAGACATTTCTCTAAAGAAGACATACAAATGGCCAAAAGCACATGAAAATTTGCTCAACATCACTAATTATCAGAGAAATGCAAATCAAAATTACGATGAGGTATCACCTCAAACAGGTCATAATGGCCATCATCAAAAAGTCTACAAACAATCCTGGAGAGGATGTGGAGAAAAGAGAAACCTCCTATACTGTTGGTGGGAATGTAAATTGGTACAACAAATATGGAGAACAGTATGAAGATTCCTTAAAAAACTAAAAATAGAACTATCATATGATCCATCAATCCCACACCTGGGCATATATCCAGAGAAAACCATAATTCAAAAAGATACATGCACCACAATATTCATTACAACACTATTTACAATAGCCAAGACATGGAAGCAACCTAAATGTCCATTGACAGAGGAATGAATAAAGAAGATGTGGTACATATATACAATGGAATATTACTCAACTATATAAAAGAACAAAATAATGTCATTTGCAGCCACATGGATGGACCTAGAGATTATTATCTTAATTGAAATAAGTCAGACAGAGAAAGACAAATATCATATGATACCACTCATATGTGGAATCTAATTTTTAAAATGATATAAATGAACTTATTTACAAAACAGAAACAGACTCACAGATTTTGAAAACAAACATATGGTTACCAAAGGGGGAACATGGGACAAAGTGATAAATTAGGAAGTTGGGATTAACATATACACTCTACTATATATAAAATAGATAACCAATAAGGACTTACTGTATAGCACAGGGAACTCTACTCAATTTTCTTTAATAATCTATATAGGAAAACAATCTGAAAAAGAATGGATATATATATATGATTTACTTTGTTGTATACCTGAAACTAACACAACATTGTAAATCAGCTATATCCCAATATAAAATAAAAATTAAATTAAAAAAATAAAAAGGCCAAGAGACATAATAAAATTTGTTTTTTAAAACTGCAGTATGCTGTTTGCAGTAAAAACATTAATATATTGTTATGTTTCTAGTATATATGATTTGGGGGAAAATATATGACAGTGTATGTGAAAAATCTAGAATATATAAACCTTAATACAATCTACGAAAATACCATTTCATAATATTATTGTACCTCATTTTCATTAAAATGATGAAAATGTGAATTAAGAAAATCACTTAGCTAAAAGTAGGTCAATTATCAAAACCTAATATCATTTTAACTCAAATTGGTATTTGTTCAGTGAATGTTCTGTATCATAATGTGATGTACAAAGGAAAACTCAAATTTGTGGAAGAAAATGAAGTGATTTTTAAAAATAAGGAAATTTAGCTAATTCCATTATGTTTTTGACTCTTCCCAAACTGAAGCAATAGTTTGTTGTCTTGAAGCATTTACTATGAATAAAGAATAAACAGATTCCTCCAAAAAAAGTTTAAAATCTGTTTAAACATATTTCTAATTGTATCTTAAAACATTTTTGTTACATTGAATTACTGAATACAATTCAGAATAATAATAGCCATTTGTAAATAAAATTAGGGAATCTAATTGGAAATGCCAAGAACTACCTGGATATGTGTAAACAGTCGACAATTATCTCCCTACCACGTCTTGTATGTCCATCTTATTGACATAAAGGGGTCAGATCTGGAAGGTCTAATGTTTGTATCTTTGTTAACTCTTTTAAAATTTCATTTGAAATACATTTTATTGTTTACTTTCCATGGGCCATTTAGCTACTCTGGTTAACTTTTTAGAGTGAGTGTAGGGATGGGAGATAGGAGCAGATGTGTGTGTGTATGTGTATAGGGGGAAGGTCTGGGAACAACAGTGGTTGTAGTTTCAGCCTCTTTCCAAATCTTGACCAGTTCTTTAAAAAAAGGATGTTATTTTTTCATCAGGAAGAGGGAAAATAGTATAAATAACTTAGGGAACCCTAATCAATACTTCAAAAAGAATTAGAACACATCTTTCTAATTGTAATTGAGTGTTTTTTATAATTAAAAATAATTTTTTCTCATGATGAAAGTTATCTATAATCACTTATTTAATTTAGAAAATACAGACAAGCAAATGGAAGAAATAACACCTGTAATCCCATCACCCACGAATATCCTTTGTATATCCTTCCATCTATTCTGTACCAAAATGTATCATATTATATATCCTATTTGTAACTTGTTTCTTTCACTTAACGGTATTGTTAATATCCTTTGATATCAGTAAATATTTATCTAAAACATAAAAATTGGTAATCCTCAAAATTCTAGCTTTCATTACCTTGTGACTGATAAAATAACCTTCAAGGCCATTCACATACCCTTGAATAGGCTACGAATGTGTTCACATGGTCATAATAAGTTTTTTGTAAAATTTGCAGAAATAAGATTTTAAATTCTTTTTCGTAAAGAGAGGCCTCCCCAATTTTATAAGCTTCAGGTCTTACAAAATCTGCATCTAGTGGTGAGTCCTTTTCTTTTTCTGTCAGGTCTCACAGAGAGGAGGATATTTATGCTGAGACTTGGAACCCATTTTTTTCAAGAACATTTACACATCCTTTTAATTAGATTAGGTTTGCAAGAAATTGAGAGTTCTTCATAATGAAACACTACTTTTCAAACTACATAACTTTGTAGGCTATCTGTGTATAAATCCTGAAATTCTTTGCCTGCTATGGATAAAAGTCTGTGTTTTACTGCTGGTTAATGTGATGAATAAAACAGCATTATGAAGCTTTATCTCTAACCAGGATTAAATACATAGAAACTTTATCTATAACCAGGATTAAATACATTAAATACATGTGTAAATATATACATGTACATATACATACAAATAGTTTAAAATTTTGTTTAAAGGCATTTTTGCTTGGTAACAACCTAATAGTTCCATTAACTTAAAGTTAATAGATTTTAAATGGAAATTAGAGAAACAGCTATCCTGATTTCTTGACCCTTTCACAATGATCTATAAGATATTATATAACACTGATTTAAAAAATATGCAATTTAAGACTTGTCTAGCAAGCACAACCCACAGATAGTAAAACTGATACTTTTCACAACTGCAGAAGTACACATTTGAATGACACAGAAGTTACCAAATTTAAAGGCCATTGGTGTACATCTTGAAAAACAAATGAACCTTTCATCAATATAATGCAATTTCTACTAAGCTTCAATATTAATGGCACTTTTGAATAAGCCTGATTTTTAAGAGGTATATGTATATATATACACACACACACACATATATATATATATAAAACCTGAAATGATGTGCAACAAAATAACAGTACTTATTTTAGTGCTTATCTGTAGTGAGCTTATTTTGTAGTTATCTGTACCTTTCCCACAATATGAATGTGTTACTTAAATAAAGATATAATTTTATGTTTTCCAGACTTTCATATTTAACCTTCCTTTTTCCTAGGCAACCTCAGATATAATACTCACTCCAGAACTTTATTGAAAATATCAGGGCATTGTCTTTCTCATAGTTTCTTGGTGACACTTGAGCAATTGTTCTTCTCCCATCTCTCAACTACCTGTCCTCATGTCACTTCCAGTTCTCTCAGTCAACTCTGGCCTTGGGGAAAAGAGGCAAGCATGAGAACACTGGGATAAGCCGTGACATTTCTCCTTTCATTGATACGCTCAACCTCAATCAGCTGTGTCTTCTTTGTTTTCACACCTCACCATGGAGATTTCTGTGTCTTTCTGATTCAAAAAGGCAACCCAAACTGATACATGAGAGTCCAGAGCAGACGGGTTTTTTCCTTTTCCTTCTAGATGATAAGTTTGGACTTATTAATTATTGTTAAATGGAATATTCCCTAGTCTCTAAGAGTAGAAATTTTAGTCAACTTCAGAGAGTTAAGTAAAGCCTATTAATTAAGGAAGTGTCTAAGGTCACATTACTGTACAAAGTCAGGAATAGAATCCAGACTCCAGTTATAGTGCTCATTCCTCTAAATCATAATGTCATGGATGTAAAGCCTAATTGAAGAATAATAGCCATGACATACTCTTGGTTTACTCAGAGAAGTAAGGAAAAATGATAAAGCATGTGCCATCTAGTTCTATCTAAATGTTCAAGATCCTCGTCTTAAAAGATTTCCTGAATGACAGCTAACACTCCAAGTTGGATGATTCACAAAGATTGGTAAACAGCGGTGTTTTTAAAAAATGCCCTAGGGGTTTTCATAGAAATTTCTACTTTCCTGAAAGCCTTTTATTTCCTCATTTTTCTCTTTCTGCCTGTATATACATGCAAATTCTTCTCTTCCTACTCTCTGCACAGAAACAGGATATCTTGAAAGAGAGAACCTAAGTGGAAAGGGTCACAGTTGTTATAAATCAAGACTAGATCAGTGAAGTGGAAACCAGTGGGCAATGTCATTATTGTTAGTATTAAGAAAACATTAGCAAAAGAAACTGATGTTGGTTTACTGTGAGCTAATAAAGCAATAACTACTTGAGGGTAGACCTGTAGTTTCATTTACTTATTTACTTTTACAATTGTAATACAACTTATTAACTTTTTGCTAATGAATTCTTTAAGATCATAAATATATGCCCTTGATATAGGACATCTTCCTGCCCAAATTATAGATATTGAGTGAATTTTCATGTAAAAATAAAGAAAAAAGGTATAGATCCAAAATATCTAGTCAAATATTAAAAAAATTCCACCAGTAAAATAAACCAACCCCAGCAGAGAAAGGGTAATCACAGTATAAAAAAAAAGAAACATAAATAAACTAGGCAAGTTCAAGCCATTTTAGAAAATGGCACATGATTGTAAATATCCATTGAGTTCTACTTAGATTTTTCTTCTCTTTTTTTCTTGTGCACCATCCAAATTCCTTAGGTAACAGTAGCACAGTAACTGAATGTATTTTTTTGTTGGAGCTACAACATACACAGAAAAACAAAACATGGGAAATCACATCAATGAAACACAATTTGGGGAAATATTTACTCTAAATATTGTTAACTATGACTCCAAGAGGCATTCCAATGGAGGTTTTCCCCATCATACTTTAGGATATGGCAGACCTTTTATTAAAAATTCCAAGGAAAAAATTCCATTATTTTCCTTTGGGGAAAAAAATCCATTATCATAGTAACCTTATTGTACAAAAGTTATTCCATCTCCCATCTTACATGGTAAAATTTCCTCCTTTCTCTTTGGAAGCAGAAAGAATCTGGTCATCACCTTCTGTAAATATTTAAGGTTATCTTTAGATAAAGGCAGAAAAATGAATAGAATCACATTCCTGAGCCATAGTTCAAGACAATCATTTGCCCTAAAAAACATTAAACTATTTCCTTGTTTTAAATAAGAACATATGATTTATCACTTGAAATGCACAGGAGTAAGTTGTCACATTTTCACTTTGATTATAAGAATCATCCCACAGTTCCCTGTATTGAATTAATATTGACATTCATAAATAAGATTAACAGTAGATATCAAAACAACAAATGATTAACTCTATGAATAGGCATGTAGAACTTATTTATTGTTTTTCCCTGTTGTGGTCATTAGCTAGAGTTTGCTTAGCTGTAAAAATCACAGGTAAAATGTGTATTGTATTTCATGGGATAAAAAGAATGTTTCAAAAACAGTATCTTGGGTTAACTCTCCTAACACCCTGTTAGAAAAGTATGATCATTCCCATTTTTACTGATGAACAAAGTCATTCCCAGGGAAGGTAAGCAAGTAGTGGAACGAGGATTTCAACTCATCATCTGGACTCCAAACCATAGGCTTTTTCTACAATTCTTCTTTCTTCCCTCTTTTCCAAAGTTTTGTTTCCATCCTCTCAACCCTTGTCATTTCCAATTTTGAGGCAAATAAATTATACAAATACATTCCATGATGGTTATTTCTAGTTTCCTCTTTTGAGTATCCTCAAAGCCCAGGGGGAAAAGATGTTTCTGATCAGCTTTTTCTATGTTACACAATTTTTCCTTTCCCCCTAACCTCAAGGAACCCCACAAACAGACTTTAAGTGATGAAAGTCTTTTTTCCCCCTCATCTATCCTTTCTCCTCCCCTTTCTCTGTTCTGGTGTTGGAAAAGAACTGGAGAGCACATCCTTACAGACACTCTTCTTTTAGTATGCCCTTTTTTTTTAATTTGGTAAAAAACATGTAATATAAAATGTACCCTCAGCCATTTTTAAGTGTACAGTAGTGTTAACTATATTCACATTGTTGTGTAAAAGACGTCTAGAGCTTTTTCTTCTTCCAAAACTGAAACCTATTCCCGTTGAACAATTCCCCATTTTACCCTCCCCCTCCAGCCCTTAGCAATTGTTTCATCACTTTGACTACTCAGCATTATGTCCTTAGGGTTTATCCATGTTATAGCATGTGATAGAATTTCCTTATTTCTTAAGGCCGAATAGTTTTCCATCATAAGTATATAACATTTCATTATTCATCTATCAATGGACATTTGGCTGCTTCCACCTCTTGGCTATTGTGAATAATGCTGGGATGAACATGGGTGTGCAAATATCTTTTTGAGATCCTGCTACAAATTTTTTTGGGGGGGACTTCCCAGGCGGTCCAGTGGTTAAGACACCACACTTTCACTGTGGGGGCGTGGGTTAGGTCTTTGGTCAGGGAGTGAAGATCCCACATGCCGTGCTGCCCGGCCAAAAATAAAAATTAAAAAAATAAATAAATAAATAAAAAAATAAATAAATAAATTCTTTTGGATATATACCCAGAAGTGGAATTGCTGGATCATAAGGCAATTCTATTTTTAGTTTTTTGTGGAAACTCCATACTGTTTTCCATAGTGGCTGCACAATTTTACATTCCTACCAGCAGTGCACAAGGGTTCAATTTTTCTACATCCTTTCCAATACTTATTTTCTGTTTTTATGATAGTGGCCATCCTACTGGCTCATTGTGATTTTGTTTTGCATTTCTCTAATAATTAGTGAGGATGTCGTATTTTTTAAAATTGAGTTATGTATTATGTGTTAGGCACTGTTAAGTGCTTTGTATACAATAGCTCATTGTTTTTAAAAGCCATCCTATGGCCTAAGTGGTATTATCTTTACTTGATAGATGTGAGGAAACTGAGAATTAGAGTTTAAGTAATTTTCCAAAAGACAGAGAGCTGCTAAATGATGAAGCCAGAATTCAAAACCAGGTCTGACACCAAATGTCATATTTCTAACCACTGAACTGTTTCTCTCTCTCTCTGCCTTTTGCTTTACCCATTAATTCCCTAAGGTAATGTTTGGTAACTAGCACACAGTCCTACACAAAAGAAAGGGAAGGTAACATTCATTAAGTGCCCATTTTGTGCTGGAAACATTGCATTTATGCTTTCAGATGTGTATGTGTGCATGTGTTTCAGAGGGAAGTGAAAGAGGGAAGTCCTTGCATTTAACACATAGAAGCATTTACTCCATTATGTGGTTAGCATTGTAAGTCAAATAGTGCAATGGGAAGAAAATTGAGTTGGATTTCTTACCATAGTCTTTGTAAACTTGAAGGTCTTTTTTTTTCCTGGTAAAATATACTCACTGGTAAATATACTCCAAGAAGTTCCAGAAAGGGAAATTCCAATCCCGATTAGGAGTTTTTTGTTGGTTTGTTTGCTTGTTTTATTGGGATATAGTTGCTTTACAATGTTGTGTTAGTTTCTGCTGTACAATGAAGTGTATCATCTATATGTATACCTATGTCCCCTCCCTCTTGGACCTCCCTCCCACTCCCCAATCCCACCCATCTAGGTCACCACAGAGTGCCGAGCTGAGCTCCCTGCACTATACACCAGATTCCCACTAGCTATCTGTTTTACACATGGTAGTGTATATATGTCAATCCCAATCTCCCAGTTTATCCGGTTCCCCCCTCTCTGTGTCCACATGTTCATTCTCTATGTCTATGTCTCTATTCCTGCCCTGTAAATAGGTTCATCTGTACCATTTTTCTAGATTCCACATATATGCGTTAATATACAATGTTTGTTTTTCTCTTTCTGACTTACTTCACTCTGTATGACAGACTCTAGGTCCATCCACGTCTCTACAAATGACCCAGTGTAAGTATAGAGAGGGAATATCACCAGGAAGAGGGTACATAAATAATAAACCAAAGGAAAGAAAACTTAGCTAGAGATAAAAGGATAAAAAAAAGATTATGTAAATATAGGAGCTACCAGTTGCCCTGTCTTCTCTGACACTTACTCTTTATTCCACTAGCTCTATTTTCCCAGTGTAAAATGCTTACAACTGCTCCCATATAGTCTCCCTGTTGTACTCCACTACAAGGCTGCATGTCATATTAGTGATAAAAACAATGGGTCAAGAATTATAGATTTAGTTTCACTTGTGTAGTGACAAATTCAGAGCTGACTGTGACATTAAAGATGACCCTAAACCCAGGAAAATAGGGCCATATAAAGATTTGACTCTTAACTGTCTATAAGAACCCCTCAATATTGAAATCTTTAGCCCAATCTTCATTTGGTCATGAATAGCATCAAGAGAATGGGAAACTAAAATTATTTTATCTGTGCCTTACATTTAAGGGACACATTACCTCCCACCCTCAGTTATCTGGATTGAAATAGATTAAGATATATTACTACAATGTTACAAATTTGTAACACCAATTATAAACAAAAACATCTTTAAGACAATCTCCCAATAAACTTATAAAAGAGGAAATAAAAATGACTGTTGGTATTTATAATATTCATTGAGTGCTGCTAATGATGCAGGAACAAATAAACTAGTTACTGCTTGTAGCCAAACATGGTATCATCCACAGCCTTCTATCACTAAAGCAAGGGGCAGTGTAGTAAGCTTGGTAATATATTTTCTATCGCAGCCTTCAGTGTAAATTTGAAAGCCAGAAACAGCAAGCCATGTTATCTTAGCATTTCTAAATTTTATACATTTAGAATGACTGAATTGAAATGAAACTACTGAGTATTTTAAATGCTGCTCATAGATAACATATCACATCATCCAGAATCATAACCATCTGTGAAAATTATACATAGATTTATTATTCCATGTCATCAATTGATATCACCTGTTCTCTCTACAAATATTTTTTCACTCATTTTCTTTCTTTTCCTCTTCTATATGATTTATTATTTCCTTCTTTCATATTCTACCTCTCTTAATTAAGTTTCTGAATGAAACTTCATTATACTTTTTTTTAAAAAGAAAAATGGCTTATGATAGCAAATAAGAATGCAGTGAAAGAAAACAAAATGAGAGCCGTGGCTTCTCTAAGCACTTGATTTCTATTACTTAGTCTTTTAGTTAATTTTTAGGTATCATTTACCAGGAAGAATGTATAGTTATCAAGTCCTGCAAAGCACTTAACAACACAGTAGCAGGTTCTGTTGGTTATTTCAATGATGAGATGTAAAAGTTAAATCTAAAATATAAAGTGCGTTGCAAAGAAGGTGACAATTTTTTGAGAGTTGCTGACTTTCACATGAGTTGGAAATTGCAATAGAATTTTTATAACAAAGGAATTTCAGTAAACAAAAAATTGTTCCTATGAGATAGAATTGGCACTACTGGTATTTCTAGTTCACAAATGAGAAAACCTTAGTAAGGTTAAAGGACACGCCCAAAGTCATATGGTTCATTAACAACTAAATGTGATTTGAAACAGTATTTTCATATTCCAAAGTCTATTTTTGACCCAACATACTGTATAATTAATGCTATATTGTATTATGTTATTTTCATTTAAATATTTTGTCATAAATTATTTCTCTTATGTGGCTATCATTTTTATTAGCTATATAATTCTCCATCAAATTGATGAATATTTTCTTTTGTTTGATTTTACTCTTACAATAAAGATATAGTGATATTGTCACATACATCTTTACCTTTCTGTTAAATTTTATCCTTAGGATAAATTCCTAGATATGTAAGTGCTGAGTAAAGAATGATTTTTTAAAGTTGTCTTTGCTTCTGATAAGTTATTTCTTTTATTTAAATGATTTTCACAAGAAACCATATAAGTAATGTATAAATATATACTAGTTGAAAAATCCTTGAACAACATAGTGAGACACCTCCTAATAGTGTATATTTTACTTATTCTGGTTGGCTGTGGTCTTTCAGGCTGTGTTTTCCTTAAGTAAGTACATTAATCCTATAATGGAGAACCTGACATAGAACCAGTCAGGTTCTGACTGAACCTGAAGGAATAATAGTTAATGAGTTGAAAGATGCCTTCTACCAGAAGATACATCATAGCTACCTTGCCCCACCAAAACAAAGAATATATTATACATTATACATTATAATGTTACACAGATGAAATTTTAAATTAATTGGTATAATTTCCTAGGATTTCACAATGAATACATTCGCAATGAACGCAGTTATGTTTACTATGTTAAGATCCTTTCTTAAGGACATTTAATAATGTAGTTCCTCATGGATATCTTCATCAACTCAGCCTTTAAGTTTTCTACTCTGGAAAACCCTCCTGGAAAACCCTTTAAATCTCATTTCTCCTGATCATGAACACTCCTCAGCTTACTCACTCTCATGATGGTTATTCATTCATTTATCCAACAGATAATGCCAAGTTTTCTAGATGCTGAGAATGGAGCAGTATCTAAGAGACAGATAAGGTCTCTGTTTCCAAAGGGCTTACAGTATTGTTGAAGGAGACAGATAGGACAAAGCAGATAAATAGACATTGTTAGGTTGTAATAAATACTATGAGATAGTAAAACAGGAAGACAGAGATGGTCTTGGGCAGTAGGTTGGGGAAAGAGGGCTGCTATCTTAAGGTAAAAAATCTGTCCAAGCTTTTGAGCTAAGACCTAAATGCTGAGGAATAAGCAGTCTAGGGAGCAATAGATGCAAATTCCTGGGTAAGCAAAATATTTGTACTGTAAAATAGAAAGATGGCCAGAAGGACTGGAGTATAGTAAATATGGCAGGAGAACGGCTTGTAGAAATCGTCAAGGCCTGATCAGGTTAGGCATTGTGGGTCGTGCTAAGAAATTTGGATTTTATTTTGTTTGCAAAATCAACCTTACTTTGGAGGTTGTTAAATAAGAGAGTGAAATGATGTGCTTTATTTTTTCAAAAGACCATCTGGCTGCTGTATGTCTAGTCCAAAGTCAATCGTCACCCCATCTCGTGATGACATCCAGTGTCTAGCACATACTAAATGCTGAACAACTAAGTTCAAATTATTCACTCTAAGTCCAATATCTTCTCATATATAATCTCTCCTTGTTAACTGTCTCTTTTCCCCACTCCACTGACCACAGGGAAGATTCTTATTCATTAAAACTCATCTAGAGCATTACTGTTCTGGGAAGCCTTCCTAATCTGCAGAGCTGAGTGAAGTGCCCTCCTCTATGCAGCTTTTGGATTTTGTGCTCACATTGTTATAATATGATCATGCCTTTTTGTAATTGTTAGTTGTTGGATGTCTCTCCTTCTATACAATGCTTAGCAATGCTTGTTTCTTTTTCTCACTTAATCTTCAGGGACTTTTTCAAATGATCTGCACATATTCTGTTCTATCTAAATTGCCTTTTACTGTCAGTGTATTTCATCATTTACCGAACTTTGAAGCTGAATCTAGGGAAGGTGGTCTCTCTAAAGAATCTTCCTAGATCACACCAAGCCAACTCTGTACCCCTTTCACACTATTATAGCTACACTTTAGACAATTCTTATTTTGCACTGATAGTTGGCTCCTAAATACCTCCAAATTAAAATTGTTTTTATTATTAGACATGAGTTCTTTGAGGAAAGAATTGCATCTTACTTATCTCTGAAATCCTGGCCTCTACTGCTATGTCTGTCACATAGTAAGTACCCAATAAGTGGTAACTATTATGAATTTGAGATTCTTAAAGCAGTGATCACTGATGTTTTCCATAAAGGCAAACTACATCAGCCTAAAAGATATTAAAATCCTCCAAGAAACAAATATTTTTCAATCAGAAAATATATTTTTATCTTTGCAATGATTCGTAGAAATAAATCTTCATATGTAAAAAACTGGATAGGATAGAAACTTTAGTTTTATATATTGGAAAAAACAAGTAACCTCTTTTTAATAGTTGCTAAGAGCAATATATCTAACTTTTACCTAATTGGTAATGATTTTGGTAATGATGTTCAAATGTAAATGCAAAGAGATGAGTTTTCCTAACTGTGATAGAGGGTCCATCCCTAAGACTTGGAAGGGCAAGAAGGGCCAAAGAGACTGAAATGAAAATTAGAATGTTCACACAAAAATAAGTCTTTGTACTTTTTATTTTTATTTTTGAACACATGGACAGCCATAATAGGAAAGTAGGAATTCAGCCAAATGAATGTCTGAACTGTCCCCTTTTTTGGTTAGAAGAGAACTAGCTGAATGGTCCCCTGGGCAAGAGATCAGCATCCCTATACCCACTTCCCTTTCCCTCACTCTTGCATTCTTAAAGCAACAACAACAACAACAGCAAAACAAGTATAACCAGAAAGGATAATGCTACTGTAATCAGTGCACAGGCAGGGGAGGATGAGATTTTCAATCATAGTTATTTATTGGAGAAAAAACAATGCTGGCTTGACCATTGAGTTACAAACTCAAAACTCTTGAAACCCTAAAAAGAACACAAGAAGATCAGAGGTGACCTTGCTGCCGACCTGACCGTTCCATCGAAGGGGAGTGCAGAGGACTTGAGGAAAGCATGTGTTGGTCCAGAATCCACATCCTGTTTGTCTCTGGTAAGTCTCTGGTCCAGAATCTTAGGTCCTTCATAGATTAAGGAGCTTTAAGATGCTGCTCTCCTCTGGGACTCAGCAGGACATAGGCCCCTGCACTGCTTATATTAAAACTGGGTGGAGATGTGTGAATATTCTCAAATAAATGAATTCAATGAGAGGAATTCTTGCCAGTGACAGTTTCTGTAAGATACACATAAGACTTAATTACGATGAAGAGAAGAAGAGGGACCAGTGTGAATCATTCCGTGATCATGTCTAAACTGCAGGGGAGATGCCCTTATTGTAAGACCACATAAAAGAGCCTGAAAAATGGGTGTGAAGGATGACAGGCTCTAGCTGTCATTGGCTAGATGCTCTGCAAACACAAAAACTGGTATTTCTAATGTAAATATGCATGGCAAGAAAGAAAGAGAAATTTTTAGATGGAACACATAATGAGGTACTTCTTCTTCTTCTTCTTCTTCTTCTTCTTTTTTTTTTTTTCTGATTACTCCAGAAAAACCAAAGACCACACAGGAACAAGATAGTAGGACAGGAAATCCCCTGTACCTGCAATTTTGTTTAGTCACTTATTAGTAGGAGTAAGGAGAAGGGTGGCACACAGGAGCAAGTGCTGCCAGCTGAGATTTAATGCAACCACTAAACAAGAAAACCAAGAGAAAATGAAAAATTGGAGCCCAGTTATCTTTCACTGGACAGAAGTGGATCTCATTCACCACTAGCAAAAGGAACCATGATGAGGTGGAAAGGCCATGGGGGCTGGAGTCAGAAGACATGACTTTGAGTCCTGAGCTCTGCTACTTACTATGATCTTGGATAAATCTGGTAGGTCACTTTGAGCTGGTTTACTCAACTCAAAGAAAATAATGATGTTAACAGCAGCAACAGTTTTACAGCATGTGCTATAGTAAATGAGATAAGATTAGCAAAACTAATTTGTTATTACCATTTCAATAAAAATAGACTAAACTCAAGTGATCATGGGAACTGCTCCATCCTTACAACTCACCATCTCAAATTAGAAACATTTACCAAAAATCTTCTTCCAAGCACACCCACACTCTAATCTCCTCTTCTCTCTTTGCAATTAGTTTGCAGAACAGCTTTCTGATTGCCCACCATTATTCTAGTCAGCTGTAGGCCAGCTAAGGTGGCCAATCAGGGATCTGAAGTAGACAGACAGATGGGAATTTCAAGTACTTTGGGGAAGCGGGTGTGTATTACTATAGATTTTTCACAGCCTGTTTTGCTGTGCTCATTAGTTGGCTTCTTTCCCTTTGGATTCATTTGCATAGCACTTTTCCACATTTGTACTTTCATTTGCAGTTATCCTGACCAACAACTATGTGCAGTATGTGACATTACTGAGCTGCTTTCCCACAACCTGGAAAAGATTGACTCTTATTAGAGTCCATTTCAAAAGGGCCACATTCATGCATAACTAGTGAAAGAAAAACTTGGCCAAACAGAGTCCCTATTTTAGCATTTGAAATCCCTGAACTAGGTTTATGATAAAAGCAAGACCAAGAGGTAATCAAAAAGGTTTGGCTGTTGTTCATTAGTGCCACTGAATATAAGAAGCTATTAACTCCCTTAGCTTTGAAAATATCAACAGACCACAGCAATTTGATTTCTAACCTGGATGCCATAATGACTGATGAGTTCAGTTCACTGAAACAAGACAAGGACACTATAATAAAGATTAGCCCTGAACATGGCCAAGGACCTTATTACCAAATGTCTGGGGTAGGGAAGTGGAGGTCAGGGAGAAAAAGGAAAAAAAATGACTTTTAGCACTAATCTTGAGGTACAGAGATTTGGAATAAAATGGAATGGACTCAGTGTTACCTAAGAAACTGACAATTTGTACAGATTATATCAAACTTTGTCCTGTGATTAAGATCCCTATGGTTTGTGTAGAGAATTACCCATGAACTCTTAAGTTAGCTGATAAAAACCTGAAAGAAAAATAATTAATATATTCATCATACATGTTTACAAACATTTCTCTAGATTCAGTTCCCCTCAAATACCTAATGCTAAATTTGTAAAGGTTGATTAGGCCAACTGTGCTGAGGCCTAATATTAGTCCTCAAAATATTTTTCTTCCTTCTTTTTTTCTTGTTTTTACAGGGAGTTAGAGTATCTATAAATGTGTGGCAGTTTGGGAATCAGACCTAGGGATATCTAATCTGGAGTGTTGCCAAAGGTGGAAATGAAAGATTAAAAAAGAATAAAAGAGTAAAATCAGATTATATATTAGGATATTGTGGACACAATCAATCCCAACACAAGTCTTACTAGACAAACTTCTCAGATGAATTTGTTGTAGACACAATCTTAGCTTGTGGGACACATATTGGAGCAGTCAACTCAGGCCCCTTGAAAACCATTCATGTTACAGATATAGTAACATAAACATAACTGAAAATTTTCTGTCTGGTCCCTAACCTTGGCTACGAGCAGGTTAGACCAGGAAATCCTATACCTATTTTTGTGGCTCCATCTTAACTTGCCATAGGGAATGAGAACCACTCCTATTGATGTTGCCTGGTCTGCATTGTGTGGTCTTTAACTGATAATTATGACAGTAATTAGTATTTCCTTCTGATCTGTAGTTAGTGCAACAATAGTGGAGAATGAACTTTGATTACGATGACAAACTTTGTTGTAAACTTTCATGTATTAATTTACTTAATTCTCACAATGCTCCCATATTATTTTCCTCATTTTTTTCTAGCAATGAATCTGGCACAGGGAGGTGCAAATTGATCATAGTTATCCTTATGAAAAATATCTCAATGAAGGCAAAGAGCAGTGGACCATTTCAAATTTACCACAGCAACAGCATCACTAGCTAGGAAAGAAGGCATACCTAGAATGACATAATAAGCCACATTTGTCAACAAATAAATGATGGTCACGATAGGCACAGACACAGAAATGGCCAATGGTAGATTCCTAAAAAAAATGTAAAAGACATTTTACTGTTTGAACATTCAAAAAAGAACCCAGGATTATAAGAATTGCATCCAAATAGAAGATTTTCTTGTTGGTAGAGATGGTGATTCTCCTCAGAGTTTAGAACAGTTTCTCCAAGACATCTTTTCTCTCTCTTTCTCTATAATCCATTAAAAAACTGTCATCCTGAAATAAACTGATGTGGTCCTTCTTTTGAAAAAGTCAAGCATATTCAGTTTTCCTTAGCATATTTACAGCTACAGAAAAGTCATTAAGCTTCCCATCATAGAAAATACATTCCATATCCTTGCTAGGTGATGAAAGAAGAAATTCTGAGGCATTAACAGTGCACCTGGCAAGATTTTTGCCCTCATAATCTGAACCCAATGTTATGCCTGTGAACATGTCTCATAGGTGGCAAAAAGGAATTAAGGTTGCTAATCAGGTGAGTTTAAGAAAAAGATATTACCTTGGATTATTTGGAGGAGAGTCAGGAGAGAATGAATGTGTGAGAGGGATTCTACTTTTCCTTGCTGGCTTTGAACATGGAAGAAGGGGACCATGAACTGAGGAGGTAGGCAGACCTTAGAAGCTGGGAACAACCCTTAGCTGACAGCAGCACAAAATGGGGACTTCAGTCCTACAGCTTCTAGGAACTGCATTCTGGTAATAAGCTAAATGGGCAAGTAAGTGAATTCTTCCCTAGAGCCTCTAGAAAGGAATACATTGGCTAGATTTTAACTTCATGAGATCTGTGTCAGGTTTCTGACCTACAAACATATAATAAATAAGCAAGCAGACAAACAAATAAATAAAAATATATATTAAATAAAATAAATAACAAATAAAGTTTGCTTTTCTATGGTATGCTATGCCCAAGTAGTGCCATAGAAATTGTTGAGGAGGAAGAAATTTTCCTCTACCCTTGTAAGTTCTTTTGGCTGGTCTAAGAATTAAACTGACCTGAGACAGATTAGCAGGAAAAATCGAACAAAATTTTAATAACATGTTTATGTAGGAGAGACCCAGGAAAACTGAGTGAATCACCCATATTGCCAAAGCCCTCACCTTAAATACTATCTTCAGCTAAAGACAAAAGAGGATTTTGGGGGTAGTGGTTTGGAACTTCAAAGGAGAAGAAGGCAATTGACATGGAGGTGGAAAAGTAAATCCTTGGTAAATAAATATTCGCTGGGCCATGCAGAGAAAATGGGACACAGAATACATGCTGATCTCTAGGCCTTGCCTACTCTCTCCCACCAAATCTAGTTCTGTTCTGGGAACAGAACCTCTACCTAGAACTTCAGGCAGCTAATGGGTGAGGTAAAAAAAAAAAAAGACTCCCCAAGTCTTCTGTTTCTTTAAAAAAAAATCAGCCTAAAATAATCCACTTTGGGGTCGGAAATTTTGCTTTTCTACAAAATCAGCATGGTTATATCTCAAAAAATGTATGTTGAGAGAAAGCCTCAAATTGCAAATGTACATATTATGAAATGATACTTCTATGGATATACTCATATGAAATAAGATTTTTTTAAAAATGCACAGGACAATTAATATTTGCCTCAGGGTAGTGTTTTACTCTGGGAAGAAAAAGGTGAAGGTGATGGGAGGGAGATAAAGAGATGGGGATTTAGTTCTATTTATAGTATTTTATTTCTTTAAAAATGTCTGAAACAAATATGGTGCCTAGTATGTGTGGTACATGGAGTCTTTATTATATTCTGGCCATTTTAGATATATCATAATTTGAAAAAGAGCAAGTTTGCTGGGAGGTATTAACATATCTAAAGAATAAACCAATTAAAATGGTGACAGAGCGTCAGAGAAACAACCGTTGCGGTCTCCACTCCGGTATTTCTTGGATGAGACAGTACTCAAGTCTAAAGCCTTGATTATGTTTTCTCTGTTGGATCAGAAACACTTTATTCTGTGTTCATTTGTTTATAATTCATGTTTCAGCACAGATCTGACTACTGGAAAAGAATATGTTACTCAAAAATCATGGAAGCCCAGCGACATTTCTATTTCTCATCCTTAATGAATAAATTGGTAATGCATTCTCATTTTATTTAACAGTCTTAGAATCTGTGTGTACCCATCTGATGGATGGATCCACTCTCAGCTTAATGCCAAGATCCATGTATGATTTTATAAAACTGAACGCTAGAACCTGAAATTCGATATGGTAATATAAGAACACCATGTCAGGCCATTTGGGAAATAGCCAACTGGCCTTCTCCTGGCCATACTCTCAGTTCAACTTGTTGTCAGTTTTTTTCTAATTTCCATATCGTGTTTAGTGAAGATTTTTCACCCCACCTAAGGCCTGACTCTTTTTAGTAGACCTGTACATTATGGACACTTGTTTATGTTTTGGTTTTTTTCCTTTTATCCCTAATCTGATTTCTCCTTAAGGGCAAGAATGCTTCTTAAAATTTTTTTTTTTCTCCTCTAAGAGTTAAATACATGTTTGTTGAAAAAATAATTTTGTGAAGGTCTTGGTTTAATTTGGGGGTATCCGAGTTTTGGGTGGCACTCATTTTCATGACTTAAAAGTACATTAATAATAAATAAAACAGCTACTACAATCGGAATGTTTTTAAAAAGTGGATATCTTACATAAGTAGCAAGCTCATAAGAAAAGGTATATTCATTACACAGTGGTATTAATATTGACTTTAGACCTATAAATCCCAATTCTGAAATGCTCTTTCATTGAATTTTTGATATTGGTAGATCCTTAAAAATTCCACCTCAGGATCACTCTCATTTAATGGCTGAGAAAACTGAAACTTGACATAGTTTCAGTAATTTTCTCAAGTGGCTCTCAACTACTAGAGTCAAATTAGAACCTAGGGCTCCTAACTTGATATTATATTGCCTTTTCCATAGTCTGTTACTATGGTGATTTTTTCATACATATATAAGATTTCGAAGACTTGCATTCAAGATGGTGAGGCAGCTTCTCAAGGACAGGCGCGTGTCCCCTTGGTCTTTGTATAGCTAATGCTTAGCGTTGTGCCAAGGCTGGAGCCAGCATTTGTCAAATGAAAGGTTTAATGAGTGTCTTTCCTGGGTAACCTTGAGAAAATTACTTCATCTTCCCAGTTCTCATTTCCTGATCTGTAATGTGTTAACAATACTTGCCTTACTTATTCCACAGGTTGTTTATTTTTTAGCAGATATTTATGTTTGTTTATTAAGAAAATTATTATAGTGTTTCAAAATGGTAACTTTATTATGATATAGATACATATATATCATAATTACCATTTAGGAAAATATATTTATATACATTGAAAACATATATATGCATTGTTTTATTTAATATATTTTTCAGTTACTATTTTAAGGCTTTATATGTATAAATTATGTATTTATATACCTGTATATGTCTAAATATATAAAAGTATATTGTTAAATCTTTTACTGCAAATCATTACATACAGGTACATAAGGAATAAAGGAGTATTTTTAGATCTTGGGTTTTTTTTTTTGTTTTGTTTTGCTTTGTTTTATTTTTCTGTAAAATGACTAAGCTATTTTATGCCCCAAATTGTAGAAATTCTTTTTGGTCACAGACAACTGTTGGTGCTTTTTGACATTCTCTCAAATCATGTTTTAACAGATTCCTTTTACTTTTGAAAGAAAATTTGTTTCTAATAATCATTGTTAATTGTGTATTTTGACAATGTTGCCTGTAAATATTTATCTTTAAAATATTTATGACATAACTTGTCTACTTAAGTAGATATTCTTGATTTTGCCTATCCCAAATTCAGACCTTACAGTCAGAATAATTAAAAAAAAAACCTGTTAACGATGTATTTTATGAATAAACTATATTTAGATTTCCTAAAATGGCCATTAGATAACACAGGCAGATTTTGATGATTAAATGAGAAAATTATGCTGAAAAAGCTACTGAACACTGAACAGTTAGATGAATTTACTTTTTTGTGGTCAGTACATTTCATAGTGGCTACATCTGAGACTCCATAATATTTTCTTTGAACTGTGATATTAGTTAACTTAAAGCCTACAGAACATTCTAGCTTAGTCTCTAAGAATTATATAGCTGGTTAATATTCACGTAATATAGTAGTTAATATCCATTTAACTACTCCGTGGGTATTTAGTGGTTGTTTATTTACTTACATATGCCTAGCTTCTGATTTTACCTTTAACAATGGAATAGCCACCCACAAATATAATTAAGATGAGGCTCAAGACCTTTGCATACGTGGAGATATCCTGCACCCTGGGGCCCCACTTCACAGTCATGCAGTAACAAATATGAAGGTGTCTGTAGAGAAAATGAATATAGTGACTGAAATACAGCATTATCCTAATTGCCTCACAGGAAGAAGTTCTTGCAAGAATCGGTGTTCAGGAAGAACTCTCAATGAGATAAAAGTCCATTGCTTAAAAAACAAAAATCTTTTACTTAAGAAAATGAAGCTACTTTCTACTGATAAAGAAATAGATGTTACATAATAGTTTATATACTATTTTTATTTTTTCTACCCTTCCTTACCCTATGATTCGAGAGACTTGTTGAGTTCTGAAAATGATCCTAAAGTATGTAAAGAGTTAGGTCCCAATGTCTGATCTGGATCTACCAGTCTTCTCTTCTACTTATGTGGAAAAAATGAAGCCTACCCTGTTGCACAACTCCAAGCACACCATTCACATGGAATACATCTCTCATTTTCCTATCCTCGTACTTTTGCTGATGATGTTTTCTGCACATGAAATGCTCTATTGTATATGCCCTTATATTTCTGTTTGTCAAAATCCAAACTTGCAAAGTATGTCTTGATAGTCACCTTCTGTAAGAAACTTTTTCTGATCCCTAATTCAAATGTGAGCTGTCTCATCTTCGAAATATTATAGCACTTGTTTATACTTTTCTGATGGAATATCATTTTTGATTATGCTTTTATATGTATTTTATATTCTCAGTAGAATATAAGCTAATTGAGCAAGACTTTATTTCTATGTCCCCACAGTTTTTAACACATAGAAGATTCATAACTGAATGGAACAGAACAGAATCAACTATAATTATATAGTTATAGTTTAACTATAAACTGTCAGTAGGTGATGAACCTGAAGTTACCAGTTATTTTTGATAGAATTTATATGTAAAATTGATATGAAATAAATGAATGCAAATTTCAGGGAGATAAAAAACCTTAAGTTAAAAAATTTATTATTATCAGAAAAACAAATGGCCACTTTCCACAAATAGACTGGCCCTCGGATAAATTTGAAACATTAGGGACTTCCCTGGTGGTCCAATGGTTAAGAATCTGCCTTCCAATGCAAGTGACGTGGGTTTGATCCCTGGTCAGGGAATTAAGATCTCACGTGCCACTGGGCAAATAAGCCCGCGTGCCGCAACTAGAGAGAAGCCCCCGTGCCACAATGAAGAGCCCGCGCACCACAACGAAAGATTACCAAAAGAAAGATTACCAAAGTCAGATGAGGAGAGTAAATCCGTGAAATGTTTCCAAGATATATGCATAGCTTGCTCTGACTTTTGGATGGATGATCCCAACTATGCATAACATAAAGCCCCAAACAGTAAAAAAAAAAAAAAAAAGTCCAACAATGACCCAAATAATCAGAGAAAGCCCAGCGGAGGCACTATACATAAGAACCCTCTTGTGGGAATACAAATATGCCTGAGCCAGCCATATGCTCCACTGTGAGACAGATGCCATTCAGTACAGTAAAGTTCTGTTTCATTTGGACTTTTCTTCTTGGTGAGACATGTTTACCACAGCATATAGAAAAATGACCAGCCATTTTGTACTGGAATCACACCTGTGGGTTGACGAGGGGGGGAAAATATGCTATTCATAAGATGGTACAAGAAGATGGCAAAAACAGTTCTTGGCAACTGTTCTATCTCCAAAATACATCTTGACTCTGCCACTTCTCTCCATGTTCACTGCCAAGACCTTTGTCCAAGTCACACGGCCCCCAACCTGAACTATTGTACTGTAATAGCCTTCTAACTAGTCTCCCTTCCTTCATTCTTAATTCCTTAAAAATCTGTATCTGCATGTAGTAGCCTGTGTGATTTTTAAAAATTCAAATCATTACATGACTACTCTTCTAAAAACTCTCCATAAAGTTCCCTTTGCATTTGAGATTATATGCACACACTCCTTCCCATGGCCTATACTGGGGCCCAGAGTAGGCCACCCCAAAATATATCTCAATGGCCTGTTGGCTATTTTGAATTAAAGTTATTTAGAAAACGGCTGATGCAGGAGGAGCACTTTGACCCTCTTCTCTGTCTCCCTGAAAGCAGGAAATAAATCTCTCATGTGAAAGGTTTTCTCCCTGCATCTGGAGATGGAATCCCTTATCACCAGAGATCAAGGAATTCAGGGCAGAGAAGCCTGTATAAACAAATCTTTTTACTTCTTTACTAATTTGCTACCCAAGCACAAACTTTGCTTAAATTCCTTACTAATTAAGCACTTAAAGCCTAAGTTTCTTTGTCCTCATAAATTCATTGTTTCTTTTTCTAAAACATATAAATGCTTCCTGCTTTGGCCACTTCTTTTGTCCCATTTCTATGAGACCTCTGTGCACTTGATTAAAATTTGTTTCTTTTTCTTTTCTTATTCTTTCTTGTGTCAATTTTATTATTAGTCCTGCCACAAGAACTCAGGAGGGGCAGAGGGGGAAATTTCTACCTCCTTGACACTTGTAAAGCCCTGTATGATTTTGTTCCCCACTACCCCATCTTGTATACTGTTTCAGTCACACAGACCTCCTTCCCATTGCTCAGAAAAAGCCATGCTCTTTCCATCTCAGAGATTTTTCATTTCTTGTTCTCTTAGACTAAATGGTCATATCCTAGCAAGGCTGGTTCCTGCTTCTCATTTAGGATTCAATTTTGATGACACCTCTTTATTAATTACTCTGTTTAAGGTAAGTCTCCTCTGCTAACTCACTATTACTACTTCCTCTTGGTCATTAAAGCTCTTATAACAATCTGTAAGTATTTAATATATTTATTTTGTTTGTTGTCTTTTTACCCCACTGTAAAGTAAGCACCCTAAGGACAGATATTACACCTCTCCTTATTACCATTGATACTACAGGACCTAGTAATAAATAACTGAATAAATATCTCGATAAATAATACTAATACTCTCACTTCACATCAAATCTTGTGTTATTTGGCTTGATTTTTCAGCACAGTAAATTTAATCTGAATTTTCCAACATCTGCACATTTTCACCATGCTGTGCTTGTATAGACAATGCATATTTATCTCTTTTGATCATGGACTAAAGAATTTGTAAAATTGTCCAGAAAACTGATGATACCTGAATACATGAACATTTTAATTTGTACTGAGGCAGGTGATAGATGGGCCCCTGGGTGAGCAGCTGGAGTCTGTTCCTTATGGACTGATACTCCAAGATGAAGATAGGAGAGGCTGAGACCTGCCCAGATAAGAGATGAGAGACCACATATTCCTCATTCTCTAAGTCAAGGAGACCTTCCCAACTAAAAAGCTCCTTGGATGTCAAAAGGGGAGTGATGTCAAGCTACCCATAGACCTCTTCCCCGGAATCCATCTTGGCTAAGAGATGTGGGCACTCACGGGAGTGTTACCGAGTTCAAGCTCGCTCTGCTCGCCACACGACAGGCCAGTAAATCAGAGATGAGGTGTTGAGGCAAGGAATATGACTTTATTCGGAAAGACCGAGAAGATGGCAGACTAATGTCTCAAAGTAACCATCTTATCGGGGTTTGGATGCCAGTTCCTTTTATAGCACAGAGAAGGGAAGGAGATGAGGAAGTAAACTAAAAAGGCCGTAAGTTTTGCAAATATCACCTGGAATGGCCAACCTCGGGGATGGGATGTGTTAATTTCTTCTTTCTTGCAGCCATCTACAGGTGGAAAGAGTCCGGATGTTTCCCTGAAGAAAGCCACTTTGGTTTAACGTTCAGGCAGAGGGGCAGGGTTCCCCGAGGCAGGCCATTATGTATAGACAGTATCCTTTTAGTGAACAAAAGCAGCAGAAAGCAAAGGTTAAAGTAAAAGAAACAGATCCAATATATAGTCAGATTTGGCTCTTCCCTGTAACAGGAGGGTCCTGAGATGTACCAAATACGGACTCAGAACCAGGCAAATCAAAATGATTGGCCAAAGGAAACCCGGAAGAAATGCCCCATATAAGTGATTTAAACTACCACGAGGGTGCGACTCTCTCTCTGAGTCTGCCCATGTGTCTATCCACACATACTGTACTCTTTTTACTCCTAATAAACACTTTACTTGTTTCACTACTTTTATCTTTGTGGGAATTCTTTTCTGCAAAGCCAAAGGGCCAGGGCCTTGTCACTGACCACTGGTCTAGTGGCTAGGATTTGGAGCTCTCATTGCCAGGGTCCGACCTCAATCTCTGGCTGGGAATCAAAACCCTGCTTTAAGCCACTGCAGGCCAAGGCACCCGAGATCAGTACTATTGTCTGATGAGTAATATTATTTTCGGATTGAACATACAATATGCTTTTAATTTCATGTCCTGTGCAAGTTTATCTTTTTAATAATAATACTATGCTATTTACTCATGGTCAGCTTAAATAGTGTTAGAAATCTTTCTTCTTAAACACCATAGTTTTCTATTACAAAGAAAATATCTGTTCGTTGTAGAAGCAAATTTAAATACAGATAGTTTAGAAGCTTAAACAAAATAACCATAATCTCAACACATAGAGATTATTATTATTAATCTTTATGAATGTTCTAAGTACATATGTAATTTATAAATTTTGAATTGCAGTGTATAAATTTTAGGAAACACAATTTTCACTAACTGTATTATCACATTGTAATGACATTAAATATTTTTCTATAATTGCATGTTAATGATATATACATATTCTATTATGAAGAAATGCCATAATTTATTTAACAGTATTCAAGAAATAGCGATTTGAACAGGTTTGTGGCAGGCATTCTGATAGACTCATTGAAAGCCACTGTGAATAAGACGTAATTCTTGTCCTCAAAACGTTAAAAGTCTAGTGGAGAACACAGACCAAGAGCTAGGTAATTGCTAGACAAGGAGCTAAAACTGTGAAAGGGGTGGGTTTATTTGTTCCCTATTGATGTTATAACAATAAAAATTTATTATTTTTCAGTTCTGGAGGCCAGAAGTCCAAAATCAGTTTCACTGGGTTAAAGTCAAGTTACCAGCAGAACTGGTTCCTTCTGGAGGTGTTGAGGTGAGAATCAGTTTCCTTTCCTTTTCCAATTCTAGAGCTGTATTCTTTGCATTTCCTGGCATTCTCTGAATTTCCTTCATTCTCCTTCCTCCATTTTAGAGCTAGCAGCATAGCATCTTCAAATCTGTCTCTGCTTCCTTGGTCACATATTCTCTCTCTTCTGTAGTAAAATCTCCCTCTTCTTCCCTATTTAAGGACACTTGTGATTACATTTAAGGCCAACTCCAAAATCCAAGATAATCTCCCTACCTCAAGATCCTCAATGTAATCACGTTTGCAAAGTCCCTTTTGTCATTTGAAGTAACATTCACAGGTTCCAAGGATTACGATCTGGATATCTTTGGCAGCTATTATTCAACAGTGGGTAAAGAGAGCTAGGGGAACACATGGGAAGAGACTTACACCTAGGGTCAGGGAAAGCTGGGTGCAGTGGTAGATGTCAAAGGTGAGACTTTTCAAAAAAGTCTAGATTAGCCAGTAAAAGGGAAGAGAAGAATGGTCTTTTTTTTTTTAAACACCTTTATTGGAGTATAATTGCTTTAAAATGGTGTGTTAGTTTCTGCTGTATAACAAAGTGAATCAGCTATACATATACATATATCCCCATATCTCCTACCTCCTGCATCTCCCTCCCACCCTCCCTATCCCACCCCTCTAGGTGGTCACAAAGCACCGAGCCTGATCTCCCTGTGCCATTCGGCTGCTTCCCACTAGCTATCTATTTACTTACTTCTCCACCATCTTGAAGGACCCCCCAGAATGGTCTTATTAAAGTAAAAAAATAAGAGAAAGCTGAGGACCAGAGGACAGCTGGCATTTATGGAACTGTTGATAATTCGGGTGGATCAAGTTGAACAACAAGAAGGGATGAGAGGAAGGAAAGGAAAGCAGAAGCCAGAATTGGAAGAGTTTGTATCCTGGGGTAATGGAAAGCCACCAAAGTGTTTTCAAAGTTGGAGGGACAGACCTAGCTTGTGCTCTAGAAAGATAACTCTGGTTTCAGTTTGGAAAATGTATTGGGGAAGAAGCAATCATTCATGTATTCAATATTCAACAAATATTTTTTCAAACTACTAGGAGATGGTAAGCCCTAAAATACTTATAAGTCAGACATGGTTCCCACCTAAGCTTATGAAATATATTTAGTGGAGGCAAAGCAAAAAGATAATAAATAGTTAAACCAAATGTTTACAGTTTGAGAAATGGTTCAAAAGGAATACATGCGGTGATGTAAGAGAGCCTAACTGGGAACCCTACTTTATATAAGGTGCTTAGGGAAGGCCTTTCTGAGGAGATGAGAGATGAGCTAAGATTGAAAGAGTGAGAAGATGCCAGAAGATTCCTGTTAAGAAAGGCACTATTTGTGAAAGAAAGAGAAAGGATGCCAGTGAACCCCAGTAGAGCCAGCAAGAAGGCTGTGTTAGATGAGAGCAGAGAGATCAGCAGACTCAGACCTTGTAGATTTTTTTTCTAAGCATAATAAAAAGTCATTGTGTGTTTTAAGTCAGAGGGTGACTTGGATGGGTTTACTTTTTAAATATCAGATGAGTATATAAAGAGATGCAGTTGATCTGAAGTATGATAATGAAACGGGGATGGAAAAAGTTGTCAGATTGAAAATATATCTTTGGAAATAGAGTTGACAAGACATGATTAGTTGGATATGAATGATGGGGAGTTCAAGAGTAGAGGGAGGAGAAGGCAAGGGAGAGAAGAATAAAGCTTAACTTGATAGATGGTGGTATTATTTGCTGAGATATGAAACATAAGAAGGAAAGCAAGCTTGGGGTATGTGTTGCAGTGAGGAATGAAAAGGTCAGTTTTGGAATGTGGAGTTTTCTGAGGAACATTCAAGTGGGCGGGCCTAGTATGAAGCAAATCTGGAGTTTAGGAGAAAGGGCTGACTTTGGGAGTCATTGATGTCTAGATGACAATTAAGACCATAGAGGGGGATGAGGTAGAACAGAGAAAGGGTATAGAATAAGAAGATAACAAGGCCCAGACTGAATTGAGTAAGAACTTGACAAGGAGAGGACCAAATGTAGCAGAAAAACTAGGGACGTATGGTGTCACAAAAGGGAAGAGAACCATTCATAAAGGAGGGAATGGTCAGCCACAGCAAATAGGAGAAGGACTGAAAAACTTCCCCTGGACTTAGAAACTCAGATGATGTGTTAGTGATTTTTGGCAAGAGAAATTTCAGGGGAGTGGTTCAGACAGAAACCAGATTAACTGGGCTGAGGAGTGAATAGAGAATGGCTAGGGAGGTGGAAAAATGAGAATTGCTATAGACAGCTCTTTTAAGAAGTCTGGCCATAATTAACTTAAGCTATTGGTGGGAGTGTTAATTGATACAAACTCTTAGGAGGGAATTTGCCAATATTTACTAACACTTAAAATGTTCATATTCTTTGATCCAAGTAGTTCAATTTCTGGACATAATATTTACTTATAAAAGTACAAAAGTAAATATACCTTTTCACATTGTTTCCAAGAGCAGAAAGTTGGAAAAATTAAAATGTCCTTCAATAGGGAATAGAATAAATATTGGTACATTGCATAATGGAATATCATATAGTGGTTTAAAATAATGATGTAAATTTATAAGTACTGATATAAAAATGTTTAAGAAGTAAGTTTCAGAACAGGATACGTAAGCAGTTTATGGAAAAACAAAATCTGGAAACCTAATACTAGACTGAGAATTGTGGTTATTTTGGTGGAGGTTAGTGATCATGTGTACTTTCACTTTGTATACTGTATATAACTGTAATTTTTAATTTTTACCTTATTACTTTAGAAAACAGAGGGGGAAAAAAAGAAATCTGGCTGTAATGGAAAGAGGAAGGAGAAAGAGAGAGGTAGATGGACAGAGGTAGATTAAAAAAATATGAGAAAGTCCTGAGCCGGTTTAAGTATTACTGGAAGGAGCCTGAAGAGGTGAGTGGTTGGAGTGGAGTGAGAGGAAAAAAAGCACTCCAACAAGCTGGAGGAGAAATGGAGAAACAAAAAAATTATTCTTAGAAGGAGGAAGTGCCTCTGTTAGCATAATAAGAGAGTAAGAAGACAAAAAAAAAAAATTGTGGTTTCCATTCAGTAAAGAATTGTGTGAGTTCTTACCTAGTAGCATTGGAGGATCATTTAATGATATCCTCTATTATTTGATGTTTTTATGTTTCACACTTTTTGTTGTTTTAGGCCAGCATTTCTCAAAGTATGACAATGAGACTCCCTGTGACCCTTTCAGGGGGTCAGACATATTTTCATTATAATTCTAAGATGTTATTGCATTTCTTACTCTCACAGAGGAGATTTCCAGAAGCTACATGATATGTGATTTTGCAACTGATTGAATACATATATGGGAACCCAACACTCTTCTATTTATCTTCTTTAAATATTAAAACATTCGCAAAAATATAAAACAATGTCATTCTTCTCATCAATTATTTTTCATTTTGGAAAATATAATTATTTTTCATCAAGAAGTAATGGGCATGTTATTGTTATTTTAAAATGATTTTTTCCCTCAGTTTTAATTTCCACTATAGCAAGTACTATGGATAGATATAACGCTATATAAGCAAAAGGTCTTTGACTCCTCAATAATTTTTAGACAATGCCTCAGTGAACATCATTGTGGCTTAATCTTCACACACACCTATGATTATTACCTTAGAGTGATTCTTGGATGTTGAATTACTGGATCAAAAAATGCGCAAAAGACTAAGGAGACAGGATTAAGTGTAATGTGTTATTCTGGATGAGATCATGGAGCAGAAAAAGGACATTAGGTAAAAACTGAAGGAATCTGAATCAACTGTAGACTTTAGTAAATAATAATATATATATGTTGGTTCATTAATTGTAACAAATGTATCATACTAATATAAGATGTTAATAATAGGGAAAACTGAGTACAGGGTATTTGGGATTCTATGTACTATTTTCTCATATTTTCTAGAAATCATAAACTATAGTAAAAATATAAAGTCTAATTTTTAAAATGGAGTGTATTAGGGCCCTAGGGCTGCCACTAACACATTGCCAAAAACTTGGTGGTTTAGGAACAAAACAGAAATTTATTCTTTCATAGGTCTGGAGCCCAGAAGTCCAAAATTATGTTGTCCACAAGACCACATTTCCTCCAAAGGCTATCGGGGAGAATCCTTCTTTGCTTCTCCCAGGTTTTGGTGGCTTGTGGCATCCTTGGCTTATGGGTACATCACTCCAGTTTCTGCTTCTGTCTTCACATAGCCTTCTCCACTTCCATCTGTGTCTTCTCTTATCTTTTATAAGGACACCTTGTCATTGGATTTAGGGCCCATCGAGTCAATCTAGGATGGCCTCATCTCAACTTTCTTAATTTAATGACACCTTCAAAGATCTTTTTTCCAAGAAAGGTCACTTGCACAGATTCCAGGGGTTAGGTCTTCAACATATCTTTTTGTTTAAGTCCACCATTTGGCAAAATTCATGAAGCAATAATAATAATAAAGAAGAGCATTCTAGTCAAAAGCTGGGGAATAATGCAAAAATAATAATTTTGGTTTTAAAAGGTACAGTCTGGGTCTTTCTTTCTGAATGTACTTTGCCAGCTGGGCTCTTTGACTCTGAAGACCACTCTGAAATTGAGATCACACAGCGTGTGATATGCATGTAAAATATCTGGGAAGGGTGAGTGGGCTGTCAGAGATTAAAAAGACTAAAGAGACTTGTGCATGTGTCTGTCTTGTTTCCTGATATACCTATATGCTAAGTTCTTGAACAGTGACTGGCACACAGAGGATTTCAGTAAATTTTGTTTAATGACTCAATGTGTCTGCCACCCTTTGGCATATATATCCCTACATTTATCTATCTATCTATCTATCCATCTATCTATCTATCTATCTATCTATCTATCTATCTATCTATCTATCTATCTATCATCATCGTTTTTTACTGTCCTGTGTGTATTTTCCTCTACAACTATAATATAGGTAACTTGAGAACACAGGTCCACATTGTAATTCTTTCTAGGCTGCATAGTCCCAACACATAAATTTCTACACAAGGGGCCCAATAAAGATGGATTAATTCTGATACCACCAATGACTGATTTATCTGTGAGTCTTGCTCATAGTTGGTATTCCCCCTTTTGATTGGGATGACATTTATTTTAGTGTAAAATAATACAGTGTTGGGCTTCTTTATAGCAGCTGCTCAAATGTGTCATCAAGGATTTTGCAAATGAAAGAGGAAGAATCTATTTAGTAATAGAAAGGGTTCAAGAGCTGATTAAGGAGGTCAGGTGGTTCTGCTGTTTGATTCAGCAGAATTCTTCCTAGAATCTGCAAATTAATATCTGGGTGACCTAGGGAAAATCACTTATACCTCCATAACCTCTCCTAATCTCAGTTTCCTCATCTATATTGTAGGGATAATCGTAGTACTACCTTCCTGGTGTTTTCAGAATTAATGATATTTGCGAAAACATTTGATAACGTAAGCTTTGTACAGAGTAAGCATTCAAAAAAAATTAGCTGCTATGTTATTCTTAACCATTCCAGTTGAGAAGATCATCTCTCTGCTAATCATCTCTCTCACATTTAAATCTCTGGTCTGGTGCTCTTTCATGATTTCCAGACAACTGCCTACTTGATATCTCCAAGTGGATGCCCAAAGTCTTCTCAAATTTATTATATCCAAAACAGATCTCTTTATTCCATTCCCACAAACCAAGCATTAACCAAAACCAAATCAAATCAAAACAAAATTTCTTCCTATTCTCTTTCCTATCTACTAAACTACTCAGGTTCAAAACCTAGTAGTAATCCTTAATTCTTCCCTTCCCTCATATATAATCCATCACTAAATTGTATTGGTTCCAACTCTAAAATGCATATTGAATCTATTCATCTCTCTGTCTAAACTGTCCCACTCTAGTCCAGGCCTTCTGAGGGGAGTCTCATTTTTGCCTCTCCCCTCCTCCACAATCCACTCTTCACCGAGCCATCAGTGGGCATAAATTTCTCCTTAAAACTCTTCAGCCGTTTTCCATCATGTTTAGAATAAAATTAAACTCCTAAATGCACTTCAGGTTCTGGACTGTATTTATCCTCCGACTATCTCATACCACCCTTCTCCATATTGCCCCCAGCTCTTCTTTTTGCCTGGAAAGCTTTTCCTCCATTCATCAGCATGGCTGGCTCATTCTCCTCCATAGTATTGCATTGTGAAGTGCCACTTGCTAAGAGATGTGTTTCCTACCACCCCAAGCAAATTAATTTTTTCCACCTCACACACAAATTCTTTCTCACGAGACCTTGTTCATTTAATTTTTAGCTCTCTTTGTAATCTGTAATTGTCTTTTTTTTTTAACATCTTTATTGGAGTATAATTGCTTTACAATGGTGTGTTAGTTTCTGCTTTATAACAAAGTGAATCAGTTATACATATACATATGTTCCCATATCTCTTCCCTCTTGCATCTCCCTCCCTCCCACCCTCCCTATCCCACCCCTCTAGGTGGTCACAAAGCACCGAGCTGATCTCTCTGTGCTATGCGGCTGCTTCCCACTAGCTATCTATTTTATGTTTGGTAGTGTATATATGTCCATGCCATTCTTTCACTTTGTCACAGCTTACCCTTCCCCCTCCCCATATCCTCAAGTCCATTCTCTAGTAGGTCTGTGTCTTTTTTTTTTTTTTTTTTTTAAATGAGTATACTTAGTGTATGTCTAAACCATGCAAATGATTTTTTTTTAAATTTAATTTTATTTATCTATTTATGGCTGTGCTGGGTCTTCATTTCTGTGCGAGGGCTTTCTCTAGTTGCGGCAAGTGGGGGCCACTCTTCATCGCAGTACGCGGGCCTCTCATTATCGCGGCCTCTCTTGTTGCGGAGCACAGGCTCCAGATGCTCAGGCTCAGTAACTGTGGCTCACGGGCCTAGTTGCTTCGTGGCATGTGGGATCTTCCCAGACCAGGGCTCGAACCCGTGTCCCCTGCATTGGCAGGCAGATTCTCAACCACTGCGCCACCAGGGAAGCCCTAGGTCTGTGTCTTTATTACCATCTTACCACTAGGTTCTTCATGACCTTTTTTTTTTTTTTTTAAATTAATTAATTAATTAATTAATTTTTGCCTGTGTTGGGTCTTCGTTTCTGTGTGAGGGCTTTCTCTAGTTGTGGCAAGCGGGGGCCACTCTTCATCACGGTGCGCGAGCCTCTCACTATCGCGGCCTCTCTTGTTGTGGAGCATAGGCTCCAGATGCGCAGGCTCAGTAGTTGTGGCTCACGGGCCTAGTTGCTCCGCGGCATGTGGGATATTCCCAGACCAGGGCTCGAACCCGTGTCCCTTGCATTGACAGGCGGATTCTCAACCACTGCACCACCAGGGAAGCCCTTTTTTTTTTTTTTTTCCTTAGATTCCATATATATGTGTTAGCATACAGGATTTGTTTTTCTCTTTCTGACTTACTTCACTCTGTATGACAGACTCTAACTCCATCCACCTCACTACAAATAACTCCATTTCGTTTCTTTTTATGGCTGAGTAATATTCCATTGTATACATGTGCCACATCTTCTTTATCCATTCATCCGATGATGGACACTTAGGTTGCTTCCATGTCCTGGCTATTGTACATAGAGCTGCAATGAACATTTTGGTACATGACTCTTTTTGAATTATGGTTTTCTCAGGGTATATGCCCAGTAGTGGGATTGCTGAGTCATATGGTAGTTCTATTTTTAGTTTTTTAAGGAATCTCCATACTGTTCTCCATAGTGGCTGTATCAATTTACATTCCCACCAACAGTGCAAGAGTGTTCCCTTTTCTCCACACCCTCTCCAGTATTTATTGTTTCTAGATTTTTGATGATGGCCATTCTGACTGGTGTGAGATGATATCTCATTGTAGTTTTGATTTGCATTTCTCTCATGATTAATGATGTTGAGCATTCTTTCATGTGTTTGTTGGCAATCTGTATATCTTCTTTGGAGAAATGTCTATTTAGGTCTTCTGCTCATTCTTGGATTGGGTTATTTGTTTTTTTGATATTGAGCTGCATGAGCTGCATGAGCTGCTTGTAAATTTTGGAGATTAATCCTTTGTCAGTTGCTTCATTTGCAAATATTTTCTCCCATTCTGAGGGGTGTCTTTTGGTCTTGTTTATGGTTTCCTTTGCTGTGCAAAAGCTTTTAAGTTTCATTAGGTCCCATTTGTTTATTTTTGTTTTTATTTCCATTTCTCTAGGACCTGGGTCAAAAAGGATCTTGCTGTGATTTATGTCATAGAGTGTTCTGCCTATGTTTTCCTCTAAGAGTTTGATAGTGTCTGGCCTTACATTTAGGTCTTTAATCCATTTTGAGTTTATTTTTGTGTATGGTGTCAGGGAGTGTTCTAATTTCGTACTTTTACATGTACCTGTCCAGTTTTCCCAGCACCACTTATTGAAGAGGCTGCCTTTTCTCCATTGTATATGCTTGTCTCCTTTATCAAAGATAAGGTGACCATAAGTGAGTGGGTTTATCTCTGGGATTTCTATCCTGTTCCATTGATCTATATTTCTGTTTCTGTGCCAGTACCATACTGTCTTGATTACTGTAGCTTTGTAGTATACTCTGAAGTCAGGGAGCCTGATTCCTCCAGCTCCATTTTTCATTCTCAAGATTGCTTTGGCTATTCGAGGTCTTTTGTGTTTCCATACAAATTGTGAAATTTTTTATTCTAGTTCTGTGAAAAATGCCAGTGGTAGTTTGATAAGGATTGCATTGAATCTGTAGATTGCTTTGGGTAGTAGAGTCATTTTAACAATGTTGATTCTTCCAATCCAAGAACATGGTATATCTCTCCATCTATTTGTATCATCTTTAATTTCTTTCATCAGTGTCTTATAATTTTCTGCATACAGGTCTTTTGTCTCCTTAGGTAGGTTTATTCCTAGATATTTTATTCTTTTTGCTGCAGTGGTAAATGGGAGTGTTTCCATAATTTCACTTTCAGATTTTTCATCATTAGTGTATAGGAATGCAAGAGATTTCTGTGCATCAATTTTGTATCCTGCTACTTTACCAAATTCATTGATTAGCTCTAGTAGTTTTCTGGTAGCATCTTTAGGATTCTCTATGTATAGTATCATGTCATCTGCAAACAGTGACAGCTTTACTTCTTCTTTTGTGATTTGGATTCCTTTTATTTCTTTTTCTTCTCTGATTGCTGTGGCTAACACTTCCAAAACTATGTTGAATAATAGTGGTGAGAGTGGACAACCTTGTGTTCCTCCTGATCTTAGTGGAAATGGTTTCAGTTTTTCACCATTGAGGACGATGTTGGCTGTGGGTTTGTCATGTATGGCCTTTATTATGTTGAGGTAAGTTCCCTCTATGCCTACTTTCTACAGGGCTTTTATCATAAATGGGTGTTGAATTTTGTTGAAAGCTTTCTCTGCATCTATTGAGATGATCATATGGTTTTTTTCCTTCAATTTTTTAATATGGTGTATCACATTGATTGATTTGCATATATTGAAGAATCCTTGCATTCCTGGGATAAACCCCACTTGATCATGGTGTATGACCCTTTTATTGTGCTTTTGGATTCTGTTTGCTAGTATTTTGTTGAGGATTTTTGCATCTATGTTCATCAGTGATATTGGCCTGTAGTTTTCTTTCTTTGTGACATCTTTGTCTGGTTTTCATATCAGGCTGATGGTGGCCTCGTGGAATGAGTTGGGGAGTGTTCCTCCCTCTGCAATATTTTGGAAGAGTTTGAGAAGGATAGGTGTTAGCTCTTCTCTAAACGTTTGATAGAATTCGTCTGTGAAGCCATCTGGCCCTGGGCTTTTGTTTGTTGGAAAATTTTTAATCACAGTTTCAATTTCAGTGCTTGTGATTGGTCTGTTCATATTTTCTATTTCTTCCTGGTTCAGTCTCAGCAGGTTGTGCATTTCTAAGATTTTGTCCATTTCTTCCAGGTTGTCCATTTTATTGGCATAGAGTTGCTTGTAGTAATCTCTCATGATCGTTTGTATTTCTGCAGTGTCAGTGGTTACTTCTCCTTTTTCATTTCTAATTCTATTGATTTGAGTCTTCTTCCTTTTTTTCTTGATGAGTCTGGCTAATGGTTTATCAATTTTGTTTATCTTCCCAAAGAACCAGCTTTTAGTTTTATTGATCTTTGCTATCATTTCCTTCATTTCTTTTTCATTTATTTCTGATCTGATCTTTATGATTTCTTTCTTTCTGCTAACTTTGGGCTTTTTTTGTTCTTCTTTCTCTAATTGCTTTAGATGCAAGGTTAGGTTGTTTATTTGAGAGGTTTCCTGTTTCTTCAGGTAGGATTGTATTGCTATAAACTTCACTGTTAGAACTGCTTTTGCTGCATCCCATAGGTTTTGGGTCGTCGTGTCTCCATTGTCATTTGTTTCTAGGTATTTTTTGATTTCCCCTTTGATTTCATCAGTGATCACTTGGTTATTAAGTAGTGTATTGTTTAACCTCCATGTGTTTGTATTTTTTTACAGATATTTTCCTGTAATTGATATCTAGTCTCATAGCGTTGTGGTTGGAAAAGATACTTGATATGATTTCAATTTTCTTAAATTTACAAAGGCTTGATTTGTGACCCAAGATATGATCTATCTTGGAGAATGTTCGTGAGCACTTGAGAAAAATGTGTATTCTGTATTTTTTGGGTGGAATGTCCTATAAATATCAATTAAGTCCATCTTGTTTAATGTATCATTTAACGCTTGTGTTTCCTTATTTATTTTCATTTTGGATGATCTGTCCATTGGTGAAAGTGGGGTGTTAAAGTCCCCTACTATGATTGTGTTACTGTCGATTTCCCCTTTTATGGCTGTTAGTGTTTGCCTTATGTATTGAGGTGCTCCTATGTTGGGTGCATAAATATTTACAATTGTTATGTCTTCTTCTTGGATCGATCCCTTGACCATTATGGAGTGTCCTTCTTTGTCTCTTGTAATAGTCTTTATTTTAAAGTCTATTTTGTCTGATATGAGACTTGCTACTCCAGCTTTCTTTTGATTTCCATTTGCATGGAATATCTTTTTCTATCCCTTCACTTTCAGTCTTTATGTGTTCCGAGGTCTGAAGTGGGTCTCTTGTATACAGCATATATATGGGTCTTGTTTTTGTATCCATTCAGCCAGTCTGTGTCTTTTGGTGGGAACATTTAATCCATTTACATTTAAGGTAATTATCGATATGTATGTTCCTATTCCCATTTTCTTAAATGTTTTGGGTTTGTTATTGTAGGCGTTTTCCTTCTCTTGTGTTTCTTGCCTAGAGAAGTTCCTTTAGCATTTGTTGTAAAGCTGGTTTGGTGGTGCTGAACTCTCTCAGCTTTTGCTTGTCTGTAAAGGTTTTAATTTCTCCATCAAATCTGAATGAGATCCTTGCTGGATAGAGTAATCTTGGTTGTAGGTTTTTCTCCTTCATCACCTTAAGTATATACTGCCACTCCCTTCTGGCTTGCAGAGTTTCTGCTGAAAGATCAGCTGTTAACCTTATGGGGATTCCCTTGGGTGTTATTTGTTGTTTTTCCCTTGCTGCTTTTAATATGTTTTCTTTATATTTAATTTTTGATAGTTTGATTAATATGTGTCTTGGTGTGTTTCTCCTTGGATTTATCCTGTATGGGACTCTCTGTCCTTCCAGGACTTGATTAACTATTTCCTTTCCCATATTAGGGAAGTTTTCAACTATAATCTCTTCAAATATTTTCTCAGTCCCTTTCTTTTTCTCTTCTTCTTCTGGGACCCCTAATATTCGAATGTTGGTGCGTTTAATATTGTCCCAGATGTCTCTGAGACTGTCCTCAGTTCTTTTCATTCTTTTTTCTTTATTCTGCTCTGCAGTAGTTATTTCCACCATTTTATCTTCCAGGTCACTTATCCGTTCTTCTGCCTCAGTTATTCTGCTATTGATCCCTTCTAGAGTATTTTTAGTTTCATTTATTGTGCTGTTCATCGTTCCTTGTTTCCTCTTTACTTCTTCTAGTTCCTTGTTAAATGTTTCTTGCATTTTGTCTATTCTATTTCCAAGATTTTGGATCATCTTTACTATCATTATTCTGAATTCTTTTTCAGGTAGACTGCCTCTTTCCTCTTCATTTGTTAGGTCTGGTGTGTTTTTACCTTGCTCCCTCATCTGCTGTGTGATTTTCTGTCTTCTCATTTTGCTTATCTTACTGTGTTTGGGGTCTCCTTTTCACAGGCTGCAGGTTCGTAGTTCCTGTTGTTTTTGGTGTCTGTCCCCAGTGGCTAAGGTTGGTTCAGTGGGTTGTGTAGGCTTCCTGGTGGAGGGGACTAGTGCCTGTGTTCTGGTGGATGAGGCTGGATCTTGTCTTTCTCGTGGGCAGGTCCACCTCTGGTGGTGTGTTTTGGGGTGTCTGTGGCCTTATTATGATTTTAGGCGTCCTCTCTGGTAATGAATGGGGCTGTGTTCCTGTCTTGCTTGTTGTTTGGCATAGGGTGTCCCGCACTGTAGCTTGCTGCTCATTGAGTGAAGCTGGGTCTTGGTGTTGAGATGGAGATCTCTGGGAGATTTTCGCCATTTGGTATTACATGGAGCTGGGAGGTCTCTTGTGGACCAGTGTCCTGAAGTTGGCTCTCCCACCTCAGAGGCAGAGCCCTGATGCCTGGCTGGAGCACCAAGAGTCTTTCATCCACAGAGCTCAGAATAAAAGGGAGAAAAAATAGAAAGAAAGAAAGAAAGAGGATAAAATAAAATAAAGTTATTAAAATAAAAAATAATTATTAAGAAAAAAATTTTTTATAAGTAAAAACAAACAAACAAAAAAACGGACGGACAGAAACCTAGGACAAATGGTGAAAGCAAAGCTATACAGACAAAATCTCACACAGAAGCATACACATACACACTCACAAAAAGAGGAAAAGGGGAAAAAATAATATATCTTGCTCCCAAAGTCCACCTGCTCAATTTGGGATGATTCGTTGTCTATTCAGGTATTCCACAGTTGCAGGGTACATCAAGTTGATTGTGGAGCTTTAATCTGCTGCTTCTGAGGCTGCTGGGAGAAATTTCCCTTTCTATTCTTTGTTCGCACAGCTCCCGGGGTTCAGCTTTGGATTTGGACCCGCCTCTGCATGTAGGTCGCCTGAGGCTGTCTGTTCTTCACTCAGATAGGATGGGGTTAAAGGAGCAGCTGCTTCGGTGGCTCTCGCTCACTCAGGCCGGGGGGACGGAGGGGTAAGGAGTGCGGGTTAGCTTGGGGCAGCAGAGGCCTGCGTGAAGTTGCACCAGCCTGAGGTGCACTGTGCGTTCTCCCGGGGAAGTTGACCCTGGATCACGCGACCCTGGCAGTGGGGGGCTGCAGAGGCTTCCAGGAGAAGGGGTGTGGATAGTGACCTGTGCTCACACACAGGCTTTTTGGTGGTTGCAGCAGCAGCCTTAGCATCTCATGCCCGTCTCCTGGGTCCGCGCTGATAGCCCCGGCTTGTGCCCCTCTCTGGAGCTCCTTTAAGCAGCGCTCTTAATACCCTCTCCTCGCGCACCAGGAAACAAAGAGGGAAGAAAAAGTCTCTTGCCTCTTAGGCAGGTCCAGACTTTTTCCCGGACTCCCTCCCCGCTAGTCGTGGTGTACGAACCCCTTCAGGCTGTGTTCACGCTGCCAACCCCAGTCCTCTCCCTGCAATCTGACCGAAGCCCGAGCCTCAGCTCCCAGCCCCCGCCTGTCCCGGCGAGTGAGTAGATAAGCCTCTCGGGCTGGTGAATGCCGGTCGGCACCACTCCTCTGTGCGGGAATCTCACCGCCTTGCCTCCGCACCCCTGTTGCTGCGCTCTGCTCGGTGGCTCCAAAGCTCCCCCCTCCGGCACCCACAGTCTCCGCCCTCGAAGGGGCTTCCTAGTGTGTGGAAACCTTTCCTCCTTCACAGCTCCCTCCCACTGGTGCAGGTCCCGTCCCTATTCTTTTGTCTCTGTTGTTTCTTTTTTCTTTTGCCCTACCCAGGTACTTGGGGAGTTTCTTGCCTTTTGGGAGGTCTGAGGTCTTCTGCCAGCGTTCAGTGGGTGTTCTATAGAAGCAGTTCCACGTGTAGATGTATTTCTGATGTATCTGTGGGGAGGAAGGTGATCCCTGCGTCTTACTCTTCCGCCATCTTCTGCTCTCTCTCTGTAATTGTCTTTTGTTTGTTAGTTTGTTTGCTAGATCATTGTTTCACTCAGCCAGGAAAAAGTAATTTTTTTTGAGGTAAGGTCTTCCTCAAAATGACATTATTTGTGCATTGTGAAACACGTAGCCCAGTTTCCTTGCTTTCAAAAATGCCTAATTTTGTTTAATTAGTGTCAGGACAAATACAGATATTTTTAAAAGGCTGAATTCTCCCTGTTGAAGATATTTTCCTCCCCTCATTTTTTTTTTTGACTCATAACATGTACTTTAGAAAACAGTATTGTAAGCATTTTCTCGTCTCTTTTGAATGTACATAAATTCTTTTGGAGACTAAATAGGCCTTTGGTAACTGTATAACCCAGAAATGTTCATCTGAAGACCAGGGGGCCATCTCTTAGAAATATAATCATCAAAGAAGACTGTGTTAGTTTCTTAGTTTCTGTGAAAGGATCAGGGCCTAACTTGGTGGAGGGGGGACACATGGCTCCAAGTTGCAAAACTATCTTGTATCATAAGATATGAAATTTTATTTTTCCTTTGGAAATTAGGTAACACAGCTAACACAGAATTAGCTAACACAGAAGTTCACCCCAATTTGACCAGGTGAGTCTAGGATGAAATATGTATGAAAAACAGTGCTGTCAAGTCCTCTTACTTGAGAACCAGTTATTGTTTATCTTGAGGAGGTGCATGAATAGGTTGTAGCTGCTTGGCTACATAGAAGGGTAACATTTATTTTTATCTTGTAGCAAGCTGACTGTGATGCCTATCACATTGTAATTCAATGCTTATTCAATAACTAAACTTTTATTTCTCTATTTCCTTTGTGGAAGAGAACTTCTGGGCTGGGAAAATATTCTGTTTTTAATTATATTTCCCCAACATCAGTAGTAAATATACTTCAAGTTTAAAGAAAAATTTAATTGTTAAGTACTTAATAAAGTAATATCACTATTGGCAAATAAAATTTCTAGTTAACTGATTTTTAAAAATTCTAATTGTCTTTAGTGGTCATACAATACACTCAGGGAAATTTTCAGTGTTCCAACCAATTTTCTTTTCTTTTTGCATTCTTTGATGGAAAATGCCTGTGCAGGTCTAGCTCCTTGAATTCATTTGTGAATCATTAAAATAAATAAAAATGATTCATTATATCATTAGCAAAAGTTGCTTTTGAATTAGTGACAAAATAAGACTTCTAAGGTAGTTCTCTTTAAGAGCATATTTACTAGTAAATAGATTAATACAGATATAGCTGACATTTTCCACATTTGCTTTCATCACAGAAATATGTTAGACAGTTGGTTTTCTTCATTTAACCCAGTGTAATTCTCTTTACACAATGACTGTGGCAAGAATGATAATATGACTTCTAAAGGAGAAAAGGGAAGTAATCTAAAAGAAGTTTTATGTTGATCAATGCTCAGGAAATAGCATACTTCAGATAGACATTCCTTTAGGAATAAAGTAACTGGGTTATCTCATAGTACTTTGAAATACCTTGTCGGGGAGGAAAAACTTTTCCGCGATCTTCTTAGGGTCCCTGGCTGGGTCTGAACATTAAACTGACAAGACAGTTTAACGGGAGAAAAGTACATAAATTCTACTAATTTTTTACATATACATGCGAACCTTCACAAAACAGGGAGCAAAACAGGGAGGTTTCATACCTTTTAGACAAAAAATGAATTTGTGAAGAAGTGACAACACAAAGGGGTTTGGGCTAGGGGTAGTAAATGATGAAAAGAGATAAGGGTTAGTTTAACAATATGTGTTTGTACAGATTTCTTGGCCCCAAATTCCCTGTCTCTGGTGAGAAGCTCTTCCTTCCTCCTGATACAGGGAGGGTACATTTCACATGGGAGTTTTATGACCTGTTTTAGCAAAGAAGGGTGAGGAGACCTTCAGAGTGACCTTCTGCTGTTTTCTCAAACTCCTTCAGCTTAAGATATTTTATATGCCAAGATGCTATATTTTAGAGTAGTGTGTCCTGTACCCCATCAGCCTAAATACAGAAGGCTTTGAAGTCTGCATCTCCTGCAGGTTCAGAATCACAAAACTGGTTTTTTCCTCCAAGTACAATACTTCTGGAGGGGAAAATACTCCCTGGAATTATGCTGTCAAAGACTGAGAAGAACCTGTAATAGAGGACATTTCTTCCCCGGCAATTCTATTTACTCCTAAAACTGTTACCAATATGAAAGATGAAACATTTCTTTCTTCAAAAAGGCTTTTCCCCAATAAGCCTGTGTATCAGGAGTGACTTTGTCTATTACGCTTAGGAACAAGATACATCTATTTATGTTTCTAAATTAATTAAACTGACTCAGACCCTTACCTGATAGGGTTGGTGGGAATTCTGAATCTTACTTCAGGATCCTAAAATTTATGCCCAACCTGGCAGGCAGAATAGGGAGAATGCTCATGCTCCAAAGACCATACCTTTAACCTGTGGTACTCACTGTCTTTCCACTTGCTCTTTCTGCTATATGCTGGTGCTATTGGGTACTGGTCCTGCCTGACCTGGACAAGCCCAACTATCAATTGCTATCCACTCTCCTGCCCCAAGCCCCCATCCTGGTTCCTCTGGAGTGCTGTGCTTGCAAGGGTCCAGTCTTTTCAACCCAAGAAAACTTCCCAAACCACCATCTATCCTCAGAGCATCAAGAAAGCTGCTGCTCAATTAGAGCTGCTTTAGGACTTTCATAGGCTTCTCCATACATAAAAACTATTTAAAAATGTATATTTACAACTGCTCATATTAGTTGTTGTTATATTCATTTTTTTTCCTCCTAATTTTAGAAGAAATTAAATTTAAAATATTTTCATGGGCCTTAGGCTCTGAGCCTTTTGTGCTTAATAGATAAGTGGCCCAGGCTCCCAGGACTAGTTTCCACCTTCCTCCCTTAGGGTAGATTCAGCTCCATTGCTCATAATGAGCCTAAAATTCTAAACTGTTAACTCACTTCTGGGAATAGAAGAAATTTAGAATTTTGAGTCATTTAACCTTTGTAGGGTGCCTGGGTGAAATATCTCTCCTTTGTTTGTGATAAGACTATCCCCCCAGTAATAGAGACAATTTTTCAACCTTTTATTCCCCTTACCCCTTTAAACTTTGTGCCATTCTACTAAGGGGCAGAGGTGGAAACAAGGCTGGTGGTCATCCTGCGAGTTAGAGCCTTTCTTAGTGATTGCATCCTTTTTTTCAACACTTTGAGTGTTGTAAACTACTTGGAGAATGCCTCAGAAACAAATATGAGGGAGGGAGGGTAAGGTGAGAGAACTCAGTGATCTTAGTGAGGGGAAGAGACTTCAAACAGGAAATGAAAAGTACTTGCAGCTATTCTGTTGATAAGTTCCCTCAGGGTTTCTGAATATCTGCAAAAAGGAATCAACAAAAGGTGATGGAAGTTGGAACTTTGGACTGGTTATCTACCATAACAAACTACCTAGGTCAGTAGTTGAATAAGAAGTGGTACAGTTTTCAAGAATGAACAGTTTCTGGATTATTAGTTTGAGGATCCTAGTTTAAAAATTTTCTAGTTGTTTCTATTTCACAGTAACTTCTAGTTTTAAAGATATATCCACTCAAGTCTCTCTAAGAGTATTATTTATACTTATTTTAAAATTGTCTTCTGTTTAGTCTTTAATTTTCTTAATTTTTTTTTAGATAAATTAAATTAAACTTGGGGATTCTTTATACAATTGGTATCCTTAAATTGTGAGATTTTGGTGGCCATAATGTCTTGCACCTAGATTTTATAAGCAGGGCCTGAGCAATACCATATTGTTTCTATGAAAGGAGAGGAGACATGTCTCTTTTAATATTTTAATGTACTCCTTGCCAAAAAAAAAAAAAAAAAAGAAAAGTGTGCTTACATTGAAATACACATTTATTTATTTAGTTTTGTCTGCCGTGGGTCTTCACTGCTGTGCACGGGCTTTCTCTAGTTGCGGTGAGCGGGGGCTACTCTTCGTTGCAGTGCGCGGGCTTCTCATTGCGGTGGCTTCTCTTGTTGCGGAGCACGGGCTCTAGGCGTGCGGGCTTCAGTAGTTGTGGTGATCTTGGAGAGGCAGCAGTAAATGGTGGCATGAAGCAACATATTAATTCCCTGCCCAGGAACTGAACCTGGATAGCCTGGATGAAAACCAGGAGTCCTAGCCACCACATCCCCTGGCTTTTGCCCCCAGTGAAAAATGCATTTCTCACGGAGGCAAAGCTGTAGAAACAGGTACAAAGTTTATTATTAGAGACATAGCACAACAACAAGTGGGAGAGCACACAAAGAAACTGTTTGTTTAGTTAAGATAGAAGCAAGGCAGAGATGCACACCCGGAGAGAAAGGGTGTGGGCATCCTCCCTAATGAGGAGGCGTGCAGTAAACAGGCGGTTAAGTCATTTATATAAGGCAGTTCTTCCCGGTCTTTGTTTACCTTTGGCCAATTATCTGGTTTCTTTTTCCACACCTGACCTACCTTAGGACCCTCCCCAACATGTGTGCTCAACTTTTTTCCAAGATGGATTACAACCCAGAGGCGTATGGGACGGCCTTAGCATCACATATTATGGGGTGGTGCCCCCTCCTTTTTGGCCACCAAGGAACCTTTCTGCACATGTGCAATGTTTCCCTTGCCCTAAGGATGGGAAATGTATGACCTCTTGATCTTTTAACAGCGCTTACCCCCCCTCTGTCCCTGCCATAAAAGTGTCCAATGTCCAGTTATCTACCCTATTCCTGTTGTTGTTTCTTATATCGAAGTGCAGATCTCGAAATATAGACAGGAGTCCGGTCATAAATATGTAGTCTGGAGCCCGTTTGTCTCTTTCTTCAGGAAATGTAAACAGGGAGCTGGTAATGAATGTCCAGCCTGGAGCCCATCTATCTCTTGCCTCAGTGGCACGCGGGCTCAGTAGTTGTGGCTTGCGGGCTCTAGAGCACAGGCTCAGTAGTCATGGCGCATGGGCTTAGTTGCTCCGTGGCATGTGGGATCTTCCTGGACCAGGGCTTGAACCCGTGTCCCCTCCATTGGCAGGTGGATTCTTAACCACTGCACCACCAGGGAAGTCCCTAAATACACATTTTAGATTGAAAAAACAAGCCAATACTTTAAAAACTGACCTGGACATAGAAATTATTTTGATTAAACTTGTAGATTTCATATTCTTTATGATAAATAATATGTAAACACTAAAAATATTTCAATTATGTTCATTAGTGACTAGATGAATGGGTGTACCTAAATAGTGATGATTAATTGAGCTTTGTCAAGTTAATGGGAGGAAGCCTGTGGCATTTTCCAGACTTTGGCCCAGAATCACTCAACATTTTATTTAGTAAAATGAAAAGTTGATGGATAAAATTACCAAGAGCAACTTTGTGAAATTTGTGGATGAAAAGCTGGGAGATTCCAGATTTAGGAATCAAAATTATATTGAATGACTGGAACTAAGGATGAAGTTAGAAAAATTAATTTAAGAGAGATAAAGGCAAATTGTTACATATGGGCCTAAAAACCCAAGTAGAAATAAGGCAAAATAGCATAGATATAAAAAGACAAAGGATTTTTAGGTAATATTTAAATATCAATTCAGCAATGAAATGTGACTGCTAAAAATAGGTTTTTAGTATATTAACTATAAGGGAAGAGATATCCCAACCATGCCGGTAAGACCTAACTAGATTAGGAGCACTGTGTGCAGTTATGGGTACCATACTTTAAGAGGAATAGAGATCATGCCTCTTCTTAAATAGCCATTGAAGGAAAGAGGGCGTATGTTGAAGCAGGAAAAAAAAAGTTATCAGGAACAGAAGTTGCCTGGAAACATATAAAGGGCTGTCATATGGAAGAGAGATTAGATTTATTCCATAATCTTAAATAACAAAATTCAACTGAGTAAATTTTAAAGATCTAATTGGTTTTATTAAATGATTCATAAGTCAGGCAGCATCTCATCTAGTGACTAGAGAGGGGCTCCAAAGGGCTACAGAGAGGGAAAGGTTTTTAAAGGTAGGACAAGGAAGTCATAAACAAACAAACAAAAGGATTGTTTTGGGTGAGGTCCTTTTCCTTTTGGGAACAAAAAGGATCTATGTGGCAGATTACCTCACTGGTGCTGACCAGATAATTCCATACTGACCAGTTAAGATTACATTCCTAGAGAAGGCTGAAACTGCAATTAGTTTAGTTATTAAGCCCCAGTTTGTTGATGTGAGCCTGGGTCAAGTGACTCCATTTTGGGCCTGTGGTTTTCTTTTTAACAATACTGTTCCAAGGTTTGGACCAATAGATACATACAACAGGGAAATAGATTTTTAAATCAGTGTAGGTGTTGGTGTCATCGAAAAAAAATTAACAGTCAATCTAAGAAAGAAATGGATAACTTTATTCTAGTCAAGCTGAAGATTATAACCTGGGAGACAGTCTTTCAGAAAGCTCTGAGGATTGTTCTGTCCATTAGAGGTGAAAGCACAGTTAAATAAGCTTTTGAGACAACAAAGTAACATATTGACAGTTTACATAGTCCAACAAGGCAAATAGTGGATCATCATGACCCCTTACAGGATTGAGAAAGGAATGTTATCTTCCAAGGAGTTACCTTGCTGGCCCCAGGAAGATATTGCTTGTTTTTGGCGAGCAGGCATTCCTGTGTCTTCTAAGGAGATCTAATTAATGTATAATGCAGATGTACAATGCACACTGCAGAGGAGGGAGTAGTGGCTTAAAAAAGGCAGAGAGAGAATTTTATGTCAAAATTTTCTTGTCCTGCCTTAACAACAATTTTATTTCATATAGGAAAGAACTATCTGATAGAATGGTCTGGAGATGAAATACATTGCCTCGATAGGTAATAAGGTCCCCCATCATCAATGAAAGTTTTTAATCATGATACATGCATACTTAACATCTTTGCTGTAGAGGAATTTGAGGCATAATTTTTCCTTTCAACCTTAGAAAATCATTAATTCTGACACCAAATTTAAAATGATTAAGGACAAAATTGGTAACAAGAGTAGAGGCACTGTAGAATAAATTTTCAGGAAAAGGATTAGAAGGGAAGAACAGATCAAGTAAAGGAATTTTATTTTTAAGGAAAATCCAGGTTTTGGGGGAAAAAAAAAAAAGGTCCAGTGGAGAGTGAGAGAAATGGCAGGAGGTAGTTTGGGAAGTAGGCTCTATGAAAGATGGGAAGTACAATTTTAGAGAAGAAACACATTTCTGAAACTAATGAGTTGCTTGTGAGAATGGATAAACATGGAAGTTTCCTGATTCTCCTGTTCTCCCAATTGGTCCTAATTTTTCTTCATAAATTAGGAAATTAAGTATTTGACTGAGGGGGCTGAGGGTGGGCAGAGGATTAATGACAAAGGAGGGAAATATAAACCACCCCCTACTGCTTGATACTGCTGATGCAACACCCTAGTCTTTCATAATTATGTCAATTTCTTTAGTATAACTTTCAGCATAATTTAGTCTTGCCCCACATCAGCTCTGCTTTTCTACTGTCATAATTCGTTTGTCCCTTCTGAAGTTCTTCCTTAAAGAGCTGAGTTGTAGATTCTAATCCACTGATCTGATTATCATGTTTAACGTGAAGTGATCTTTCCAAAATGCAAAATATAACTAAAATTGTTTTAGGAATTCAAGTTGGATGAAAAAATAGTAAAAATTTTAAATTAAACCTCAGTTCTGAGATTACATTCTGAAGACAAGTATGGCAATCAGACATAAGGAAAACAGATCTGTGAACCAAAGAGAAATTATTTTATGCACAATTCTATCCTGTTTCTTTTTAAAAATTTCTTTTTATTGAAGTATAGTTGATCTACAATATTGTGTTACTTTCAGGTGTACAGCAAAGTGATTCAGTTATATATGTATATATATTTATATATATATATATATGTTTTTGATTATTTTCCATTATAGGTTATTACAAGATATTGAATATAGTTCCCTGTGCTATACAGTAAATCCTTGTTGTTTATTTTATATATGGTATTGTGTGTCTGTTAATCCCATACTCCTAATTTATCTCTCCTCTGCTTCCCCTTTGGTAACCATAAATTTGTTTTCTATGTCTGTGAGTCTATTTCTGTTTTGTAAATAAGTTCATTTGCACTATTTTTTAGATTCCACTTATAAGTGCTATCATATACTATTATCTTTTTCTGTCTGATTTACTTCACTTAATATGATAATCCCTAGGTCCATCCATGTTGCTGCAAATGGCATTATTTCATTCTTTTTTATGAGTAATATTTCACCATATATATGCCACATCTTCTTTATCCACTCATCTGTTGATGGACACTTAAGTTGTTTCCATGTTTTGGCTATTGTAAATAGTGCTGCTATGAACATTGGGGTGTATGTATCTTTTTGATTTAGAGTTCTTGTCTTTTCCAGATATATGCCCAGGAGTGGGATTGCTGGATCATATGTAACTCTATTTTTAGTTTTTTAAGGAATCTCCATACTGTTTTCCATAGTGGCTACACCAATTTACATTCCCACCAACAGTGTAGGAAGGTTCTCTTTTTTTCCACACCCTCTCCAGCATTTATTATTTGTAGACTTTTTGATGATGGCCATTCTGACCTGTGTGAGGTGGTACCTCATTGTAGTCTTGATTTGCATTTCTTTATTAATTAGTGATGTTGTGCTTCTTTTCATGTGCCTGATGGGCATCTGTACATCTTCTTTGGAGAAATGTCTATTTAGGTCTTCTGCCCATTTTTTGATTGGGTTGTTTGTTTTTTTTATTGAGTCATATGAGCTGTTTGCATATATTGGAAATTAAACCCTTGTCGGTCACACAATTTGCAAATATTTTCTCCCAATCCATAGACTTTCTCTTCGTTTTGTTTATGGTTTCCTTTGCTGTGCAAAAGCTTGTAAGTTTGATTAAGTCCCATTTGTTTATTTTTGCTTTTATTTCTTTTGCTTTGGGAGACTGACCTAAGAAAATATTGCTACAATTTATGTCAGAGAATGTTTTGCCTATGTTCTCTTCTAGGAGTTTTACAGTGTCATGTCTTATATTTAAGTCTTTAAGCCATTTTGAGTTTATTTTTGTATATGGTTTGAGAGAGTGTTCTTACTTCATTGATTTACATGTGGCTGTCCAGCTTTCCCAACACCACTTGCTGCAGAGACTGTCTTTTCTTCATTGTGTATTCTTGCCTCCTTTGTCAAATATTAACTGACTGTAGGTGTGTGTGTTTATTTCTGGGCTCTCTATTCTGTTCCATTGACCCATATGTCTGTTTTTGTGCCAATACCATGCTGTTTTGATTACTGTAGTTTTGTAGTATTGTTTGACATCTGGAAAGGTTATGCTTTCAGCTTTGTTCTTTTTCCTCAAAATTACTTTTGCAATTCTAGGTCTTTTGTGGTTCCATCTAAGTTCTAGGATAATTTGTTCTAGTTCTGTGAAAAATGTCATGGGTAATTTGATAGAGATCACATTAAATCTGTATATTGCTTTGGGTGGTATGGCCATCTAAACTATATTAATTCTTACAATCCAAGAACATGGTATATCTTTCCATTTGCTTGAATCATCTTTAATTTCCTTTATCAATGTTTTATAGTTCTCAGTGTATAAGCCTTTCACCTCCTTGGTTAGGTTTATTCTTAGGTATTTTATTTTTTGATGAATTGTTGAGATTTTCCCCTTTCCTATAGATTCTTGCTTTTTTCTATTTAGAGAAGACCATTCCATATTTCCTTTAGGATAAGTTTAGTATTGCTTTATTCTTTTAGTTTTTGCCTCTCTGAGAAATTCTTTGTGTCTCCTTCTATCCTAAATGATAATCTTGCTGGATAGAGTACAGTATTCTAGGTTGCAGATTTTTCCCTTTCAAGACTTTGAATATATTTTGCCACTCCCTTTTGGCCCACCAAGCTTCTGGAGAGAAATCAGCTGATAGCCTTATGGGGGCTCCCTTGTAACTGACTCTTTGTTTTTCCCTTGCTGCCTTCAGAATCCTCTTTTTCATCTTTAACTTTTGCCATTTTAATTATGATATGTCTTAGAGTAGGTCTGTTTGGGTTCATCTTGTTTGGGACCCTCTGTGCTTTCTGTACCTGAATATCTGTTTCCTTTTTTAGGTTTGAGAAGTTTTTAGCCATAATTTCTTCAAATACAGTTTCGATCCCCTTTTCTCTCTCTTCTCCTTCTGGGATTCCTATTATGTGTAGGTTGACGTGCTTTTCTTATCCCATAGATCTCATATGTTGCTTTCATTTTTAAAATTTGTCTTTCTGCCTGCTATTCTGATTTGATGATTTCCCTTAGCCTATCTTCCAGATCACTTACTCATTCTTCTGCATTATTTAGTTTGCTATTTATTGCCTTCAGCTCAGTTTTCATCTCAGCAATTGAGTTGTTTAATTTTGATTAGCTCCTCTTTAAAGTTTCTAATTCGTTGTTACAGTGATCTGCATTTCTATTGATAGTCTTTCTTAATTCCTTCAGCATTTTTATTACCACCTATTTGAACTTGGGGTCTCGTAGACTGGAGAGGTCTGTTTCACTGTTTGTTCTTTCAGAGGATTTCTCTTGTTCTTTTAATTGGGAGTAGTTCCTCTGCTTCTTCATTTTACTTGTATTGCTCTGACTCTATGAATTTAAGAGAAACAGTTATCTACTATGGTCTTGAAGGGCTGTTTTTATGTGGGAGCAACCTCTGTAGACTGTATGAGTCCAATATTTTGGTGTGAGGTCTGTTTTTAGTGTGGATGCTTGCCACATCTTTCCTCAGGGTGTGCTGGCCCTTGTCCCCTTGATAGAGGGTGTGACTGGTGTCATGGTGACCAGTGCCTGCAATGGATGTTGCGCAGGGCCTCCTCTTTGCTTTGCGGTTGTCACAAACCTGTTGGGGGCAGTGTCTGCTCCCCAGTTGTTGGAGTAGAAGCCTCCAGATAGAGTTCTAAGCTGTGGTGTGATGTAGACAGGACTGGAGGGCTCCCTCTGGGAAAGGAGCTGCTGTGTGTTCTCTCCAGGAGCTGTTTGCTAGTAAGTGTGACTCTGTGATGCCACCTGCCACCTGGTGTGCACGCCAACAAAGATCACCATTGCTGGCACTGTTGTCCGCGACTGCCTCCACTGGGGGAGTGCCAGTAATTGGCTTGGAGGTCCTTTAGGCAGGCATGTGCACTCACAGAGCCACTGGCATGAAAACCTGCAGAAGCTGGTCCCTGTGCCCACTGTGGGAGTGCCAGTAATCGGCTCAGATTTCAGCCTGCCTCCATTTTTTCACACCCACAAAGTTGACAAAACCTGCTGTGACTGGCACCCCACTTCACTGTGAGCAAGCTGATAATGAGGCTGCTATGGTGAACCCACGCCCCACCCCTCCCTTCCTGTGTTGACAATGGGGCTCCTATAGCAGACCTATGCTCTGTCCTGTGCACAACCCAGGTTGCAGCTGGGCCACACTCCAGGCCCTTAGGCTGTTTCTGTGCAGCCAAACTGAGTCCCCTCCCTAGATCTGTCTGCTGAAGCCTGAATATCAGCACTGAGTAGCTGTGCACGCCAGCAGGTGCGCATCTGGGACAGGGAAGTGTGGCGATGTGTCACGGACTGTCTGTGCTGGTCTCTGTTTATCTTGCAGGGCTGTAAGCCAGCTCTGCACTCTCCTCTTGAGCTTCTGAAGCTCCCTATCTGTCCTACCAGACTTCCCAGCCAGTGAAGGAGGTTCCCAGGGTGAGGGAATCTTTCTTCTTTCACAGTTCCCTCCCAGGGGTGCAGGTCTCATCCTGATTCCTCTTCTTCTCCCTTTTCCCTTCATTCTGCCTGGTTATGTGGCAGTCTTACTTGTAGCTTAGGTTGTATGAGATTTTCTGCAAGCTTTCAGTAGGTATTCTGCGAGAATTGTTCCACATGTAGATGTATTTTTGATGTATTTGTGGGAGGAGGCAAGTTCCATATCACTCTACTCTGCCATCTTGATCCCCTCCTCTATGTGTTTCTTAAAACAGAGGGTCTCAAACTATAGCATGCATAATGGCTTGGAGAGTTTGTTAAAACAGATTCCTGGACTCACTACCAGAGATTGATTCAAAAGGTCTGTTAGGGGCCATGAGTTTGCATTTCTAACAAGCTCCAGGTGATGATAATGCAGCTGCTCTGTGGACTACTCCTCTGGGTAGCACTGCCTTAATATACAGTGCAAAGAATGCATTAGCATTACCTATTACTATCTAGTTAAAAAGTAGATTATTATAAAATTTTAGGCCCCTTCTTAGAGTGATTGAATCTTAGTCATTTTCTTATTAATTCTATTGTTCACATTCATGTATACCACCTATAATTTAGTACTTCATATTTTTTTATTTGAATATTATAAAATGAAAATTTTATATAAGTAGAAAACCAGTACCACTTGTTATATGTAATTTTCAAATGAAATATGATTTTTAAAATTATAAAAATTCCTACTATTTTTCCTGAAGCCTAGTCTCTTTTTGTTAACAATAAAGGATGATAGCACAACTGTAACATTCTGCTTTACTTAACTAGATGATTTGATAAAGAATTACAAAGAAATTCCTTTGTGACTCAAATGTTAATTTAGTGCTGTTTGTCTGGATACTACCTAAAACAATCCCATCTACTACCAGCTGTATTCACATTACATCCTGGGAAATGCGATTTCAAGGAAACATCTTCCTCCTCCCTTCTCCAGCTTTCATTCCACTGAACCATTCATTAAAGAGATATTTAGAAAGTGTCTACGCCAGGCCCTGTTCTATACTGACAGGTCATACTCAGAATACCTTGTTGCACCTTCCCCTAAACATCACTGTGTTATCAATTACTGGTATAATGAACATTGGTTGCTGAGACTGTAACAATTCTACTAATGGCTGAGAGCTCATTGTAGATTCATCTTGATCCTTGTCATCATCTTCTTCATTGTACATTGTTGTTATTTGTGCAGAAAAAGTTTGCAGAGCTGCAATGATGGATGACTGCATCTGTGCCTCCCTGAGTTACGGAAGAAAGTGGTTGGTATGCATGGAGCCATAAGCATACAGACTGATTGGAAATCTTGAGTTTTTAGATCTACGCAGAAAATGAAAAAAAAAAAAAAGGGCAAAGTTCACTTTATCAATCCAGGTACCACATCATCAAATGATAAAAGTCAATTTGAAACCATCAAGATTCAAAATACTTAAAAAGTTGTATAGAGAAACGGGTAGAGCCTCCAAAAGATTTTTCCTCCCATTTCCCAAATTAAATCTTTATCCAAACACTTTAAAAAATAAGATATAATAAAAGATAACTCATATGCTTAGTTTCCAACTTTCCCTAGTAATTTCCATATTTCTCAGAGACACAGTAATGAGGCACCACAGGTCCAGCTCCAAAATGGAGATTAAAATACTTATTTTAATAAAATATTTAATTGCCTCAATGCCATCTAGTTATTTTACTCATTTTTTCTTTTTTCAAACTGTGGGTCATACTGTATATCCCAACTTGAAAACTTGTACTTTCTAATTTATCTTGTATCACACTTTTTGCTGACACTGCTAATAAACATTTTCAGAAAAGGGCTATTACTACTTGTAAGTTTTCACATTAGTGACATAACACACTAAACAAAAAAAGAACTCACACTGTATATTACTGGTGTGAAAGAGTTAAGAAAATGAAAAAAGCATCCCTGATAATATTATGTGGCAATTAAAATGAATGAGTTAAGCTTATATGTGATCTGGAAGGCTGCACATGATGTACTATTAAGCGCAAAAATCAGGTTGCAGTATGATGTGTTATAAGGATGATAATATTAGAAAAGATCCATACCCAAATGGGCATATATTTATTTATTTATTTATTTTTTAACCTTAATTTTTAAAAATTGAAGTATAGTTGATTTACAATGTTGTGTTCATTTCTGCTGCACATATATATACATTCTCTTTTTTAAATATTCTTTTCCATTATGGTTTATCATAGGATTTTTTTTTCTTTTTAAAATCTTTATTGGAGAATAATTGTTTTACAATGGTGTGTTAGTTTCTGCTGTATAACAAAGTGAATCAGCTATATATACATACAATTATCTGGATTTCTCCTCCCACTTGCATCTCCTTCCCACTCTCCCTATCTCACCCCTCTAGGTGGACACAAAGCACCGAGCTGATCTCCCTGTGCCATGTGGCTGCTGCCCACTAGCTATTTATTTTACATTTGTGAGTATATATAAGCCCATGCCACTCTCTCACTTTGTCCCAGCTTACCCTTCACTCTCCCGTGTCCTCAAGTCCATTCTCTACATCTGTGTCTTTATTCCTGTCTTCCCCTAGGTTTTTCAGAACCCCCCCTTTTTTTTTAGATTTCATATATATGTGTTAACATACGGTATTTATTTTCTCTTTCTGACTTACTTCACTCTGTATGACAGATTCTAGGCCCAACCACCACACTGCAAATAACTCAATTTCGTTTCTTTTTATGGCTGAGTAATATTCCATTGTATATATGTGTCACATCTTCTTTATCCACTCATCTGTTGATGGACACTTAGGTTGCTTCCATGTGCTGGCTATTGTATATAGTGATGCAAAGAACATTGTGGTACATGACTCTTTTTGAATTATGGTTTTCTCAGGGTTTATACCCAGTAGTGGGATTGCTGGGTCATATGGTAATTCTATTTTTAGTTTTTAAAGGAACCTCCATACAGCTCTCCATCGTGGCTGTATGAATTTACATTCCCATGAACAGTGCAAGAGGGTTCCCATTTCTCCACACCCTCTCCAGCATTTACTGTTCGTAGATTTTTTGATGATGGCCATTCTGATTGGTGTGAGGTGATACCTCATTATAGTTTTGATTTGCATGTCTCTAGTGATTAGTGATGTTGAGCATCCTTTCATGTGTTTGTTGGCAATCTGTATATCTTCTTTGGAGAAATGTCTATTTAGGTCTTCTATTTTTGGATTGGGTTGTTTGTTTTTTTGATATTGAGCTGCATGAGCTGCGTGTATATTTTGGAGATTAACCCTTTGTCAGTTGCTTCGTTTGCAAATATTTTTTCCCATTCTGAGGATTGTCTTTTCGTCTTGTTTATGGTTTTATTTGCTGTGCTAAACCTTTCAAGTTTCATTACGTTCCATTTAATATTGTTTTTATTTCCATTTCTCTAGGACGTGGGTCAAAAAGGATCTTGCTGTGATTTATGTCATAGAGTGTTCTGCCTATGTTTTCCTCTAAGAGTTTTTAGTGTCTGGCCTTACATTTATGACTTTGATCCATTTTGAGTTTATATTTATGTATGGTGTTAGGAAGTGTTCTAATTTCATTCTTTTACATGTAGCTGTCCAGTTTTCCCAGCACCACTTATTGAAGAGGCTGTCTTTTCTCCATTGTTTATGCTTGCCTCCTTTATCAAAGATAAGGTGACCATATGTGTGTGGGTTTATCTCTGGGCTTTCTATCCTGTTCCATTGATCTTTCTGTTTTTGTGCCAGTACCAAACTGTCTTGATTACTGTAGCTTTGTAATATAGTCTGAAGTCAGGGAGCCTGTTTCCTCCAGCTCTGTTTTTGTAGATAGCCTATATACGGGTCTTTTTGTATCCTTTCAGCCAGTCTATGTCTTTTGTCTGGAGCATTTAATTCATTTACATTTAAGGTAGTTATTGATATGTATGTTCCTATAACCATTTTCTTAATTGTTTTGGGTTTGTTATTGTAGGTCTTTTCCTTCTTTGTGTTTCCTGCCTAGAGAAGTTCCTTTAGCATTTGTTGTAAAGCTGGTTCGGTGGTGCTGAATTCTCTTAGCTTTTTTTTGTCTGTAAGGGTGTTAATTTCTCTGTTGAATCTGAGTGAGATCCTTGCTGGGTAGAGTAATCTTGGGTGTAGGTTTTTCCCTTTCATCACTTTAAATATGTCCTGCCACTCCCTTCTGGCTTGCAGAGTTTCTGCTGAAAGATAAACTGTTAATCTTATGGAGATTCTCTTGTATGTTATTTGTTGCTTTTCCCTTGCTGCTTTTAAAATTTGTCCTTTTTATTTAATTTTTGATAGTTTGATTATTATGTGTCTTGGAGTGTTTCTCCTTGGATTTATCCTGTATGGGACTCACTGTGCTTCCTGGACTTGATTGACTATTTCCTTTCCCACATTAGGGAAGTTTTCAACTATAATCTCTTCAAATATTTTCTCAATCCCTTTTTTTTATCTTTTTCTTCTTCTGGGATCCCTATAATTCGGATGTTAGTGTGTCTAATGTTGTCCCAGAGGTCTCTGAGACTGTCCTCAATTCTTTTTATTCTTTTTTCTTTATTCTGCTCTGTGGTAGTTATTTCCACTATTTTATCTTCCAGGTCACTTGTCTGTTCTTCTGCCTCAGTTATTCTGCTATTGATTCCTTCTAGAGAATTTTTAATTTTATTTTTGTTCATCAGTGTTTGTTTGCTCTTTAGTTCTTCTAGGTCCTTGTTAAACGTTTCTTGTATTTTCTCCATTCTATTTCCAAGATTTTGGATCACCTTTACTATCATAATTCTGAATTCTTTTTCAAGTAGGCTGCCCGTTTCCTCTTCAGTTGTTTGGTCTGGTGCGTTTTTACCTTGCTCCTTCATCTGCTGTGTATTTCTCTGTCTTCTCATTTTGCTTAACTTACTGTGTTTGGGGCCTCCTTTTCACAGGCTGCAGGTTCGTAGTTTCTGTTGCTTTTGTTTCTTCTCCCAGTGGCTAAGGTTGGTTCAGTGGGTTGTGTAGGCTTCCTGGTGGAGAGGACTAGTGCCTGTGTTCTGGTGGATGAGACTGGATCTTGTCTTTGGTGGGCAGGACCGCGTCCAGTGGTGTGTTTTGGGGTGTCTATGAACTATGATTTTAGGCAGCCTCTCTGCTAATGGGTGGGCTTGTGTTCTTGTCTTGCTAGTTGTTTGGCATAGGGTGTGCAGCACTGTAGCTTGCTGGTTGTTGAGTCAAGCTGGGTCTTAGCATTGCGATGGAGATCTCTGTGAGAGCTTTCACCATTTCATATGATGTGGGGCTGGGAGGCCTCTGGTGGACCAATGTCCTGAACTCGGCTCTCCCAGCTCAGAGGCTCAGGCCTGACACCGGGCCAGAGGACCAAGACCCTGTCAGCCACTCGACTCAGAAGAAAAGGGAGAATAAAAAAGAAAGAAAGAAAGAAAAAAATAAAATAAAGTAAAATAAAATAATTAGAAAAAATTAAAAAACAATTTTTTTAAATAAAAAAAAAAGTACTAAAAAAAGGGACAAGCAAACCAAAAAACAAATCCACCAATGATAAAAGCCTAAAAACTATCCGAAAAAAAGAAACAAAACAAAAAAACCAAAAAAATGGACAGACAGAACTCTAGGACAAATGGTAAAAGTAAAGGTATACAGACAAAATCACACAAAGAAGCATACACATACACACTCACAAAAAGAGAAAAAGGAAAAAATACATATTAAAAAAAAAAGAAGAGCGCAACCAAATCAATAAACAAATCTACCAATGATAATAAGCTCTAACTACTAAACTAAAATAAACATAAAACCAGAAACAAATTAGATGCAGAAAGCAAACACCACGTCTACAGTTGTTCCCAAAGTCCACTGCCACAATTTTGGGAGGATTTGTTGTCTGTTGAGGTATTCCACAGATGCAGGGCACATCAAGTTGATTGTGGAGATTTAATCCACTGCTCCTGAGGCTGCTGGGACAGATTTCCCTTTCTCTTCTTTGTTTGCACAGCTCCTGAGGTTCAGCTTTGGATTTGGCCCCGCCTCTGCATGTAGGTCACTGGAGGGTGTCTGTTCCCTGCCCAGATAGGGCAGGGTTAAAGGAGCAGCTGATTAGGGGGCTCTGGCTCACTCAGGCCGGGAGGGAGGGATGGGTACGGAATGCGGGGCGAGCCCGACTGTCAGAGGTTGGTGTGACATTGCAACAGCCTGAGGCGCGCTGTGTGTTCTCCTGGGGAAGTTGTCCCTGGATCACGGGACCCTGTCAGTGGCGGGCTGCATAGGCTCCGGGAGAGGAGGTGTGGATAGTGACCTGTGCTTGCACACAGGCTTCTTGGTGGCTGCAGCAGCAACCTTAGTGTCTCATGCCTGCCTTTGGTGTCCGCACTGGTAGCTGTGGCTCATGCCTGTCTCTGGAGCTCATTTAGACAGTGCTCTGAATCCCCTCTCCTCGCACACCCTGAAACAATGGTCTCTTGCCTCTTAGGCAGGTCCAGACTTTTTCCTGGACTCCCTCCCAGATAATTGTGGATCACTAGCCCCCTTCAGGCTGTGTTCACACAAGCAACCCCAGTCTTCTCCCTGGGATCTGACCTCCGAAGCCTGAGCCTCAGCTCCCAGCCCCCACCTGCCCCAGCGGGTGAGCAGACAAGCCTCTCTGGCTGGTGAGTGCTGGTAGGCACCGATCCTCTGTGTGGTAATATCTCCACTTTGCCCTCGCCCCCCTGCTGCTGTGCTCTCTTCCATGGCCCTGAAGCTTCCCCACTGCCCACACCCCATCTCCGCCAGTGAAGGGGCTTCCTAGTGTGTGGAAACTTTTCCTCCTTCACAGCTCCCTCTCAGAGGGGCAGGTCCCCTCCCTATTCTTTTGTATCTGTTTTTCCTTTTTCCCTACCCAGGTATGTGGGGAGTTTCTTGCCTTTTGGGAAGTCTGAGGTCTTCTGCCAGTGTTCAGTAGGTGTTCTGCAGGAGTTGTTCCACATGTAGATGTATTTTTGATGTATTCATGGGGAGGAAGGTGATCTCCACGTCTTACTCCTCCACCATCTTGAAGGTCCCCCCCGGGCATATACTTTAAATATGAGCAGGAAGAAAGGGATAGAACGATACACATCATGCTGTTAACTTTGGTTGTTACCTTGGTTGTTAGTTGAGGATAGAAATAGAAGTAGAAACACATGTTGAAGGATTTTTTCTTTATACACTTTGTATTGCTTATCTTTGAAACAATTTTCTAAAGAACTCAATAAATAACATTTAAAAGTTTCTTTGACTTAAGTCTTCAGAAAGTCAAGCATCTTAAACAATAAATAATCCACAAAGAAAGTATATGTGAAAATGGTTTCCATGAGAAACACATGAAACCTGAAGACACTGTTTTGTACAATAAAAATATAATTATTACATTGAAAAAGTAGTTTCAATTAACCAGAGACAAAAATAATTGAACTATGCAGCAAAAATCAAACTTTCTACTGTATTAATTTTAAAAATACTATAATGTCTTGGAAGGAGACTAATATTTATCTGAAGAAGAAACTTCATTAAAGTTTCTAATATTCATATGAATCTCATAAAAACAACATTATCAAGGCAAAAGAAATATAAAATACCCTTTTATGCACTGACTTTTCTTCTTGAAAAAGAGTTACTTATAGGCTTTTATTGTGAAATAAATTTAAAGATGGAGATTGAGAAACCACAAGTATTTCTGGGTAAGGCTGAAGACCCATTTGCTTGTTATCTTTCAATTTTTGTACTATAACTTTGGCAAATTCTTCTCCTTGGATGTCACTAGTATCCAATAATTGTCTGACTTTTGAGGTCCTTGTAGGTTTGGTACTAATGAGTTCATAGTCCTCCTTCATGATCAAATCCCTGGACAGGAGGGCATCTAGAGATTGGTTAAGGCAGGCTTCAGTCATTTGGTTCACAATATCTTCCCTTTTACTCTGGATCCACTGTTGGGTTATACCAGGCTGAAATCGCTCTGTAGAAAAGCAAGGGATGACAAGTAAGAAGGTGGGGACAGATATATAGCTATGAGTAAAATTAGATGAAAAACAAAATAATAAGGCATAAAACCTAACTTTACTATAATTGTGCTCATATGGAACACCAGTATTTTCAAGAAACATTCAGATATTTGGGTTATCTCTTCCCTTTCCCTCCAAGAAAAAGCACTGCATTTTTATACACTATAAATCATGTGGGCAAATGTCACTTTTTCTCAGGTTTTTTTTTTAAACATAAAGAATACTTGCATATTTGATAAACAAAAATATATTTACCTTTAGTAACATATTAAGTCGGACCTCCTCTTAGCACTCCCTCCCTAGATAGATGTTCATGGAATACCATTTTGGCCTATTATTACATATCAACACTCATGTCTTCGGGGATTGGAAGTGCTTTCCTACTTATGGTATGTATATATCATACTGAAGAAATAAGGCAAATAAAACATCGTATAGCAAATCTACTGAACATATGGTTGTGAGATAAATGGCATCATTTACAAAGTGTCTCATAGTACATATTTACCTGAATTTCCCTCAGCTGAGAGTGGATTTATTATTGCTAAAGAGCATGGAGCAGCCCTGTGATCACAGAATGTTGCTCTTTGAGCCACAGAAATGTTACTGTCACAACTGTGATTTACTGGACATTGATGCATCACAGAAAAGTCTTGAGTTTTTCCTATAAAACACAACATTTTCATTAAGGGTAGAATATTCCTTAGCTATTCCTATTAGCTAAAATATGATCCTCCGGGTCATAGACAGGGTGGTATTCAGTGTCTCTTAATTTTTCACTGCATAAGCTGGTTCATAAACCTAATTCCACAAGTAAATAATTTTTGGAACAAAAAGGTTTATGCTTAATGTTTTTACCATATTTCTGTCTTATGTAAATTATAAATCATAGAATTTTACTTCTTCGTGTGGTACCATATTTTTTCTTCTGTGTCATCTTCCTCCTTCTGCACTTCAAATGTGTCCTCTAAATTTACATATGATGTGTCTTTTTACACTCTCCTTTGGTAAACTTATTCAACCTCAGGGCCTCAATTGTCACCTCCCTTCCCAAATCCATGTAATTAAGTTTTCTGTCTTCAGTGAACCTTACATTTTCAACAGCTCAAATTAAAAAAGAAAAAAAATTAAAAACTTAATTATTCATCTTAACTTTAAAACCTGTTTCAACTCCTATTTCTGTTAATAGCACCAATGTTCTTCCAGCTAAACTTGTTCAGCTTTATCTTGTTTTCTCTCTTCCTTCTTGCAAGTGAAAAGTGTGTCCTCTGTAACATCTCTCACACTATTCTCTCCTTCACACTCTGGAGCAGGTCTCATAATCTCTCACCTGTAGTACAATAATAGACCAATAGTCTCCTAACTGGTCTCCCCACCTTGAATCTCCTTTTCCCTTCCAAAATATCCTACATATTCCAGGCAGGATAAATATTCCTAAAGCAAAAAATTTTATCATGTCACACCCTTGCTCAAAAATTTGCATTAATTGCTCCCTACCCAAGCAAAAGAGCCTGAATGGCTTAGCATAGTATTAGAATTCATCATGATATGACTCCACCCTCCTGATCTTTTATCACCTTTCATTCCCCCTCTTCACCAGCTAAACCCAACTACTCACTGTTCTCTGTTTTCTTGCTTCTTTGCCTCTATGCTGTTCCTTTTGCCTGGAATGCCCATCCTTTATAACTATAGGTCCAACCTTCAGCCAGAAATAATTTCTTCATGATGATAACATGGTGTAGTAGTGACATGAAAATATTTATCAAAAAGACCTGGCTTCGAATCTTGGATTTGCCAGCTACTAACTATGTGATCCAGAAGTCTTGATCTTAAGAATCTGTAAAATGAGGAATATCTCCCTCACAAGGTTGTTGTGACAGTACTTTGTAAAAAATGTTACTCTTCCACTATACTACCATAGTTCTATATCCCTATATCTTTTACAATACATTGCTCTTTGTCTAATATTATGGTGACTTAGAAACATTTCTCCTGTTTCTTACAAGAGATTTTTAAAAATATCTTTCTGTAGTGTCTAACATAATGCTTTTAATACTTAAATAATTTGTTTAACATCCCACTATTTTCACATCTTTAGACTGTCACTTTTAAAAAATGAGTTATAAATGCAAATGAAAGACATGTTCCATACAAACCATGACTGCTTGCAAGAATATGATCTTGAAAGAAAACTGAAAACTTGCAAGTAATACTGACTGAAAAATTTACATACTAGATAAAAAATCATTGTCTTGAGGAGCTGACAGGGACCTTGAAGTTCCAGGAGAAACACTAGATTTATGGAGCTGAGAGGATCCACATGATTCCTAAAATAAATAGAAGATAAATGATTTAGGTTAATGAAAAATCATTTTAAAAGTTATACAGCTTTAATTTCTAAACAGTTCCTGCTTTTGGCTTATTATAAACAAAGAATCAAAACTAATACAAATTACACTTTACAAAATTAAACACATATGTGAAGTAACAAAAAAAGTGAACTTGATTTCTTTATCAGGTCAATTGGATGGGTGGGGCAATAGTTAAATATATTAGAAATCATTATTTTTTCAATATTTTGTACATAATCTCAGAGACTCTGTCCAGCTCATGAGAAATTTGAGATCTGCAACTCTGATTACCTACTGATTTAGAGCACATGCCTATTCTCAATGCCTCAGGTTCCTTCAACATGGAGGAGTGGGAATCCATGGAAAAAGTAATATAGAAGTTGGATCCAATCCTAGCTCTGTCATGGAATTACTACCTAAGCTTCGACAAGGCATTTAAATAATTTGGCTCTCAGGTTCTTTTTCTGTGTATTTATCTAAAAATGAGCATGTATGGGCTCAAAGATCCAGTGATGAGATAGTGAATATAAAGGTGATTCAAAGACTACATACTGTGTTTTAAGATTCATTTTGAAGGTATTATTACTTTTCTGAATCTGTAAAGAGAACATATCTTATATATTCTTAAAAGAAATCATTAATATGAAATAATTCTGAATGAATGCTACTAAAGAAATCCTTCTTTTTGGATAGCCACACAAATGACATTTTCTTTCTATTAATCATTGTAAGAGGTTAAGAACAAGGCAGGTATTATAGCTTTTTTACATTTGAATAAGAAGGTATAAATATAGTGGCAGAACTGTACCAATGATTTGTCTATGTACTACCCTGGAACACCATCCATTACATAAAACAAGGACAGGGACAGAAGTCAATGCCCAAGAAAGAAAGGACTGTGATTTGATGAGATGAACAATGAACTAAGAATCAGAAGAGCTGGATTTCAAATTGGAGATTCCCATTCTAAAATCCTAAAACCTCCCTGGACTTTAGCTTCCCATCTATAAAAGAGTGAGATAGACTAAATGATTTCTCATATTCTGCTCACATTTTGAGTTTAATCAACATAATTATTTTTACCTCCTGTGGACCATAATTTACAGGTATGTTCGGAGATAACTCCATTTTCTTCTTGTCACATAAGTGAATGATACTTGAAGCACTCTGTAATAAGAATGAATATATGTACTTGAATTAGAGATAATTAGAAAATTATATGAGTAAAATACAATCTACTTAACATATTTTGTATGTTTATACAAAATCAATAGAAAGAAAATCTCAATCAGTTGAGAATATAATATCTAACTTAAAGGTAGAGATAGTGTAGAATAAGGGAAATAACTTTAGAGACACAGTCTTTGAATCCTGCCTCATATTAACTGGTAAACTTGAGCAAATTCATCCTTTAAAATGGAATAATATCTACATGCAGGATCATTCTAGAGATTGAGATAATGAATATAAAGTATCTGGTTCAAACTAGGTACTTAATATATTTCAATTTGTGTGTGTATCTATCTATCCATAATTATTAAGCATTTACTACAATTTAGGCACCATGATTCTAAGTACTATTATTATTTTCATTTTATAGATAAGAAATTGAGGGCTGGACTAAGGAAAGGAGGCAGAGTGCCCTAATGGAACGATGGGGGCCAATGAGATCTGGTTTAGATCCCAGGATACCTGTTTGACTTTGGGCATGAGACTTAAACTTAGTTTACTTATCTGTAAACTGGAGATGAGAATACCTATTTTGCAGGATTACTGTAAGAAGGATTATAATATATGCAGAGGCCCTAAGATTACTTTGTAAGCATTCAATAAATGGTAGCTATTAAACAGATGATTTATTTAAACACTATGCCTTTGTACTAAAATTGTTTAGTGATTCACTCCTGTCTCTTTAAGCCAGACTTGGATTAGCTGCCATCACTATTGAGTGATTTAAAAACAAAACCATTAGTCTGCTTTTCTTCCCCAAACCAACATAACGTCAAATGCTCTACAGAACTTTAGAAATTGGTGGGATCCACACCCAGCCCTTCATTATTCATACTTAACAACTGTCTGCTCCATAACATGTCTAAGAAGTTTTAGGAGAAAAAAACTATTCATCTATGTATATAATCTATGGGGCACAGTACTTTACACACAGCAGTCCAGTGAACATTTGTTAAATACATTTTTATATGAACCTTTAAAATTCATCTTTGGATCCATTTCTGTTATATAAATTTCTTCTGTTCTTTTAAATTTATTAAAATATTTCTTGTTATACAGTATCATTAATTACTAACATCACTTTTCATAACCGATCAGTTAATGATAATTCAAATTATTTATGAACTAGTGAGTCAGTCCCTAGAAAGAAATAAAATGACATATCAAAGAAAAATTTTTTTGATTCAGTTTTTACTGCTCAAGACATAAGAGATACTATCTGTGAAAACATGAATTATAGGAGCCAGTTCAAAGAACTGAAAAAAATGTAGGAAACTCAAACAAAACAAGTCACCCTAAACTGTGATCTTTGTTTTCAGAAATTTCTTTATGAAAAATCTTATTATCTTAATAAATTTGTATTCTACCCTTGGCCCTGCCATTAGTTAGCTGTGTAGAGTGTTATGTGACTTACTTCCCTATACCTCAGTTATCTCATCTATAAAATGGAGATGGTATTCTTTCCCTAACAGTTTTACAGAATACAAGGATTTAAAAAAAAAAGAAAAAAATAACAACAACTCTGAGTGAAAACAATACAGCAACTTAAAAACAGTGACCAAAGAAAGTAATGCTATTAAATGATACTCAAGTATTTAAAAATATACACGAAATTACTTTATTTAAGAAGCAAAAATTTCTCCCCCAAATTAACAGTTTTAAATATAGATCCTAGTATTTAAGTTGGTTGGGGACAAAAAAAGGAACTGAATTGGTTCTCTTCCAGTTCAGTTTCTTAGAACCAAGAAAACAGACCCTTCTATCCACCTTTGCTTGGCAAAAGAGGAGAAAGTTGTGAAGAGAGAAAAGGGAACTGAAAAGACAAAGCAAAAATAAATGTTAACAGAAGTTTGTATCTACTAAGAAGTGGAGAGATTGGAATGTTCTGGAAAAGACTACCTACTCCGAAGCGGAGAAGTCAATGAAAACTTATCAAAAGATTAAAGCACAGTTCCTCCTCAGTTCCTTAAAAAACTCAGGCACTAATATTGCCACCATCAATTTTAAGTTTGGTTAAGGGCAGTTGTTTCCTTTATGCACTTCCCTTTTAAACCAAAGATTATGTTAACAGATACAGCAAACTGCAAGAGGCAAGCAATGTCACTTAGTGATAAATCAATTGTAGATTATGCCTGTTCACAACCTAAGAGATTGGCTAATAACTGATGGTTTTTATTATCATATCTCAAATGCAACTTAATGAAACCCAGAAAGTGTTAAACTAGGCTAACTTTGTCCCTAAAGGACTGTAGTTGCTTTCTAAACAATTTTTGATAGCAGCAAGAAAACCTTGCAGTAATGGGTTCCTTCAATTGTTTTTCTGGTCTACAAGAGCAGAATGAGTAAATAAGACAATTGTTCTAGGTAATTCATATCAACTGCTACTTTGGTCTACGCAACATGGAGTGTTTGAGTGGGAAAACAAAAAGATATAAACAAGCCATAGAAAATACACATTTGGGCCTCAATTATTAATAAAAATTCTACAGCTTAACTTGGCAATAAAGTGCAATAACCCAGACATCTTTTACTCTCTATATATCAAAACTTTAGAGAAATAAACATAGATTTAAAACAACAACTGTAGTAATTTAGGGCATTAACTGTATACAACTGGCACTCATTACACATTTTAAATTTACATTTGCTATATGAGAGGTCTGAAAATCCCTTTGAAATCTGGAGGCGGCTGTTTGAATGAAATGGAAAAGTTCTTTGGTGACAGATTCAAGACAGCATAACTACTGCCCCAGTACTGTAGCTTGTATCTGTGGAAGGTATGTAGAAAAAAACTAAATTAAACTAAACTAAAACTCTCCATGATTTAACATTCTAATTTCCGGTATTACATTTAACAATTTACCTTTGTTTTCTTTAGTTGAATAACAGCTTCAAGAAAAGTTATCTCTTCAAATGTTTTCAGAACTGGTTCAAGTTCTATTAAACATTCTAAATAAGATAAATAAAATGAGTTCAGGTTGCTTATAACCATTAAAATGAAAAACATAAACGCTAATATTTAACTGATAAGGCCCTAAGTAAATTTTTCCCCAAACTGATGACATTCAACTGTCTTAAGAGCGTTTAGTACAGGCATAAAGATAGACATATCTAAAGATAGATCAATGGAACATAATTGAGAGTCTAAAGCTCTTACAAGTATGGGCAATTGTTTTTTGACAAAGTTGCTAAGGCAATTCAATGAGGAAAGGATAGTCTTTTCGACATATGGTACTAGGACAGTTGGATATCCACACAAAAACAGAAAAATTTAGATTCTTACCTCACAACATACATAGAATTAACTTGAAATGGACTATGCACCTAAATGTAAATATAGGTGAAAATCTTCATGACCTTGAGTTGGGCAAATAATCCTTAGATATGGCATCAGAAACAGGATCCATAAACAATTTTTGATAATGGGACTTCAAAAAAAGTGAAACCTTTGGCATTTAAAAAGATGCTATTTAGAAAAACAAAAAGACAAGCCCCAGACTAGGAGAACACTTTTACCTATCATGTATCTGCTAAAGAACTTATATCTAGAATATAAAAAGAACTCTAACAACTTAAGACAAACAACCCAATTTAAAAATGGGTAAAAGATTGAATTTCACCAAAGGAGACACACAAATAGCTAAAAAGCACATGAAAATATGCTTAAACACCATTAGTCATTAGGAAATGCAAATTAACACTACAATGAGGCATCACTCCATACCCACTAAAATAGGTATAATTAAAAAGACAGAAAATAACAAGTATTGACAATGATGTAGAGAAACAGAAAACCTCACACATTGCTGGTGGGAATGTATCATGATGCAGCCACTCTGGAAAACAGCTTGGCAGTTTCTTAAAAATGAAAGATAAATTTACCATACAACCAAGCAATTCCACTCAGGTAGTTACCTGAGAGAAATGAAAACATATATGTTCACGCACAGACTTGCACATGAACAGTCATAGCAGCATGATTCATAATAGCCAACGAGTAGAAACAATCATAATTACCACTATTACTACAATAATATATGGACCTGTTGCTTAAGGGAGAGGCCAGGGCTCTAGATAAAACTGAGCATCACTAACATATAGATGGTATAAAAGCCATGGTCTGGTCTGGATCATCTAGGGGGAAAGTACAGATGGCAAACAGTAAAGGACCCATATTAGAGCTCTGAGGCATTCCAACAGTTAGAAACTGAGCAGAGGAAGAAAAAAGATAGAGGAAGAGAGGATAATAGGGAGTATGGTCTCTTGTGTCTTGGAAGCTATCAGAGGGAAAGTTTCAAGGAGGGAAGAGTCAGCCATATCTAATCTGCTGAGAGGCCAAGTAAGATAAGCAGTATTTTCCAAAATTGCCATCCTTGGTAACTTGAACAAATGCAGCTTTAGTGGAGATATGAAAACAGAAGACTGATGCAAGTTTGTTAAAAATTGAATTAGAGATGAAGAAGTAGAGACAATAAGTATGGACAATTCCTACAAGGCGTTTAGATCTAAACGGGAGTAGAAAAATGAGGTGGTAGCTGAAGGATGATATGGGGTCAAGAATTTTTTTCCTATATAAAGATAGGATATAATAATAGCATAGACCTGTATGACAGATGAACGATCCAGTAGACAGGCAGAAATTGGCAATGCAAGAGCAGAGAGAGAATATAAGGAACAGAATGCTGGAGAGAGTAAGGGAATGGCATCCAGAGCACAAGTAATACTGTTTACAATTGTATAAGAACACTTTTTTCCCACTGTAAAAGAGATAAAGCAGGAAAGACAGGTCAAGTACAACTAAGTTTATAGATCTGGTAGTGGAACTATGAGGAAGTGCTCTCTCATGGTTTCTACTTTCTCAATGCTCAAAAGAAATACAGAACATAGAGTGTAGGAGGTTTAAGAAGGGAAGATAAGGTACAATATGCATTACCCCTGTCTTCTCTTCCTAAGTTCAGAATCTATTAAGATAGGCCACACAATAATGATAGATGATGATCAAAATATCACCTTTATTAATGATAAAGCTAATTGGAATATGTCCCTTTTTAGATCTGTAGCATATGGGCTTAGTAATACTTTGTCCCTTCAGTTGACAGTTTTACTCACTCAGCTACAGGCCTCACCTGCTTCCATATGGGGAAGCACAAAATGTGCATCCTTTAGACAAGCTTACTTCTAAAAGGAGGAGAAAACTGAGAAGGGACTAGATAAGTGTGCTTTCTTTTTCTCTAAAACTAACAAATGAGGAGGAGTGCTGAGGGGCAGATAGGACCTAGAAATGTTCCTCCCATACTTTCCTTCTGGGGATTGAAATGGAATTTCATCTTCACTTTGGAAACATGAAATGGGACTTACGCATCTCCTACAGTAGTACAAGATGATCATCTAAGTCTGTAATTCTCAAACTTTTGGGTCTCAGAACTCTTCAAAATTATTAAGAGCTTTTGTATATGTTGATCATATCTATTGATATTTACTACATTAGATTAAAACAAAATTTTAACACATCAGAGTATATGAAAACACATTCCATTATCCGTTGGAGCAATGACATCATCAAACTTAATTTAGTCTCTGGAAAGATTTTTCCAGAGGATGAGAGTAAAAAGGGAAAATAATACCTTAATATTTATTATTTTGAAAAGTTTTGATTTTATGAACCCCTTATAAAAGTCTCAGGAACCAACCCCACCTCCAGAGGTCCCTGCACCACAACTTAAGAAAAGGTGATCTATGAGAATGGAATAGTAGATGTATTTGAGAAACATAACAGAATTGCTAAGTAGTGTTTAGTGCCCAGTTTTAGCCATTAATTTAAAAAGAAAACAATGAATTCCATTTCTGGCCAAGATGAAGCAACAAGGACCAATTCACCCTCCTGCCTTAAACAACCATTAGCCAGATAAAATGCATGAAACAGTGGTTTTCAAGACACTAGATATCAGGCAACAAAGGACAGTGATCTCTAAGTGATAGGAAACAACTGAGGTCAGCCTTATGACAGCCTGACTACCCAAGCTTACTGCCTTGGGAGAGTTTCCAGCTATACTACAGGGTAGGGAAGTAAGGCGGGGCCCAGTGGAAGCTCAGAGTTGAAGAGACAGGGCTGGGAGTTAGGGTAGATGGAGGCAGATAGAGTTTATAGGACAAAGCACCAAAGAGGAGAGGTACACAGAGAGAGAACTCCAGAGATCCGCAGAGCGTTCCTCTCAAATATTCAGCAGCACTGATCAATGCAGGATGTAGAAGTCAGTAAGCCAAAAGCCACTGTTCTGCAATGAACAATAGGGAAAAACCAGGAAGTTTGTAGAGAAGTACTGCCTAATGGCATGATCTTCAGAAGAGCTAGAGTCTTTAGGGAATGGAGAAGAAATTACAGTTTGGAAGTGGCACTGGGGACAAAGGAGATATATATTGGGATAGCCAAAAAGTTCGTTCAGGTTTTTGTAAGATCTTATAGAAGAACCCAAACAAACTTTTTGGCCAAGCCAATACATACATACATATATATACATATATATACACATACATACACACACACACGCCCTATTACATGGCTCTGGGAGATAAGAGATAAAATGTTAATCCATTATTAGAGCAACTTTTGATTTTTTTTAAATACAATGCTGATGAACACTAGACATAAGTTTTGACTGGAAAGTACATTTTTTTTTTTTAGTTGGAAAGAAGATTCCCAGTCTACAGCTTGTCTTTTCATTTTCTATAGCATCTTTTGAAGTGTAAAATTTTTCAATTTTTTTGAAGTTCAATTATCAAAGAATTTTTTTAACAGATCTTGTTTCTGATGTCATATATAAGAGCTCTTTGCTTAACCCAAGATCATGAAGATTTTCTTCTATGTTTACATTTAGGTGATGATTCATTCTACCTCTGAAATAAATCTTAATTCTATCTGATTTTTCGATCTCCAGGATTGGTCTGGAAATTCTACTCTTGCCCTTCTCCAATCAAATTTATACATAGCAGCGAGTGATATCTCCTAAACTTAAATTTAATCATGTTATTTCCCTGAAAAACTCACTTTAATGGCTTTCCATTGTACTTGGAACAAATTTCTAACCTTTTTATGATGATAGTCAACAGCCTCTCCTTACCACTTCAATCTCATCTCATAAAATAAAAACAACTCTGAATTAAAAAAAACTTTGAGCTTGTCATCTAACTTGTGTAGTTGTTCAAGGAATATTTTATTTATAGCGTATTTGTTATTTTTGTAATTCAAAAGGTCCAGATTAAAACTGTACACTAACTTAAGAAAGACGGTCTTTCATCTGGATTTTGCGCCCATCCACTTTCTATTAGAGAGATCATAAGTGCTCGATGAGGTATATCAAATGGCAAACTTTCTTCATTAGTGTCAGGTCGACGTCCTTGTGACACACTATACATAATCTGCAAAGGATTGGTGACTTCTGTCAAAACAAATATATTTCATTCATTAGAAATATATTATCATTTAATATATTAAATACACTCTAAAGCCAACCAAATGAGCATGAGGGAATCTTAAAATCTTAGGAATAATTCATTACTTCCCTTTCTGTCAAAGGAATATTTATATCCCAGCTATTGCCAGACTTGCTGCCTCTCACGGGAGGAGTTTATATCTTCACCTCTTTAATTCTGGGCTTGGCCATGTGATTTGATTTGGCCAATGGAGTATGAAGAGAGCAGAGTAAAACAGAGCTCAGCAGAGCTGAGCAGAACCTAGCAGAGCCAAGAAGGGCCACAGCAACTAATAACCGAATGTGAATGAAAAATAAATGTTTAGTTTGTAAACTACTGAGATTTTGAGGTTGTTACACAGCAAACTGACCTAAATGAACCTCAAAGTAAAGAAAGAGACACTATTATCAGAAAATCTGAAAAGTATTCTTCAGTGTTTGCTGGTCTTTAGAAGAAGCACTAGTTAAATTTTCATACAAACGATTTTATAGTTGGAATGAATCTTAGAAATAAGAATTCAAAATTTTTACTTTGCAGATGAAAAAAAATGAGGACTTAAGAGATTCAGTGGCTTATAATAGAGTTAATTACTATCAGAACAAGAAGAATCTACATTTTTCTGATCCTTAATCCAGTACTTTCCAACATACAGTGGATTCACATTGATAAATTGTTATGTTTTTCTAGTGTGTTTTCCACAAAATGACTGTTAGGCAGATTTAAAATAAGTGATCTTTATTCAGATAGTTCTGAGTATGACTTACCAATATGATGTCACCTAGAATAAGGAAGTCAAAGTACACTTACCTTCAAAAGGCTGTTTCCTAGATAAGACTTCCCATGTGATAACTGCATAGCTGTTTAAGATAAAAATATACATATAGTACTTTATAAACTAACTATTCATAATAAACTAAAATGGTACTGATTTTAAAAGCTGACTGTGGAGATACCATTTTTTAAAGTAATAATGTAGTGAAATGCTGCTTAAAGAATCACTATATAGAACCAAGATGATGAATATTCATATACAGTTTTGTTTTGAAAGGGAATTAATTCAATTTGAAAAATTAGGAAATTACTGTAATAAAAACTTGAAGTTATAGGCAAGGATAACTTGTGGATGATTCTTTAACACCTAGATAAGCTATGCCCTTTAATTACATGATTCTATTATTCACACAAAATAAAGAGCAATAAAAAAGGCTGTCTCATGTAGCCCTATTCTATTGACTCTTTTTCTGGTGTAAGTACTGTCTATTTTGGTAGTGTTAAATGTTAATTGCACTGTTTCCCTCCCCCTATCAAGGTCACATATGATAAAAATCCTTTAATATTATAAATTGATAGGATAATAAGATATGCTTTAATAATTTTTAAGGATGTAAAAGTAGCTTAAGGCAAGGCATCGGAACTTCCCTGGTGGCGCAGTGGTTAAGACTCCGTGCTCCCAATGCAGGGGGTCCGAGTTTGATCCCTGGTCAGAGAACCAGATCCCACATGCATTCTGCAACTAAGGAGCCCTCATGCTGCAACCAAGGAGCCCATGTGCCGCAACTAAGGAGCCCACTGCCGCAACCAAATAAATAAGTAAATAAATATTTTTTTTAAAAAAAGCAAGGCATCTTTATTTTCATATTTTTAATTTTTTATTTTTTTTTGGCCGTACCACACAGCTTGTGGGATCTCAGTTCCCTGACCAGGGACTGAACCTGGGCCACGGCAGTGAAAACTGAAATCCTAACCACTAGGCCACTAGAGAACTCCCAAAGCAAGGCATCTTTAATCTGAAAAACATTAACCACTGTCTCTAATTTATTTTCACCACACTTATGAGAGAAGCATAAAAATCATACTTTTAAAATGTAGCTTCAAAATTCTGATTGATTAATCTTGTTTTTTAGACAAGGTTAACTCTGAGCAAAAGTAACATGCTGTACCTATATATATCATGCTTGATAGTAGCCCTTGATTTTTGTCCAGGTTCATAGTTTTCAGGTGGCATATAGATAATTGTCCCTCCTTCTGGTGCAGATTTACTACTTCGTGATTGTGAGAGGGACATCATGCGCCATTTTGATAAACCAAAATCTGCAATCTGGAAGGGAAAAGAGTAATTGAATTTTTTAATTTTCTCTTTAAAAAAAGTCAAGAATTGATTGTTTTTGTTTATATTTATTATATTTAAACATGAGACCAGAGTAAATGCTATATATATTAATATTTTATTTCTATAATAGTCTATTAGTTTCTTAACAAATTGGATTCCATAGTGCTGAACCCAACAACTCTAAAAGCAATATAAACTGACTTGAAGTTCAGTATAATATTACAAATTTTAAAAGAGACCAAGTTTTGAAAAAATAAACAGGAGTATTTTTGTCTTTTATTCTGAACGAGTATATACACTTCACTTTTTGTGACAAGTAGCTTTATATCATGTGCTTTCAAAATTTACCTATACCTCACAGAACTGCTAAACTACTCATATCTAATATGATTGTCACTGGGTATTGTTTACAACTCAGGTTTATATGTTCTTATTTATAATGTGCTAAAAATAGTATCCTTAAATTTTGAAATAAGTAAAATTCCAATATAGTATAATTCATTATTATATGATTTATGCCTACCACTAAAAGAATACCTGTTGACAATAGTATAGTTAGCATATAAAACATATTTATGTCCATGACAAGGAGTGCCTAAAGCATTATCAGTGACAAACATTCTGTACTTTTGATATGTCCTTTACAGTTTTACTTCACTTGTAAATTTTGTGCAGATACTATCAATACACAATATCTTATAACTAAGTATCTAAAACGTTCCAATGTTTTTTTTTTTAAAGGGAGACAAAAATATAAGAACAGAAACAATATTTAGTGAACAAAAGAGTATAGGAAAACTTTGAAGACATTTAATTTAAATCACTTAGACCTTTACACGGCACAATTTAGGAGTCAACAGAGTGGAATGAGCTCCATCCAGCACACCATTTGTGGTTCAATCATTTAACTCTTAAAATGTTTACTAGCTTTAAGAGAAGAAATAATTTATTTAGTGTTTAGATGAATTTGAGATTAAAAAAAAATTATGGCCCCACTCCAAAAAGGGAGGGGGTAGCCTATATGAATCTTTCATACATTATCATAATAAAAGGGTAAGTCTAAGAAAAAAAATTAGAAAAAACCAAGAGGAAACATGGTGCCACGACATGAAGATAAGTTGGATTGATTTCTAAAGGCAATATAATATGTGTTCTGGAACATGGGTTCTAGAGCCTTGATTACTTAGATTTACATTCCATTTCTACCCCTTAATTAGCTGTGCAACCTTGGACAAGTTTTCTAATTTCTCTGTGCCTCAGATTACCCATCTTTAAACTGGGGATAATAACATAACACAGGGTTGTACTGAGAAAATTAAACTAGTTATTCTAAGTGAAGCACTCAGAACAGTATCTGACACATAGTAAATGACCCCTGTGTATTAGTATTATTAATGTTTTGTACATGGGAATAAACCTCTAAAGATTGCTCTTATTCATACAATACCAACAAGCACAGTACATAGTTTCAGGGCCTTTAATACACTTTGAGGTGGTATTAAGACTGGGGAACCGTATATCCTACTTCTACTTGCCACTACAAACTCTTATTCCTCCCACTCATTCTCTAAAAGCAAAAACAGTACTTCAGCTGCACATCTTCTAGGATAATAAGCATTACTATGAGAAGCAAAGTTTATTTCTGTGCCACAGTGAGAAATGTTAAAAAAAAAATTGGGATGTGGTCCATCTTATACCTGACCCACAAATTGCAAACTACTGGGCTAAATACTGGTTTGAATACAGTGCTGGAGAAAATGTATTCTGAGCTTGCTTCCTTATGTGCTCCTTTTACTTCACCTAAGGTCTTCATCTATGTTTTCAAATCTCACCTAGAAAACTGAATCAGAATTCCCTTTATCAGCTAATTTAGTTTGGCTTTCACATGGAACCATATTTCTCCCCCTTCTCTATTACAAACACCATATACCAAAGACACGATTCATTAAATCTGGATCTTCCAGAGAAGAAAAAAAAGTGAAGAATATGATGAGAGGAATACAAGTTCCATGATTTCTTGAGGGTCCTGATATCATTCAGCAATGAAGACAGAGAATAGGAACTTTTCTATTCTATACAAGATCTTAACATGCATTTCAAAGGTAAAGGTTCTTTTTAGTTAAAAAAGATGATAAAAGCAACAAGAATTTACTGTATTAGCACAGGAAACTATATTTAGTATCTCAAAATAACCTATAAAGGAAAATAATCTGAAAAATATATAAAACTGAATCACTTTGCTGTACACCTGAAACTAACACAATATTGTAAATCAACTATACTTCAATTTAAAAAAAGATTAAAAAACTAGAGGAAATTAAAACACACTATTCATAAAAATCATCCATAATCTTATTACCCTACCGGAATACCTATTTTCATTTACATAATACTATCCATGTCTGTAAAATTATAAAGTTATCAGTAAGAAGCTATGAGGAATAACTTCTAAGTATTCTGGTTTCCACACATGACGGACAGAATAGTTGAGAAATCAAACATGGTACATATAAATATTTATTTCAAATAAGCCTACCACAGGTTCATTTGTATTTAAGGTGCGCTAATTGATACTGACCAGCAGATAAACAAATTGAATGTATTCTTTTTAAAGTAGAAAAGTCCTGGTTGATCTTAATTGGTAGTAAATGTTTTTCTTTTAGATACTATGTTTCTGGTTAGCATTCCAGTATAAAAATTTACTTCAAAAAACTGTAGCAAGGTGTGTTTCCATTTAATTTCATTAAGTATTTTAAAAGATTTTTTGTACTTCATTTAAAGGCCCTTCCAAGAAGATAGGTAGATCAGGTAACTGTTACTTTTTCATGAGTCACTGATAAACTTTGACTTTTTTTTTTTTTTTTTAAACTTGAAGTATCCTTGACTCCCTTTCTTTCACTCCCCATCCATCAACAAGCCCTGTAGTCTTTTTTATTTATTTTTATTAATTAATTAATTTATTTATTTATGGCTGTGTTGGGTCTTCGTTTCTGTGCGAGGGCACCCTCTAGTTGCGGCAAGCGGGGGCCACTCTTCATCGCGGTGCGCGGGCCTCTCACTATCGCGGCCTCTCTTGTTGCGGAACACAGGCTCCAGACGCGCAGGCTCAGTAATTGTGGCTTACGGGCCCAGCTGTTCTGCGGCATGTGGGATCTTCCCAAACCAGGGCTCGAACCCGTGTCCCCTGCATTGGCAGACAGATTCTCAACCACTGTGCCACCAGGGAAGCCCCTAAACTTTGACTTTTAAGGAACATTTATAAAATAAAAAGTAGAGACACACAGGATGCATATAAAAGAGTGTCATAATTTATAAGAATAGTATTAGAAAGGTCACAGTTTTGTATGTGTTAAAGCTAATAAAAGTTAAAAATACACACAAAGCCAAACTATTTTAAATTCTATTTATTTCAAAGAAAGACCATGGGTACCCTACTGATCAATGAAAAAGAGAAAGTAGGGATCATCATCACCTATTACTTTGCTTCTGTTTTCTCTATCAAGAATAGTTTCTGGACTGAGATGAAGAAAATAAAGTCCAAGGAGGTTGAAAAGTTTATAAAGTACAAATCTCAGGTCATTTTACATATATTTCAGGTTTAGTTAGAATACTCGCATACCTCCATGGTGATGGAGGTATTACAGGATACGAGAAAAGCAAATGTCATTCTGATTTTTAAAAAGGGAAAATAATATTGATTTTGCAAATCTATATATTGGCAGAGACTATCCTTAATCCCAGGTTTAAAAATTTAGAAAATTTAATGAAAGGGTTACTTTATGAGTAATTGATAAAAGAGCCAGAAAGAACTAATGAAAAATTATATCAGCCCAGTGATCAATTTCAGACCTCATGTGACATATCCCAAGTACTTGGGGTATCTAGCACAACACTGTTGCTCCACAAACACTTAATAAAGGAATGACAGACTTCATTTCCTTTTTTGTCAGTAGTACTACTGTCAAAGAGTAAACGTTAAAACAGTTTGTATATTATAAAACATTCTGAGGTACTTTAATAATATCCTTGACTATTAAATTATCAGGCCTATTGGGTATATATAGAAGATCTGGAATTCATTCATTTGTTCATTCAACAACTACTTATTGAATACTTCTATACGGCATATGCTAAGCAGGTGGCAGTGAATAAAACAGACTAAATTTTAGTCTTTGTGAAGCTTATTATATTATAATTGGGGGAAATGGTCAATAAACACATTAATAAAAAATGTTTTGTAAGATGGTGAAAAATACTACGGAGAAGCATTAGTCAAGGTATGAGGATACAGAGGAACTAGGTGGGTTGTCAGGGAAAGCCACTCTGATAATGAGGAAGAAAAGGAAAGGGAGTAAGTCATGAGTATGTAACAGGGAAGAATAAATCTGACTCCATATTGGATCTGTTTCTTTTACTTTAACCTTTGTATTCTATTGCTTTTGCTACAAGTTAAGAATATTGCCTATAGCCTGAAATATACAAGACAGCCCATTCTCAAGGCTCTGACCTTTAAGGGTATAACACTTTTCTATTCATACAGAGATAAAAAGTTACAGAACAGACAATTACATTTGTCTTGTTGGAGGTTTACAGGAACATCAAGACCTGACCTACATGGACTGCTGCAAGAACAAAAGATTCCAAGAAATTTGCACCAACCAACCACACCCTCTCCCCTTTTAGTATAAAAACAAAAGCCTGAATTCTAGCTTGGGTAAGGTGGTTCTTTGGGACACTAGTCCACCATCTTCTTGGTCTACCGGCTTTCTGAATAAAGTTGCTATTCCTTGCCCCAACACCTCATCTGTTGATTTACTGGCCCTGTCCTGCAGTGAGCAGTATGAACTTGGACTCGGTAACAAGGACACCTGGGAAAGCAGTCAAGCAAGGACTTTTGTAATATTCTAATGGAAAAAATTGGAGAAATATGGGCTGTATAACAGCTCTTTTAGGAGTATTCCAAACAAAATGAATGCTTATTCTCCAAAAGTCCTAATTAATAAAAGGATTGATATTGACCTGAAGGGAGGTTTTCAGACCATGTTGTGTAGCTCTGATTTGAGCTCTGTACTGCTTAATAGTTAATCATGACTTGAAGATACAAAAAAGCAGCTAATTAAATTTGAAGATGACACAAAGCTGGAGGACAAAGTTAAAAATCCTTGGACTACAGAAAAAACATTCAAAAAGGTCTTAAGAGCTGAAGTTATCACCCAAATCTAACAAGATAAACTTTGATGATGTCCAGAAAATATTCTGTAAAGTACATGACAAGGAGACATGACTTAAGTAACAATACATTAAAAAAAAAAGAAAGAAAACCTCTCAGTGCTTTTTGTTGACACTGAGCCCAATTTGAATGTTGTTATAGGACTGCCCCCCAAAAGACGAATTAGTAAGGAACTATGAATATGAAGTAAAGTACTTAAGGACCATTCTACATTTATCACACCACATCAAGGGTGTAACTGAGCAGGACCCTATGAGGCCTTCCTGGGATAGACCTCCCCCCCAACCCCATATCTTCTGCTTTAGCTCCTTTCTAAAGTACCTAGATAATAGTATCTGATGCATATTTCTTAGTTTTTCAGATGCTAAAACCACCACCAAATGGAAGAAATTAACTACTTGATGATCATGGGCATGTAACCCCCAGACCTTCTAGCACCTAAGGACTGACCACCATCAACCAACCAGAGAATTTGTGCAAGAGCTGACCACATACCCAAGGTGTGCCCCTTCCTCACCTTGCCTTTAAAAATGCTTTGCTGAAACCCTTTGGGTAGTTAGGGTTTTTTCAGCACGAGCTACCTCTTCTCCTTGCTTGGCCCTGCAATAAACCTTTCTCTGCTCCAAACTCTGACATTTTGGTTTGTTTGACCTCACTATGTGTTGGCCACACAAACTTGTGTTAGGTAATATGGGTACTTTGTTTAGTTCTGAGGATCAAAATTTAAGAGAGATTTAAACACAGATGCATCTAGATAGCACCTGGGATTAAAACCTATGTAATAAGGAAATTGGTTGAATAAACTAAAGATGTGTATAAGGGAGAAGTGTATGTGAGAAGTAGGGGGATTATAGCTAACTCCAAATCTCAGAAGGGCTGTCAGGTGGAAATAAAATTGGACTTTGAACTCACTTTATCACTAGGACCGCTGAGTGGAAACAACAGAGAAGGAGTTTTGACTGACCATATAAAAAAATGTCACAGTCATTCAGTTATGGATCTTAAAGACTCTGCTGTCACAGGGTAACTCCCTTGGGAGATGAGGGATTGTTGTAGTGAGGATTCAGGGGACCAGCTGATTAGGGGACTAGAATAAGTCACTTCTACCTGTATGGTTCTATAACTGATGTAATAGATTTGTCTCTTTTTTTTAAGCAATATTGAGGCAGCAGCTTGCTTCTCTCTTCCTTTTCCTTCCATTTTATTCTAGGGAGAGGAAGTGCCTTCAATAAAGGTTTATTTTTTCACTTAACTTTTCTCACACTTTTTATATCTATTTTTCTATTGTTCCAACTTCCTTATTACTTATTTGAACATTTTTGGAACTTATAATAATCTTCAATTATGTATATTATTTGAAGAAGTGTAGCAAAATACTATGCAAAAATAAAGTGAGTTACATTTAGTATTAATTTCTCAGCAACTATTTTTTATTTGCTGTCATCAGTTACATATAGGGTAACTGAAATCACTACTCCTCTGGTGCCTTTAGGTATCTAAATCTTATGCTTTATGCAAAAAATTAATTCAAAATAGATCACAGATCACAGATTTAAATGTAAAACATAAATCTATGGAACTTTTAGAAGATAACATAAAAGTAAATCTGCAATACCTGTGGCTTGGTGAAGAGTACTTAGACATGACAGCAAAAGCATGATCATAAAAGAAAAAAATTACAACTTTTGCTCTGTTAAAGACCCTGTTAAAAGGATGAAAAGAACAAACTTTGGATTGGCAGAAAATTTTTGCAAACTACATATCTGATGAAGGACTTACATCTAAAAAATATACAGAACCCTTAAAACCCAATAGTAAAAAAGCAAAGAATCCAAGTAGAAAATGGTCTTAAGATATGAAGAGATGTTTCACTGAAAAGGATATAGAGATGGCAAATAAATAAATAACAATATTCAACATTATAGGAAAATGAAAATTAAGACCATGGTGATATATCACTATACATCTATTAGAATGCTAGAACAGAAAACTATGATAATACCAAATGCTGGTGAGAGTGCAGAAAAGCTGGGTCTTTCATACATTGCTGGTGGAATATACAACGGTACAGCTACTGTGGAAAGTAGCTACGTAGTTTCTTAAAAAGCTAAACATATGCTTACCATATGACCAAGCAGTTACACTCTTGGGCATTCATCTAGGAGGAATGAAAACTTATGTTTGTTCAAAAAGTTGCACAGGACTGTTCATAGGAGCTTTATTGTAATTGCCAAAGACTAAAAATAACCAAAATATCTCTCAATGGGTGAACGGTTAAACAACTTTTGTACACCCATACCATGGAATACTATTCACCAATGAAAAATAAACCAACTATTGACACAAGCAACAACTTAAATGGATCTCAAAGGCATTATGCTAAGTGAACAAAGCAATCTCACAATATCACGCACTGTATGATTCCATTCATACAGTATTCTCAAAATGACAAAATTATAGAGATGGAAGACAGGTTAGTGGTTGACAGTAGTTAGGTATGACGGAGGGGAGAAGGTAGGACTATAAAGGGGTAGCATAAGTGATACCTTTCTTGTGATAGAGTACTGCTATATCTTGATTGCTGTGGTGGTTACACAAATTTACACATGTTAAAGTGATACAGAACTATATACATGCATTGTACCAATGCCAAATTCCTGGTCTTGAAATAGTACTATAATTATATGTGATGTAACCACTGGCAGAAACTGGGCGAAGGGTACATGGGACTTCTTTGTATTATCTTTGCAACCATCTATGAATCTATAATAATTTCAAAATAAAAAGTTAACAAAGGTCTACTTGACAATTTAAATTAAGAACATAATGACTATATTTTGAACCATAATTTTACCAATGTCTGTAGTCTAGGAATAACTAAGTCACTGCAGCAGGAAGAAGTGGCACTGAATTAGGGGCTATGGAAAAGGCAGAGATATTAAATTGGCAAGGTAGAAGATATAACTAAAAAGTCTTTAAAACTATTAAACACAAGGATGCAGATAAGCTTTTTTTTAAAAAAAGTAACTACCTTAACATGAAATTCATTATCCAATAAGATATTCTGAGTCTTCAGGTCATGATGAAGTAGAGGAGGATTCATATTGTGCAGGTAATTTACACCTAGTGCAATTTCATGCAGAATACGAAATCTTAATGGCCAAGGAACATCAGGATATTCATTTTTCTTCATATATATGGAAAGAAACAAAACTAAAATTAGTGGCCAAATTTATTTCCACTTAGAAAATGAAATATTCCATGAGGAAATATAGTATTAAACTAAATATCTGGTATAACTAAATTCAGGGCAAAAAATACTCATTTTGTTATACAGTATCAATTTGACGTTATTTAACATCCTTGTATCTTACTTTCCTCAATTTTTAGAGAAAATAATGACTTTACAGTACTGATATTTCCTTTTAGTTTATACTGGTAATGCAACTACATGGTATGGGGTCTTTCTTCAGTTGAGACAGTTTTAAATTATTTTTTATCTGTATAATACCCAGACATATATTTATACTCATACCCATCTTCCCATTCTATGGCTTCTATCAAATAACTTATGCCCATGAATGTGTACACACACACACACACAATTTGTTTCTATTCAAAATTTATATTTTAAATTTCCTATTAATATAAAACCATACTTGATTATGATAACCACTGCATCAATTAAAATTATGACCATATTTATTTACTAAGCATTAATACATCATATTTTAAAATCATATATTTACTTGCATTTCAGCTTGAAAAATTAGCATTTGGGAGTTTTGCTTTTGTGAAGGAGACAAAAATCATCTTCATATTTCCTGGTACTTACAAGTGATAGTCATCTGAACTTTCTTAAATGTTTTCTGAACATAAAAGTTAATACAGCTTCCCAGGAGAAAGAACATACTCAGAAAAATTAGATAATTTGGGAAAATCCAACAATGAATCATCAGGGACCATGACACTGGGTACATTTTACTAAATAATATGAAAAAGTATGCTTCCACTGAGCTCAAAACTGTTCTTAAGAATTTTTCTGCAAATGGGTCAGCTTAACTAACTTGGCAGGGGAATGGCTCAAAATACTTGTCTTTACATAGTATTTTGATTTTTTTCAACAATCTTTTGTGAGGTTGGGGGAAGGTGCTTCGAGATAAATCCTGACCTAATAATACAGGACACCAAAAGAAACACAAAACACAAATGTTCAACATTAATTCCTCTTGTATACACAGATTCCCATCCCCTTGAGTAACTGAATCTTTTAATCTTTAAAAAAGTAACTTTTTCTGAAAATTATATAGTTTAAAGAAGTAACAAGGCCTCTCTGCAGTATAGTGCTATATGGAAGCTTTTGATCATGGAGAGGAAGGTAGATGAGTGCTCACTATGTATTTTATGATTCCTTCCAGGAGTTAGCAATCTCCCTGTAGGAGGCTCTAGAATTTCTAATGGGCTCCAAATTTGGGTACCAGAGCATCTACTGGGGTGCTGGGGTATGGGAAGACAACATTAGAATTTATGCTTATACTCATTTAACAAAAGGAAACTGTGTTTAATTAGTATTTGTATCTTACTTGCTGTGTTGGTTACACAAATCTTATACACTGACACTAGTTACTTTACTCTGCCCTTGTTTCAGATGGTCCTGTCACAAACAGAATGTGTAGTATCCTGAAATAAAGAGGAAGTCACTCCATGAGTGGTGACAGTGGCACCCATTCTCCCTTGTTTGCTTATAGAACACTGTGATGTATCAGAATTTAGGAGTGTCCAGTGACTAGATTTTACAGATTATGTTACTACTCAGTTTTAACAAAAGCAACCCTCACAAAATAGACCGAGTTCTTTAAAAATATTTCTTGACAGAAACTGCAGGCTAGAGATAATCTTAGTAATATGAGATCAAGCAAACAACAATAGATGAATACACATATTTTGAGAATGAGGACACCCCCCCACCCCGGCCATATTTGTTTACTGATGGGATTCACAATTAAAGCCAGATAACTGATACCTTGAGAAAAAGGTACATGGCTCATGCCATTGTCTATTATTGGAAAAACTCATATATTTGATACTCAGATTTATTTGGCCTATTAATTCAGAACTTTATGAACTGGTATCATTAACATTTAATTTGAACCCTAAATTGTCTTTAACATAAAATGAAATCTGGCTTAAACTAACAATAAATTGTATGATGTGCAGAGTTTATCTTTTCTCTCTCCTGCTCCTCTCCTACATATATATACGTGTGGATATCAGAATTCAGTGCAAACCTCAGGAACAGTAACCTAAGCAAAATAATCTAGGTCACTTAGAATGCAGGGTCTGACTCCACAGTATTTTTAACAACACAAAAGAAGCCATAAATGGTGACGTTTTTCATTATTCTTATTTTGATTCATCTATATATCCCCAAATAATCTGATCATTTGTAAAACCAAAGCACTATATAGGTTGAATAACAGAATTATAACCACTGAAAATGTATAATACTTACCCTATGTAGGAGTTCATTTAATGACCCATTTGGCATGTATTCAGTAACTATTCCCAAAAATTCAGGCTCATTGCAAATTCCCAAAATTGGAAGAATGTAACTAAATCTAGCTTTGTGTAAAATTTCAGCTTCTCTTAAGACATCATTTCTTTCACTAAAGAAAGAAAATGTATAATTATTTCAAAGTAATGAAAAATATACAATTATCATGCCCATAAATATTAATTAATCCTGGATTTTTTCATTCATTAGCTTTTGACCTCATGTAAATTATGTGGCTTCTCTTAGTTTCTTCGTGTTTAAAGTAGGGATAATATCTACCCTATATATTCCATAGGTCTGTTTAGAGACCAAAATACCTGTATAAGCCACTGACAGAAAAAAGTGCTACATACAGATTATTATTGTACTCTTCTCAGGACAGGGAAAGAATACAATGTTTAAGTTTATAAAGTCTATCTATATTAGAATGATAGGTGCTTGAACTAATTACATTAAGTTTATGTTGTATTAAAATGATCAAATTTGATTAGACTGTCATATTAAATTTTATGGTTGCATACCATGTAAAAATTTTCTAAATATCCTGAATACTAAAACACTTCAATGTTGTAGATTTTAATGACTAGATGATAATAGTTGCATAGGGTCAATAATGCTTAGAAATTATATACTGGAACACAGGAAAAGGACACTGAGAACAGGTAAATGCTTATAATGGATCCCTGGGCTAACTCTGGATCCCAGGTTCATTTGATTTTTCATTCATAAAACAAATAAATATTGAACATTTATTATGAATAAAGAACTGTGCTCAACATTATGGAGACTATTAAGTTTAAAAAAAAAAAAAAAAAAAAACACATAGTCTGTGACCTCAAACTGTCCAGAAATCTTTTTAAGAAAAATAAGTACTCACTGTGGTCTTGATTTACACTTCTCCAATGATTAGTGATGTTGAGCACCTTTTCATATACCTATTGGTCATTTGTATGTCTTTGGATGTGTTAATTATATTGATATTGGTAATTATTCCATGATGATGTATATGTATAGCAAATAATCATGTTTTGTACTTTAAATATATATGATTATATTTGTCAATTATTCCTCAATAAAGTTAAAAAATAAGAAAAGCAAATAAGAAAAGCAAACCAAATACTTAAAATATAAGGCAGAATGTGATAAGTGCCATCAAAAACAAGTAAATAAGCAAGCAAACAAGCAAGCAAATAAATAAATAAATAAATATAGGGAGCTCAGAGAACTAGTAAATTTGGGCTAAGGGAGTTGCTACAGCCTTTAGAGAGAGATGTCAACAGTACTTTAAGGATGGATAGAATTTCAACCATTGGAAAAACGGCATCCAAGATATGTGGTCCCTCTCCAAGATGGGAGAGATTTTGCCTTTCTTTTTTATCTGTGTATCCCCAGGATCTGGAACAGTACCTGGCACACAGAATTTGTCTAATAGATGTGTATCAAATGAATTCAAGGAAGTTAAAGTACAGGCTATATCTGGAAAATGGCAAATTGTTTAATATGAATCAGGATGTGTAACAGTGTGTGTAAAGGGAGTGAAGGTGAATAGGGTAGGGTAGCGCCTCATCTCAGAGCCTTAAAGCCAGGTGAGAGTGTTTACACTTTATTTGGTAGTCACTGAGTTGTGACTACAGGTTATTGAGCACAGGAATGACATGAGTGGAACAAACTTTTAGGATGATTAACTTGGCAGCAAGGTGTAGGATCAACAGAAGGAGGTAGAGTTTGAAAGCCAGGTGTTAGAAGATTATAATACTAGTTAAGATGTGAAGCAATGAGAGTCTGAAACTATAAAGGTTGCAGTGGAAATAGAAAGAAAAACACTAGCTGAATAGAATACCCAGGCTCTGGTGGCTGACCGACTGACCTGATTGACTAAGGGAGGTATATACATATATATATGTGTATATGTGTGTGTGTACGTATGTGTGTGTGTACATATATATATGAAGGGAACTGGATTTGTCATCAATTTTTACCATGGATGATTTGGTATTGGTAGCAGCAGTAATAGAAAGAGAATTGTCTCTAGGAGAAGCTTATTAGGTAAGCGATGATGATTAGTTGGTGCTTAAACCACCCAAGCTCTTGATGAATGGCTGCTGAAATAAGAAAAGCAACAGACATTCCAGACCAGACTGTGAAGCCTCCTTTAAAAACAAACAATAAGCAAAATAAAGCAAAAAAATCTTAGTCAACTATGTTTTGAATAGGTAATATACTTACATGTTTCAAAATTCAAGAATTACAAGAATGCATAAAGAGTTTCTCTTCTTCTCCCTGCTCTTTAGCCACTTAATATCCCAACTGTGAGGCAACCAATTATACCAATTTGTGAGACCTGCTTTAATTAAATTTATATTTCCTAAGCTGAAACAGGTCTGTATTTACCTCATGAAATGTAGGTCAACAAGACAGTTATTGAGTGGCACCTTTGCCGGGAAGGTTCCTGGATACTCTGAGAAAGAATTATAGAGAGGGCATGCTAGGGGATATCTTAGTGATACTTAATATACTAATTCCTCCTCCCATTAAGAGTATGATGTATTCTTCCTTCTCTTGTGATCCTATTATGTGTCAGCCACTCTACTACAGTTGGTTTCATTATCCCTACTTTATATATGAGAGCACTAAGGCTCACATAAATTAATAATTTCTAATGGTCATGCCAACAATAAGTGGCAGACTTGGAATCAGATTTGAATTGCAATTGTGGGACTCTAAAGCCTTTGTTTTTTCCACTCACTGCTTAATCAGAGAAGGAAAATTCTTGAAGTCAGATTTCAGGAAGAATGAGTGGGAAAACAGAAAAAGCCAAAACAGTTTAAAAATAGGTTTTTATATTTTAAAAAATAAAAATGTAAAACAGTTTTTATAGACATATTACCAAAATTACCCATAGCAAATTTCAGTTACAAAACAGTTACACTGTTTACACAAGGTATTTGAACAACCTATCAGACCCATCTACCAAAAGGAGTTGGGAGATTGTTGGGGAAGGTCCACTCACTGGGCAGAAGTCAGGTTACAGAGAATAATTCACCAATCACTAAAATAAGAACATGTTACAGCACATAAACTTATTTTTCTTTTGTGATCCCAAAGAACAATGCAAACATTATCCACACCAGAGCCCAAGAAGTACATGTATCTGTTATTCCCACTTTATAAATGAGGACATAAGACACCCTGTGAGTCAACTGCATAGCCCAGTCCTATGCTCAGACTACATAAATACTGCTAATGTTAACATTCTAGGTAACAAGTGGAAGAAAAAATGTGATGCAGTAATGCCAGAGTGTTGCACTGGTCCTTATGGCTTCTTTGACAGCAGAATTAATTTCCTACCCGATTTAGTGAAGAATTTTAGATTATGAAATTGTTAATGAGCACGAAAGGGAACTCTCTTCATTTCTTGGCCCCAAATGGCACAAAACTTAGATAAATTAAAATCTTGAGAAGCAGCATCCAAAATGGGAGGATCAATCTCCTTTAAAATACCTAATGAGTCCATCAGTGCTAGATTTCCATATATTTTAATAGTTGATTCTAAAATACATCTACCCTCTCTAATCAACCACCACCCTTCAAAGTTGACTACATACACATACACATAATTTCCCAGTAATTGCTCCACAGAATTCAAGACCCAGGGTAAATATACCCTGTATATCACTAAATCAGGATTATGGTACACCAAAAGCGGGAACAATTTCTAGAGGTGTCTCAAACTTACTGTGAGATCTAGCCCATCCAAGCCTGATAGCAAGAGAGCAAATAAAAGCCACAGGCAGATGAAAGTCAATAACATTAGCAGGGCTGAAGCTGAGGAATTTATCTGCTGTTGGATACTGACAGCCTCTGGTTAATCAGGCATCTAGCATGACATATTTTCACTTTAGATATAGGGGGAGGATAGGAGAATGTTGCAATCGTGGATGTTAACTCACTAAGAATTGAATGCAGGGCCTAGTTAAATTCCTATTGGAAGAAAAATACACAAGACTAGTGACTAGACTCACTGATTAATATATATGGTTGAAAGGTTTCTCTGGAAACAGGAACTAATCTAGCCTTCCCTTGAAATCTGGACATTGCACTAAAATTGTTCCAGGATGGGAGAGACATTCAAAATTTTTGGTCATTTAACAGCTTTCTGATTTCAGTTTATTGTTAGCAAAAATAATACAAGTTTCCTCTAGAGACAGGTTTCCTTCCCTGTGACGGTAAGAGGAGAAACTAAATTGAGTTTGATATCTAAACTTTCATGCCTACATGTGTAAACCAAAAACAACAAAAAGCCCAAACCAAAACGTCCCAGACTCTAGAGCAGTGCTGTTCAATAAAAACATGTGAACCACATATACAATTTGAAATTTTCTAATAGCCACTTTAAAAAAAAGTTAATAGCCACCTGTGGCTAAGAGCTACCTATTGGGCAGTGCAGCCCTAGAATTCGACTTCAAAAAAAAAAAATAAGGGAAAAACAAAGCAAACAAAAACCCAATTTCAATAAAGAGGACGTTTACAGTTGGGCTGTGGTTGCTGATTTTTGGTGTCTGGAGAAAGGAGGCCCAGGAGTAAGAAAAAAAGGAGAGGGCAGTGAAAAGAAGCGTGATTGCTGCATCTCCAGAGAAGCCTGCTCTCCCCACCATGTTAGCCCAAGCGTTGAACGGCTGCCTAGAGGTGACGAGGTGTGCGGCCGATCCCAAGTGGTCACCGTCGTTTGGGCTTCAGAGCCCGCTTGCCCGGGGTTAGAGCCAGTGGGGTGGGGGACGCAGATTTCGGGGCTCCGCGGTGGAGCCGCCGGGGCGCCCTACCTGTCGAGCAGCGGGGTGCGAATGTGCAGGTGTTTCACGGCCACCTGAACGCGCCAGTCTGCGTGGCGGGCAGAAGACACGGTGCCGGACACGCCGCTGCTCAGGTAGCGCAAGTCGGCGAGCTTGTGGTACGGGATGGTGGGCAGGGCGCTGCAGATGGCCTCCTCGTTCATGGTAGCGGGTGGCGCGGGCACTCAGGCAAGCCGGTCGATTCCGGAAGTGCCCGCCGCTCCCGCGGCTCCACCCCTTGCGCAAGCCGGGTCGGCAGGCCCTACAGGCTGCGGGACACTAGGTCACGAGGCCGTCCATTCCTCGCGCAGCCCACGCCAAGCCGCTGCTTACCCGGAGCCGGAGCGGACTCTTCTCTTCTAGAGACGGGTCAACTCTGCGGCGGCGGAGCGCACAGGGGAGGAGCTTCCTCTCTCCGACCTGGCCCTCCCAGGCGCTGCCAGCCACCCGAGCCCGCCTGTCGGAGCTCCTCCCTCCCCAGACTTCTCAGGCGACGTCAGCGGCGGATGCCGAGGCGGGGATGAGGGCCCCTGGCCCGCGATCCTCCCAGCAAGGCTCCCGCCTCGGCCTGAGGCCCGAGATCTCCGCTTTGTGGTGCCCAGACGACGTGTGCCACACCGGCGGGGCTCGGGCGGGGGCTTGGGAGTGGGGAAGTGAGCCAGGGGCGCTCAATTTGTCTTCTCTCCCCCCAACCCGCTAGGTTGGAAAGGTTTTCTTTTGGGGAAATTTCCTCTCCGCAGCCTCACACCCAGTCAGCGGACCCTCCCATCCAGGAGGAATCTCCTCTGGTCCCATCGGCGCGTCTTCCGGGAATCGCCAAACACCGGAGGTAGCGGGGTGGGTGTGGCAGCTGCCGTTTCCTGACTCCGCGCCTGCGCGGAAAGCCTTTTGAGGGAGTGGGGTGGTGACTGACTAGGGCTCCGCACTTCTCAGCCCGGTGAGTCAGGTAGGGGTGTAGATTCACTTGCTTATCTGGACTCCAATCTAACCTCACTTCCAACTACTTTAGTCGTGTGGGGGTGGCTGATAAGCGCTGTCAGAGTTTAATCCTGTCTAAAAGTTCAGATGTTTAGTTCCTGTTGAGTGCTTCTCTACTAGGGACGTATTTTTCTGACTCTTTTTTTTTTTCTCTCCTGACGTCCATAATTATAGACAGAGATTGAAAAGTAACCTTGAGAGAGTCCCTTCCTTGATTCCAGGTAAGACTGCAAACATTTCTTTCTTATAGATCTGGGAAGAATGCGGTGTTTAATGCCAACCAAAAAAGACTGCAAAGATCTTTTAACCTTAAACAAACACTTTTCTACACCTGAAATGACTATTTTGCAAAGTGTGGTGCAAATATTATACACAAGACCAAGTCCATGCTAGGCATTTAATGAATTCTAAAGCAAAAGTAATAGGGAATGCCTGACTTCAATCAGGGATTTCTGCCTACAGAAAATCAGTGCTTCCTGTATTTTTGTATTGCCTGAAATGAGAGTAGCAGTGTTACATTTTACAATAAATGGAAGCTGTAATGAAAGAGTGTGTTTTAAAATTTGATAATTTAAAATAAAATACTTAGCTTTAAAGATATGGTCTGATAATCTGTGGTTCATTCCTTAATAAGCTTTTTGCTACAAAAAGTGCTCAGAAAACTTTTCCCATTCATTCATTCATCCAGTCAGTTTACAAACTAAGAATTCTAGAGAAAGTGAACAAAAATTAAGAAGGGAGGAAATGATCAAAATAATAATTCAAGAATTTTTGCCAGGACCAAAAGACAAAGATCTTTATATTGAAAGGGCCCACCAACTACCCACAGTGAATGAAAAAGGACCTATGTTAAAGCACACCATTAAAAAGATCAGAACACTAAGAACAAAGAGAAGATTCTAAAAGTTTTCAGAGGGAAGAAGCAGGAATAAACGGATGGGAATTAGAATGGCATTGGGTTTCTCAACAATAACACTTTTATGCTAAAACACTACCGTGAAATTTCAAGTTTTGTAAGACAATAACTTCCAACCTAGAATCCTATAGTCAAACTATCCATCAAGTATAAGAGTAGAATAAAAACATTTTCACATATGCAAGGATGAAAACATGTATTTTCCATCCATCCATCCACCTTTTTTTTTTTTTTTTTTTTTTTAGGGAAAGTTACTAGAGGATGTGCTCCAACAAAACATGAGAGCAAGACAAGAAAGAGAAAGACATGGGATCCAGAAAAAAGGACCAGGAGAATGTGAAGGGAAATGCCAGGGTGAAAGATATGTGGCAGAATTAGAGAGCAATCGTTTTCACTGGAGAAGGAAGATGGCAGACTCCAAGAAGGAAGACTGGTTAGTGTAATTGAATTTATTTAGATTACTAATTTTGAGTATTTGGGTAGTTATATTGATAGATGTTTGATAGATCTAATGAAATATGTGATAAAATTCGAGAGAGAACTTAAAAAATATAAGCAAGTGAAAAAAGGAAGCAATTATTAATTCCATGAAAACTAAAAATTAGACAAGAATGGAAACAGTGTTTCTCCAACTGTTCTGTGGTGGTGAAAACTTTAAGACTTTTTAGAGCTTCTGAAATACTAGTATATTATAATTCTAGAAGGAGAGAACATGCAGCATAGAACGCTATAAAATTTATTTATATATTTTTAAAATTTATTTTTATATTTATTTTTGGCTATGTTGGGTCCTCGTTTCTGTGCGAGGGCTTTCTCTGGTTGCGGCAAACGGGGGCCACTCCTCATCACGGTGCGCGGGTCTCTCACCATCGCGGCCTCTCTTGTTGCGGAGCACAGGCTCCAGACGCGCAGGCTCAGTAGTTGTGGCTCACGGGCCCAGTTGCTCCGCGGCATGTGGGATCCTCCCAGACCAGGGCTCAAACCCGTGTCCCCTGCATTGGCAGGCAGATTCTCAACCACTGCGCCACCAGGGAAACCCCTATTTATATTTTTAATTACATTACTTTTAAATTTTAAAAAATTAGTATTCACATGGTTCAAAATTTAAAAGTGTAACAGACAGATAATTCAATAGAAAATTAGGCAAAAGACCTAGATACTTCACACAAGGGTATATCTAAATAGCAAATAGCAAATGAATGTGAAAAGGTGCTCGACATCATCAGTCATTAGAGAACTACAAGTTAAAACCACAGTGCAATATCACTACACAAATACAAGAATAACTAAAATTAAAAAGACAGAATATAGCAAGTGTGGGTGAGGTTTTGTAACAATTGGAACTCTTGTACATTGCTGGTGGGAATGTCAGTTGGTACAATCAATTTTACAAACTGTATGGCAGTACTATTAAAATTGCAGATATGCAGATCCTCAGCAATTCCTTGCCTAGGTATATGGACATGCATATGCATATACTAGAAAGTTCATAGTAGTGCTATTTATAATAGCTTCAAACTGGAAATTACCCAAATATCCATAAATAGTAGAATGGGTAAATGATTTGTGGCCCATTTACACAGTGGAATACTAAACAGCAATGATATTGAGCCGTGTACAATATTGATGAATTGCACAAATACAATACTGGATGAAAAAGCTAGACACAGAAGAGTATACATTTTATGAGTCAATTCCTATTAAGTACAAAAATAAGCAAAACTAGCCTATGCTTTTAGAAATCAGGATAATGTCTACTCTTGTAGGGTGGTCATAGTGACTAGAAGGGACATGATGAGGCCTCTGGGGTGATAGAAATGTTCTGTTTCTTGATCTAGGACCTAGACTCTTGGTGCCAGTTACATGGGTATGTTCAGTTATGAAAATTCTTTGAGGTTACACAATGTGCACTTTTCTGTATATATATATGTTATACTTCAATAAAAGGTTAATAGGTTTAAATACAAAATAAATAATATATGTGGGTGTATATTATGTCTCTTACTTTTATTTAATTAGTATTACAGTATATACCTGTTCACCTTGCTTGTCTTTCACTTAGTAATCTATTTCGGATATCTTTCCATACAAATGCATAAAAAGCTTTCTCATCTTTTTTTTTTTTGGATGATGGATATACCATAATTTACCCCTCATTGGTGGACACTTAGCTGGTTTCCACATATTTACTATTACAAATTATGCTGCAATAAGTAATCCTTACATATGTCATTTCATACATGTGCAAGTGTATCCATATATATGTCCTAGAAGCTGAATTGCTGGACAAAAGAGTTATGTTCATTGTAATTTTGGTTTGTATTGTTGAATTGATCTTCACTGAGGTTCTTCCAATTTTTTTTTCTGCAGACAAATGAGAGTGCTGTTTCTCCACACACCTTTCATTTCTTTTCGAGATAGATAGTATAATGTTGATCTGCTGATTCCTGGATTTCAGTGCTTCTAAACTCATTTAAATGCTAAGATTCTTTTTATTGCAGCCCTTCTAAATATCTGGCTTCAATTTGTTTATCACAACCTCAAACCTTTAGCTTTCATGATAGTTTCACCATTATACAGCTTAAAATATATGTATTCTTAGTGATATGTACATTGTTTAATTAATGCCCATAATGAATGGCTAATGACAGAAAACCTAAAGAATACTGATGCTAAACTACATCAACTAAATGAGAAACAAAAACATCAGAATAATTATGCAAATTAGGCTAAAAAACAAGCCTCAACACCTGTATGTTGAATTCATCTATTCAAAATTCTGTAGAATCATATTAAGTCATATTTTCCATTTACTGAGAATAAAGGTTATTTATATCTGCATGTGCTATTTTAGGGACATGGTAGCTTCAAATGGCATGCTTGAAATCTCTCATAGTCTGTTTTTTGTTTTGTTTGTTTGTTTTTTTAAGCTTCAATGCCTCTTATTCCTGTAAGTGCTTTCTATTTATTTATTTTTCTAATTTTATTTTTTAAATTAATTTTTATTGGAGTATAGTTGCTTTACAATGTTGTGTTAGTTTCTACTGTACAGCAAAGTGAATCAGCTATATGTATACATATAATGTCCATCGACAGAGGAATGGATAAAGAAGATGTGGTATATATATACAATGGAATATTATTCAGCCATAAAAAGGAATGAAATTGGGTCATTTGTAGAGACGTGGATGGAGCCAGAGACTGTCATAAAGAGTGAAGTAAGTCAGAAAGAGAAAAACAAATATCATATATTAACGTTTATATGTGGAATCTAGAAAAATGGTATAGATGATCTTATTTGCAAAGCAGAAATAGAGACACAGACGTAGAGAACAAACGTATGGACACCAAGGGAGGAAGTGGGGGGGGGTGGGATGAATTGGGAGATTGGGATTGACATATATACACTATTGATACTATGTATAAAATAGATAACTAATGAGAACCTACTGTATATAGCTCAAGGAACTCTACTCAATGCTCTGTGGTGACCTAAATGGGAAGGAAATCCAAAAAAATAGGGGATATATCTCATAGTCTTTTAAATTAGAAACAAGACAGAAAAGTTGAAAAATAAACTACTTAAAAAAGTACAAATGCAAGAATTAAAAACATCTCATATTCTAATTTTTTCTATTTTTTGGTCTAAAAGCATCTGGTAACCATTGGGGGAAAATGGGTGAAGGATATGTGGGACCACTCTGTATTATTTTTACAACTTCCTGTGAGTCTATTATTATCTCCAAATAAAAAGTTTTTAAAAGTTGTACCTGGGTGTATTAGTTTCCAGGGACTGCCATAACAAAGAACCACAAGAATTATAAAAATGTATGTAAATGAAAAGTAAGCCTTCCTGATTCTTCAGATCTCCAGTTCACCTCCCCTAAGACAACAAATAAATTTAACAAATATTATGTGCCATAATGCTAGGTGCTGGAAATACAGGGATAACAAAAGACACATGGTCTCTGTCCTTAAAATGATTTTAGTGTTCTAAGGGAGATAGAACCTAAGCATACAATTACAGTAGAGTGTGATAAATGTTCTGATAGGGAAGTCCAGGGTCTGATAGTGAAGTCCAGGGCACACTCAGAAATTAGGGGAAAGAAGCAATGCATGGTAATTTAATGAAGAGAGGTAAGGCAAACTGCCCAAAGTCATAGAGTTTTTAAATTACAGAGACATGATTCCTGCACAAATCTATTTGAATTAAAGCTCATATTCTTTCCGGGAACTGCTTGCTGTATCACTAGGGTAGTACATTTTCGGTTTCACTTTATATGATGTCTCAGGAGAGGAATTTAGTAGCAAGAGGGAATTTCCCAGCTACAAAAAGACAGTGATGGACAAAAATTTATTATTAATGGACATTTCATGGGAAATTCCATTTTCTTTTGACATTTTACTTGGCAGGTTTCCAAGAGTGTGGAAAGATATGTTACCAGTAGCTCAGTCTGCATTTAAAAATTTTAGCTCCTGAATTAAGCAGGATATTTTGCTTTTTCAAATGTCTTCAGAACTCAAAATCATTTTCTCCAGCTGTCACTCCTAGCTTGTAAGCAAAATATACTAAGATATATTTTTTAGGCAATACACACACACACACACAGAGACAAAGACACACTTTTTTTTTTTTCTGCTTTAGGCAGTGGCTATATGAAAGAGATTATAAGTTCAGTACCCTTTTTAGCATCCTTTTTTGGGCAAGCATAGACAAAGTTGTGGAAGGAGGCAGAGCTTTTCTTATTGTAGTAGCCAATATAGTCTAGGTCAGGGGTCCCCAACCCCCGGGCCGCAGACTGGTACCGGTCCGTGGCCTGTTAGGAACCGGGCCGCACAGCAGGAGGTGAGCGGCGGGCAAGCGAGCGGAGATTCGTCTGCTGCTCCCCATCGCTCCACATCGCTCGCCATCCCCCCCACCCAGTCCGTGGAAAAATTGTCTTTCACAAAACCGGTCCCTGGTGCCAAAAAGGTTGGGGACCTCTAGTCTAGGTCATAACAGCGCCGGCTGGTGCAATTTGGAATCGGAAACATGACTGAAGCAGGGATCCAACGTCAGCAGCTGAACAGGTTGCCAGAGAGAACTCTAAGGTTTATTGGGAACTAAGGAACACTCAGGAAGCTTCTTTGACTTAATTTTTATAATTGTAAAAAGGAATAGAAATGTCTGCCCTGCCAGGGAAACCTTGTTGCACAACTCCTGCCAAGGACACTATTCACAGTGGGGAGGTGCCATTCACGTGGAATACGTTATGAATGGGCCCCCTAGAGTTGTGCAATGTGGAGGCCCTATAGCCTACCTATCTCCCAGGATTGTTCTGAGAGACTCAAGTTATACAATGAATATAAAAGAACTTTATAAGTTATAAACCTGTCAATCTATGTAAATAATAATAATAATAGTTATTTTCCTGGCCAGCTCTGCCCTTCAAGCAAAACATTCTTACCTAGTTTAAGAAAGAGAAAAGCAGCTCTTATTAGCTGGGAGCTGGCCTGGCACTCCCAATGAATCTGTGGCATTCTCCTGTTCAATATAAACACTTTCATAGAACACCAACCTCAGACAAGACTATTTTGTCACTGTAGTGGAGCAAGAAAAAATAAGACCACTTCATTATCATGTTTGAACAGACAGAGGTAAAAACATTGTTCAAACCACAAAAATGAGCAAACATTGCCCTTTCCTGGCTAATAGTGAGTACCTGCTTCTTCTTTACCAATTATAGCTTTATCTCAATTTCATTATTCTCACTGTCTAGATATAAATTATTAAGATACCTGATCAGAGAATCACTCCTGCTTCCGGAGAGCATCCAATGCAGGGAAGATACCCGTTTCCTTGAATGCTCCTCAGAATCACCTACAAGAAGTCCAAATCCTATAATAAATTATTTCTAACAAACATCCTCTTACTGAGATGTCCTGATTCCTCATGGTACACATAACTCCTGCTTGCAATGAGTCAGTAAACCCAGATTTATAGAACTGCAGATGTGTTCCTGGTGGTCTTTGGATAGAGGACATTGGCAGATTCATAGAGCAGTTATTACCCAGCCTGGAGCCCTCACTATCTGCATTTCAGTTAAAGAACTGGCTCCTCTAACTTCTCTAGGGACTTGTCTACGGTGTTGGTTCTTTTTCATAGCCCAGAACTCCTGAGGAAGAGATTCTGGTTGGCCATAATATCACCCTTCAAGTCCTTTGTGGATTATGGGGATATGGACATGAGGTACTGAATTTCTAAAACAGCAACAACAACAACAATATCAACAACAGCAATAATAACTAACACTTATAGGTTAAGAATCTGCCTGCGAATGCAGGAGACACGGGTTCAAGACCTGGTCCGGGAAGATCCCATATACTGCAGAGCAACTAAGCTTGTGCTCTACAACTACTGAGCCTGCTCTCTAGAGCCTGCAAGCCACAACTACTGAGCGCACGTGTCACAACTACTGCAGCCCACATGCCTAGAGCCTGTGCTCCACAGCAAAGAGAACCCACCGCAATGAGAAGCCCACGCACTGCAACAAAGAGTAGCCCCCGCTCTCCGCAACTAGAGAAGGACTGTGCACAGCAACGAAGACACAACGCAGCCAATGAATAAATAAATAAATGAATTTAAAAAAAAAACAAAACCCTAACACTTATATAATGCTTGCTACGTGTCAGGGACTCTTCTAAGCAATTTCCATAGAGTAACTCACTTAGTACACCAACACTATGCAATAGATGCTATTATCACTCTAACTTTGCAGATGTAGAAACTGAGGCACAGAGATGTTAATTACTTGTGTAACGTCCCACAGCTATTAAGAGGCATAGCCAGCAATTGAACAAAGGAAATTATATTGCTGTATTCTGAATCAGTTCATCTGTTCTCACGAAGTAATAGAGTACTGAGAGATGGAGTGTGAATGATTTGGCACTCAACACACTTTTATATGAAGAGTTATTTTATATGTGAGCAAGGATATCTTTTAAAGAAGTTCAGTCTAGCAATATTAAAGTGTTGATGTGTCTCTTAAATAATAGTGTCTGTTAGGAATAATTTAAACTTTATGGAACTAATTCCATTGGCTATAATTTGCTTTTTCTTTTACATATTAACATTTTAATTCGGCATTTATTGACTGTCTATGATGTGAATGGCTCTTTGGTATGTAGTATGGGACACAAGCTCTACATTGCTATCTACAGAATAAATAAGCTCTACAATGGTATCTACAAAAGTGATGACTAAAGTCTTTATATACATCATGATGACTTAAGTCTTTTTTATTTTTAATCAGTCATCAATTTTATACACATCAATGTAGACATGTCAATCCCAATCGCCAAATTCAGCACACCACCATCCCCACCCCACTGTGGTTTTCCCCCCTTGGTGTCCATACGTTTGTTCTCTATATCTGTGTCTCAACTTCTGCCCTGCAAACTGGTTCATCTGTACCATTTTTCTAGGTTCCACATACATGCGTTAATATACGATATTTGTTTTTCTCTGTCTGGCTTACTTCACTCTGTATAACAGTCTCTAGATCCATCCATGTCTCAACAAATGACTCAATTTCGTTCCTTTTTATGGCTGAGTAATATTCCATTGTATATATGTACCACAACTTCTTTATCCATTCGTCTGTCGATGGGCATTTAGGTTGCTTCCATTACCTGGCTATTGTAAATAGTGCTGCAATGAACATTGGGGTGCATGTATCTTTTTGAATTACGGCTTTCTCTGTGTATATGCCCAGTAGTGGGATTGCTGGATCATATGGTATTTCTATTTTTAGTTTTTTAAGGAACCTCCATATTGTTCTCCATAGTGGCTGTATCAATTTACATTCCCAGCAACAGTGCAAGAGGGTTCCCTTTTCTCCACACCCTCTCCAGCATTTGTTGTTTGTAGATTTCCTGATGATGCCCATTCTAACTTGTGTGAGGTTATACCTCACTGTAGTTTTGATTTGCATTTCTCTAATAATTAGTGATGTTGAGCATCTTTTCATGTGCTTCTTGGCCATCTGTATGTCTTCTTTGGAGAAATGTGTATTTAGGTCTTCTGCCCATTTTTGGATTGGGTTGTTTGTTTCTTTAATATTGAGCTGCATGAGCTGTTTATATATTTTGGAGATTAATCCTTTGTCCATTGATTCGTTTGCAAATATTCTCTCCCATTCTGAGGGTTGTCTTTTCATCTTGTTTATGGTTTCCTTTGCTGTGCAAAAGCTTTTAAGTTTCATTAGGTCCCATTTGTTTATTTTTATTTCCATTCTCTAGGAGGTGGATGAAAAAAGATCTTGCTGTGATTTATGTCACAGAGTGTTCTTCCTATGTTTTCCTCTAAGAGTTTTATAGTGTCTGGTCTTACATTTAGGTCTCGAATCCATTTTGAGTTCATTTTTGTGTATGGTGCTGGGAGTGTTCTAATTTCATTCTTTTACATGTAGCTGTCCAGTTCTCCCAGCACCACTTATTGAAGAGACTGTCTTTTCTCCATTGTATATCTTTGCCTCCTTTGTCATAGATTAGTTGACCATAGGTGCGTGGGTTTATCTCTGGGCTTTCTATCTTGTTCCATTGATCTATGTTTCTGTTTTTGTGCCAGTACCATATTGTCTTGATTACTGTAGCTTTGTAGTATAGTCTGAAGTCAGGGAGTCTGATTCCTCCAGCTCCGTTTTTTTCCCTCAAGACTGCTTTGGCTATTCGGGGTCTTTTGTGTCTCCATACAAATTTTAAGATGATTTGTTCTAGTTCCGTAAAAAATGCCATTGGTAATTTGATAGGGATTGCATTGAATCTGTAGATTGCTTTGGGTAGTATAGTCATTTTCACAATATTGATTCTTCCAATCCAAGAACATGGTATATCTCTCCATCTGTTGGTATCATCTTTAATTTCTTTCATCAGTGTCTTATAGTTTTCTGCATACAGGTCTTTTGTCTCCTTAGGTAGGTTTATTCCTAGGTATTTTATTCTTTTTGTTGCAATGGCAAATGGGAGTGTTTCCATAATTTCTCTTTCAGATTTTTCATAGTTAGTGTATAGGAATGCAAGAGATTTCTGTGCATTAATTTTTTACCCTGCAACTTTACCAAATGCATTGATTAGCTCTAGTAGTTTTCTGGTGGCATTTTTAGGATTCTCTATGTATAGTATCATGTCATCTGCAAACAGTGACAGTTTTACTTCTTCTTTTCCAATTTGTATTCCTTTTATTTCTTATTCTTCTCTGATTGCCGTGGCTAAGACTTCCAAAACTATGTTGAATAATAGTGGTGAGAGTGGACATCCTTGTCTTGTTCCTGATCTTAGAGGAAATGCTTTCAGTTTTTCACCGTTGAGAATGATGTTTGCTGTGGGTTTGTCGTATATGGCCTTTATTATGTTGAGGTAGGGTCCCTCTATGCCCACTTTCTGGAGAGTTTTTATCATAAATGGGTGTTGAATTTTGTCAAAAGCTTTTTCTGCATCTATTGAGATGATCATATGGTTTTTATTCTTCAATTTGTTATTATGGTTTATCACATTGATTGATTTTTGTATATTGAATAATCCTTGCATCCCTAGGATAAATCCCACTTGATCGTGGTGTATGATCCTTTTAATGTGTTGTTGGATTCTGTTTGCTAGTATTTTGTTGAGGATTTTTGCATCTATATTCATCAGTGATGTTGGTCTGTAATTTTCTTTTTTTGTAGTATCTTTGTCTGGTTTTGGTATCAGGGTGATGGTGGCCTCATAGAATGAGTTTGGGGGTGTTCCTTCCTCTGCAATTTTTTGGAAGAGTTTGAGAAGGATGGGTGTTAGCTCTTCTCTAAATGTTTAATAGAATTCACCTGTGAAGCCATCTGGTCCTGGACTTTTCTTTGTTGGAAGATTTTTAATCACAGTTTCAATTTCATTCCTTGTGATTGGTCTGTTCATATTTTCTGTTTCTTCCTGGTTCAGTCTTGGAAGGTTATACCTTTCTAAGAATTTGTCCATTTCTTCCAGGTTGTCCATTTTATTGGCATAAAGTTGCTTGTAGTAGTCTCTTAGGATGCTTTGTATTTCTGCGGTGTCTGTTGTAACTTCTCCTTTTTCATTTCTAATTTTATTGATTTGAGTCCTCTCCCTCTTTTTCTTGATGAGTCTGGCTAATGGTTTATCAGTTTTGTTTATCTTCTCAAAGAAGCAGCTTTTAGTTTTATTGATCTTTGCTATTGTTTTCTTTGTTTCTATTTCATTTATTTCCGCTCTGATCTTTATGATTTCTTTCCTTCTGCTAACTTTGGGTTTTGTTTGTTCTTCTTTCTCTAGTTTCTTTAGGTGTAAGATTAGATTGTTTACTTGAGATTTTTCTTGTTTCTTTAGGTAGGCTTGTATAGCTATAAACTTCCCTCTTAGAGCTGCTTTTGCTGCATCCCATAGGTTTTGGATCATCGTGTTTTCATTGTCATTTGTCTCTAGGTATTTTTTGGTTTCCTCTTTGATTTCTTCAGTGATCTCTTGGTTATTTAGTAACGTATTGTTTAGCCTCCATGTGTTTGTGCTTTTCACGTTTTTTCCCCTGTAATTCATTTCTAATCTCATAGCGTTGTGGTCAGAAAAGATGCTTGATATGATTTCAATTTTCTTAAATTTACTGAGGCTTGATTTGTGACCCAAGATGTGATCTATCCTGGAGAATGTTCCGTGCGCACTTGAGAAGAAAGTGTAATCTGCTGTTTTTGGATGGAATGTCCTATAAATATCAAATAAATCTATCTGATCTATCGTGTCATTTAAAGCTTCTGTTTCCTTATTTATTTTCATTTTGGATGATCTGTCCATTGGTGTAAGTGAGGTGTTAAAGTCCCCCACTATTATTGTGTTACTGTCGATTTCCTCTTTTATAGCTGTTAGCAGTTGCCTTATGTATTGAGGTGCTCCTATGTTGGGTGCATATATATTTATAATTGTTATATCTTCTTCTTGGATTGATCCCTTGATCATTATGTAGTGTCCTTCCTTGTCTCTTGTAACATTCTTTATTTTAAAGTCTATTTTATCTGATATGAGTATAGCTACTCCAGCTTTCTTTTGATTTCCATTTGCATGGAATATCTTTTTCCATCCCCCCACTTTCAGTCTGAATGTGTCCCTAGGTCTGAAGTGGGTCTCTTGTAGACAGCATATATATGGGTCCTGTTTTTGTATCCATTCAGCAAGCCTGTGTCTTTTGGTTGGAGCATTTAATCCATTCACGTTTAAGGTAATTATCGATATATATGTTCCTATGACCATTTTCTTAATTGTTTTGGGTTTGTTTTTGTAGGTCCTTTTCTTCTCTTGTGTTTCCCACTTAGAGAAGTTCCTTTAGCATTTGTTGTAGAGCTGGTTTGGTGGTGCTGACTTCTCTTAGCTTTTGCTTGTCTGTAAAGCTTTTGGTTTCTCCATCAAATCTAAATGAGATCCTTTCGGGGTAGAGTAATCTTGGTTGTAGATTCTTCCCTTTCATCACTTTAAGTATATCATGCCACTCCCTTCTGGCTTGTAGAGTTTCTTTTGAGAAATCAGCTGTTAACCTTATGGGAGTTCCCTTGTATGTTATTTTTCGTTTTTCCCTTGCTGCTTTCAATAATTTTTCTTTGTCTTTAATTTTTGCCAATTTGATTACTATGTGTCTCGGCGTGTTTCTCCTTGGGTTTATCCTGTATGGGGCTCTCTGTGCTTCCTGGACTTGGGTGGCTATTTCCTTTCCCATGTTAGGGAAGTTTTCGACTATAATCTCTTCAAATATTTTCTCTGTTCCTTTCTCTCTCTCTTCTCCTTCTGGGACCCCTATGATGCGTTTAATGTTGTCCCAGAGGTCTCTTAAGCTGTCTTCATTTCTTTTCATTCTTTTTTCTTTATTCTGTTACGCAGCAGTGAATTCCACCATTCTGTCTTCCAGGTCACTTATCCGTTCTTCTGCCTCAGTTATTCTGTTATTGATTCCTTCTAGTGTAGTTTTCATTTCAGTTATTGTATTGGTCATCTCTGTTTGTTTGTTCTTTAATTCTTCTAGGTCTTTGTTAATCATTTCTTGCATCTTCTCGATCTTTGCCTCCATTCTTATTCCGAGCTTCTGGATCATCTTCACTATCATTATTCTGAATTCTTTTTCTGGAAGGTTGCCTATCTCCACTTCATTTAGTTGTTTTTCTGGGGTTTTATCTTGTTCCTTCATCTGGTATATAGCCCTCTGCCTTTTCATCTTGTCTATCTTTCTGTGAATGTGGATTTTGTTCCACAGGCTGCAAGATTTTAGTTTTTCTTGCTTCTGCTGGCTGCCCTCTGGTGTTTGAAGGTATGTAAGAGGCTTGATGGGAGGCTCTGGTGGTAGGTAGAACTGACTGTTGCTGTGGTGGTCAGAGCTCAGTAAAACTTTAATCCACTTGACTGTTGATGGGTGGGGCTGGGTTCCCTCCCTGTTGGTTGTTTTGCCTGAGGCAACCCAACACTGGGCTCTTTGGTGGGCCTAATGACAGACTCTGGGAGGGCTCACACCAAGGAGTACTTCCCAGAACTTCTGCTGCCAGTGTCCTTGTCCTCACGGTGAAACAGAGCCACCCCCCCCCACCTCTGCAGGAGACCTTCCACTAGCAGGTAGGTCTGGTTCAGTCTCCCCCGGGATCACCGCTCCTTACCCTGGGTCCCGATGTGCACACTATTTTGTGTGTGCCCTCCAAGAGTGGGGTCTCTGTTTCCCCCAGTCCTGTCAAAGTCCTGCAATCAATTCCCACTAGGCTTCAAAGTCTGATTCTCTATGAATTCCTCCTCCCGTTGCCGGACCCCCAGGTTGGGAAGCCTGACATGGGGCTCAGAACCTTCACTCCAGTGGGTAGACTTCTGTGGTATAAGTGTTCGCCAGTCTGTGAGTCACCCACTCAACAGTTATGGGATTTGATTTTAATCTGATTGTGCCCCTCCTACTGTCTCATTGTGGCTTCTCTTTTGTCTTTTGATGTGGGGTATCTTTTTTGGTGAGTTCCAGTGTCTTCCTGTCAATGATTGTCCAGCAGCTAGTTGTGATTCTGGTGTTCTCGCAAGAGGGAGTGAGAGCACTTCCTTCTACTCCGCCATCTTGGTTAATCTCCCGACTTAAGTCTTTATATACATCATTTTTATTGTTTAGAAATCTTCCTTATTATAATAACAACTTGGAATTGGAATATAATTGGCATTAACTGATCTGATTCTAGCAGAAAAATATGGGGCTTTGGCACCCAATGGAGTTAAAAGTCTCCTTCTTCATTAATCTATGTGTATGACCTCTTCAGTATTTTGTAATCTCAGTGAGTCTCATTTCCTTCATCTATTCTATAGTGAAAATAATACTTTTCTTAAGGGTGTTAGGAGAATTAAATAGGATAATGTGCATAAGATTATACCCAATAAGTATTAGTTCTCTTTCTCAAAGTAAAATATTTGGGCCTTGCCAATTTTAGTCTAAGTGAGAATTATCAACTTTATGATTGTCAAGACTGCCTTATGAATTAGTGAAAAATGACTTAAAAACTGTGTAGGCATGCTCTTGTTTCAAATGTGATCTCTCTGAAGACATGGGCCGTATCTGTTTTGTTCAACAGTGCCTAGGACAATGAAAGTGATAATAATCCACCTACTATCACCTTAGGCTGTGGAAGGATGTTACAGCCAGTAGAAGACTGCAATTCTTGGGTGAAAAGCATGCAGAATTCTCTGGTGTGCTCACTTCAAGTTTTTGTTTTTTCAAAGTTACAAGTTCATGTTTAAAAATCGTTATAGTTCATAGAGGTAAAATTATGACAAAAGTACCAGATTTTTAAAAATCTTTGCAGCCAATATTCTGATAACTCTCTGAATCTAAACTCTATCTCTAAACTCTTAGACTGTAGTCTAAGTAGCAGTAGTATTTTCTTTCACCTATTTAGAAAATTAAAATATTATTAAAGAAACCATGTACAACTGAATATGTTAGATAGAAGATATTTTATTTTAAGCATAATTAGGTATTAAGTTTATTCCTTTTAGTAGATTTAGTGAAAACTTAGTCATCTGATTGAATGAATATATCAATCTTCTTTAAAAACTTATTATGAAATAAATAGATGAAAGAAGTATTAAAATTGAAATACTAACTTCTCACACATAAAAGTGTTTTACATTCTACCAAATACAATATCATTAAGACAAGGTTGTGTTGTAACTATTATCCCTATTGAGATATGATGGGGCTAATAAATGATATTATAAAGGCAGGAAGATTCCAAAGAGAAAGGGAAGAAAAAAAGATGAGCTACTATGTTACCAAACCTACAAATCAGGTAAGATACTCCTCTTCCCCTAGGAAGGAGTACTGGCCTGATGAGGGAAGGGGAATGGATGGTACAGCGAGAACCTGGGTATGTTATTCCAGCGAAAGAACTCCTCCTGGAAGAAAATACCTGGAATGAGGGGATGGTGGTAAGTGTTCTCCCCAACAATTCCCATTTTAAAGATGGGAAAACTAAGTCTAAGAGTAGATTGACTAGCTTCAAGTATTACAAGTAAAAGGTGATAGAACTGGGAGTAAACCAGATGGTTTATTTCAGGTTTATCAGAGGGCCCTTATTAATGAGGTACATGATATAGTATCCTAGAATCACAGTAAAACCAGGACCTATACATGTAAAAGTCAGAGCCGAATATCATAAATTTGCAGCTTTCTTTATATTTGCTTTGTGATGAGGTAATGAACTTACTAGAATAAAAGCATTGTATATATTTTTATTTAGTGAGTACTCAAATGGTGCATACATCTGAATTAAATGCCTGAAATATCTGTTATTAAGAAGCTATCATTGGAGATGTAACAGAGTGTACATATGTTTATGCACACAAATATTTAACAGAAACACTGTAAAGATGTTCAATTATATTCATGCTGAAGTATGGAGGTTACCAGAGATTTAGTGAATGAGGAATTTAATCACTATTATTTTGTAGAGTGTAAATGATTGAGAAAAACTTACAGAAAGAGGTGATCTGAAGGTCAGTTCAAAGGAGAGAATCATTTTTAGTTGCTTCCAGAGAGTTTTTGGTACATTTTAGAGAGGGCTACAAAATCCAAGTATGAGAACCATGTCCCACCAGGACAACTGGTGGGTCTGCATGTTGCAAAGAAGCAATAGCATGGTGAATGAAGTCTGTACCTCACTACACTCTGGGGCAATAAAATGTTTTAAGAGTCAGGTTCCATAATATGAGTTTGTAACATCTTATCTATAATCTGTGGGTAGATGGGCAAAGGCTTGGCCTTAATCACACATATAAAAACACATTAACAGGATCATGTTTGGTTTTAACCCCAGTCTCTATTTTAGTACCTGCATTGCTTATCCTTACTGAAACTTGCTTTCCTCATCCGTAAGGGAAGTACTTTATGAACTGTGACATATTAATTAATTTTAGTTCTGAATCATGGCTCTTCTTTAAGGTTTTCTTTGTTCTAGTTTAGTGTCATTTGAGGGTGAACACTGGACAAGGCACATATAGAAAAACACAGGGTATTTCCTGCCTTCCAGGAGTTTTAAGAAAAGAGAGAACAGTTTTTAGAGGCTTAGCACTTATTCCACCCTTGGATGTTTCCTTACTAACATGGTTTCTAAAATTACTCATCTGTGTGGAGCTCAATAAATATTTCTCCACTGACTAACATAAGACAGGCAGATCAAATAATTAGATATAACACTTTCATTCATACAATATAGCATGTTATCTTACACATGAAAATTGGCAAAATGTTCAAAGAGTAACCAAACTGGCTTTTAGGATCTAGCTGTGTCAGTCAGTTTTGGTTTATTATCTCTCTCCTCTGCCTGCTGTAACTTGTATTTATTTATGTAATCTTCATGTATAACTTCTAAACTGCAAGAGCTAGACACTATGGCTTTGAATGTAATTAAGTCACAGTATGATTAAGGAATTGTTTTCTAATGCAACTCTCCCTAAACCTCAAAACATTTGAATAATTCTATAGTCCTCCATTTGTCTCAGTTACTGCTCAGAGCACTAATGCAGCAGGTTGTGTGCCTAGGCATTATGGGGTACTTGCTTTCACTGTTGAGCTTTCTAACACTACAAATAAAACATAGATTATTCAGAAAGTACAAAGGTTCAACATCTTCCCACAAAAACGTTGATGAAGTTATTTCATTAATTATCTCTTAAAAACAAAACAACTGGATAACAACAGGATACCTATTGATTTATGAGATAAAAAATTTCCTTTGAAAAGATAAATATTGATGCCAATACACTGGTGATGAAGTGGAGCCTTGGGTGTGGGGATGAGGCCAGCTAGCAGGCACTGTCTGAGTCAGGACCTTGAGCTGGGTCAGGAGGTATAGACCTTATAAACTCTATTATTGATCATTGATCCTGGGGGTGAATGACAGCATCCTGTGAGATTTCTGAGTCAGTTCTGAAGTAGGTTCTCATTCAAGTTGGGCAAACATGTAAGAGCAATATATAATTGCTTGGGCACCAGCCCAACCTGGAGTTGATGCTTAGGATGAGGTAGGTAGACAGAGACTAAAGGATCAATTTTTTAAACCAATGAGAAAATTGCTGAAGTTGCTCTACTCAGGGCAGGCGTTGCGGGGTGCAGAGTACAACTGAGGAGTGGTTTATCCTTAATTCTTAAGTGTGCTAACAGTAGATGTGTAGTTTTATTATATGGTATTTTGGGTCAGTAATGATAGTCTTACATACATGTCTGCTTCTATATGTTACTTATACATTATATATATTACATATATGTATCTATAATTACATTAGCTCATACATGTACATTGTATAAAATTTAGAAGAATCAAAAGGGGTATAGTGAAAAGTTAGTCTCTACCCCTTTCTATGCCTCCCAGCCACCAATTTCCCTCCTGGAAGGTGAATTACAATTGCCAGTCTCTCACTTCCTCCTTTCATGCTCTTTGTTCTAGCCGATTAATCTCCCCAAGCCCAAGGGCTCCTGCTCAGAAATTTTCCAGCTTCTGCATTTTACTGTCTGGTTAAATTTAACTTTATTTACCTATCTTTCAAAGCCTCAATGCTTTATTTATTCTTCTTTAATTTCTTTTTTCCAGTTCTCCTAACAAGCTCCCTATGTCTCATTCCTACATGTACTTGTTCTCACTTCTCATTCATGATCTTCTCTCTTCTCTAGTCTACCTGAAATTTCTGCTTCTTTGAGACTGAAGTCAGACCCTATTTCTTCTGACTGCTCCACCCACCCCCATTGATTTCCTTCTTCTCTGAACTCCTAGGCATCTACAAAGTGGGTTATGCTTCAGTATTCCCAAATGATGCCAAAATATGTTAAATAAAATATTAAGTTGCATTATTTGGCTGTAACTATATAAATCCAAAGAGGCAAAAAGGTTAGCTCAAAGCTATCAGCTGTTACAATTATCTTTGATTAATGAAAAAAATTAACATACAGAATTTTTCAAAATATCGTTCTTGGGGGGAAAGAGAAAAAGGAGTACTTGCTGGGGAGAAGTTGCAAACCACTAAATGTACACACATCTAGTACTTAACTATGTAGTCAAGTGGTTGAGAGCATGATCTTTGAAGTCAGGCACACCTAGGTTTGACACTATCTGATCTTTTGGAGCCTTGGTTTCTCAACAAGGAAATGAGTTAGCAAGTAAAGCACTCAGCACAATGCCTACTGTATAGTAAATGTTCAATAAATGCTTTGTGTTATTGTTGTTGTTGTTAAATCTTATTTGCTATTTTGTATGGTTTGTCTCCTGTGTTGGGCAGAATAGTTGACCCTCTTCCCCCTCCAAATGTCCACATCCTAATCACCAGAGCCTCTGAATGTTACCTTACATGGCAAAAGGGACTTTGCAGATGTGATTAAATCAAAGATATTAAAATAGGGAACTTATTCTGGATTATCAGGTAGACCCAGTATAATCACAAGGATCCTTTATAGATGGAAGACGAAGGCAGAAGATTCAGGGAAGAAGAATCAGTGTCAGAGTTAGAGTGATTTGATGTGAGAAGGAGTCAACCTGCTGTTGCAGGCTTTGAAGATGGAAGAAGAACCAAGGAATACTGGCAACTAAAAAGAAGCTGGAAAACATAAAGAAAGGGATTGTCTCCCAGAGCCACCAGAAAGGCTTTTAGCCCAGTAAGATCTGGTTCAGATTTGTGACCCCTAGAATTGTAAGATAATAAGTTTGTGTTTTAAGCCACTAAGTTAGTGGTAATTAATAAAGCATCAGTAGGAAATGAGTGTACCTCCCCAGCTGAAGACCAATTTTGTAAAGCTCATAGTGTCCAGAGTAGTGTGGGACGGGAACATAAATGAATAAATTGGGTTTACTGAGGGTTCCAGCAGAGAGGCATAGCAACTTGTAAATTGTCCTTTATAGTGAAGAAGAGGAAATCAGAGTTAGCTACAAGCCAGGTCTCTTTCTAAATGTGGATTTCCATTACAATATAAATTCAAAATACTGGGGAAATTCCCTATCTCACTGCCCAGGAAAGATCCCAACAGGCCATAAATTCATCTATACTCCAGTCAGGTTTTCCACCTAAGTGTCCTTACCTCCCTTACTTACTGCTAATTTACAAGATCAGTAATAATCACTATCATGCACTGGGTGCACAGTCTGTGTCAGGCATTGTGCTAAATGTTTTGTACACGTTATCATATTTAATCCTCACAAAATTCCCATGGTGGTAAAAAGAAATGTAGTACCTTGTTTTTCAAAGTTCAGGTCATGAGTTTCAGTGGAAATTGAAATCAGTTTGGTGAGGATTGACAAGCAATTTTAAACAATAAAATACAGTAGAAAAATACCAGTGTACTGCATGAAATGAATAAGTATATTTTCATAAAATTTGGTTTCAATTATACATATAATAAAGACTCTCAAGTTATAGGTGAGTCTTAATTGATAAAATATATATGTATTGGGTTGTGTTGTAGAACATATTTCTTACTACGGGTCATAGTAAAAATATTTCTTATAGTGGGTTACATTTAAAAAATTTTAAACCCACCAGTAAAGTGGTTAAGAGTACAGGCTTTAACAAAAAGGTTACCTTAGTTTAATCCTAGTTCTTTGTCTTACCAGCTCTGTGATCTTGAGTGGGTTACTTGTTCTCCCACTCAGTTACCTTGTCTCCTTGGGTCTCACCTCAAAGGGTCTTTTTGAGGATTAAATGGATGAATCTAAGTAAAGCAGTTTGAACAGTGCTTTAGTAGCAAACACTCAGTTACTGTTACTTTCCCAATGTTACCTGGTTAGCAAGTGGCAGAACTGGGCAGATTCCTGTTCTGTCTGATAAAGTTTAGTCTTGAGTTTGAAATCAAAGGTAATTTCAAGCTAACTTAGGTGTCCCCTCAAAACAAACAAAGAACAAAATAAGTCTCCCTTTACAATAAGTTACCAGCAAATTAAAAATATGGGAACCCTCATCTTCTCAGGAAGTTGGCCTATGTTGGCAGAGTCTTGTCTCTGAGAGAGTACAGGTTTCCTGTCTTGTTCTGCTCTGAGTTACAGGAGAAGAATATGTGGAAGGCATTAGGTTGTTTGACACATAGAACAAACTGGTGACTCACATAAAACTTTACCATAGGATCACCATATAAATTATTACATCTAAAAGGAATCAGGCAAAGGAGGAAATCCTGCAAGAATCTGGAGGGAGGCCTTCAGTCTAAAAGTTTGTGAGATGACTGGTTTTGTTATTGGTTGTATTTGTCTTTTGTTTTTTTCTGCTCTGTTTCCTCCCTCTGCTCCAGCAGGCAACTGAGGCATTTTATCAATTTCTTAAAAAATTTTCTGACGCTACCTGGTGTTAGGTGCTTTGAGTGTTGGTTGAAATATATAGCCAGGCTATACTGCTTTCATAGGCTCTGAAAATTTAAGAATTTAAGAAGCTAATGAGTCTCTTAAGTTATGCGTAAGCCTTAGTTGCTGAAAATTATTCTGGGCCTTTAAACTGCTGATTTTTATATTCAGCCAACAGCCAATTTAAAAATGAATTCCATACTACCTCCAATTTGCTTGATTGTAGAGTAATTTTATATCTAGTTAAGGTTTTGTTGGAATATGTATTTCTAGATTTTACGATTTGGGAAGTGTGTGAATCCAACCTCTCTACCAGGATCTGGCAGGGAGTTAGCAGTGTTTTGAACCATCAAGGAAAGGAAGTAGATATATTCAGCACCCTGCCCCATCTCAACACATTCATTTTCTCATCTTAGTAGTGGTAATCTTTCATTTGTTATTTTGGTTTGAATGTTGTTTGTAGCATATGGCCCTAATGCCTTAGAGCTCTAAGTAGAAGGGAAAGTGGTGCTAATAATTCCCTGACAGAGACGTACCCCTTCTTCCCCCACTTCTTTGTTCTTGAAGGATATGATTTCTCTTTTATTATTTATTTATACTTTTTAAAAGAGCAGTTTGAGGTTCACAGCAAAATTGTGGGGAAGACACAGGAATTTCCCTTATACTCACTGCCCCTGCACATGCATAGCCTCCCCTATTATCAGCATCCCCTGACCAGAGTGGTTCATTTGTTACAACTGATTAACCTACATTGACACGTCATAATCACTCAGAGTCCATAGTTTACATTACAGTTCATTTTTGGTATTGCACATCCTGTGGGTTTGGACAAATGTATAATGGAATATATCTATCATTATTGTATCATATAGAATAGTTTCACTGCACTAAAAACCCTCTGTACTCCACCTAGTCATCCCTCCCACTTCCCCAACCCTCAGCAACCATTGATCTTATACTGTCTCTATAGTTTTGCTTTCTCCAGAATGTCATATAGTTGGAATCATACAGTATGTAGTGTTTTCGGATTGACTTCTTTCACTTGGTAATATATATTTAAGTTTCCTTCATGTCTTTTAAGGGCTTGATAGCTCATTTCTTTTTAGTATGGAATAATATTCCACTGTCTGGATGTACCACAGTTTATTTATCCATTTATCTACTGAAGAACATCTTGGTTGCTTCCAAGTTTTAGAAATTATGAATAAAGCTGCTGTAAACATCCATGTGCAGGTTTTTGTGTGGACCTAAGTTTTCAGCTCCTTTGGGTAAATATCAAGAAAAGAAATGGCTGGATCGTATGGTAAGAATATGTTTAGTTTTGTAAGAAGCAGTCAAACTCTCTTCCTAAGTGGCTGTACCACTCTCTATTTTTAAGTCTATGAACAATCTTTGAGGTCAACAGTGGCATAAATCAATAAGCATGTGCATGTGTCGTCACTTGGTGGGTGTAGTTTTGTGAGGCACTCTTTGGAGGTGGTTATTAACCGCTAGGCATGAGATTCCAGCAACTGAACCCAAGCTTCTGCAATCCCATCTAAGATGTATTTGTGAAAGGCCTAAAGGGGCTGAACTGTGCATCTCACTGGTCTGCAGTGTGCAGGTACCTGGGAATTGCAGCAAGGATTGAGGAAGTGGCCTCACAAGGGTGCATGGTGGATGGTTATTGGCTTTGTGAGAACAAAGAAAAACCAGAAATATGTTGGTCTTTTAGGGGAAGCTTAGTGTTCCTTTCTGACAAGCACTGTACCTTCTCACACCTGCCTTCTCAGGGCAGGGACATTTTATTGGCCCACAGATGCTCTGAGAGGAAAGGAGTTAAAAGTCAGAGCCCATGCTGGTTGGGCTTTGGGGACACTCTTTCTGTTAAGAGCCTGGAGAGGTAAGTGAGAAGGCTGCAGTGTTCTCATTTTTTACTGCCCCCCGTTTGCATGGTGCATTTAGAAATGAATATATTTGCTTATTGGACAAATACTCTTTACCCATGTGTGTTAGAGAGTAATAGAAGCACATGATCTAGTTAACATTGCTTTTAAAAAGCAATATAGCTCTCTAATAAAATAAGTCCACTTAAAATGAAAAGTTTTAATGATAAAAATGTTGGGATTCGAGGATACCCCAAAATAATATCTTTCTTATTCTTTTGAACTTGGAGCCAAATGAGAGATGAATTCAGTAGTCAGCAGAAAGTGCTGAACAGCACTGGACTAAGCACACACACACACAGCCTCCGTGCAGCCTCAGTGGACTTGTTAACTTTGTCTCCGAATCACATCAACCAGCTCAGTTCCCAGCACAACTGGACAACTTCCAGCCACTCTGGAGGGGGCAGGCCCCTCACCACATGGTAGAGAGTGGAGGGAACTTATTAACTTATTCAAAAAGTATTTATTTATTGAGCATTCTATGAATGCTAGCATCTTTCTAGGTGCTCGAGACAGAGCAGTGAAGAAAAGAGACAAAGTCTTTGCTCTCCTGCATGGTTTTATTTACTCATTTATGGAGGTCAGGGATGGGGAGGTAAAAGGGGGCAATAGAGAGAATAAAGAAATGCATGCCTCTGACTGACGTACTGGCTCTGAAAAGATTGAGAAAGTTCCTGGGAAATGTCTTGGTTTCTTGTCCTAATTCAGTTATCAGATAATTCCTGAGCCTATAAGGGAGGGAGAAGTGCAAGAAATACTAGTATGGTCCCTTTAAGTAAACACGAGGCAAGGGAATGGAGGTTCTCTTCCAATAAAAAATCATGTTTGTACATAAAAATTCAACAGATGTGGGTAAATGTAGTAAGTGAAAGTTTTCCCAATTTTCTAAGTATCACTCCTCTACCTCCTACAAAATAACCATTGTTAACATTTTATATTAATATCAGTAATTACCAATCAATATCAATATATTTTTCTGTGAACATAAAACATACATAGTATGCATATTTAACCATTTAAAATATTTGCTAGGTAAACTAACAGCCCAATCGAAAAATAGGCAGAAGACCTAAACAGACATTTCTCCAAAGAAGACATACTTGAAAAGATGTTCAGCATCGTGAATTATTAGAGATATGCAAATCAAAACTACAATGAGATACCACCTCACATCGACCAGAGTGGCCACCATTAAAATGTCCAAAAATACCAAAGGCTGAAGAGGGTATAGAGTAAAAGGAACCCTCCTATACGGTTGGTGGGAATGTAAGTTGGTGCACCCACTCTGGAAAACAGTATGGAGGTTCCTTAAAAAACTAAAAATAGAGTTACATATGATCCAGCAATCCCACTCCTGAGCATGTATCTGGACAAAACTATAATTCAAAAAGATACATTCACCCCTATGTTTATAGCAGCACTATTCACAATAGCCAAGACATGGAAACAACCTAAATGTCCATTGACAGATGAATGGATAAAGAAGATGTGGACGTATATACAATGGAACACTACTCAGCCATAAAAAAGAACAAAATAATGCCATTTGCAGCAACATGGATGCAACTAGAGATTATCATATTAAGTGAAGTAAGTCAGAAAGAGAAAGACAAATACCATATGATATCACTTATATGTGGAATCTAAAATATGCCACAAATGAACTCTCTATGAATCAGAAACAGACTCACAGGCATAGAGAACAGACTTGTGGTTACCAAGAGGTGGGGTATGGGGGAGGGATGGACTGGGAGTTTGGGGTTAGTAGATGCAAACTATTACATATAGAATGGATAAACAACAAGGTCCTACTGTATAGCACAGGGAACTATATTCAATATCCTGGGGTAAACCATAATGGAAAAGAATATAGAAAAGAATGTATATGTGTATAACTGAGTCACTTTGCTGTACAGCAGAAATTAACACAACATTGTAAATCAACTATACTTCAATAAAAAATATATATACAGATAAACAATAAATAAAATATTTGCTAGGTATAAACATGGAAAAATAAAGTAGAAAAAAAAAAGAAAACGAATGTGCAGACCCTTTAGGTATCCTTACTGAATACAACTGCTTTTTTTTTTTATCTTTAATTAATTTATTTATTTTTAGCTGTGTTGGGTCTTCGTTTCTGTGCGAGGGCTTTCTCCAGTTGCGGCGAGCGGGGGCCACTCTTCATCGCGGTGCGCGGGCCTCTCACTATCACGGCCTCTCTTGTTGTGGAGCACAGGCTCCAGATGCGCAGGCTCAGTAGTTGTGGCTCACGGGCCTAGTTGCTCCGCGACATGTGGGATCTTCCCAGACCAGGGCTCGAACCCGTGTCCCCTGCATTGGCAGGCAGATTCTCAACCACTGCACCACCAGGAAAGCCCCAACTGCTTTTGAGTACTATTTTCCTTAACTGTCATTTTTTGTTCCGATCTCAGAAGGAGAAAAACTCTAACATTTTTATTTTTTATATCTACTGTGATCGTAAGTCTTAAAAAGTCTTGAGTCTTTTCCTTATTCATTTATTAAGTACCTATATTCACCAGATACTATGTAAGATACCAGAAATGGAAAGATTAATAAATGCTAACATCCTTTAAAGTTCATGTCTGTATTGTCTGCTCCCAGGAAAACTGCTTTCTGGGGCCTGCTAGGAACCCTTCAGTGCCCTCTCCTGTGATGTGCACTGATTGAGAGTCCTTTCTGGGTGTGATGTCCTGACAGCCCACTAATTAACTGCTGCTTCTCTTGAAGTAGGGGTGTCTTGAAGCTCTCTGAGAAGGCCTAGGTCATGTCTCCTATACTTCATAGGCTGTGATCTCTTTCCTTACTCTTGGAGACAGAAGGATGGTGAAAAGATGCCACTTTATTTCTTTCTTTTTCTGGATTAGGAAGGAGTTTTATATTGGAATTATGGTGCTGGTTTACCTCCTAAAGCTGAATTGTTTAAGTTTGGGTAAAAAGTTTTTTATTTTGTATAGAACAAATAAAAATTACTTAAACTAATTAGGTTTCCAAATATTCCAACTTTTGACATAAGCTGCTTTGTAAAGTATTGGCATAGTGACTTTTTTTCATAATAAATGATTAAAATAAGATGCAATAAAATTTTGTCCTTTCTTTTACAATACCAAGTATAGACTTTATTTTGACAGGAAAACTCAATTTTCCTTGAGGAAAATTAAGGAATTACTTTAAGGAATTGGGAATGATATACCAGGAAGGATTTCCTTATAGTGGGGACTCATGATGAGTAGAATGGATGTTTTTTACAAACTGGAGGTTGGATTATAATTTAGCCAGTGTAATAGTTGCAGTCATACATTAAAGACTAAATGTGCATTCTTTAGCTCCTCAGAACTGAGCAGAGGAAGAAGCAGGGAAACAATAGAGGCCAAATGAAACTTCTTAGTGTGACTGGTTTGCTTACTTGGAGCCCTTTGGAATGTAGACTAAGAATACTTTTCCTTCCCTTCCCCAAAACTCTCCTGCCAATTCTGCCTTCATTTTGTTACTTATTTGCTACTTCTGCTCCTGTCCAGTTGTGCCACCTCACATCTTTAAAACTTACATTTTTGTCTTTAATTTCCTATTCCAACTCATTTCTCGTATGTCTTTCATTCTTTTCCTTCATTTTGGTACCTCCTCTTCAATAAATTTTTCCCTACTTCAAAAAAGATTACTCTAAAGATATCTAAAACAGTAAAATAAAATTGTTTATTTATTTTTGTTATTTAGTGGAAATTATGTGTGTGTGTATATATATATACACATATATGTATATATTTACAAGGACAAGATTTGTAATTACTTTAAAGATCTTTAATTACTCCTGTTTTGGTTAAATGTGTCCAGTGCTATGTGCAGTAGGTATTCATTGAGAATACCAGGGAGAGCAATTTTACTTAGAACACAGTATCTACTGAAACTCTTCAAATCATTTTTCTGTGTCACTGTAACTGTGACATGAGCTAGCAGCATTGGCATCACCTGGGAGCTTGCTACATCTACAGGATCTCAAGCCCCACCCATTCTTATTGAATCAGAAATTCTCATGTGATTCATATATGCAATAAAGTTTGAGAAGCAATAAATTAGAAGACATATAGAAACCTGCAACTTTTCTGCTAGAGGACTGTCAAATGTCCAGAATTTCATAATTAAATGCCGCTAATTTAGTATATCAGAGCACAGAACTAAAGTCTCTCTTGGTGTCTTCAAAGGGTTAATGTCATATAGTATAAATTACAATCTAAGATGGTGACTTAGGGACAAAGGAGAGTAGAACATGTTAAATGTTTGGGACTGGTTTAGTGGGGGGTCATAAATATTTTGATATTGTTTTCAATAAGGGGTACCTGTTGTTATAGCCGTGTACAAGTCTACATAAACAAATAGTATATTTCCTTAATCTATATTTGAATGTCTGACTAGCTGGAGAAGTTAGACATGTATAACCAGTTTAGTCTTAACAATCAAGTTCAGAAAATAATATGTAGACTTCTGCCTAGTTACCGGTTACCTGCCTAGTTATCTAGTTGCCTCCTGTGATCTGGGTAATGCTACAGACTTCTAGAAGTTGTTAGGAGTCCAAAATTCTCTGGATACCTTTGTGAATCACTTTGCCTGATTCATATATGTACCTTCATATAATGGCTTTTAATAATGAGGGATATCTAGAGATGAAAAGATTAGAGTAACTGAGCCCATTAAATTGTAGGTTGCCATCTTTTATAAGGGTTTACTTTCATGGTGCAACGTATTTTCATCACTGTTTTTTAAAAAATATTTATTTATTTATTATTTTATTTATTTATTTTGGCTGCACTGGGTCTTAGTTGTGGCATGTGGACTTCTTAGTTGTGGCATGCACGTGGGATCTAGTTCCCTGACCAGGGATCGAACCTGGGCCCCCTGCACTGGCAGCACAGAGTCTTACCCACTGGACCACTAGGGAAGTCCCTCATCACTGTTTTTTATATTATTCTTGGCTTAGATTTTGAGCCCTCTGTTCATGAAAAATCAAATGAAGTTCTTTAGCTATGTTGCTTACTTATTATTATTCTCCAGCCATGTCCCTACTAGTGAGTAAAGGATAGAATTCAGGCCATGATTCAGGTGATCCAGGCTTCATTTTCAAGTAATTTGACTGAAAGATTATGGTTTTGAATGATTAGGGAAATGCTCTGCTCCTTTTGAAAGACTTGTTCAAAAATACGATCCCATGGAAAACACAGAGAATGTTAAGAATGTGGAGAGTTTGCATCAAACTTTTAGAAATTTTGTAAAGAACCAGAACAATGATGGCCCTTACAAAGAAACCTATGAGCTTCCTTATACTTGATCCTCCATGGATATATTTCCTTATACTTTGACTCTCCATGGTCAGCAATGGAAGGATCTGTGGGGGGGAAGGGAGAACTGGACCTAGCACACAGGGTTTCTGTCCTTGGCCTCTTGAGTATCTTGCTAATCATTGTTGCCACCACCACCCTGGTCCCCAGGGAAGATGTTCACATTGCCATCTTTGGCACCCAGGCCCAGCTAAGGCCCAGCTAAGAATTTACCACAGTGCAGCTGAGACCCTAATGGTGTTTACCAGATGTTCAGGGATAACAACAGAGAATTACAATATAATGAGTAACAAATAACCTCTCACTAGATGTTGCTTGCTCTTCAGAGCATATGGACCCCAACCTCACTTCACAGGAGTACTGGAAAGAAGAGAGCAATTTAGAAAGTCTCTTCACTTTAGTTTTCCCAGGCTGCTGCCCCTTCTGTTATCTTTGGCTTGGAGAAGGAGGAGGTTCTGGACTGAGCAATCACTTCCTCACAGCCTTAAACTGGAGGCGTATCTCACATGGGGGGGAGGAGCCTAAATAAAGATTACATAATGTGAACTGTTGAAAGAGTTATTTCAGTAGAAGCATGCTGAACAGAATGTGTTGAAATAAAATGCCTTGAGAATCTAAAGAGTTTTCCATCACTGCCATTTTCAAAAGGAAAACTTAGAAGGCTACAGATATTTTAAAAAGCAAGCAAGCAACAACAAAAGAGGACAAATATCTAAAAAAGAGAATTCCAGAATAATCTGTAAACCAATGCTTTCACATGCTAAAATGTCATAATGAAAAAATTTCTCAGAATGTGTGTTATCTCATGTGGTATTAGTGGTCAGGGTAGTGATAGTAGTTGTGGCATATGTGCCTTTTCTCCTTTTTATTCTCTTAAACATTCACTTGTCTTTTTGTGCCATCTCTATTGGGAACTAAAGGCATATATGCTGGATAATGTAACTCTTTAATTCATATGAGTATATTTGGTTACATATTTTTGGAATTAGGTGTTGTGCATGCCCCTTTCTGCCATTATTAAGAAAGCACCTAAAATGAAGTTGGAAAACAGGACTGTCAGAAAGAGCAACTTTAGCTTAGAGCAGTGCTTTCCAACCACACCATTAGAACTGCCTGTGGTGCTGGTTAAATGCAGTTTCCTGGACCCCAACCCACATTTACACAATCAGAGTCTCTGGAGGTGGAGAGGGAATCTGTGTTTGGAGCAAGAACCAAGTGATTCATTTGTCCACTAAATTTGGCTTAGAGATGTTGTACAGATTTTGACACCAGAATTTTCCTACCCCTAATTAATTATGTAACTTAGCTGCCTTCTCTTCCCTTCTGTACTCCATGTCTCTGTTGCTACCAGTACCTTTGACTGAAGGGGAGGCTAAAGTGGTCTGTATGTCTTCTCAGTAGCACTAAAGCTCTTATTGTCCTGAGAGCACAGACTGGATTGCACTAAAACCTGATTAATATAGGTGCCATTGAAATACCCAGGCAAAGAGTGATGGGGAACTAGAGTGAAATAGGATGGTTATGGTAGGATTCAATTCTGGATATATTCTTGAAAAGACAGGGAAGACTAAAAGAGGGACAAGTTAAATGCAGGGCATGCAGAGGAAATCAGAGTTAAACATTGTGCATGTTAGATTTGATACACCTATTATATTTGCAAGAAGAGCTGTCCAGCAAGTAGTTTGATAAATTTTTTTAACATCTTTATTGGAGTATATTTGCTTTACAATGTGGTGTTAGTTTCTACTGTATAACAAAGTGAATCAGCTATATGTATACATATATCCCTTTATCCCCTCTCTCTGGTGCCTCCCTCCAAACCTCCCTATCCCACCCCTCTAGGTGGTCACAAAGCACCGAGCTGATCACCCTGTGCTATGTGACTGCTTCCCACTAGCTATCTATTTTACATTTGGTAGTGTATATATGTCAATGCTACTCTCTTACTTCGTCGCAGCTTATCCTTCCCCGTGTACTCAAGTCCATTCTCTACATCTGTGTCTTTATTCATGTCTTGCCCCTAGGTTCTTCAGAACCAATTTTTTTTTAAGATTCCATATATGTGTGTTAGCATACAGTATTTGTTTTTCTTTTTCTGACTGACTTCACTCTGTATGACAGTCTCTAGATCCATCCACATCTCTACAAATGACCCAGTTTCGTTACTTTTTATGGCTGAGTAATATTCCATTGTGTATATGTATCACATCTTCTTTATCCATTCATCTGTTGATGGGCATTTAGGTAGCTTCCATGTCCTGGCTGTTGTAAATAGTGCTGCAGTGAACATTGGGGTGCATGTGTTCTTTGAATTATGGATTTCTCTGGGTATATGCCCAGTAGTGGGATTGCTGGGTCATGCGGTAATTCTATTTTTACTTTTTTAAGGAACCTCCATACTGTTCTCCATAGTGACTGTATCAATTTATATTCCCACCAACAGTGCAAGAGGGTTCCCTTTTCTCCACACCCTCTCCAGCATTTCTTGTTTGTAGATTTTCTGATGATGCCTATTCTAACTGGTGTGAGGTGGTACCTCATTGTAGTTTTGATTTGCATTTCTCTAATAATTAGTGATGTTGAGCATCTTTTCATGTGCTTCTTGGCCATCTGTATGTCTTCTTTGGAGAAATGTCTATTTAGGTCTTCTGCCCAGTTTTGGATTGGGTTGTTTGTTTTTTTAATATTGAGCTGCATGAGCTGTTTATATATTTTGGAGATTAATCCTTTGTCCCTTGATTCATTTGCAAATATTTTCTCACATTCTGAGGGTTGTCTTTTCTTCTTGTTTGTAGTTTCCTTTGCTGTGCAAAAGCTTTGAAGTTTCATTAGGTCCCATTTGTTTATTTTTGTTTTTATTTCCATTACTCTAGGAGGTGGATCAAAAAAGATCTTGCTGTGATTTATGTCAAAGAGTGTTCTGCCTATGTTTTCCTCTAAGAGTTTTATAGTGTCCGGTCTTACACTTAGGTCTCTAATCCATTTTGAGTTTATTTTTGTGTATGGTGTTAAGGAGTGTTCTAATTTCCTTCTTTTACATGTAGCTGTCCAGTTCTCCCAGAACCACTTATTGAAGAGACTGTCTTTTCTCCATTGTATATCCTTGCCTCCTTTGTCATAGATTAGTTGACCATAAGTGTGTGGGTTTATCTCTGGGCTTTCTATCCTGTTCCATTGATCTATATTTTTGTTTTTGTGCCAGTACCATATTGTCTTGATAACTGTAGCTTTGTACTATAGTCTGAAGTCCAGGAGCCTGATTCCTCCAGCTCCATTTTTTTCCTCAAGACTGCTTTGGCTACTCGAGGTCTTTTATGTCTCCATACAAATTTTAAGATCTTTTGTTCTAGTTCTGTAAAGAATGCCATTGGTAATTTGATAGGGATTTCATTGAATCTGTAGATTGCTTTGGGTAGTATAGCCGTTTTCACAATATTGATTCTTCCAATCCAAGAACATGGTATATCTCTCCATCTGTTTGTTTCATCTTTAATTTCTCTCATCAGTGTCTTATAGTTTTCTGCTTACAGGTCTTTTGTCTCCCTAGGTAGTTTTATTCCTAGGTGTTTTATTCTTTTTGTTGCAATGGTAAATGGGAGTGCTTCCTTAATTTCTCTTTCAGATTTTTCATCATTAGTGTGTAGGAATGCAAGATATTTCTGTGCATTAATTTTGTATCCTGCTACTCTACTGAATTCATTGATTCACTGTCGTAGTTTTCTGGTGGCATCTTTAGAATTCTCTATGTATAGTATCATGTCATCTGCAAACAGTGAGAGTTTTACTTCTTCTTTTCCAATTTGTATTCCTTTTATTTCTTTTTCTTCTCTGATTGCTGTGGCTAAGACTTCCAAAACTATGTGGAATAATAGTGGTGAGAGTGGACATCCTTGTCTTGTTCCTGATCTTAGAGGAAATGTTTTCAGTTTTTCACCATTGAGAATGATGTTTGCTGTGGGTTTGTCATATATGGCCTTTATTATGTTGAGGTAGGTTCCCTCTATGCCCACTTTCTGGAGAGTTTTTATCATAACTGGGTGTTGAAATTTTTCAAAAGCTTTTTCTGCCTCTATTGAAATGATCATATTGTTTTTATTCTTCAATTTGTTAATATGGTTTATCACATTGATTGATTTATGTATATTGAAGAATCCTTGCATCCCTGAGATAAATCCCACTTGATCATGGTATATGATCCTTTTAATGTGCTGTTGAATTCTGTTTGCTAGTATTTTGTTGAGGATTTTTGCATCTATGTTCATTAGTGATATTGGCATGTAGTTTTCTTTTTTTGTGACATCTTTGTCTGGTTTTGGTATCAGGGTGATGGTGGTCTTGTAGAATTAGTTTGGGAGAGTTTCTCCCTCTGCTATATTTTGGAAGAGTTTGAGAAGGGTGGGTGTTAGCTCTTCTCTAAATGTTTGATAGAATTCACCTGTGAAGCCATCTGGTCATGGACTTTTGTTTGTTGGAAGATTTTTTTAAAATAAATTTATTTATTTATTATTGGCTGCATTCCACCTTCGTTGCTGTGCATGGCTTTCTCTAATTGCAGTGAGCAATGGCTACCCTTCGTTATGGTGTGTGCGCTTCTCCCTGCAGTGGCTTCTCTTGTTGTGGAGCACAGGCTCTAGGCACGTGGGCTTCAGTAGTTGTGGTGGTGGGCTCAGTAGTTGTGGCTTTTGGTCTCTACAGTGCAGGCTCAGTAGTTGTGACACATGCGCTTAGTTGCTCCGTGGCATGTGGAATCTTCCCAGACCAGGGCTTGAACCCGTGTCCCCTGCATTGGCGCACAGATTCTTAACTACTGTGCCACCAGGGAAGTCCCTGTTGGAAGATTTTAATCACATTTTCAATCTCAGTGCTTGTTATTGGTCTGTTCATATTTTCTATTTCTTCTTGGTTCACTCTTGCAACGGTGTTCTTTTCTAAGAATTTGTCCATTTCTTCCAGGTTGTCCATTTTATTGGCATATAGTTGCTTGTAGTAATATCTCATGATCCTTTGTATTTCTGCAGTGTCAGTTGTTACTTCTCCTTTTTCATTTGTAATTCTGTTGATGTCAGTCTTCTCCCTTTTTTTTGTGATGAGTCTGGCTAATGGTTCATCAATTTTGTTTACCTTCTCAAAGAACCAGCTTTTAGTTTTATTGATCTTTGCTATACTTTCCTTCATTTCTTTTTCATTTTTTTCTGATCTGATTTTTGTGATTTCTTTCCCTCTGCTAGCTCTGGGTTTTTTTGGTTGTTCTTTCTCTACTTGCTTTAGGTGTAAGGTTAGGTTGTTTATTTCAGATTTTTCTTGTTGCTTGAGGTAGGATTTTATTGCTGTAAACTTCCCTCTTAGAACTGCTTTTACTGCATCCCATAGGTTTTGGGTCATCATATTTTCATTGTCATTTGTTTCTAGGTATTGTTTTATTTCCACTTTGATTTCTTCAGTGATCTCTTGATTATTTAGTAGTGTATTGTTTAGCCTCCATGTCTTTGTATTTTTTACAGTTTTTTTTCCTATAATTGATCAGTGTCTAAGTGTTGTTGTCAGAAAATATACTTGATACAATTTCAGTTTTCTTAAATTTACTGAGGCTTAATTTGTGACCCAAGGTATGATCTATCCTGGAGAATGTCCCATGAGCACTTGAGAAGAATGTGTATTCTGCTGTTTATGGATGGAATGTCCAATGAATATCAATTTAACCCATCTGGTCTAATGTGTCATTTACAGCTTGTGTTTCCTTGTTTATTTTCATTTTGGATGATCTGTCCATTGCTGAAAGTGAGGTGTTAAAGTTCCCTACTATTATTGTGTTACTGTCGATTTCCCCTTTTATGGCTCTTAGTATTTGCCTTATGTATTGAGGTGCTCCTATGTTGGGTGCATAAATATTTACAATTGTTATATCTTCTTCTTATATTGATCCTTTGATCATTATGTAGTGTCCTTCTTTGTCTCTTGTAATAGTCTTTATTTTAAAGTCTATTTTGTCTGATATGAGAATTGCTACTCCAGCTTTCTTTTGATTTCCATGTGCATAGAATACCTTTTTCCATCCCCTCACTCTCAGTCTGTATGTGTCCCTAGGTCTGAAGTTGGTCTCTTGTAGACAGCATATATACGGGTCTTGTTGTATCCATTCAGCCAGTCTATGTCTTTTGGTTGGAGCATTTAACCCATTTACGTTTAAGGTAATTATTGATATGTATGCTCCTATTACCATTTTCTTAACTGTTTTGTGTTTGTTTTTGTAGGTCTTTTCCTTCTCTTATGTTTCTTGCCTAGAGAAGTTCCTTCAGCATTTCTTGTAAAGCTGGTTTGGTGATGCTGAATTCTCTTAGCTTTTGCTTGTCTGTAAAGTTTTTAATTTCTCTGTCGAATCTGTATGAGATCCTTGCTGGGTAGAGTAATCTTGGTTGTAGGTTTTTCCTTTTCATCACTTTAAATATGTCCTGCCAATCCCTTCTGGCTTGCAGAGTTTCTGCTGAAAAATCAGCTGTTTCCTTATGGCGTTCTGTTGTATGTTATTTGTTGCTTTTCCCTTTTTACTTTTAATTTTTTTTCCTTGTATTTAATTTTTGATAGTTTGGTTAATATGTGTCTTGTTTCTCCATGGATTTATCCTGTGTCGGACTCTTTGCACTTCCTAGACTTGGGTGGCCATTTCCTTTCCCATGTTAAGGAAGTTTTCAACTATAATGTGTTCAAATATTTTCTCAGACTCTTTTTCTCTTCTTCTTGTGGGACCCCTATAATTCGAATATTGCTGTGTTTAATGTTGTCCCAGAGATCTGAGACTGTTCTCCATTCTTTTCATTCTTTTTTTTCTATATTCTGCTCTGCAGCAGTTATTTCTACTATTTCATCTTCCAGGTCACTTATCCGTTCTTCTGCCTCAGTTATTCTGCTATTGATTCCTTCTAGAGAATTTTTAATTTCATTTATTGTGTTGTTCATCGTTGTTTGTTTGATCTTTAGTTCTTCTAAGTCCTTGTTAAACGTTTGTTTTATTTTCTGCATTCTATTTCCAAGATTTTGGATCATCTTTATTATCATTTCTCTGAATTCTTTTTCTGGTAACCTGCCTATTTCCTCTTCATTTGTTTGGTCTGGTTAGTTTTAACATTGTTCCTTCATCTGCTGCATATTTCTCTGCCTTCCCATTTTGTTTAACTTACTGTGTTTGGTTTGTCCTTTTTGCAGGCTGCAGGTTCATAGTTCCCATTATTTTTGGTGTCTGTCCCTAGTTGGTGAGGTTAGTTCAGTGGCTTGTGTAGGCTTCCTGGTGGAGGGGACTGGTGCCTTTGTTCTGGTGTATGGGCCTGGATCTTGTCTTTCTGGTGGGCAGGGCTGCTTACAGTGGTGTGTTTTGGTGTGTCTGTGAACTTAATATGATTTTAGGCAGCCTCTCTGCCAATTGGTGGGGTTGTGTTCCTATCTTGCTAGTTGTTTGGCATGGGGCATCCAGCACTGGTGGTTGCTGGCCATTGGGTGGAGCTGGGTCTTAGTGTTGAGCCCAAAGTCTCTGGAAGAGCTCTTGCCGATTGATATTACCTGGGGCTGCGAGGTCTCTGGTGGTCCAATGTCCGGGTTTCGGCTCTCCCACGTGTGAGGGTCTGGCCTGACACCCTGCCAGGGTACCAAGACCCTGCCAGTCATACAGCTCAGACAAAAAGGAAGGGAAAAAAAGGAATAAAAAATAATATTGGTAAAATAAAAAATAATGATAAAATAAAATAGAAGAAAAGAGCAACCAAACCAATAAACAAATCCACCCATGATAACAAGCACTGAAAACTAAAGTAAGATAAGCATAAAAATCAGAAACAAATCAATCACAGAAAGTAAACCCCCATATCTACAGTTGCTCCTAAAGTCCACCACCTCAATTTTCAGATTATTCGTTGTTTATTCTGGTATTCCACAGATGCAGGGTTCATCAAGTAAATTGTGGGGATTTAATCTGCTGCTCCTGAGGCTGCATGGAGAAATTTCCCTTTCTCTTCTTTGTTTTTCACAGCTCCTGTGGTTCAGCTTTGGTTTTGGCTCTGCCTCTGCGTGTAGGTCACCCTCAAGCATGTGTTCCCTGCCCAGAGAGGAGGGGGTTAAAGCAGCAGCTGATCAGAGCTCTCTTGCTCACTCAGGTTGGGGAGAGGGAGGAGTACGGTAGTCATAATTGGAATGCGGTAGTGTCAGAGGCTGGTGTGAAATTGCAACAGCCTGAGGTCCACCGTGTGTTCTCCTGGGGAAGTTATCTCTGGATCTGGGGACCCTAGCAGTGGCATGCTACACAGGCTCCCAGGGATGGGGGGTGTGAGTAGTGACCTGCGCTTGCACACAGGACTCTTGGTGGCAGTGGCAACAGTGTAAGCTTTTCATGCCCATCTCTGTGATCAAGCTGATAGCCACAGCTCACACCCGTCTGGAGCTTGCTTAGGCAGTGCTCTGACTTCTGTGGGCACATGGGGAAGGAATCCCCTCTCCTCACGCACCCCAAAACAATGGTCTCTTGCCTCTTCAGCAGGTGCAGACTTTTTCCCTGACTCCATCCCGGCTAGTTGTGGTGCACTAGTCCCCTTCAGGCTGTCTTCACGCAGCCAATGCCAGTCCTCTCCCTGGGATCTGATTTCCGAAGCCTGAGCCTCAGCTCCCAGCCCCCACCTCCCCTGGTGGGTGAGCAGACAAGTGTCTCAGGCTGGTGAGTACTTGTTGGCACCGATCCTCTGTGTGGGAATCTCTCTGCTTTGCCCTCTACACCCCTGTTGCTGTGCTCTCCTCTGTGGTTCTGAGGCTTCCCAACCAACCAACACCCCCCTCCCTACCAGTGAAGGGGCTCCCTAGTGTGTGGAAACTTTTCCTCCTTCACAGCTCCCTCCCAGAGGTGTGGGTACCATCCCTATTCTTTTGTGTCTGTTTTTTCTTTTTTCTTTTGCCCTACCCAGGTACGTGGGGATTTTCTTGCCTTTGGGGAAGTCTGATGCCTTCTGCCAGCATTCAGTAGGTGTTCTGTAGGAGTTGTTCCACACATAGATGTATTTTTGATGTGTTTATGGGGAGGAAGGTGATCTCCACGTCTTACTCCTCTGCCATCTTGAAGGTCCTAGCAGTTTGATATTTAAATACAGACTTAAAAGGAACACTTCTGCTTCTGGCTGTGAGTAAAAAGGACTGGATTTACTCCCACGTTAAATAACTAGAAAACTGGACCAAACAATGTTTTCCAGGCATTCGATAACAGGCACTGGGAATCCTGAGAGAAGGAAAACAAACTTGATGGAGTTTGATGGTCTAGCTGAGTAGAGGAAATTGGGATAGGAGTCCAGGGAGGCTAAGGTGGCTAGAATATTTGGGACAGACAGGGAAGACAGGGAGAGGGAGAGGGAGAGCGAGAGCAAGAGAGAGAGAGAGAGAGAGAGAGAGAGAGGGAAAAAGAGGGAAGAGATTGATTGATTGATTGATTGATTCAGTGATTAGCAGAGGTCCCTTGAGCCTTTTGTCTGAATATTGATATCTGCATATGAGAGAGGAAACCACCCCAGGCAGGGCACAGAATCATTGGAAAGCAATAAGCCAAATAATTCCTGAAACTCACATGAGACAGCAATGAGTTTTTTTCCCCCAGTCAGAGAGGAAAGACCTTGTATTGTTTGGAGTATTGGATAGAATCCTCAGAAAGGTACCTTAATAGTGAGGTTAGTAGTGAAGCGAAATTAGTCCTAGACTAAAGGATGCTCTGGGTTTTCCAAACAAAGTGAAAAAATGAGCCTCAAAAAGGTTAGACTGATTCTAATTACAATAACCTAACAGTGTGCGAGAAGACAGCCCAACACTATGAAAAGGAACACACCAAAACCCACCACCCAATTGTGCAAAGTCTAAATGTTCAATATCTAATTAAAAAAATAACAGGAATTCAAAAGAAGAAGAAACATAACCCATAATCAGAAAAAAATGTAAACAATAGAAACAGAACCAGAAATGACAGAAGTGATGGAATAACTAAAATTGGCTATTACATTGATAAATATGCTTCATGTTAATAAAAAGGTAGAGGGGAACATGACTATGATGAAGAGTGAAATAGATAATATAAAAAAGACCCAAATCAAATTTCAAGAGATGAAAAAGACAATATCCAAAATAAAGAATAAACTGGATGTGATCAACATATGATTAGACATTGCAGAAGAAAATGACAGAACTATAAAAACTATCAAAAATGAAGTACAGAGAGAAAAAATACTGAAAGAAAAGTGAACAGAGCATTAATGACCTGAAGTACAATGCCAGGAGATCCTACATACTTACATTTGAAGTCCTAGAAAGAAGGTCGGAAGAGAGCAGAAAATAGTTGAAGGATAATGGCCAAATATTTGTATAAGTCTGATGAAAACTATGAACTCACAGATCCATCAACAAATCCCAAGAAGGAAAAACATAAAGAAAACTATACCAAGACATATTATAATCAAATTTTAGAAAAGCAATGATAAAGAGAAAATGCAACCATAGTAAAGAAGACGCATTCTCATCAGAAACTTTTTGACAGAAATTATGCAAAACAGAAGACAGTCCTCCGTGTTGAAAGAAAAGCAAACTGTCAGTATAGAATTCCATACCCAGTTTTTTTATTTGTCAAAAATGAAGGTGAAATAAACACTTTTTCTGAAAAACAAAAGCAGATATAATTCAGTGTCATCAGAGAAGTTATTCAGGCAGAAGGAAAATGATATCAGATGAAAATTTGGACACCATTGAGGAATAGAAATTGTCAGAAATGGTAAGTATGTGGTAAATATAAAATAATTAATTTTCTTAGTTTTTAAGTCTCTTTGAAAGATAATTGACTGCTTAAAACAAAATAGAAAGAATGTATTATTGGGTTTATAACACATGTGGAAGTAAAGCATAAGGTAAAACTAGTGCAAAGGATAAGAGGGTGAAATAGAAGTATAGTGGTGAAGATTTCTTATACTGTATGTGAAATGATTTATCATCTGAAGGTAGACCATTGTATTAGTTATCTATTGTTGAATAAGAACTTACCCCAAAATTTAGTTTAAAAAAACAGTAAACACTTATTATCTCATATGGTTTATGTGCTTCAGGTGGGGCTTAGCTAGGTGGCTCTGGCTCAGGGCCTCTCATGAAGTTGCAGTCAAGATGTTGAAAGGGGTTGTTGTCATCTGAACACTTAATTGGGGCTAGAGAATTTGTTTCTGAGATGGCTCACTCACATGACTGGAAAATTGGTTCTGGGTCTTGGCCAGTTCTTCTCTGTGTGAAGTCTTCATAGGGCTACTGAGTGTCCTCAGAGCATGGAAGCTGGCTTTCCTCAGAGTGAGTGATGCACAAAGAACAAGTTGGAAGCTGTGCCATATTTTCAACCTACCCTAGGAAGTCACACACTGTCAGTTTTACATGTCCTATTGTTTGCACAGGTCAGTCCTAATCAATGTGGGAGTAAACTATATTAGGGCTTAAACACTAGAATACAGAGATCATTGGGGAGCATCCTGGAAGCTGGTTAACACAATTGTGGTAAGTTAAAGTGACATATTGTAAACCCAAGAACACCACCAAAAAATTCCTTAAGCAAAATGTCAGCTAATCTAATCCAGTCATATATAAAAAAGGATAATACATCTTGACCAATTAGAGTTTATATCAGGAATTCAAGGTTGGTTTAACATTCAAAAATAAATAAATACAATTCACCAATTAACAGTAAAGAAGACAAAACTTAAAATTATCTCAATAGATGTAGTAAAAGCATTTTCACAAAATTCAACATCCATTCATGATGAAAACTCTGCAAAATATAAATATAAGAGAACTTCCTCAATCTGATGAAGGGCATTTACAAGAAAAACCTTATGGCTAATATTATACTGAATACTTTCCTCTTAATATTGGGAATAAGGCAAGGATGTCCATTCTCACCACTTATTTTCTGTTTTTTTGTGGTTCCTAGCTAGTGCAATGTGACAAGAAGAAACAAAAGACATAGAGATTAGAAAGGAAACAGTTTTTATTTGCAGATGACATGATCATCTACATTAAAAAAAAAACTAATGAATTTACAAAGAAACTACTGGAAAGAAAAGTGAAGCCTCTGGAACTAATACATATATTTAGCAAGGTTTCAGGATACAAGATATTAAAAAATTGATTGTATTTCAATATATTCACAACCTACAATTGGGATTTGAATTTAATGTAATAAGACTTTTTAAGTGGTGTTAAAATTTTTAATAGTATTCAAATATGAAATATATAGGATAAATTTCATAAAATATGTGTAGGGTTTATACACTGAAAAATACAAAATTTACTTAAAGAAATTAAAGAAAACCCCAATAAAGGGAAACGTATACCACGTTCACAGATTGAAAGACTAATTATTGGTAAAATATCAAGGCTCCCCAAATTGATTTACAGATTCAATGTAATCTTGATCAAAATTGAAACAGATTCTTTTTTCTCTTTTTTCTTTTTTTGGTAAAAATTGACAAGTTGAGTCAAGAATCTATGTTCAAATCAAAAGTCCTAAAATAGCCAAAACAATTTTTGAAAAAGAACAAAACTGAATAACTTATTATTATCTGATATCTAGTCTTACTTTAAAGCTGCAGTACTCAAAGCATGGTATTGGTATAAGGAGCGACATATAGAATTATATAAATGGTTCATGTTGGATAGTCACATGAACCGTGAATCTTACCACCTAACCTATAAAAATTTTACTTTAAAAGGACTGTAGACCTAAATGTAAGATCTAAAACTATAAAATTTATAGAAGAAACTATAGGCAAATATCTTTGTAATCTTGGTTGAGGCAAATACTTCTTAGGACACAAAATGTATGAACTATATGTAAAAAATGATGGTAGAAAAAGAATTAATCAAAATTAAAAATGTTTCTCTTCAAAATAAGCTGTTAAGAAAATGAAAAGCTAGATACAGATGGGAAAAATATTGGCAAAACATATATTTACTGAAGAACTTATATCCATAATATAAAAAGAACTCAATACTTAATAAGAAGATATACATCTAATAACAAAAATGGGAGAAAGATTTGTAGACACATCACCAAATAACTTATATGGATATGAAATAAGCATATGAAAGATGCTCACCATCATTAGTTAGTGGGGCAATGAAAATGAAAAGCACAATGAAATGTCCACATGCGAATATTCACAGTAGAATCCAACTGATCCTCAACTGGGAATCGATGAACAAATTGTTGTATATCCATGCATGGAATTCTACAAAGCAATAAAAAGGAAAGAACTACTGATAGGAGCAATAATGTGGATGAGTTTCAAAAGATATGCTAAGTAAAAGAAGCCATTCTTAAAATATTACATAATGCATGATTCTATTGATGTGAAGTTCTAAAAAAGACAAAACCATAATGACAGAAAGCAGATTGGTGGTTGCCAGAGTCTGAGGGCAGGGGAAAGGGATTGACTGCAGGGGAGCAGGAGAGAACTTTTTGGATAATGGAAATGTTCCATATCTTGATTTTGCTTACCTGACTGTATTCATTTACCCAAGCTCAAACTGTATACTTCAAATTAGTGAATTTTATTGAAAGTAAATTTTACTTCAATACAGCTAATTAAAAAAGTTCAGAGGAGAAGTTTGGGGTAGAGATATAAATTTGTGACTCATGAGCATGTAAATGGTATTTAAAGCTATGAAATTAGATGATATATGTGAAGTATAAAAATTAAGCATTGAGGCACTCCCAATGTTTAGAAATCAGGGAGATGAACAGAAAGTAGCAAACGTGACTCAGAAGGAGTAACCTAGTGATGAAAACCAACTATGCATGGTGTCCTGGAAGCCAAATGATAAAGGTATTTCAAGGAGATGTGAATGATAATCTGTGTCACATGCCATTGATGTATAAAAGATTATGGGGAAAGAATATTTACTAGTGAATTCGGCAGTCAAATATGAAGAGAATTCATATTTTCCCTTGACAAGAGCAGTTTGGCTCAGCTGCTTGAAGTTGATTCAAATGAGAATGGCTGCAGATAAATTAGAGACATTGAATACAGACAACTCCAAATTAGTTTTGTTGTAAAGGGAAGGCATGTAATGAAGTGTAGGCTGGAGGGGTACTAAGGTAGTGAAGGGAGTTTATTATTTTTATTATTTAAGATGTTAGCAATATTAGTATGTTTTTATGTTTATGGGAAAGATTCAGCAGAGAGAGAGAAACATTTATGATATAGGAGAAAGAGGGAATATTTGCTGGAGCAGTGTCCTTGAGCATGAAAAAGTTGATGAGATCTAGTAGATAAGTTGAAGCATTGGCTTTGGATAGGAGTATGGACAGTGAACCTGTATTAACAGGAGAAGAAATTAGAGTGTGTGGGCACATAAATAATGAGGTGGGTAGATGTGGTAGGAGCTTGTGGGAATTCAAAACAATTTATTTCTATTTTCTTAGAGATATAGGAAGAATGATTATCAGCTGAAAATGAAGATAAAGCAGAAGTTGGAGAATTGAAGTGAGAATAGAAGATATGAAACAGTCATAGATGGTGGGACTGTGAACAAACTGGGAAATACGAGGTTTTTTTTGGTTTTGTTTTGTTTTTTTTAAGGTAGACCAATGAAATTTAATGTAATAGTATGAAAAGTTCATTGATAATTCGTAGTTTCAGATTATTGTTGAATTTTGGTGTAATATCAAAGAAGAATGTCTACAGTTATCTGAAAAAGCTATTAAAATATTCCTCCCTTTTCCAACTACTTATCTGAGTGAGGCGAGATTTCATTCATAAATATACTTCAACCAAAAAAACATATCACAACAGATTGAATGCAGAAGCAGAGATGAGAATACAGCTGTTTTCTGTTAAGCCAGATATTAAAGAGATTTGATTTGCAAAAAAAATGTAAAACTCTTCCCATTAAATATATATTTTGTTTGTCTTGGATAATATAGTTATTTTTCACTGAAAATGTCATTTTTGTAATATGTTTTGTTATTGTTTTTATTTTTGTTATTCTTAATGGAATAAGCAAATGTTTTAAAAATTACTCAGCTTTAATTCTAATATAGTAAATATTGATGGGTATAACCACATAAACAAAAGGCATTTGGGGTTCTTGATAACTTTTTTAGGAGTGTAAAGGGAGCCTAAGATCAAAAAGTTTTAAAATGGCTAACCCTGGAGATATTAAAGAAAACGTTCTTCTTCTTTTTTTTTTTTCCCTCGGGAAATACAGTTTGATTGTTGGACAGCATGAAGAACCCACGTGTGCAGACTGATTATTACTTTAAGGTGAGGCCAGTCGGCAGGGTAGTATGCTTTTCTCCAGATTCATTAAGCTACAAGAATGTAGGCACAGTATAGATGGAGAGATGTACTTACCCAATATTAGAGTTCTGCCACAAGAGAATGAGAAGGTGAGAGAGAGGCAAGAGAGCTGAGAACATGTGCAAGGAAATGATTATAAAATGGACTATGTTTTTAAGCTGTGAAAGGAAGTGAGGACACAATGGGAGTGGTGGCCAGTGGAAATGTGGTAAGATTAATGGATTATAGGATCCAATAGGGTACTAGAGAGAGTAAGTTTGAAAAATGAGAAGCAATGGTTGGTGAAGGGACTTCTTAAAATTGTGAGTGAGTTGGGAAGGGGTAACAAACAAGGCTAGGATTTGACTATGAGAGTGAATATCTGAACTAAGAAGAGAATAAGATCACTGAAAAACAAGGAGTTGCAGCTGGCAGTTTTCATGCCCTGGTCATATTCTCTTGTTCCGTCTCTGATTTCATCAGCAGCTATGATGAACAGTTCCAGTGCTTGCCTTCTCCACAGTCCTGAAGTGTGGAGGAGTTTATACTTCTGGCCACAGATCAAGACCAGTTGGGAATAGGAACCGATGGATAAATGCCCAATTTTCCCTTCCTTTGGAAGGGCAGTTCAGTGTAACATGGTTTCTTAGAACATCCTCAGAGGGACTGAGTATCTACTGTGTATTCTGGCAACTAATACAAAGCAGATACCCCATGTCCCCCTTCCTGTTCCCTCACTGTTCCTTTTGGGGATCATCTCTCAAATAAACTACCTGCAGCCAAGTACTTGTTTTAGGATCTGCTTTGGTAAAAACAAATAAAGGAACTGAGAAGCCAGGTTATCCAAAGGATCATTCAAGTGAATATTTATTTATTAAAAAAAATTTATTAACAGCTGAGATGTGATTCGATTCCATGTAGACACATTGCCTTCGACTTTTACAATAAAGTTTATTGAAAAGTGAAAAAAAATTTGTTTACTTGGCTGTGCCGGGTCTTAGTTGCAGCATGCAGGATCTTTTAGTTGTGGCATGTGGGGTCTTTATTTGCAGCATGTGGGATCTAGTTCCGTGACCAGGGATTGAACCCGGGCCCCCTGTATTGGGAGGGCGGAGTCTTAGCCACTGGACCACCAAGGAAGTCCCTGTTATCTGTATTTTTTAAATGATCTAAAATAAGTGTTTCTTTTAAAAATGTAAACAATTATGAGTAGGAAAAAGCATACATAAGTTAAGCCTCTAAAAGGAGTATCAGTGGAGACCTTCAAGATGGCGGAGGAGTCAGACGTGGAGATCACCTTCCTCCCCACAAGTAAATCAAAAATACATCTACATGTACATGCGGAACAATTCCTACAGAACACCTACTGAATGCTGGCAGAAGACCTCAGACTTCCCAAGAAGCAAGAAACTTGCCACGTAGGGCAAAAGAAAAAAGAAAAAACAGAGACAAAAGAATAGGGATGGGACGTGCACCTTGGGGAGGGAGCTGTGAAGGAGGAAAGGTTTCCACACACTAGGGAGCCCCTTCACTGACAGAGACGGGGGGATTGCAGGGGGAGGGAAACATTGGAGCCACAAAGGAGAGAGCAGCAACAGGGGATCAGAGGGCAAAGCAGAGAGATTTCTGCACAGAGAATCACTGCTGACCAGCACTCACCAGCCTGAGAGGCTTGTCTGCTCACCCCCAAGGGTGGGTGGGGGCTGGGCCTGAGGCTTGGGCTCTGGAGTTCAGATGCCAGGGACAGGACTGGGGTTGGCTGTGTGAACACAGCCTGAAGGGGGCTAGTGTGCCACAGATAGCCAGGTGGGAGTCCAGGAAAATGTCTGGAACTGCCTGACAGGCAAGAGACAGTTGTTTTGGGGTGCACGAGGAGAGGGGATTCAGAGCACTGCCAGGGCAAGCTCTAAAGATGGGCATGAACCGCAGCTATCAGTGAGGATAGAGACGGGCATGAGATGCTAAGGCTGCTACTGCAGCCACCAAGAAGCCTGTGTGCAAGCACAGGTCACTCTCCACACCTCCCCTCCTGGCAGCCTGTGCAGCCCTGCTCTGCCAGGGTCCCATGATCCAGGGACAACTTCCCTGGGAGAACACATGGCACACCTCAGGCTGTTGCAATGTCACATCGCCCTCTGCCACTGCAGGCTCGCCCGGCATTGCACAGCCCTCCCTTCCCCCCAGCCTGAGTGAGCCGGAGCCCCCTAATCAGCTGCTCCTTTAAACCCATCCTGTCTGGGCAGGAACAGACACCCTCCAGCGACCTACACGCAGAGGTGGGGACAATCCAAAGCTGAACCGCAGGAGCTGTGCAAACAAAGAGAAAGGGAAAGTTCTCCCAGCAACATCAGGAGCAGCAGATTAAATTTCCACAGTCAACTTGATGTATCCTGCATCTGTGGAATATCTGAATAGACAATGAATCATCCCAAAATTGAGGCAGTGGACTTGGAGAGAAATTGTAGACTTGGGGTTTGCTGTCTGCGACTGACTGGTTTCTGGTTTTATGTTTATCTTACTTTAGTATTTAGAGATTATTATCATTGGTAGATTTGTTTATTGACTTGGTTGCTCTCTTCCTTTTTAAATTTATTTATATATATATATATATATTTTCATTTTTCTCTATTTGAGAGAGTGTATGTGTATGCTTCTTTGTGTGAATTTATCTGTATAGCTTTGCTTTTACCATTTGTCCTAGGGTTCTGTCTGTCCATTTTTATTTTTTATTATTTTATTTTATTTTAGTATAGTTTTTAGCACTTGTTATCACTGGTGGATTTGTTTTTTGGTTTGATTGCTCTCTTCTTTCTTTCTTTCTTTTCTCTTTTTTTTTTATTATTTTTAATTTTTTTGTGTCTAACAATTTTTTATTTGTTATTTTAATAACTTTCTTTCCCTTTCTTTCTTTCTTTCTTTCTTTCTTCCTTCCTTTCTTTCTTTCTTTCTTCTTTCTTTCTGCCTTTTCTTCTGAGCTGTGCAGCTGACAGGGTCTTGGTGCTCTGGCAGGGTGTCAGACCTGTGCCTCTGAGGTGAGAGAGCTGAGTTCAGGATATTGGCCCACCAGCGACCTCCTGGCTCCAAGTAATATCAAACAGTGAAAGATCTCCCAGGGACCTCCATCTCAACGCTAAGACTCAGCTCCACTCAATTACCAGCAAGCTACAGTGCTGTACACCTTAGGCCAAACAACTAGTAAGACAGGAACACAACCCCACCCATTAGCAGAGAGGTTGCTTAAAATCATAATAAGGTCACAGACACCCCAAAACACACCATCGGACACGGTCCTGCCCACCAGAAAGACAAGATTGAGTCACATCCACCAGAACACAGGATCTAGTCCCCTCCACCAGGAAGCCTACACAACCTACTGAACCAACCTTAGCCACTGGGGACAGACACCAAAAACAACAGGAACTGCAAACCTGAAGCCTGTTGAAAGGAGATTCCAAACACAGTAAGTTAAGCAAAATGAGAAGACAGAGAAACACACAGCAGATGAAGGAGCAAGGCAAAAAGCCACCAGACCAAACAAATGAAGAGGAAATAGGCAGTCTACTTGAAAAAGAATTCAAAGTAATGATAGTAAAGATGATCCAAAATCTTGGAAATAAAATGAAGAAAGTACAAGAAACATTTAACAAGGACCTAGAAGAACTAGAGAAAAAAAACAATGATGAACAACACAATAAATGAAATTAAAAATTCTCTAGAAGGAATCAGTAGCAGAATAACTAAGGCAGAAGAACGGATAAGTGACCTGGAAGATAAAATAGTGAAAATAACTACTGCAGAGCAGAAACAAGAAAAAAGAATGAAAAGAAGATATAGCAATTGTAAATATTTATGCACGCAACATAGGAGCACCTCAATACATAAGGCAAATGCTAACAGCCATAAAAGGGGAAATCGACTTTAACACAATCATAGTAGGGGACTTTAACACCCCACTTTCACCAATGGACAGATCATCCAAAATGAAAATAAATACGGAAACACAGGCTTTAAATGATACATTAAACAACATGGACTAAATTGATATTTATAGGACATTCCATCCAAAAACAATAGAATACAATTTCTTCTCAAGTGCTCATGGAACATTCTCCAGGATAGATCATATCTTGGGTCACAAATCAAGTCTTGGTAAATTTAAGAAAATTGAAATTGTGTCAAGTATCTTTTCCGACCACAATGCTAGGAGACTAGATATCAATTACAGGAAAAAATCTGTAAAAAACACAAACACATGGAGGGTAAACAATATACTACTTAATAAGCAAGAGATCACTGAAGAAATCAAAGAGGAAATCAAAAAATACCTAGAAACAAATGATAATGAATACACGATGAACCAAAACCTATTTGATGCAGCAAAAGCAGTTCTAAGAGAGAAGTTTATAGCAATACAATCCTACCTCAGGAAACAAGAAGCATCTCAAATAAACAACCTAACCTTACAAATAAAGGAAGTAGAGAAAGAAGAACAAAACCCCCTAAAGTGAGCAGAAGGAAAGAAATCATAAAGATCAGATAAAAATACTTGAAAAAGAAATGAAGGAAACAATAGCAAAGATCAGTAAAACTAAAAGCTGTTTCTTTGAGAAGATAAACAAAATTGACAAACCATTAGCCAGACTCATCAAGAAAAAAAAGGGAGAAGACTCAAATCAATAGAATTAGAAATGAAAAAGGGAAGAACAACTGACACTGCAGAAATACAAAGGAGCATGAGAAATTACTACAAGCAACGATATGCCAATAAAAAGGACAACCTGGAAGAAATGGACAAATTCTTCGAAAAGCACAACCTTCTGAGACTGAACCAGGAAGAAATAGAAAATATGAACAGACCAATCACAAGCACTGAAATTGAGACTGTCCTTAAAAATCTTCCAACAAACAGAAGCCCAGGACCTGGTGGCTTCACAGGCGAATTCTATCAAACATTTAGAGGAGAACTAACACCAATCTTTCTCAAACTCTTCCAAAATATAGCAGAGGGAGGAAACTTCAGAACTCATTCTACAAGGTCACCATCACCCTGACACCAAAACCAGACAAAGATGTCACAAAGAAAGAAAACTATGGGCCAATATCACTGATGAACATAGATGCGAAAATCCTGAACAAAATACTAGCAAACAGAATCCAACAGCACATTAAAAGGATCATACACCATGATAAAGTGGGTTTTGTCCCAGGAATGCAAGTATTCTTCAATATACGCAAATCAATCAATGTAACAAACCTTATTAACAAATTGAAGGAGAAAAACCATATGATCATTTCAATAGATGCAGAAAAAGCTTTTGACAGAATTCAACACCCACTTATGATAAAAAAAAACCTTCCAGAAAGTAGGCATAGAGGGAATTTACCTCCACATAATAAAGGCCATATATGACAAGCCCACAGGCAACAACTTTCTCCATGGTGAAAAACTGAAATCATTTCCTCTAAGTACAGGAACAAGACAAGGCTGTCCACTCTCACCACTATTATTCAACATAGTTTTGGAAGTGTTAGCCACAGCAATCAGAGAAGAAAAAGAAATAAAAGGAATCCAAATCAGAAAAGAAGAAGTAAAGCTGTCACTGTTTGCAGATGACATGATACTATACATAGGGAATCCTAAGGATGTTACCAGAAAACTACTAGAGCTAATCAATGAATTTGGTAAAGTAGCAGGATACAAAATTAATGCACAGAAATCTCTTGCATTCCTATATACTAATGATGAAAAATCTTAAAGAGAAATTAAGGAAACACTCCCATTTACAATTGCAACAAAAGAACAAAATACCTAGGAATAAACCTACCTAAGGAGAAACAAGACCTGTATGCAGAAAACTATAAGATACTGATGAAAGAAATTAAAGATGTTACAAACAGATGGAGAGAGATACCATGTTCTTTGATTCAAAGAATCAACATTGTTAAAATGACTATACTACTGAAAGCAATCTACAGATTCAATGCAATCCCTATCAAACTACCAATGGCATTTTTCAGAGAACTAGAACAAAAAGTTTCACAATTTGTATGGAAACACAAAAGACCCCGAATAGCCAAAACAATCTTGAGAAAGAAAAATGGAGCTGGAGGAATCAGGCTCCCTGACTTCAGACTATACTACAAAGCTACAGTAATCAAGACAGTATGGTACTGGCACAAAAACAGAAATATAGATTAATGGAACAGGATAGAAAGCCCAGAGATAAACCCAAGCACATACAGTTATCTTATTTTTGATAAAGGAGGCAAGACTATACAATAGAGAAAAGACAGCCTCTTCAAAAAGTGGTGCTGGGAAAACCAGAGAGCTACATGTAAAAGAATGAAATTAGAACACTCCCTAACACCATACACAAACATAAACTCAAAATGGATTAAAGACCTAAATGTAATGCCAGACACTATAAAACTCTTAGAGGAAAACATAGGCAGAACACTCTATGACATTAATCAGAGCAAGATCCTTTTTGATCCACCTCCTAGAGAAATGGAAATAAAAACAAAAATAAACAAATGGGACCTAATGAAACTTAAAAGCTTTTGCACAGCAAAGGAAACCATAAACAAGATGAAAAGACAACCCTCAGAATGGGAGAAAATATTTTCAAATGAAGCAACTGACAGAGGATTAATCTCCAAAATTTACAAGCAGTTCATGCAGCTCAATATCAAAAAAACAAACAACCCAATGTAAAAATGGGCAGAAGACCTTAATAGGCATTTCTCCAAGGAAGATATACAGATTGCCCACACACACATGAAAGGATGCTCAACATCACTAATCATTAGAGAAATGCAAATCAAAACTACAGTGAGGTATCACCTCACACCAGTCAGAATGGCCATCATCCAAAAAATCTAAAAACAATAAATGCTGGAGAGGGTGTGGAGAAAAGGAACCCTCTTTCACTGTTGGTGGGAATGTAAATTGATAGAGCCACTATGGAGAACAGTATGGAGGTTCTTTCAAAAATTAAACATAGAACTACCATAGAACCCAGCAATCTCACTACTGGGCATATACCATGAGAAAACCATAATTCAAAATGAGTCATGTACCACAATGTTCATTGCAGCTCTATTTACCATAGCCAGGACATGGAAGAAACCTAAGTGTCCATTGACAGATGAATGGATAAAGAAGATCTGGCACATATATACAATGGAATTTTACTCAGCCATAAAAAGAAATGAAATGTTATTTGTAGTGAGGTGAGTGGACCTAGAGACTGTCATACAAAGTGAAGTAAGTCAGAAGGAGAAAAATAAATACCGTATGCTAACACATATATATGGAATCCAAAAAAAAAAAAATAGTTCTGAAGAACCAGGGGCAGGACAGGAATAAAGACACAGACATAGAGAATGGACCTGAGGACACGGGGAGGGGGAAGGGTAAGCTGGGACGAAGTGAGAGAGTGTCATGGACTTATATATACTAACAAATGTGAAATAGATAGCTAGTGGGAAGCAGCCGCATAGCATGGGGAGATCAGCTCGGTGCTTTGTGACCACCTAGAGTGGTGGGATATAGAGGGTGGGAGGGAGACACAAGAGGGAGGAGCTATGGGGATATAAGTATATGTGTAGCTGATTCACTTTGTTATAAAGCAGAAAGTAACACACTTTTGTAAAGCAATTATGCTCCAATAAAGATGTTAATAAAATAAAAAATAAAATAAAATAAATAAAAGGAATATCAATTTATGGAAATTTGAGAGAAGGTACTTTTATCAAAGATTTGATAACTTTATTTTATAAACTATATAAATACATAAGGCACAATATCTGCACATTCCTGTAAAATCTTTGCCCAGAAACTAGAGGAACATGCCTGAAAGTAGGAGAAGGCCTCAGAAAAGGAGGTATGGAGATGAATGCACCAAATTTAATTTAAAATAGTACTTAAGTCCAGACTTTGTCTCTTATCTTTTTCACAGGGAATTAATAGTAAGTAACTCCTTTTCAGAAATGGGTCCCAAAAATGTAGGTGGCTCTGGCTCACTGTTCACTCCTTTATTCTTCTCTGGAGAGTCTATAACAGAAGTTGAGAAGACAGGAACATTGTTGGTGGCACTGCAAACATATTGATATCTTCAGATGTTATTCCAACTAGAGTTCTTTAACAAGTTACAGGGTCCTCTTTTTTTAAAAATTAACTAATTAATTAATTAATTATTGCCTGTGTTTGGTCTTCGTTGCTGCATGCAGTCTTTCTCTAGTTGTGGCGAGCAGGGGCTACTCTTTGTTGTGGTGCACAGGCTTCTCATTGCGGTGGCTTTTCTTGTTGCAGAGCATGGGCTTTAGGCACATGGGCTTCAGTAGTTGTGGCTCGCAGGCTCAGTAATTGTGGCACACGGGCTTAGTTGCTCCGAGGCATTTGGGATCTTCCCAGACCAGGGCTCGAACCCGTGTGCCCTGCATTGGCAGGCAGATTCTTAACCACTGCGCCACCAGGGGAATCCCACTGGGTCCTCTTTTAAAAGTAGGAGGAATGACTCTGATAGTCAAAACTTACTGTAAAATAATTATATAATATATTCTCTCAACTTTTAGTTAAAGTAGATGAAAATAAATGTTTCATGGGTGAAGATGAGGTCAGAGAAGCAACGGAGGGGATTTGTTGTTGTCACTGGGAGCATCAGGAACTTTGGTTAACCAAAGGGATATGTTGATACCTAATGTGAAAAAGAGCAGGTGCCCCAAATTGAGAGGGAGTACAGATGAGGTGGCGAATTTTTTCTGTTAAGGGCCAAATGATAAGTACTTTAGGTTTTGCAGACTGTGTGGTCTCTGTCCCCATGCCTGACTCTGCTATTGTAGCTCCAGAACAGCTATGGACAATGCTTGAATAATGAGTGTGGCTGCGTTTCAATAAAGCATTGCTTACAAAAAAATATGTGGCAGGCTAGATTTCACCTGCAAGCTGTAATTTGCTGAGCCATGGTCTAGAAAGTGATGGAGAAAGGGAGAAATGTCTGTTCAAGTCCTCTGCCCATTTTTTAATCGAGTTGTTTTGTTTTCTTGATGTTGAGTTGTATAAGTTCTTTGTATATTTTGTATAATAACCTCTTATCAGATATATCATTGGCAAACATCTACTCTCATACAGTAGGCTGCTTTTTCATTTTGTTGATAGTTTCCTTTGCCACACAAAAGCTTTTTAATTTGATGTAGTTCCAATTGTTTATTTTTGCTTTTGTTTCTCTTGACTGAGGAGACAGATCCAAAGAAAATATTGCTAAGACTGAGGTCAAAGAGCATACTGCCTGTGTTTTCTTTTAGGATTTTTATGGTTTCAGGTCTTATGTTTAAGTCTTTAATCCATTTTGAGTTTATTTTTGTATATGGCGTGAGAAAGTTGTACAGTTTCATTTTTTTGCATGTAGCTGTCCAGTTTTTGCAACACCATTTATTGAAGAGGTTTTCTTTCTCCAATTGTATATTCTTACCTCTTTTGTTTTAGATTAATTTCCAATATAAGTGCGGGTTTATTTCTGGGCTTTCTATTCTGTTGCATTGATCTAAGTGTCTGTCTTTGTGCCAGTAGAATACTGCTTTGATTACTTTAGCTTTGTAGAATAGTTTAAAATCAGGGAGCTTGATACCTTCAGATTTGTTCTTCTTCAGTTGCTTTGCATATTCAGAGTATTTTGTGTTTCCATACACATTTTAGAATTATTTGTTCTAGTTCTGTGAAAAATGCCTTTGGTATTTTGATAGGGATGGCACTGAATCTGTAGATTGTCTTAGGTAATATTGTCATTTTTACAATATTAATTTTTTCAATCCATGAGCATGGCATATTTTTCTACTAGTTCATGTCCTCTTTAGTTTCTTTCATCAGTGTCTTACAGTTTTCACTGTACAAGTCATTTACCTCTTTGGTTTAATTTATTCCTAGATTTTTTTATCCTTTGTAATGCAATTGTAAATAGGATTGTTTTCTTGATTTCTCTTTTAGATAGTTAGTTTTTGTATAAAGAATGCAACAGATTTCTGTATATTAATTTTGTAACCTGCAACTTTACCGAATTCATTTGTTAGTTCTAAAAGTTTTTGGTAGCACCTGTAGGATTTTCTATACATAGTATCATGACATCTGCAAACAATGACAGTTTTACTTCTTTCTACTTTGGATTCATTTTATTTCTTTTGCTTGTCTGATTGCTGTGGCTAGGACTTCCAGTTCTATGTTGAATAAACAAGCATCCTTATTCCTGATCTTAGAGGAAATTCTTCTAGTTTTTCACCATTGAGTATGATGTTGGCTGTGGGTTCTCCATAAAAGGGCTTTATTATGTTGAGACATGTTCCCTCTATACCAACTTTTATCTTAAGTCAATGTTGAATTTTGTCAAAAGCTTTTCTGCATCTATTGAGATGATCAGATTTTTTAATTCTTCAATTTGTTACGTGGTGTTTCACATTGATTGATTTGTCTATACTGAAACATCCCTGCATCCCTGGGATAAATCCCACTGGATCATGGTGTATGATCCTTTTAATGTACTGTAGAATTTGGTTTGCTAATATTTTGTTGAGAATGTTTGCATCTATGTTCATCAGTAATATTGTCCTGGGGTTTTCTTTTTTTGTGGTGTCTTTGTCTGGTTTTGGTATTAGGGTGATGCTGACCTCCTAGAATGAGTTTGAAAGTGTTCCTTCCTCTTCAATGTTTTCGGGTAGTTTGGGAAGAAGAGGTGTTACCTCTTCTTTAAATGTTTGGTAGAATTTACCTGTTATGCTGTCTGGTCCTGGGCTTTTGTTGGTTGGGAGTTTTTAGATTACTGAATCAGTCTATTCAGAGTTTCTATTTCTTCCTGATTCACTTCTGGGAGATTGTACGTTTGTAGGAATTTATCCATTTCTTCCAAATTGTCAGTTTATTGGCATGTAATTGTTCATAGTAAACTCTGTGGTTTGGGTTGTAATCTCTTTAATTAATTAATTAATTAATTATTTTTTATTGGAGTATAATTGCTTCACAATGTTGTGTTAGTTTCCATCGCACAGCGAAGTTAATCATCTATATGTATAACTATATCACCTCCCTCTTGGACCTCCCTCCCACCCTCCCCATTCCACCCATCTAGGTCATCACAGAACACTGAGCTGAGCTCCCTGTGCTATAGAGCAGGTTCCCACTAGCTATCTATTTTACACATGGTAGTGTATTTATGTCAAACCTAATCCCCCAATTTGTCCCACCCTCCCCTTCCCCCCATGTGTCGACATGTCCATTCTCTCCTGCCTTGTGGGTAGGTTCATCTGTATCATTTTTCTAGATTCCGCAAATATGTGTTAATATATGATATTTGTTTTTCTCTTTCTGACTTACTTCACTCTGTATGACAGACTCTAGGTCCATCCACATCTCTACAAATGACCCAATTTCGTTCCTTTTTATGGCTGAGTAATACTCCATTGTATATACGTACCACATCTTCTTTATCCATTCATCTGTCATTGGACACTTAGGTTGTTCCCATGTCCTGGTTATTGTAAATAGTGCTGCAATGAACATTCGGGTGCATGTGTCTTTTTGAATTATGGTTTTCTCAGGGTATATGCCCAGTAGTGGGATTGCTGGGTCATATGGTAGTTCTATTTTTAGTTTTTTAAGGAAACTCCATATTGTTCTCCATAGCGGCTGTATCAATTTACATTCCCACCAACAGTGCAAAAGGGTTCCCTTTTCTCCATCCCCTCTCCAGCATTTATTGTTTGTAGATTTTTTGATGATGGCCATTCTGACTGGCATGAGGTGATACCTCATTGTAGTTTTCATTTGCATTTCTCTATTAATTAGTGATGTTGATCATCTTTTCATGTGCCTCTTGGCCATCTGTATGTCTTCTTTAGTTAAATATCTCTTTAGGTCTTCTGCCCTTTTTAAAATTGGGTTGTTTTTTGATATTGAGTTCCATGAGCTGTTTGTATATTTTGGAGATTAATCCTTTGTCCATTGATTCATTTGCAAATATTTTCTTGTATTTTCTCGATCCTTCGTCCTATTTCCAAGATTCTGGGTCATCTTTATTATCATTACTCTGAAATCTTTTTCAGGTATGTTCCCTATTTCCTTTTCATTTATTTAGTCTTGTAGGTTTTTAACTTGCTCCATCATCCGTGACATATTTTTTGTCATCTCATTTTTTTTCATGGGTGGGATTGTGTTCCTGTCTTACTGGTTGTTTGGCCTGAGGCTTCCAGCACTGGAGTTTGTAGGCTGTTGGGTAGAGCTGGGTCTTGATGCCAAGTTGAGGACCTCCGGGAGACCTCACTCTGATGAATATTCCCTGGGGTCTGAGGTTTTCTGTTAGTCTAGTGGTTTGGACTCAGAGCTCCTACTGCAGGAGCTCAGGCCCGATCCCCAGCTCATGAACCACGATCCCGCAAGCTGCATGTGGTGGCAGAAAAAAAAAAGAAGAAAAAAAGGAGCAGAACAATAACAAAGAGTAAAAATTAAAATATGATTAGAAAACTGACAGATATGCTAGAAAAAATAAAAAAATAAAAATATAGATAAAACAACTAACAGAAGGTAAAACAGATCCACAATAGCAAAAAAGAGGAGAAAAAAAAAAAAGCCAGAAAAGCCCTTGGCTGTGGGGGTGTGGCTTAAGCAGGGTCGGAGTTTAGGCGGTGGGGAGGGCGTATGGTTAGGACTCACAGAGCTGGAAAAATCCCTAGGGGAATGGAGCTTAGGCTCAGCAGGAGGGGCCCAGGAGTTCCTCTGACCTTGGAGGGCGGAGGACCAGGTCTGGGACTCCAACAGGATCCCTGGGCCCTAGTGGGTGGGGGAAATGCTAGGCACATTCCCCCCCCAATCCTCCAATCCTTGAAGGTCCCTCCCTGTTGGCCTGTCTTCTTCTTCCCCACCCTCCCTCCTATGCCCCTAGGACCTACGTGGCTGGAGGGGGCCCTGGAAGGCAGGGGACCAGACCTGGAAACCCAACAGGTTTCCTGGGGCCGAGAGGGAAGGGGAAATACCTGCAGCACTTTCCCTGATCCCATGATCCCAGAGGGCCCCTGCCCATCTGCCTCTCCTCCTCTTCCCCCCTCTTACCTCCTTCCTATGCTCCTAGGACCTACTAGACTAGAGAGGGCCCCAGAGGGCAGAGGACCAGACCCAGGAGCCCAGCAGGCTTCCTGAGGCCTACGTGGATGGGCAAAATGCCCTCCATGCCTCCCCTGATCCTCTGACCCAGAGGACCCCTCCCTGTCCACCTCTCCTCTTCTCCCCCTGCTTCCTTCTACACCCCTAGGAACAATGCAGCCCAGAGGGGGCCTTGGAGGGCAGAGGATCCGGCCCAGGAGCCCAACAGGCTTCCCAGGCCTGAGTTGCCAGGAGAAACACCCACCACACCTCCCCTGATCCTCCGGTCCTGGAGGGTCCCCTCCCCACGGTCTGCCTCTCCTCCTCTTCCCCTCCCTCCCATGTCCCTAGGACCCACGAGGCCAGAGGAGGCTCCAGAGGAGAGAGGACCTGGCCTGAGAGCCCAGCAGGCTTCTCGGGGCCGAATTGGCCAGGGGAAATGCTAGGCGTGCTCCCCCCTGCTCATCCGAGCCTCTTAGGGTCCCTCCAGGCATGGGAACACCTCCCCTCTCCCAACCACCCCTCAGGGGCACTGGTCCTGTCTGGCCTCCATTTCTCCTCCCCCTCACTCCCCCACATGTCCTACCCTGTTGCTTGGAGGTTCCTCCCATCTCCTTGGGCATCAAGGTCTTCCATCAGCATCCTTCAGGTGTCCTAGTTGTGGGGAGACGGGAACTTCATGTCCTCCCACACCACCATCTTGACTCCACCCCTGGTTGTAATTTCTATTCTTACGTTTCTTATTTTATTTATTTGGTCCCTCTCTTTCTTTCTTGATGAGTCTGCTTAAGGTTTATCAATTTTGTTTATCTTTTCAAAGAAACAACTTCTTAGTTTCATACATCTTTTCTATTACTCTTTTGTCTGTATTTAATTTATTTCTGATCTGATCTGTATTATTTCTTTCTTTCCACTAAATTTGGGTTTTGTTTGTTCTTTTATTTCTAGTTCCTTTGGGTGTAAGGTTAAATTGTTTATTTGAGATTTTTCTTTTTCCTTTTTTTTCCTGAGGTAGGCTTATATTGCTATAAACTTCCCCCTTAGAAGTACTTTTGCTGTTCCCATAGATTTTGGATTGTCAAGTTTCTATTTTCATTTGTCTCCAGGTATTTCTTGATTTTCTGTTTGATTTCTTCAGTGACCATTTGTTGTTAGAAGACATACAGATGGCCAACAGACACATGAAAATTGCCCAACGTCACTAATCATCAGAGAAATGCAAATCAAAACCATGAGATACCACCTCACACCTATAAGAATGACTATCAACAAAAAGACAACAAATGACAAGTGCTGGCAAGTGTGTGGAGAAAAGGGCACTCTTGTGCTCTTTTGGTGGGATTGTAAATTGGTGCAGCCACTATGGAAAGCAGCATGGAGGTTCCTCAAAAAAATTAAAAATAGAACTGCCATATATCCAGCAATTTCACTTCTGGGTATTTACCCAAACAACAAAACCCACTCATCTGAAAAGATATACACACACTAATGTTCGCTGAAGCATTATTTACAATAGGTAAGATATGGAAGCCAGTCTCCATTGATAGATGAATGAAAAAAGAAGAAGTGGTATATATATATAATGGAGAATTACTCAGCCATAAAAAATGAAATCTTGCCATTTGTGACATTACAGAAGGATCTAAAAGGTACTATGCTGTTGTATGTTTCCTTTGCCTTAGAAGACGGATACAAAAATATATTGCTACGATTTATGTCAAGGAGTCTTCTGCCTAGGTTTTCTTCTAGGAGTTTTATGGTTTCCAGTCTTACATTTAAATCTTTAATTTTGAGTTTATTTTTGTAGATGATATGATAAAATGTTCTAATTTCATTCTTTTACATGTAGTTGTCCAGTTTTCCTAGTACCACTTATTGAAGAGACTGAAAATAAATAAATGGGACCTAATAAAACTTAAAAGCTTTTGCACAGCAAAGGAAACCATTGACAAAATGAAAAGGGAACCTACTGAATGGAAGAAAATATTTGCAAATGATATGACTGATAAGAGGTTAATATCCAAAATATATAAACAGCTCATACAACTCAATATCATTAAAAAAACCTATTTAAAAATGGGCAGAAGATATGAATAGAAATTTGTTGTTGTTGTTATAATGTGAATGTTTTATTGAAATGTAACATAAAGACAGAAAAGTGCATGGATTTTCACAAAATGAATGCACCAGTGTAAATAGAATGCAGATCAAAAAGTGGAATATTTCTAACATCCCCCAAAGCCCCCTTGCCTTCTCCAAATCTCTACTTTTCCAAATGTAACCACCACCCTGATTTCTACTACCATAGAGTAGTTTTGCCTGTTTTTGAACTTTCTATTAACAGCATCATCCAAAATGTGTTCTTCTGTGTCTGGTTTTTTTTTTTCCTCCGCGTTAAACTTGTGAGATTCTCCATCTTGTTTCTTGCAGTTGTAGTTTGTTTCTTCGCATTGCTGTATAATATACCATCATATAAACGTACATATATACATACTATTTAGTTGTTTGTCTATTCTACTGTTGATGGACATCTCACTTTCAAAATTTGTGGCTGCTGACAAAAGTGCTGTGGTGAACATATCTTTTGGGGCATAATGTGTGCTACTGAATAGACATTTTTCCCAAGAAGATATACAGATGGCCAACAGGCATATGAAAAGATGCTTAACATCACTAATCATCAGAGAAATGCAAATCAAAACTACAAATGAGATATCACCTCATACGTGTTAGAATAGCTAACATTAAAAATTCTACAATTACCAAATATTGGCAATAATGTGGAGAAAAGGGAACCCTAATACACTGTTGGTAGGAATATATATTGGTGCAGCCACTATGGAAAACAGTATAGAAATTCCTCAAAAAACTAAAAATAGAACTACCATATGATCCAGCAATTCTACTCCTGGGTGTATATCTGAAGAATACAAAAACGCTAATTTGAAAAGATACATGCAACCCAATGTTCATAGCAGCATTATTTACAATAGCCAAGATATGAAAGCAACCTAAGTTGTCCATCAACAGTTGAATGGATAAAGAAGATGTGGTATACATATATACAATGGAATATTAACCATAGAAAGGAATGAAATTCTGCCATTTGCAACAACATGGATAGACCTAGAGGATATTATGCTTAGTGAAATAAGTCACAGAAAGACAAATACTGTAATCACTTATATTTGGAATCTAAAAAAATTTTTTAAAAGTGAACATAACAAAACAGAAACCGACTCACGATATAGAGAACAAACTAGTGGTTACCAATGGGGAGAAAGAAGGGAGGAGAGGCAAGATAGGGGTATGGGATTAGGAGGTACAAACTACTATGTATAAGATAAATAAGCTACACAGATATATTGTACAGTACAGGGAAATATAGCTCTTTTGAAAATAATAACATTAAATGGAGCATAATCTGCAACAATTTTGAATCACTATGTTGTACACTTGAAACTAATATAATATTGTAAATCAACTACACTTCTATGAAAAGAATCAAGGGTATAATGCTAAGTGAAATAAGTGAGGCAGAGAAAGACAAATGCCATATGATCTCACTTATATGTGGAATCTACAAAACAAAACAAACAAAACAACAACAGACTCATAGATACAGAGAAAAAATGGGTGTTTGTTAGAGGGGAAGAAGGGTGGGGAGGTGAAATAGGTGAAGGGGATTAAGAGGTACTAACTTCAAGTTAATAAATAAGCCATGGGGATGTAATATACTGCATAAGAAATATGGTCAATAATATTGTAATAACTTTGTATGGGGTCAGATTGTTACTAGACTTATAGTAGCGATCATCCATATTGTATGCAAACGTCAAATCACTGTGTAGTGCAACTGAAACTAACATAATATTACACGTCAACTATATTTCAATAAAAAAGGCAATGGAGAAAATGCTAATAATGCAGATTAAACTTAATGTGTTGTCTATAGACTTGGTATTGAGACTATTACACAAAATTGAGAAAATATTCTTAAATATTTCTTAAACACATTCTTAAACATTTAAAGTGTTTGAAAACTATTATCTTATTTAGGAAAAAGTTGCTTGTGTCTTTGACAAATGAGTGAAGTTCCACCATTCATCACTATTACTTTGTTTTTGTCTTACTCAGTAATAGAAATGAAACGATCAACCCACATTTATATCAAACCCAGGGAGCTGGTTGTTAAACTTCACCAGCATACTACTGCTTCCCTCCCAAGTGCCCCCAGCTCTCATGCCTTCGGCTCTGACCTATGTTGAGATCACTGATTACCACACAGCGACAGAGAACCCTGTTTTCTAAAATGAATGTTTCAATTCTGCTTCAGAGTGACTTTCTTTTTCTTACTATACAGAACATGTTTCACCTTCTTCTGTTGAAGTGGTAGAATTTAACTTCTGATAGATCAGTTCACAATATGTTATTGTTTAGTATAGATAGAATGAGAATGAAGAAGAACTGCAGGTGCAGAGAATTAGAATTCAGCAGAAACAGGATATGATAGCAGGAGGTGAATAATATAAATTTAATCACTACAAGGACATTTGGAAGTATGGGTAGGGGGAAGAGATATTTCTTCACCTATGTGGCATGGGGAATTGGGCCAACTTTTAAACCAAAAAGTGTGATCTCAGAAAGCCAGAGAACATGGAGACAGATGACACTGAGTTATATCATTAAACCAAGACAGTTATTATTTTTCTGTAGTCTGTCCTCAGCCCCTCCCTGTCACCAAATGGCACAGTATCAGATATTCTGTACGATCTTCATTTAATTAATGTTGGAGAGATGCCATTAGTGGTGAATATGTTACATGTGCATATGACTGAAATGAGACACTCTTTTCTGGGACCACATTTATCTAATTTAGTGTCACATTTATATTAATGCTTCAGAAATGGGCTAGGACAGTGATACAGCCTTCTACAACATGATACGCACACACATTTTGCACTTGGACCAATGTAGAAGCTTGATTCTTGCAGGTTAAACTTTAAAACTATTTAAAAAACATTGTAGAGTGAAATCCCTTCCTGAAGTGAATGTGTACACCTGTCAACTAAAAATCTGCACAATGCAAGAGAGAATGGAGTAGATTCTTCTAGAGCAGCACGGTATCCTGGGATTATATATAGTTATCTACCAGCAAACTGTGTTAATTCTTTACCACTAAAACACTCCACTAAATGTTTCTGTTTCTTCATCTTATTTTATTTTATTTTGCACTTTATTTATTTATTTATTTTAACATCTTTATTGGAGTATAATTGCTGTACAATTGTGTGTTAATTTCTTCTTTATAACAAAGTGAATCAGCTACACATATACATATATCCCCATACCTCCTCCCTCTTGTGTCTCCCTCCCACTCTCCCTATCCTACCCCTCTGGGTGGTCACAAAGCACGAAGCTGATCTCCCTGTGCTATGCGACTGCTTCCCAATAGCTATCTATTTTACATTTGGTAGTGTATATATGTCCTTGTCACTCTCTCACTTTGTCTCAGCTTACCCGTCCCCCTCCCTGTGTCCTCAGTCCATTCCCTATGTCTGTGTCTTTATTCCTGTCCCGCCCCTAGGTTCTTCAGAAGCATTTTTTTTTTTTTAGTTTCCATATATATGTGTTAGCATACCATATTTGTTTTTTTCTTTCTGACTTACTTCACTCTGTATGACAGACGCTAGGTCCATCCACCTCACTACAAATAACTCAATTTCATTTCATTTTATGGCTGAATAATATTCCGCTGTATATATGTGCCACATCTTCCTTATCCATTCATCTGTCATGGACACTTAGGTTGTTTCCATGTCCTGGCTATCGTAAATAGAGCTGCAATGAACATTGTGGTACAGGACTCTTTTTGAATTATGGTTTTCTCATGGTATATGCCCAGTAGTGGGATTGCTGGGTCGTATAGTAATCTTAGTTTTAGTTTTTTAAGGAACCTCCATACTGTTCTCCATAGTGGCTGTATCAATTTACATTCCCACCAACAGTGCAAGAGGGTTCCCTTTTCTCCACACCCTCTCCAGCATTTATTGTTTGTAGAGTTTTTGATGATGGCCATTCTTACTGGTGTGAAGTGATACCTCATTGTAGTTTTGACTTACATTTCTCTAATGATTAGTGATGTTGAGCATCCTTTCATGTGTTTGTTGGCAATCTGTGTATTTTTTTTGGAGAAATGTCTATTTAGGCCTTCTTCCAATTTATGGATGGGGTTGTTTGTATTTTTGATATTGAGCTGCATGAGCTGCTTGTAAATTTTGGAGATTAATCCTCTGTCAGTTGCTTCATTTGCAAATATTTTCTCCCATTCTGAGGGTTGTCTTTTCGTCTTGTTTATGGTTTCCTTTGCTGTGCAAAAGCTTTTAAGTTTCATTAGGTTCCATTTGTTTATTTTTGTTTTTATTTCCATTTCCCTAGGAGGTGGGTAAAAAGGATCTTGCTGTGATTTATGTCATAGATTGTTCTGCCTATGTTTTCCTCTAAGAGGTGTCTGGCCTTACATTTAGGTCTTTAATCCATTTTGAGTTTATTTTTGTGTATGGTGTTAGGGAGTGTTCTAATTTCATTCTTTTACATGTAGCTGTCCAGTTTTTCCAGCACCACTTATTAAAGAGGCTGTCTTTTCTCCATTTTATATTCTTGCCTCCTTTATGAAAAATAAGGTGACGATATATGCGTTGGTTTATCTCTTGGCTTTCTATCCTGTTCCATTGATCTATATTTCTGTTTTTTGTGCCAGGACCATACTGTCTTGATTACCATAGCTTTGTAGTATAGTCTGAAGTCTGGGGGCCTGATTCCTCCAGCTCCATTTTTCTTTCTCAAGATAGCTTTGGCTATTTGGGGTCTTTTGTGTTTCCATACAAATTGTGAAATTTTTTGTTCTAGCTCTGTGAAAAATGCCATTGGTCATTTGATAGTGATTGCATTGAAGCTGTAGATTGCTTTGGGTAGTATAGCCATTTTCACAATGTTGATTCTTTGAATCCAAGAACATGGTATATCTCTCTATCTGTTTGTATCATCTTTAATTTCTTTCATCAGTGTCTTATAGTTTTCTGCATACAGGTTTATGTCACCCTAGGTAGGTTTATTCCTAGGTATTTTATTCTTTTTATTGCAATGGTAAATGGGAGTGCTTCTTTAATTTCTCTTTGAGATTTTTCATTGTTAGTGTATAGGAATGCAAGAGATTTCTGGGCATTAGTATTGTATCCTGCAACTTTACCAAGTTCATTGATTAGCTCTAGTAGTTTTCTGGTAGCATCTTTAGGATTCTCTATGTATAGTAACATGTCATCTGCAAACAGTGACAGCTTTACTTCTTCTTTTCCAATTTGGATTCCTTTCATTTCTTTTTCTTCTCTGAATGTTGTGGCTAAAATTTCCAAAACTATGTTGAATAATAGTGGTGAGAGTGGACAGCCTTGTCTTGTTCCTGTACTTAGAGGGAATGGTTTCAGTTTTTCTCCATTGAGAACAATTTTGGCTGTGGGCTTATCATATATGGCCTTTATTATGTTTAGGTAAGTTCCCTGTATGCCAACTTTCTGGAGGGTTTTTATCATAAATAGGTGTTGAATTCTGTCAAACGATTTTCTGCATCTATTGAGATGATCATATGGTTTTTCTGCTTCAGTTTGTTAATATGGTTTATCACATTGATTGATTTGCGTATATTGAAGAATCCTTGCATTCCTGGGATAAACCCCACTTGATCATGGTGTATGATCCTTTTAAGGTGCTGTTGGATTCTGTTTGCTAAGGGTGATGGTGGCGTCATAGAATGAGTTTAGGAGTGTTCCTCCCTCTGATATATTTTGGGAGAATTTGAGAAGGATAGGTGTTAACTCTTCTCTTAGTGGTTGAGAGAATTCGTCTGTGAAGTCATCTGGTCCTGGACTTTTGTCTGTTGGAAGATTTTAAAGCACAGTCTCAATTTCAGTGCTTGTGATGGTTCCGTTTATATTTTCTATTTCTTCCTGGTTCAGTCTTGGAAGCTTGTGCTTTTCTAAGAATTTTTCCTTTTCTTCCAGGTTTTCCATTTTATTAGCATATAGTTGCTTGTAGTAATCTCTCATGATCCTTTGCATTTCTGCAGTGTCCATTGTTACTTCTCCTTTTTCATTTCTAATTCTATTGATTTGAGTCGTCTCTCTTTTTTCTTGATGGATCTGGCTAATGGTTTATCAATTTTGTTTATCTTCTCAAAGAACCAGCTTTTAGTTTTATTGATCTTTGCTATTGTTTCTTTAATTTCTTTTTCATTTATTTCTGATCTGATCTTTATGATTTCTTTCCTTCTGTTAAATTTGGGGCTTTCTTGTTCTTCTTTCTCTACTTGCTTTAGGTGTAAGGTTAGATTGTTTATTTGAGATCCTTCCTGTTTCTTGAGGTAGGATTGTATTGCTAAAATCTTCCCTCTTAGAACTGCTTTTGCTGCATCAAATAGGTTTTCGGTCATTGTGTTTTCATTGCCATGTGTTTCTAAGTAGTTTTCACTTTCCTCTTTGATTTCTTCAGTGATCTCTTGGTTTTCTAGTAGTGTATTGTTTAGCCTCCATGAGTTTGTATTTTTTACAGGTTTTTTCCTGTAATTAATATCTAGTCTCATAGCATGGTGGTCGGAAAAGATACTTGATATGATTTCAATTTTTTTAACTTTACCAAGGCTTGATTTGTGACCCAAGATATAATCTATCCTGGGGGATGTTCCACGAGCAGTTGAGAAGAAAGTGTATTCTGTTGTTTTGGATGGAATGCCCTATAAATATCAATTAAGTCTATCTTTTTAATGTATCATTTGAAGCTTGTGTTTCCTTATTTATTTTCAATTAGGATGATCTGTCCATTGGTTAAAGTGGTGTGTTAGAGTCCCTGAATATGATTGTGTTACTGTTGATTTCCCCTTTTATGGCTGTTGTCATTTGCCTTATGTATTGAGGTGCACCTATGTTGGGTGCATAAGTATTTACAATTGTTACATCTTCTTCTTGGATTGATCCCTTGATCATTATGTAGTGTCCTTCTTTGTCTCTTGTAATAGTCTTTTTTTTTTTTTTTTTTTTTTTTTGGAATAGTCTTTATTTTAAAGTCTATTTTGTCTGATATGAGAATTGTTATTCCAGCTTTCTTTTGATTTCCATTTGCATGGAATATCTTTTTCCATCCCCTTACTTTCAGTCTGTATGTGTCCCTAGGTCTGAAGTGGGTCTCTTGTAGACAGCATATATATGGGTCTTGTTTTAGTATCTGTTCAGCCAGTCTATGTCTTTTGGTTGGAGCATTTAATCCATATACATTTATGGTAGTTATCAATATGTATGTTCTCATTACCATTTTCTTAATTGTTTTGGGTTTGTTATCGTACGTCTTTTTCTTCTCTTGTGTTTCCTGCCTAGAGAAGTTCTTTTAGCATTTGTTTTAATGCTGGTTTAGTGGTGTTGAATTCTCTTAGCTTTTGCTTTTCTGTAAAGGTTTCAATTTCTCTGTCGAATCTGAATAAGATCCTTGCTTACTGGAGTAATGTTGGTCATAGGTTTTTCCCTTTCATCACTTTAAATATGTCCTGCCACTCCCTTCTAACTTGCAGAATTTCTGCTGAAAGATCAGCTGTTAACCTTATGGCGATTCCATTGTATGTTTCTTGTTGTTTTCTCTTGCTGCTTTTAATATTTTTTATTTGTATTTAATTTTTGATTGATTAATATATGTCTTGGAGTGTTTCTCCTTGGATTTATCATTTATGGGACTCTCTGCACTTCCTGGACTTGATTGACTATTTCCTTTCCCATATTAGGGAAATTTTCAACTATAATTTCTTCAAATATTTTGTCAGCCCCTTTCTTTTTCTCTTCTCCTCTGGGACCCCTTTAATTTGAATGTTGGTGCATTTAATGTTGTCCCAGATGTCTCTGAGACTGTCCTCAATTCTTTTCATTCTTTTTTCTTTATCCTGCTCTATGATAATTATTTCCACTATTTTATCTTCCAGGTCACTTATCCGTTCTTCAGCCTCAGTTATTCTGCTATTGATTCCCTCTAGAGAATTTTTATTTTCATTTATTTTGTTTTTCTTCATTATCTGTTTGCTCTTTAGTTCTTCTAGTTCCTTGTTAAACATTTCTTGTATTTTCTCCATTCTATTTTCAAGATTTTGTATCATCTTTACTACCATCATTCTGAATTCTTTTTCAGGTAGACTGCCTATTTCCTCTTCATTTGTTTGGTCTCGTGGGTTTTTGCCTTGCTCTTTCATCTGCTGTGTGTTTCTCTGTCTTCTCATTTTTCTTAACCTACTGTGTTTTTCCTTTTCACTGGCTGCAGGTTCATAGTTCCCATTGTTTTTGGTGTCTGCCCCCAGTGGCTAAGGTTGGTTCAGCTGATTGTGTAGGCTTCCTGGTGGTAGGGACTGGTGCCTGTATTCTGGTGGGTGAGGCTGGATCTTATCTTTCTGGTGGGCAGGACCAAGTTCTGGTGGTGTGTTTTGGGGTGTCTGTGACCTTATTATGATTTTAGGCAGCCTCTCTGCTAATAGGTGTGGTTGTGTTCCTGTCTTGCTAGTTGTTTGGCATAGGGTGTGCAGCACTGTTAGTTGCTGGTCGTTGAGTGGAGCTGGGTCTTAGCATTGAGATGGAGATCTCTGGGAGAGCTTTTGCCATTTGATATTATGTGGAGCTGGGAGGTCTCTGGTGGACCAATGTCCTGAACTCGGCTCTCCCACCTCAGAGGCACAGGCCTGACACCCAGCTGGAGCACCAAGACCCTGTCAGCCACATGGCTTTCTCTCTTTTCTTCACACAGCTCCTGGGGTTTAGCTTTGGATTTGTCCCTGCCTCTGTGTGTAGGTCACCTGAGGGCATCTGTTCTTCACTCACACAGTACAGGGTTAAAGTAGCAGTTGATTAGGGGACTCCTGCTCACTCACGCCAGGGGGAGGGAGGTGTACAGAATGCGGGGAAAACCTGTGGCGGCAGAGGCCAGCATGACATTGCAGCAGCCTGAGGTGCGCTGTGTGTTCTCCCAGGGGAGTTGTCCCTGGATCACAGGACCCTGGCAGTGACGGGCTGCACAGACTCCTGGGAGGTGAAGTGTAGATAATGACTTGTGCTTGCACACAGTCTTCTTGGTGGCTGCAGCAGCAGCCTTAGCATTTCATGCCCGTCTCTGGTGTCTGCACTGATAGCTGCGGCTCGCGCCCATCTCTGGAGCTCGTTTAGGTGGTGCTATGAATCCTGTTTCCTCGCACACCCCGAAACAATTGTCTCTTGCCTCTTAGGCAGTTCCAGACTTTTTCCTGGACTCCCTCCCAGCTAGCTGTGGTGCTCTAGCCCCCTTCAGGCTGTGTTCACATAGCCAGCCCCAGTCCTCTCCCTGGGATCTGACCTCCGAAGCCCGATCCTCAGCTCCCTACATCCACCAGCCCTGGCGGGTGAGCAGACAGTCTCTCAGACTGGTGAGTGCTGGTCAGCACCAATCCTCTGTGTGGGAATCTCTCTGCTTTGCTCTCT